>NC_064261.1:31784171-32409171 GCF_003254725.2 Canis lupus dingo
GCTCAATGAATTGACTGATTAGTAAATCCCTATTAACAGATCAATGAAATCAGCCAAAGGGGCCAGTAAATGACAAGCAGCAATGATAAAAACCAAGATGGGAAAAGAGGACACCTATAGGAGTCAAGCAATAGCAGGACAAGTTTCTATCATGTTATTAAAGTGAAAAGAAGAATTAGTCCACTTAGCAGGTGTTTAATGGGCACCTACTACATAGCCAGCATAAATTAGAGCTAACCCCTGCTCCAAGAGAGCTCAAGGCTTAGCTAGAGAGGAAACTCACATGCAGCCAAGTGTAACACACTGTGATACCCTCATAATATGACCTAGGGCTTAGGAGGATCAAATGGGAACCACAATAAACAATCCTCACATGGCTGGCCTTGGTTGTTGATTAGGCCAAACATCTCACTAGCAGGAGCAGGGGGCTTATTTCAGAAATTAGGGAATTGAAAGTAGGATGAGGACACAAGGGACAACATGACATTATAAGAGATGACACAGTGTCACAGAAAGAGCATGGAAATCAGCAAGACTTGGGTTTAACTCCAGCTCCAACTCAGCAAGCATCATTTTCTCATATATACAAGGGAGATAGCATCTACTTTACAGGTAGTAAAGAAAGGTGAGATGATGTAGGCAATGCACTTAGCACAGTCCTTGATGTAGGCAATGCACTTAGCACAGTCCTTGATATATAGAGAAAGCTCTTGGATTTGAGATGCCATTTCCAAAGACAAAGTCTAAAGACTGGGGCTGGAAGGCTTGAGTCCATGTTTTCAGCACCGGGGACAGCACCAGGGAAGCAGTCACCTATTGGTTAAATTTGGCTCTGGTTCAGAAAAATAGTAGTAGCTAAAAATTATGTGGCATTTTTGTGCAGAAAACATACACATATTGATTTAATTAATATTCACAATGAATATAGATAAAAATGTTTCTTTTGTCCTCATTGTAACACATGAAGAACCCAAGGCACAGTAGTTAGTCAATTGTCCAAAGTCACACAGGTAGCAAATGGTGGAGGCAAGACTTGACTTCAGACAGATTGGCTCCATAGCTCATACTCTCTGCTACTAGGCTGTGCTGTGTTAGGCCTTCAAGATGATGTGCTCTGAGATGGGCTGGGTGAGAGTGGAGGGCTTTCATCACCTCACAGCTTATTCTCCAGAGCTGCTCTTTGTTTGGTTTGATCCTAGAGGCAGAAGCTCAGCCCAATAGTATTCTGTTTCTGTCACTACCAACTCAGACTGTCTGCGCATAGTTCTCCCCCTACGGTTAAAAGAGGTAGGAAAGAGGGATGGGGGAGAGGGAGAGAAGAAAGAGAGGCAGAGAAATAGAAAGAGAGACATAGAGACTGAGGAAAAGTGAGTAAGATGGTGAGGGTTCTAGTGATAGGAAAACAGTATGCTAGGGGAAAGAGTAGGGGAGAGAATGGGTGGGAATGACAAGGGAGAGATGAATTGGAAGGAAGCAAACATAGAAGGTGGAAGGAAAAAGGAGGTGAGAGATCAGTGGAAAGAAATAAATGGAGAGAATATAAAAACTCTGAAGGAGACACACGGTGACATAGAGAAAGGGTGTATGAGGAAGAGAAACTGGGAATCCAGGCAGGAAAACAAGGTCCAAGTTTCTTGAAGCATCAAGCTGACAACATTTTTCTCCCCAGATGAAGCTGAAATATTGCCCTTATCTTGCTCTGTCCTTTCCTCAGGTCTTGAGGTCCAGCAAAGTCGGGGGGAAGAGTGGGAAACAGCCTACTACAAGTTACGAATTCCTTCAAGTTCAAAGAAGCCCCCAGTCCTCCTTTCTGTGGTTAGGTACATTCTTCTCTGCTCAGCCATACCCACTCTTTTTTACCCTTCATTTGGTCAGCTGATGACTCCACAGGACTGCCTTGTGGAGGAGGGAAATGTAAAACATTGATGCCACTTTATCTGAAGTTTGTCTTCATGGTTCATGAGGTGAGAGGAGCATGCATGGCATCATCCAAGTCCCCATTTCTTTTCAACTAGCTGCAACAAATTCTGTCACTATCAAGGATCAGGGAGCATTTATGGAACATTATATGTGCTTGACATTGTGCCAAGTGCTTTTACATGCAGTGTCTTGTGTAATCCTCATAAAGACCCTGAGAAGTAGGTATTATTAATCCCAACTTTGCAGATAAGAAGCTGTGGCTGGGAGAGGTTAAATAACTTATGCAAGACCATGCAGCTAGTAAGTGATAGAACAGGGAACCTATTTATTCAGTCTCCAAGGCCTGTATCCTTTCTATAATGAGGTAAAATCATGTTATAATATTGTTTTCAAAAGGGAGGATACCTTTTGCCATGAAATTGGAAGCTCAAATGTAAAGTGGCTGAGATTAGAAAGGCCTTGCCTATAAGAAATGCCTCATTGCTTTAATGGAGACAGAAATATCCCTGAGCCTGGTTTCTTGTGTGACACTCTAGGGCCCTGGACAAGTGCCTCTGTTTTGTGCCTTTGTCCTTCCCTTCCCCCACCTCACTCCAATAAACAATGTTCGACAGGTTTATAGAACATAGGGCTCAGTGAGGGTTCAAGTTTCCCAGACTAAACATTCAGATTTGCCCCTACCTTCATGTTCTCTTTCCATAATTCACTCTTTGGGGACCCTCTCTAAGTACCCTAGAATAATAATTTAAGTTTGGCAATGTACATGCACCATACATTCATAACTTAAAAATGACAATGATCTGTCACCAAGAGAAAAAGTCAAAGTGAAGTGCATTTTGATAGACCCCCGCCTTGGGCAAAGCATAACAGTCAAGAATGGTCGCTCTTTGAGGGCTACTAATTACTCTTATGCAGGTTATAAACTACATGAAATTATCAGATCCAAAAGGGCTGAGTGGGTTTTGAGACCCAGCCTGGGCTCTCTTCTCCAGTCCATGTATACTGGCATGGGGTGTCAGCCCTGAGGGAGAGGAATCTATTGTTAATTGCTCTGCCCAGAGGAGGATCCCTTTTGTATTCCACCATGCAGGAGAGAAAATTTTTCTATTTTTCACAAAGGCCCCCAACAATGTTTTAACTCTAGTCCTGTCTTTCTCTCTTCCTCTTCATTTTCAAAGTTCATTTCACAGACTTTAATTTCCAGAAATAGTTCTAGCCATGACAAAGCAACTGGCTCTGGATTTACCTTACCACAAAAAGCAACTATAGAACAGGACAAAATGTACAAGGCAACTCTTCAGACGTTGGACAAATCAAAGAGGATTATGAGTTTTGAGAAAAGGAAAACACATAAAGTATGTCCCATGGTTTGCCTTGATTTTCTGCCTAGCATTACTTTTCTGACTTTGGTACAGGGAGGTGGAGCCCATGAGAAGAGTCAAAGTGTTGGTCTCACTGAGTTGAGAAGGCAGAGACTGGAGTTTGGGGTCGTTGAAATATCTGAAATTCGCAATGAAAGTTATCAGGCAGGAGGAAGCTGCATGGAAATATGTGTGGGCAGAAGTCTATTGGGGGTTTCCCTCAGGTTTTTGACTGAGGTCTATGTCGTATATATGCAAGATAAGATGCTACAGCATAGGCTTACTGAGGAGTTGGTGCTAAAGAAAGTTGAATAGAGGTACCTGGGTTTATGGCGAGGTGCTGGGGAGATATTGAAAGTGCCTTTAAACCAAAGTGGAGACAGCTCACTGAGAACATTGCGTCATGCTTTAGGAGGAAGGAACATGCTCTTTAGTAAGGTCCATACCCTAAGACTAAGGTAAAAATAGAAATAGATCTATTTGAAAAGCATAACAGACCTGACAATACCAAGAGGATTCACCATTTTAACTGACTGTAGGAACCCTTAAAAGATGACAACATAATCCAAAAGGCCCTATAATATAGTATCATAATGTCCAGCATATAATAAAAATCATTAAACATTCAAAGAAGCAGGAAAATGTTACCCATAATTAAAAGAAAAAGCAGTCAATAAAAACATACCTTCAAGAGACGCAGATTTTGTAATAGCAGACAACCCTTTAAAAGTAGCTATAATTTTAAAAAAAGCTATAATTAATTTAGTCAATGATTTAAAAGAAATATGGATATAATAAGAAAACAAATTGGGGCTATCAATAGGGCAAAAAATTCTTTTTAAAGAACAAATGGAAAGTTTATAACTATAAAGCACATCTGGAATAAAATATTCACAGAAGATTAGATACTTCAATAATAAAAATTTCAGTGAAATTGAAGATGAGTGAATAGCAATTAGCCTAATTGGTAAAGGATAAGAAAAAGAAACCTCAGTGGACTATGGGATAATATTAAAGAATCTAAAATAAATGTAATTGGAATTCCAGAAGGACAAAAGAGAGAATGAAGAAGAAAGCAAATATAAGTAAGTGCTAATTGAAAATCCCCCAGTTTAGTAAAAACATCCATCTACAAGAAGCTCAAAGACCCATAAATGACAAAGATTTGAAAATCCCACCCATACTTAAGCCCATTATAATCAAACTGCTGAAAAATCAAAGATAAAGAAAAAACATTGAAAGCAGCCATAGTGGGGAAAAAGGACATATTAACTATAAGACAACAATGGTAACAATTAGAGCTGTCTTCTTAACAGAAAGACAATAGAAGCCAGAAGATAATGGAATATCTCTAAAGAATTTGAAGAAAAGAAATTGAACAGACACTGGACAATAGGCCATTTGTAAATTTTTTAACTTAACTTTTTTTTTATTGTAGTAAAATACATATAACATAAAATTTACCATTTACATAAAATTTAGCCATTTTACATTTAAGTGTGTAGTTTAGCAGCTTTAAGTACATACACATTGTTGTGCAACCAACACTATTCATCTCTAGAACTTTTTCATTATTCCACACTGAAACTGTACCCATTAAGAGGTAGCTCTCTATCCATTCCCCCCATATTTGCAAATATTTGCAAATATTTTTTCTCATTCCATGGATTGCCTTTTTACTCAGTTGATAGTGTCCTTTGATGCACAAAAGTTTTTAATTTTGATGAAGTCTATTTTTTGTTGTCTGTTTTTGTGAATTTTGATGAAGTCTATTTTTGTTTGTTGTTGTTGTTGTCTGTACATTTGGTGTTGTATCCAAGGAATCATTGCCAAATCCAATTTCATGAAGTTTCTTCTATGTTTTCTTTTAAGAGTTTTGTAGTTTTAGTCTTGTATTAGGTCTTTGATTCATTTTGAGTTAATTTGCATATATGGTAACAGGTAAGTGTCTTTATTGTTTTGCATGTGAACATCTAGTTTTCGAGCACCATTTGTTAAAAAGATTGTCCTTTCCCCTACTAAGAGGTCTTGACATACCTGTCAAAAATTTTTTGAACAATATGAGGGTTTATTTCTGGGCTCTCTGTTCCATTCTTTATGTCAACATCACACTGTTTTCATTCCTATAACTTTGTGTAAAATTTAAATCAGGGAGTGTGAGTTTTCAAATTTTGTTCTTCTTTTTCAAGATTGTTTCAGCTATTTGTATGATGTTGGCTGTGGACTTTTTGTATAAGGTCTTTATTAAGTTGAGATACTTTCCTTCCATTCATTTGTTCAGCGTTCTTTTTTTTTTAATCATAAAAGGGTATTGACTTTTGTCAAATGCTTTTTCTGCATCAACTAAGATAATCATGGGTTTTCTTTCCCTTTATTCTGTTAATGTAACATGCTACATTGATTAATGTTCATATGTCAAACCATACTTGCATTCCAGGAAAAAACTCCAATTGGTCATAGTGTGTACTCCTTTGAATACACTGCTGAATTCAATTTCTTAGCATTTTATTGAGAATTTTTGCATCAATATTTATAAGAATATTGGTCTGTAGTTTTCTTATAGTATCTTTGGACAAGGATCTTTACAGTCAAGGAAAATACTCCTTAAAAATAAAAATGAGATAAACAAATGCTAAGATGATCCAATTGCAAAATACTTGCACCACATCAAATTTTAAAGTAAATTCTTTAGATTAAAGGGAAGTAATGACAGATGAAAACTGAAATCTATAGAAAGAAATGAAGGTATTGGAAATGGTAAAAATGTAAATAAATAAAAAAACCTATCATCTTCTTTTTCTTAACTTCTTTAAGCAAGCTGAAAGCAAGCATAATTGCTGTATTGTGGGATTTTTACCATAGGTAGTAATAAATATATGACAACAAAAGCCTAAAAATAGGGTATAAATGGAAATACATGTCTGTAAGAATTACATATTTTGCTTGAAACTGTACTTAGTAGACCGTTATAAGTTAAAGATATACACTACAATCAGAGAAATCACTGAAAACAATGTAAAAAGGTATAGCTTAAAAATCAATATAGGAAATAAGATGAAATACTAAAAAACATTGGATTAGCATAAAAGAAAACAAGAAAGGAGTGGCAGAGGAACAAAAACAGGAAAATAGGAAGACAGCAGACTTAAACTCAACTATATTACTAATTACTAATTAGTAATTAGTAATATAAATAGTTTTAATTCCAATGGCAATGCAGATATTTTTAGAACATATTTTTAAAAGACCCAATTATATGATATATACAAAAGCTTCTGTATCTTAAATGTAAAGACAGGTATGTTGAAAGCAGAAGATTATAAAATTATATCATGGAAATGTAAGCAAAGGAAAGCTGGTGTGTGGCTATTTTAATATCAGGCAAAATAAATTATAAGAAAATTTACCTACAGATGAAGACAGACTTTCATAATGATTTTAAAAAGAGCCTAACGCAGCAAACATCATATAGGTACTTAATAACAGAATTTTAATATATATGAAGCAAAAGTCGTTGGAAATAAAAGAAATATTCAAACCAACAATCATATTAGGAGATTTTAACACCCTTCCCTCAGTAATTGATAGAACAGATAGGCAAACAAGAAAATAAGATTTGAATACTAGTAACGAACTTGACCAAATTTCTTTTAATTTTTACTTATTTATGATAGTCACACAGAGAGAGAGAGAGAGAGAGAGGCAGAGACACAGGCAGAGGGAGAAGCAGGCTCCATGCACCGGGAGCCCGACGTGGGATTCAATCCCGGGTCTCCAGGATCGCGCCCTGGGCCAAAGGCAGGCGCCAAACTGCTCCGCCACCCAGGGATCCCCCAACTTGACCAAATTGACATTGGTAGAGAGCTCATCCCAACAACTATAAAATACTCATTCTTTTCCTGTGCATGGAGAACACTGATCAAGGTAAATCTTACCCTGACCATAAAATAAGTAGCAATAAATTTCAGAATATCGAAGTTTTACATATATATTCTCATATTGAAAAGGAATTATATCTGAAATCACTAGAAATAAGATCTCTAGCAAGTTCCATGCACCTGGAAATCAAGCCACATATTTCTAATAACCCACGGATGAAAGAAGAAATCACAAAAAAATTAGAAGACATTTTATATGGAAAAATAGCAATGATCACAGCATTTCAAAATGTATAGGATATAGCTAAAGAGGTTCCTCGAGGAAAATTTACACTTTTAAATACTTAAGACTAGAAAAGAAAGAAAAATCAAGGATAAATTTTCCACCTTAAGGGCAAAATGATGACATAAAAGAAAGTGAATAAATATAAGAATAGAAAACAATGAAATACAAAACAAACAATAGAGAAAAGTAATATACCCCAAAGCTGGTTCTTTGAAAAGATTAATAAAATTGGGAAACCCTTGGGAAGCCCAGGTGGCTCAGCGGTTTAGCGCTGCCTTCAGCCCAGGGCATGATCCTAGAGACCCGGGATCAAGTCCCAGGTTGGGCTCCCTGCATGAAGCCTGCTTCTCCCTCTGCCTGTGTCTCTGCCTCTCTCTGTGTGCCTCTCATGAATAAATAAAATAAAATCTTTAAAAAAAAATGGTAAGCCCTCAGAAAAGTTTATCAAGAGAAAAGAGAGAACATAAAGTACCAATATCAGGAATGAAAAAGGAGATATTACCACAGATCTGACAAGTATTAAAAAAATAATGAGAAATGTTATTGGCAAGTTTATGCCAATAAATTAAACAACTTAGATGGAAAAGATGAGTTCTTTGAAAAGGCACCTTAAACAAAATGACACAAGATGGAATAGCATGTCTGAGTAGCCCTGTATCTATCAAGTAAATGGAATTTGTTTTCAAAATCCTTTCCAAAGAAAAAAACTTCTGGACTCAGGTAAATTCACAGGTCACTTGAAGCAAACACTTAGGAAATAGTGTCAATCTTACACAAACTCTTTCAGAAAGTAGAGAGATAGGCTTCACTTTCCAATTTATTTTCTGAGGCCAGTATTACTCTGCATTACCAAAACTAGACAGAGATCTTGGAAGAAAAGAAAACTGGAGATCAGCGTCCCTTATGAGCATACATACAGAAATCCTTAACAATAGTTTAGCAAGTTGGATCTGGCTATACGTATAAGGTAGTATACCAATACCAAGTGGAATTGAAATTGAAGAATATAAAAATCATTTAACATTTAAAAATCCCACAATGGGGATACCTGGGTTGGGCGTCTGCCTTCAGCTCAGGGAGTAATCCTGGGATCGAGTTCCACATCAGGCTCCCTGCATGGGGCCTGCTTCTCCCTCTGCCTATGTCTCTGCCTCTCTCTCTGTGTCTCTCATGAATAAATAAATAAAATCTTTTTAAAAAATTAAAAATAAAAATCCCACAATGTAATTTATTACTTTAACAGAAGTAAAAAGGAAAAAAATGGATTACCTCAATTGCAGGAAAAAATAGATAATAATCAACATCCATTCGGGTTAAAACCTCTCAATGAACTAGGAATAAAAGGGAACTTGCCCATGTGATGAGTTTTTTAAAAAAAATCTGACAGCCAACATCATCCTTACTGAGGAAAACCTGAAGACATTCCCCCCAAAACTGGGGGAAAAAACAAGCATATCTGCTCTCAGTATACATATTCAATATTTTGTGGGAGCTCATAACCAGTACAAAGGCAAGATAATGATATGAAAAGATATAATGATTGAAAAGGAAGAAGTAAATTTGTCTTTACTAGCAGACAACGTGACAGTTTATGTTCTGTGTTTATGGGTCAAGAGAATCAATATTGTTAAGGTATCAGTTCTCTTCACATTAATATGTGGATTCAAAGATACCTCGTCAAATTCCCAACAAGTTCTCCTGTAGAAATTGACAAACGGATTAAAAAACTTATAAGGACAAAAACAACAACAACAACAACAACAACAACAAAAAACTTGTAAGGAAATGCAAAGAACCTAGTATAGCCAAAAGAATCTTGCAAATGAAGCTAAGGAATATAGTTGGAGGGCGTATATTAATCCATTTCAAGACTTACCATAAAAGTACAATATCAAGACAATGTAGTACTAGAGTTAGAATATACTAAAAAAGATAGAAATCAATGAAACAGAAAGGAGTATCCAGAACCAAACCCACCTACATAAAATCAATTGATTTTCAGTGAAGACACTAAGCAATTTAATGAATGGAAAGAAACATTTTTTTAACAAATAATGTTGAGGGAAGAAACTAAGATAAAATATATTTTTAAAAAATCTCACCTTTTCCTTTTCACATCATATTTTAAAATAATGTTAATGAGGTTGATCATAGACTGAAACATCAAAACTAACATTTAAAAGTTTCTAGGAAAAAACTACAACCGCCAACAATAGCAAAATTTTGACACCTGGAGATAGACTGAGAGTCTTTAGAGAAGACAAAAGAAGCACTATCCATAAAAGAAAAAAGTTGATAAAATAAGATTTCATCAAAATTAGTAACTTCTGTTGGTCAAGAGATACTGTTAAGAAAATGTAGAGCAAATTGTGGATTGAGAGAACAATGTCATGGTACATTATATAACACCTGTCTTGTATCCAGAATATATACATAACTCCTATCTATTGAGATTAAAAACAAGTATTTCTACAAAAAAAATGGAAAATACTTGGATTGACACCTTATGAAAGTGTAGGATGTACAGGGTTCAAATCTAGATTTTTTTTTCCCCCAAAGCCCATGTCCTTAAACACTTATATTCTGTGTTTGGAACCGAGCAGAGCTTCGAACAAAGTCTAGGGCCCATCGTTTCATCCATCCATTCACCTACTCATCCATTCATACTCGATCAACGTTCAAACATCATTGGACCTCGCGGTCCATAGCCTGCCCTCAAGTAGCTCACAGATGGAAGCAGGAGTGGGGGGGTCAGCAATGGGACTTGGAGGGCACAGAGGAGGGCCACCTAGTTGATCTCTTCGGAAGCTTTCAGAGGAGGTGTTCCCCTTGAGATTGGGCTCCCCCGACTGTCTTAGGTTCCTATCATTTCAGTGCTAGGCACAGGGAACTCCCCAGAGAACGGAACTGTTACACAATTTTTGAATGGGAATGTGGACCAGAAAGGATAAACCTGGGCTTCTATCCTCCTTCTCCCTCTCCCTCCTATTCTCTCATCCTGGACCAGCCAATGTGTATTCACCAGAGGACATCGCCCTTCCTTTCCACTGAAGTAGGAGGGCAAGAACCAAGAAAATAATCCCAGATAAATACCTCAGGAACAATCCATCAGTCTCTCCACCTCTCCTGCCTGCTCCGTGCTTAGCTGAGCTGTGTGAGAGGTACACAAAGAAGAACAGGGGTTCATCTCAGAGATCCTCTGCCCTAGCACAGCAACTAAGACATATGCTTCTGAATGCTATTTAGGAGGAACAGAGTTGAATGAGAATCGATAAAAGCGAAGAAGGAGGAAGTGGTGTTTGAGGGAGGCAGATGGACTTTAGAGCCTGTCCTTGAGGAGGTGAAGCTTGAAAAGAAGAATGGGAGGATTTGAGTGGGAGGAGGGGCATGGGGGCATTCGGATAATAATAATGTCACAGATTGTTGCAAATAATTACTAATAACAAATCATTACTAACATTCGCAGAGCACTTCTGATTTTTTCCCCAGCCGTTGATGGAGGTAGGTGCTTTACATGATGACCATATCATCATGCCGAGAGTCCAAGGCCAAGGCCAAGTTTCCCACAGTTCCTTAGTGCTGATCTTCTTTGTCAACAGAAATTGGTAAGTATGCTGGCCTGTTGGGCAGCATCCATTTATTTGAACTTACAAAAGGAAGAGCGTAAGCTGGGCAAGCTGGTGGAGAGGGACTGCTGAGGGACCTCTCTGGCATCTGATGGCACCATGCTTGCAAAGTGCCTGGAAGGGCTGACCCACTGCCCTATAACCTCACTGGGAGGCAAAGCTCATATGGATGAACCACTTGGATAGCGGGCACGGGTTCCCAGAGCACTGCTGTGATACAATGCTAAACACGTGGTGTGGGCCTTGTGTTCCTCCGGCTGTGTGCGGGAGCCCTGGACTGCTGTGGAGAAGCTGTGGGGCCACCTGGGGGTGTGGCGGGAGAGCGAACAGGTGGGGTTCCAGTCCTCTGCCCTACTTCAACCAGATCTGTTTCACATATAATGGACTTCAGGTAAGATTTCATTCAAACTTACTCTACTGTTTCAGAAAATTTTGCTGGTGGAATCCATCTCCTAACTGTGGGGCTCCAGCAGGCACTAAAAGAATTGGGAAACTGAGCACATGGTACCATGGAGAGCTGTCATTCAAGGTGGCGCCCCAGAGGACAGGGACCGGTTAGGTGAGCCATCAGCTCCCCTCATGTCCAGCTCAAGGAGTTCCATTTCCCTTTAGGAACACTGCACACTCAACTCCCGAATAAAAATCCTGACTGAATTGTCAGCACTTTCTATTATGACTGTCCTGGGGGCCAGCAGTTGAGGCTTTGGGAAAGCCTGGGGATGTTCACAGAATCTTGTCTCATGACATTTTCTCAAAAAGAAAGCCAGGATGAGAGGGCCTGGACAGAGGGCCAGTCTCGATCCTGACAGAAATCCCCTTGCTCTGTGAGGCAAGGGCTCCTTAGTCAGGAACCCCCCTGCCCAAACAGAGCCCTGGTCCCTGCTTCCCCCAAGGGGGCTGTCGGAAGCACCTGCCACTTCACTCCCTGTCACTTGTCAACTTCAGAGCAATCAGTCTGCTACTTAACACTTAACAGGCAAAGCACTCCAGCGGCTGCCTCCGATTTGTCTTTGTTAGCGCTAACAGGAGGTGGGTGTGGAGGTCTCATTGTGCGGGGCTCCCCCACCACTGCCGCACCTGGGGCCGCAGTGCAATCACTCAGGCCCTCTGCAGTCACCCAGCAGATTCTCACCTGGCAACGACAGTCAGCTCCAAGGAGCCAGCATTCCAAGCAACCTCAGGGGAGAAACCCCCCAGCTCCTGGCTCCCCATGAGTAGGTCGGGGGCACATGTAGAGATTAGTGATTTTGCTTAATAAACACTGGCTGTGCTCAGAGTTAGGGATGTGGTGGGCAACAGACCGTGACCCTGGTCTCACCACCTAGTACATAAGAGGCAGACCCATCCACAGACTATTTCCAGCAATGTTGGAGGTGCCATGAATAGAGGTGGGCACTCAGCCTTACTACAGAGGAGGTCCCATCTCACCCTGCCTGGGGTGGTGAGAAAAGGCCTCTAGGAATGGGACCTGTGGGGGTAACCAGGCCATCAAAGGGCAGGCAGGAGGTGGGGCATGAAGGCTTCAGAAGGGATGCTAGCTAAGGAAGTAGACTATGCAAAGGCCCAAGGGTGAGGAAGAGTAGGCTGACCTGTGGGTGGATTGGCCTGGCTGGAATATCACTGAATGATCATGTAGCCATTATTTAGCTCATTACTTACTTCCCTTGTCCTCTCTTATGGATCACCTACACTTTCTTTGCCATCCATCCAATGATCTATTATTTATCTATCATCCATCCATCCATCCATCCATCCATCCATCCATCCATCCATCCATCTCTAGAAGTCTTCATGTCGTGTTGCCAAGCAGAGCTGCCTCTATAGAACTCTCAGCTCACGCAGTGCCTGACACTTCACTATTAGGGATGTGCTCCCACCTCGGGAACTAATGTCTCAGCTTTTTTTTTTTTTTTTTTTTTAAGAGAAAGCACAAAAGCAGGGAAGGGCAGAGGGAAGAGAGAGAGAATCCCAAGCAGGCTCTACACTCAGCACAGAGCCAGATATGGGGCTTTATCTTATGACCCTGAGATTATGACCTGAGTTGAAATTAAGAATTGGATGTTTAACCACCTGAGCCACCCAGGTGCCTCACTCTCAGCTTTATTAATAAGCACACAGCACAAGGAGATGCAACAGAAATCACAAACACTGCGGCTTATGTCATTTTTATTAAATCTCAGATCTCCTTCACAGTCAGGTCCTGGGACTGGGCATAGAAAGGGCAAAGGAGGCACTGGGGCCAACCTCAGAGGGCCAGGCTCATTACTGAGGATTTGCTATTGATATGACCATGAACTTGGGTCTAGTCTTCTCTTAACTGTCAGTTCTATGGAAGTAGGAGGAGATCTGTCTGTCCATCTATTACAGTTATGGTCCATAATGCAAGCTCAATAAATGCTTTAGGATGAATGAATGTATGGGGAGCCTTGGGTGAGCTACTGAGATCTTTGTGCCAGGCCTGCCCCCTGTCTAGAACACTGGTGCTGCCCTTAGAAGCCGTGCAGACCCTGGGCCTCACTGACAGGTCGCGTGGATTCATGCAGGTCTAGCCTTGAAGAAGAGGTTAGGCACTTACAGACTACATGATAGGAGCAGGATCTGTAGTCTCTCTGAGGCTCAGTTTTTTCAAGTGTAAAATGGGTCTAATGGTACATATCTATGGGGCCAAATGATATTGTGGCACTTTGGGAGCTACAAAGAACCACCTTAACAATAATGATTATTAGTATATTTTCTTCTGTGGATACAAGGGGAGACAAACGGGAAGATCTTTGGCTTTTCTCAAGGAGGAGGAAAAATTTCAGAAAATTCAGACACTTTTAGGTTTATGACCTAGCTCCTTTCAGAGTTGCCCCCTTAGAATACTGAGAAAAAAAATCTATGTTTTCTATTTAAAGAGCATTTCCTTTATAGCCCTCAATGCAAAATATTTCTAGGATAGTGCCTGGAATCTCACCATTAAAAATTAACTTTTTAGGCAAAACCCTTAAGAAAGGTGTTTCAGTCCGATACAAGTATCCTTCTTGGACGGCTGTATGTCAAGTTTTAGAAGCTGACAACCAGGTGTGTGTATGTGTGTGTTATAAGAGGTGGGAGAAGGTGCAAGGGAATTATGGCCGAAAGTCAGCTAAAAGAACAGTGTCCTATGAGAATGGGTTCATTCCACCGCTAAAATCTGCTGTCTTGATAAGCAAAGCAGATCAGGTCATTTAAGCCCCTTTAGTGAATTATTTATCACCCCTTCCCCATGTCCCACTTTGAGATCTAAAGAATTCCCGTAAGAAAACTCAAGCAGGCAGAGGCCTTCAAATGTGCTGGTATGAGCGATTCTAGGTCTGGGACACTCGGATTAAATCAGGTGGGACTTGGGTGTGGTCACTGTTTTTTGTAGTTTGGAGAAGAAACCTGCATTAACTCCCTGGAGAAGCAGCCAGAAGTCAAATGAGCAGAGCTGGTCCTCAGCTCTGGTGTGGGAGGACCCCATGAAAATTGCAGGATCCCCAGTGAGGGCCAACCTGTGTGCCAGAGGCCATCTGAACTCCCTCACCCATGGGGTCTTCCCACACACTCTGGCACCTCCAAGAACAAAGCAAAGCAAAAGTATCCTCTGTGCAAAATCTCAGAAGTTATCTTTCCACCTCTGGTTCCTCTTTGATGCCCTGGCTTCTTCATCTCAGTGGTATGGGGAATGACATTGTTGGTTACTGTCATCGGCGGCGCCACGCCCATCCCCAACATAATGGCCATTGTCTCAATAAAACCCAGTGAAACCAACCATTTTAAACAAATGAGACAAACCATGTTCTGTTTTTACTCTTTATTCAATTAGTCTGATGGTCTGAAGATCAATCTGCTTACTAGAATCCTGGTGAAGGGGCATCAGAATTAGGATCCCTGGAACGCCCCAGAGATTCTGACTTAATGTCCCAAGAGTGGCCAGAAGCTTCAAAAAGCTTCCCAGATAATTCTTTTTTTAAAAAATTTAAATTCAATTAATTAACATATAATGTATTATTAGCTTCAGAGGTAGAGATCAGTGATTCATCAGCCTTATATAACACCAGTGCTCATTCCTTTTTTTTTTTTTTAGATTTTTTTAAATTTATTTATTCATGAGAGACACAGAGAGAGGCAGAGACATAGGCAGAGGGAGAAGCAGGCTCCCTATGTGGAGCCTGATGTGGGACTCAATCCCAGGACCTGGGGGTCCTGAGCTGAAGGCGGACACTCAACCACTGAGCCACCCAGGTGCCCACGCAGTGCTCATTCCATCAAGTGTCCTCCTGGATGCCCGTCACTCAGTCACCCCACCCCCACCCCCCGAGCTTCTTAGCTTGGACTTCTTAGTCCAAGCTAAGAACCACTGAGTTAGCCCAACACCTAATTTGGTTGTCTTATTTTCCAGCCTCCTCGTCAACACACACACACACACACACACACACACACACACACACACACACTTCTGCTGCTTACAAAGCTTCTGACACACTTACTGTTTGCCTGGAATGACTGTTCCTCTCTCTTTATTTCTTTCTTCTTTCTTGACTTCCTAAATCTGAAAAGTGTTTGATTTTTTTTTACATCTGTTATCTTGTATGACCCCTACAAGTGAGCTAGGATGTCGATACATTTTAGCAGCAGAATGGACCCATCCTTCTAGGACTTTGGTCTTTGAGGATCGTCTTTGAGAGTGATCCCCTTGGCCTCGCTCAGGGGAAAAGTGGGGTAAGTCCAGGAGCCTGGTACCCCGTACTGCCCCCCGCCCCACGACCAACCGTTCAAATTGGGCGACGCATACCACTGTCAAACTTCAAGATATCTTTGTACCAAGCTCATCAAAAAGCAAACACTCAGGCACTTGAATAAGATAAGCAATTTGTGGCTTTGTAAAAAGTCAATGCAATTCAATTTAGACCTCTTTAGGAGTGCTACTGCCTCTCACATTTATTGTTTCCTTGTATAACCTGCTGCAGCAAAGGGACTGCAGATTCGTCTTCTGTTTGCGAAGTGGGATGAAGTCCCTGGAATGAGTGACCTTCAGGAGCCACACGAAACTTACAAATGAAGCTGTCGCGGAGAAACCTCATTCTTGCCTCAGCTCACAGCTTTCTTTCTTTATATAGATTTGATTTTCCAAATGGCAGATTATAAAACTAGCTATTTTTTCCCTCCTCAACAGAAATGCTTTAATTTCTTGTCTTTTTTTTTCTTTTTAACCGAGAGTGATGTTTTTAAAATGCAATCCCCACTCTAATCGTTACCACTCCTGAAAGGGTCTATTTTTTTTTAACCCACGAAAGCATCTTTGGTGCCAAAGGTAGAGACCCTGGAATGTGCTTCTGTCTTCTTGGGCCGGAGGTAGATTTCTTTTTCTGGTTTTGTTTTTTTTCACTTTGTCACAGAACAAATTGCTCTTAGCTTCTCTTTATTTGCTTCTTTGTTGATTTATTTGGAAAATAGCACCAATTGAGTCCCACCTTGTCAGATAAATCCAAGGCAAATAATAATAATAATAATAATAATAATAATAATAATAATAATATAGTGTTAATGATGGGAGTATCTACTCTGTGGCAGGCACTGTACTGGGTGTTCTGCATATACTTTTTGATTTAGCCCTTGCAACAACCTTATAAGGTAGGTATTTCCAGCCTCATTTTATTTATGAGGCTCAGAGAGATTATGTAACTTTCCCAAAGTTGCACAGCTAGTAAATGCCAAAGCTAGAGGTCAAACCTATGCTTGGCTGAATCCTAAACAAGACCTCATGGCTTCCAGGCCCCCAGTGCTTCACATTGCTTCCTGCTTCAGTTCCTCATACCTCAATTGGCAGTTTCTCAGGCAAGACTTTCTCATATTAGAGTCTCTTTCTGGCTCATATTTCTGGGTCCTCAAGAAAGCCTCTCTGTCTTGAAGGACTCATGGGAGCAGAAGGTCACAATTTTGAAGCTTTCCCTTTGATTACATTGTCATTTCTATCTTAATTATAGGCTTGTGCAGGATTCTTTGCATCAGAACTTAACTGACATGTTTTCATCCATGTTAGAAGCTTTCTTTCTTTTATCACCTTGATGGAAACCCATCAGCTGCCCTCTAGCCCCCAGACACCCTGGCTCACTCTTGGCCCTAAGGAAACCATGGGGCTTGCCACCACACTCAAATGCAGCCCCTGGGGACCGGATGAGGTTGTGGCCATATATTTCTTCCTCTGCTTTTTGACTTAAGCATCCTATAATTGGCCCCAAAGTGAAAAAGGACAGGACCTTCATCCTGCCAGAGTCAAAAACGTCCCCCTATCTTCCCAGAATACGAGGATATTCAAAGACGGAGGCAACAAACATCATGAGGAACCCAGTGGATTAGAATAGAATGCCAATGAGGAGAAGCACAGAAAATGCTGGATTGTGACTTTTTGTCTGATCCTTCTTCTAGTATCTAATTCTAGTATCAGAGACAGAGGCACTTGTACTTGAACTGCACAGCTGAGCCTTACTCTTTCTCCACACCCTCACTCATTGATGCCCCTGTTCACCACCCGTCAAGGGTCTGATGCCTCCTTCCATTTTCCTGGTAGCCTTTCCCCTGCCCTGCCCCCCCAAATCCTGTTTATCATGCAGCATCAGGTTGCCATTGTTTTGTTTCCATTACATTTATTTTCAAGGTTATTCTCTATTTAGGGAAGATAATGTTTGTTTTCTATAAAGCATAGTGATCTAAAGTTTTAGTTTTTAAAAATTTTATTTAAGCAAGAATAGGCAGTCCTATTAAAACTCTCATGATATTATTATGCAGGTACAAGGAGGAAGTGAGAAAAGTAGTGCAGATGGTACAGAAATGACTGAAGGTGGGGGATATTCACTTGTAGTCCTGACACATGAAATTGAGATTTAGCAGAAACAGTTCGAATCAAAATGGTTAAGTGTGCTCGGGTCAGATAAGCAGGGAGTTATAGGGAGAAATCTTGGGGATAAATTCTTTTCCTGGGAGCCTGGCTGGCTCTCAGGTGACCCCAGACCAAACCTGGGCACAGATGTGGGAAACTTTAATGTATGAGACATATCTGAATTCTGGAACCAGAATGGCTCCTGGCCATTTGGACAGCTCCTCCTCCTGACAGTCATCATACTGGGTGCTTTCCCTGGTGTTTACACTGACTGGAGCCCTGGGGCGCCTGGGTGGCTCAATCAGGTAAGTGTCTGACTTTGGCTCAGGTCACGGTCTCTGGGATCATGGGATCAAGCTCCTTGTTGGGCTTCTCGCTCAGCAGGGGTTCTACTTGTCTCTCTCCCTCTGCCCCTCTCCCTGCTCGTGTTCTCCCTCTCTCTCAAATAAATAAAATAAAACAAAAACAATGACTGGAGCCCTGATGAGGAGTTGTATGGAGCTCTAGGAAGCCTGAGGAATCTCTGTCCTGTTTCCTTTCCCAGCCCATGATTGAACTGCTAGGGGACCCATTGATGTGAGGTCTGTAATGACTGACACAGGGGAATAGGCCGTGGGAAGAAGGAAGGCAAGGCTGGATTGTCTTCCTGTACCTCACCCTTGAAAGGTTCACATGTCCAGCTGGTGAACTAGAAAGAGAAATTTCAAGAAGGAAAAGTGAATAGATCTCAGAAGAGCATTCAAAGTAGAGCCAGGATATAAACAGAGGGGCACACAGAGGCTGTATTTATCACATGTGTCTCTATAACAACTTGTCAGTTTTTGAACAATCAAAACACTAGTCACACTGGGAAAATCAGTTTGCCTAATGTTGATAAAGTAGTTGTTTTCTGCATGGACCAAGTGGGAAAGAAAGAGGCATTGACAGCAAGTGGGTGAGAGGACAACTGAGCAGAGGAGCTGGAGGAGGTGGGAGGAGGAGTGCAGGAGATGAGAGCTTGTAGACTGTGGGCATCAGCAGGGGCTTTGTCCCGCTCCCTGCGTCAAACACCAACAATTGTCTTCCTAATGTCTGTTGTTCCCCCTTCCTGGTTAATAGAATTCTAATCCAATTTTGATCAGCAATTTGCTCAGGCAATGGAGCATGATTGGTCTAAGCGAGTCATGATGATTCTGTGTGCCACTTTCTTAGATGCTCCTCTAGCTGGGTGAGGGATATGCGATCTAGTTGTGGGAAACATAAAATGTATGTCCTGGAAGACCCTGAAGAAGCCTTACTCTCCTGGTAAAAAGTACAGGTGGGGCTGGTGTTCTTCTAACCTTCTGCCTGTTTTCTGCCTTGAGCACAGATGTGGTTCCTAGAGCCGTAGCAGACATAGTGTGGGCTCGGAGGTGGCAAGACAACACATCAGTGATGGCAGAGCAGAATGGTAGAAAGAGATTGGAACTTCTCTTTCTCAGCTGCCCAGAAAGAGATGTCACTGGGCAGCTGTGCCCAACCCAGAGCAGCCTACCCCTGGATTTCTCCTTATGTAAGGTAATTAATATCTTAACTGCTGGAGCCACTGCTTAGTAAATATTTTATTACTTGCAGAAGAGGATGAAAGAGCCCCAAGGAGAGGCCAGAACCTGCCCAAGTTCACAAAGTTGACTTCTCACAACAGATTTCAGGTTGTTTCTTGAAATCTCCCACCCCTCACTGCAACCACTCTAGTCTAGGCCCATCCCACCAGCCCCCTTCTCAATGTCATTGCTCTCCCCTCAATTGGTTCCATCTTGGTATCTTTCTCAAATCCAATTTTCTGCATGTCAGCTCCCCACCGTCATCCTATCATGGATGACAGTGGAGCTAGATTTAAATGTAAGGTCCTCTGCTTGACACCACTGTCCCCTCACTGACTGGGTGTAACCAGTTTGTCTTCTCACTACACCAGAGCCCATAGTGACTGTGCTTTTATCAGGTTTGGGCACCTCTGTCCTTTTACCTTGATTCTTCCCTGCCTCTTCTGTTCCCACTGCTACTCATTCTACAAGGCCCACCTCCTCCTTGAGGCCCACTCTAATGGCCTGTGGTACTAACTGTCAGGATTATACATCTGGGCACGAATTCTTTCTGTCTTAACACCTCATCTTATATTGTCTTCTAAATGTCTTATTAGCATTTCCTTGGGAAGAAGGACTGGTCTTCTGCATTTTTTGACTCCTTCACAATTTCTAAGTCATAGCCTGTAGTTGGTGCTCAAAAATACTTGGAAAGTATACAGTTTTATAGCATGTTTTTAAAGTAACATGTTAACATTAAAGCAATGCATTAGTTAATTTGTAAAATTTGGAAAAGTAAAAAAAAACAAAATCCCCAAAAGGAGTATCAATACTCATGGAAATCTCTATTGGCATTTAGCCTTATTTTATCTTGGTTGTTAATCTTCCAAAAATTGAAATAATAGAAACACATTGATTTGTTGATAAATCTCTACTGTGTTAAGAAGTAAAATTATTTGTAGATGACACAATCTTGTACATAGAAAATACTAAGGAATCTACAAAGTGACTGTGAAAGCTGATGAACAAGTCCAGCAAAGTTGCAGGATATGAGAATGTTATACAAAAATCAATTGTAATTCTATACACCAGCAATAAATAATCTGCAAATGAAATTAAGAAACAATTCCTTGTATGAAAGCATCAAGAATAAAATGCTCAGGAATAAATTTAACAGAGTGCAAGACTTCTATCTGAAAATTAAACTACAAAATACTTTGTAAAGAAATGAAATAAATGAAAAGACATCCCATGCTTATGGATAGGAAGACTTCATATTTCTTAGATGGCTATATTCTCCAAGCTGCTCTGTAGATTGAATGTAACCCTGATCAGAATCCTGGCTGGCTCTTTATTGCAGGAATTATAATGTTGATTCTAAAATTCATATATGAGTTTAAGAAACCCAGACTAGCTAAAACCATCTTGAAAAAGAACAGATTTAGAGGACTCAACACTTTCTGATTTCAAAACCTACAACAAAGCTACATAATCAAGAGAATGTGGTATTGGCATAAACACAGACATATAGAGCAGTGGAATACCAATACAAACCTTCACACTTACGGTCACTTGCTTTCCAACAAGGGTACCAAGATAATTCAATGGGAAAAGAATTTTCGACAAATGGTGCTGGAACAAATAGAAAGCTATATGCAAAAGAAAGAATGAGATCAGATTTCTTTCTTATACCCAAAAGTCAAATAGATCGGATATCTCAATTTAAGACCTAAAGTTATAAAACTCTTTGAAGAAAAGGCATAGGAGTAAGTCTTCATTACCTAGAATTAGAGAAAATCTTCTTAGATACAACATGAAAAGCACAAGTAAGAAAAAGAAAAAAATAGATAATTTGACTTAAAGTTAAGGACTTTAGTGCTGCAAATAATATATAAAAAAAAAAAGAAAGGGCAACACACAGAATTGAAGATTTGCATGTCACGTATCTGATAAGTGGCTTGTAATCAGAATATATATATATTTTAATTTTTTATTTATTTATGATAGTCACACAGAGAGAGAGATAGAGAGAGGCAGACACACAGGCAGAGGGAGAAGCAGACTCCATGCACCGGGAGCCTGACGTGGGATTCGATCCCGGGTCTCCAGGATCACGCCATAGGCCAAAGGCAGGTGCCAAACCGCTGCACCACCCAGGAATCCGTAATCAGAATATATAAAGAACTCTTATAACTCAATAATATAAAGATAAACCAATATAAAAGTGAGTAAAGGATCTGAATAGACAATCCTTCAAAGAAAATATACAAATGGCCAACAAGCACATGAAAACATGATTAATATCATTAACCATCAGGAAAATGCAAATCAAAACCACAAGGTACTACTTCATACCCACTAGGATGGCTATAATCAAAAACACAAATAGTAACACGTGTTGATAAGGGTGTGGGGAAATTGGAGCCCTCCAGTACTGCTGATGGAAATGTCAAATGATGCCTCTGAGTTAGAAAACATTGTGGCAGTTTCTCAAACAGCTTAGCATAGAGTTACCATAGGGTCTAACAATTCTACTTTTATGCACAAGAGAAATTAACACAGCCATACAAAAATGTTAATATTAACATTATTCGCAATAGCCCAAAAGTGAAAACAACTCAACTGTCCAGTGACAGATGAATGAACGACTGAATAAAATGTGGTATATTCTTATAATAGAATATTATTTGTCAGTTAAAAGTTCTAATACACACTGTAACATGGATGAGCCTTGAAAACACCATGCGAAGTGTAAGACACCAGTTAAGAGACTGCATATTGTATGATTCCACTGATAGGTTATGTTTAGAATAGGCAAACCTGTAGGAACAGAAGATATGTCAGCGGTGGCCCAGAGCTGGGGGTTGGGAGGGGGAATGAGAATTGACTCCTAATGAGTTCAGAGTTTCTCTTTGAGGTGATGAAAATGTTCTAAAATTGATGGCTGCATAACTCTGTGGACATGTTTTAAAAAACCTTTGAATTGTAGGTTTCAAACGAGTGAATTAGATCATATGTGAATTATATCTCAGTACATCGCTAAAAGTGTATTGTGGGTAAGTCTCTGGTCAGTAAACGTTTGTTCAAACTGCGCTCATGATGGCCACATAGTTCATTATGCAATAAACCATACTTTGTTTAGTCAGAACTTTATTGGCAGGCATTTAAATTGTCTTACTCCAGTGGTCAATACAGAGGTGAACATTCTTACATATAAACACCGTGTGCGCTGATGATTTCCTTAGGAGAGATTCCTGACAGAGTTAAAGCTCTTCTTCCAAATTGCCAAATTATTCCAGAAACGCTTTACACTCCAGAGTGCCTAGTTCATCAGACCTCCTTCAACATTGAGTATTACCGGACAGACACACCTGTGCTGTTTCCATGCAGGGAAATGATAACTTAGTAACGTTGATATTTTGCTGTGTTTGCTCACTTACTCCTGAGTAAGGTTAACCATTTTCTCAAATATATACTGGTTCCACTTTTCTATTTTTCTTTTTTTCCTTTTGTGAATTGATCATGTCCTCTGCTCATTTACTTCTTGTGAATTTGTAAGAACATTTTATGGTTTTGGGTACTAAAACTTTGTCAGCATCATGGAAGTATTCTTCTCAATTTGTCCATTGCCCTCTTAATTCTGTTTTGGCATTTCTTTTGGTGCAGGCGTTCTTCATTTTATGTAGTCAAATGTACTAATTTCATTTTGAGGTTTCTTACTTTTTTTTATTCTGAGGAAGTCCTCACATCCTCCACATGTCCTATTTTTGTGGGGTTGTGCTTATAAATGACCTTTTATTCACCTGGAATTTGTATTGATTTATGATGTTCAGTTAAGATCCATCTTCTTTCTCTGATTGTCAGTAAATTATCCCAACTTTTTTTTAAAAAAATTAAATTCTCTTGGGGTGCCTGTGTGGCTCCATTGGCTAAGTGACTGACTTCTTGTTTCGGCTTAGGTCATGATCTCAGGGTCCTGGGATCGAGCCCTATGTCAGGCTCTACACTCAGCATGGAGTCTGCTTGCCCCTTTCCCTCTGCTCCTCCTTTCTCTCTCTCTCTCTCTCTCAAATAAATAGATACATCTTTTAAAAAATTAAATTCTCCTTTCTTCACCTTTATGAATTTGCAAAAATATTTATATAACAAATATATATGTATGTTTCTGGTCTTTGCAGATATTTGGGAATTTTATAAATATAGCCCCTAACTGGAGTGCTTTCCTAGTCTCTTGCTATATTAGTATTAATCTGTTACACTTTTTATAGCTTTACAATGGTGAGGCAGATTCATCCACAGGTACTTTTTTTTTTTTCTTATCAAATTTGTTTGGCTATCCTTACCCTTTTAATGTTCTCAATGAGATTTAGACGGACTTTCAAGTTCCCTGATCCCTACCCCTTTACCTACCAACTTTCTAAAGCACTGAAGTAACTAAGTGAAATATTCTGCATGTGATCTACATAATATGAAAAAATGTGAGATTTTTCATCATGTCTTGAGTAGACACATTTTGGGATGTCTTAGCAGTCTATACATTTCTTCCCTGATAAGTCCACCCCCCACAGAATGAGTCTCTACAATCATGTCATAATATGTGACCCCAACTGTCCCTCCTCACAGCCAATCGAGTAGGGCAAATAACAGTCATCTTTTCTGGGAACCTACATTTGGAGCCCTGGAACAGGGGGATTGGGGGGAGGGTGGCTGTTTTCTGCCAGGCCCTGGAGCAAGCAAAAGCTGGTCTGCAGGAAGAGAGAATGTTGCAGTAGCACTAGGGGCAGCCCTCTAGACAGACAGATTTACCACCTTTGTTATGAAGGTGCTCAATTCCTGCAACCACAGCCCCCCAGATTTTTTGAAATATGTCTGCTTCTTTCTGATAAACTTACCTTCTTTGCTGAACGCCAATTTGAACTGTGGAGTTGTAGTTAGGAAACTACAGATCCCAGATCAACACACTAGCTGATGGTCCCGTTGGGATCAGGACAGAATCAATTATTTGCAGGAGCCATGCTCTATGCTAAGCACACAATGTGTGTTGATGTATTTAATCCTCAAAGTCCTACAAGATGGTTACTATCTTGTCTCAGGACCAGCTGCCTAAAGAGACTTCTAGAACCTTCCTGGGCCATATAGGTACAGAGTCCTCTCATCACCAAGATAAAGCAAAGCTCTGAATTTACTCCTAAGGAGGCTATAGAACACCTCTCACAGTCTTCCACTTCTTGACCAAGGATATTGTTTTTGTCTATCTCCCTAGAAATCTTGCAAGGTCTGATGCAGCCAACAACTCCTGTCATCCTCCAGTGGTTCATGAACAACTAGAATCAAAGTTTTTATCCCTGCAGGCTAGCAGGGGTTTTTGAATAACACATCCTGGCACAACCAACTGATCCTGTTCTGTTTTGGAGATTACAACCTGCATGCAGTTCAGAGGGAATGCTATTCACCACTGGCTCTCAAAATTGTTTGGGTCAATCCTTTTGAGAACCTGAAGAAATCTGAAGAAATTTGAGAATCTGGAAAAAAAAGCAATGAATGAATATTCACATATATGTACACACACACATACTTGCATTCAATTTTGGGAGGGAAGTTCATAAACTTCATAATGTCCAGATATGTGGACACAAAATTAAGGACCCCTTCCCAGGTAAAGTTGAATTTTTTTAAAAAAGATTTTATTTATTTATTCATGACAGAGACAGAGAGAGGTTGGCAAAGACACAGTCAGGGAGAGAAGCAGGCTCCATGCAGGGAGCCTGATGTGGGACACGATCCTGGGTCTCCAGGATTATACCCCGGGCAGCAGGTGGCGCCAAACTGCTGGGCCATCAGGGATGCCTGGTAAAGTTGGATTTTATCCGGCCATGCAATAAATCTCTAATTTCATTTTTTAAATTTTTTATTTATTTATGATAGTCACAGAGAGAGAGAGAGAGAGAGGCAGAGACATAGGCAGAGGGAGAAGCAGGCTCCATGCAACGGGAGCCCGACGTGGGATTCGATCCCAGGTCTCCAGGATCGCGCCCTGGGCCAAAGGCAGGTGCTAAACCGCTGCACCACCCAGGGATCCCTAATTTCATTTTCTTAAAGCAGGACCTGGATGGGTTCAGAGCTGGTGGAAAAACCATTTTCAAAGAAATTGAATTAACAAGTGGTTGTTATGGAAGGAAGTCTAAGTGGGGAATACAAGGTTCTGCTCTTGGCCCTGTCCTATGCAACATATTTTTTAAATCAGTGATTTAATATGAGGCAGATTTAGCCAACCTGAAATGGACACAAAAATTATGGGGACGGCTGATATTCTGTAGATAAGATTGAGATTCAAAATCTCTCAGCAGATTGAATGACAGGAGATTAAAGCAAAGTGAAAATTAGAGTAAATATATTACAGAACATAGGTTTGAAGTCAATTGCCCAAGTATGAATTGGGGGAATCTTGTTTTTCTGGAAAAGGTGGAGGGAGTTGTGTGGACTGTGATCTCAGTGTGAATTGTCAAAGACAGAAGCCCACAACTGCAGGGGCCTCAGGATGTGTAGGTGGTAGGAATGTGGTCTTCATTATCCCCTGGTGGAGCTCAGAGTCCTGCACATTGGGCAACCATCACAAGTATTATCTTGGGGTTTGGAGTTGCATGTGTCAGTGAGGACTGAGGAATGGGATTGCAGGCATACCTTGTTTTACTGTGCTTCGCAGATACTGCCTTTTTTTTTTTTTTTTCATGTTTAGACCTGAATTAAACAAGTCTATAGGCACCATTTTTCCAACAGCAGTTTATCACTTCATGTCCCTGTGTCACATTTTGGTGATTCTAATGATATTTAAATGCCTTCATCATTATATTATTTGGTATGGCAGTCTGCAATCAGTGATCTTTGATGTTTTGGGGGTGTTACAAACTATGCCTGAATAAGATGGCAAACTTGCTGGATAATGTGTGTTCTGATGGCTCTACCAACCAGTTGTTCTCCATCTCTCCTTCTCCCCAGGCCTCTCTGTTCCCTGAGACACGATACTAGAATTGAGCCAACTGATAACCTACCATAGTCTCTAAGTGTTCAAGTGAAAGGAAGAGTTGCAAGTCTCTCACTTTAAATCAAAAGCTAGAAATGATTAAGTTTAGTGAAGAAGACATGTCAAAAGCCAAGATGGGCTGAAAGCTAGTCCTTTTACACTTTTGCCAAGTTGTGAATGCAGAGAAAGTACTATTTTTATGTGTTTGTTTTTATTGAAGTATAGTTGATGCACAATGTTATATTAATTTCAGGTGTGTGACACAGTGATTCAGTAAGTGTATATGTTATGCTGTGCTCACCAGAGGGTAGTTGCCATCTGTCACCATACAACCCTATTACAATACCATTGACTTTATTCCCTATGTTGTATCTTTTATTCCCATGACTTTTTCATTCTATACCTAGAATCCTGTACATCCCACTCTCTGGGAAAAGTTCTCAAAGGAAATTAAGGGTGCTACTCCAGTGAATACACAGATGATAAGAAAGTAAAATAGCCTTATTGTTAATATGGAGACTGTTTGAGTGATTTGGACAGATCAAACCAGCCACAATATTTCCTTAATCAAAGTCTAATTCAGAGCAAAGTCCTAACCTTCCTCAATTCTGTGAAGGCTGAGAGAGGTGACCAAACTACATAAGAATAGTTTAAAGCTGGCAGAGGTGAATTCATGAGTTTTAAGAAAAGAAGCCATCTCCATAACGTGAGAGTGCAAAGTGAAGAAGCCAGTGCTGATGTAGAAGGTGCTGCAAGTTCTCCAGAAGATCTAGCAAGATAATTAATGCCCTTGGCTCCACTAAACATCAGATTTTCAGTGTAGATGAAAAAGCCTTCTATTGGAAGAAGATGCCATCTAGGACTTTCATAACTAGAGTGGAGAAGTCAGTGCCTGTCTTCAAAACTTCAAAGGACTGGCTGACTCTTGTTAGGGGTGAAGGCAGCTGATTTCTTTAAGTTGAAGCCAATGCTCACTTACCATTCTGAAAATCCTAGGGCCCTTAAGAATTATGCTCAATGTACTCTGTCTGTATTCTATAAATAAAACAACGAAGTGTGAATGAGAGCACATGGTTTACTGAATATTTTAAGCCCACTGTTGATAAAAAGGGGGGGGGGCAGCACACAGAGCAAATAGTCATTTTGACTTTCAAGTCTTATTATTAAGAAATATGTTTTGTGGGGATCCGTGGGTGGCTCAGCGGTTTAGTGCCTGTCTTTGGCCCAGGGTATGATCCTGGAGTCTCGGGATGGAGTCCCACATTGGGCATCCTGCATGGAGCCTGCTTCTCCCTCTGCCTGTGTCTCTACCTCTCTCTCTCTCTCTCTGTGTGTGTGTGTGTCTCTCATGAATACATAAATAAAATCTTAAAAAAAGAGAAAAGAAATATGTTTTGTAAGGTAATAGTTGCCATAGGTAGTGATTCCTCTGATGGATCTGGGCAAAGGAAATGGAAAATGTTCTGGAAAAGATTTACCATTTTAGATGCGATTAAGAACATTTGCGATTCATGCAAAGAGGTCAAAATATCAACAGTCACAGGAGTTTGAAAGAAGTTAATTCCAACTTCAGTGGATGATTTTGAGGGCTCCAGACTTCAGTGGAAGAAGTAAGTGTAGCTGTGGTGGAAATAGAATTAGAAGTGCAGCCTGAAGATGTCACTGAATTGCTGCAATCTCATGATAAAACATGATAAATGAGATGAGGAGTTGTTTCTCATGGATGAACAAAGAAAGTGGTTTCTTGAGACAGAATCTAGTCCTGGTAAAGATTCTGTGAAGACTGTTGAAATGACAACAAGGATTGAAAATATCACATAAACTTAGTTGATAAAGCAGAGGCACGGTTTGAGAGGATGAGCTCCAATCTTGAAAGGAGTTCTACTGTGGGTAAAATGCTATCAAATAGCATCATAAGCTACAGAGAATTGGTTTGTAAAAAGAAGAGTCAATTGATGTGGGAAACTTCACTGTCATCTTATTTTAAGGAATTGCCACAGCCACCCTAGCCTTCAGCAACCACCACTCTGATCCGTGAGGAGCCATCAGTATCAGGGCAAGACCCTCCACCAGCAAAAGGATTAAAATTCACCGAAAGCTCAGATAATGGTTAGCACTTTTTTTTTAGCAAAGCTGTGTGTGTGTGTATGTGTGTGTGTGTGTGTTTAAGTAGGCTCCATGCCCAGAGTGGAGCCCAACCCAAGGCTCAAGCTCATGACCATGAGATCAAGACCTGAGCTGAGATCAAGAGTCAGACTCGTAATTGACTGAGCCACCCAGGTTCCTTGCCATATATTTTTAAATTAAGGTATGTACGTTGTTTCTTTTTAGACATAGTACTCTTGTACACTTAAGAGACTACAGTATGCTGTAAATATAACTTTTATATGTACTGAGAAACCAAAAAAAATTTCATTTGACTTCTTTTATTGTGATATTCACTTATTGTGGTGGTCTGGAACCAAACCAGCAATAACTCTCTAGGGTATGCCTGTGTATCTAGGGAAGGGAAACTAGGAGGTCGAAGGGCCATAGATCTGAATGGTATGAGGAAGGTTGGAAAGAACTAGGATTCTTCACCCTGGAGAAGAGTGCATGGAGAGAAGGGTAGGGGCTGATAATCACTATCGATTATCTACTAAGCTTCATGTGGAAGAATGACTGGATCATTTATTGGCTCTAAGAACTTTCTGGTAGTGAGAATTGCTCACTAATAACATGGGTTGTCATATGGAGAGGTGAGACCCTAATTACTGGAAATATTTGAGGAAAGGCTTCCTATTCCCTTTTTGGGGGGTATAACTCAGGAAACTTGGGTCTCTGCCCCAAATCAGGGTTGAATTTGATCTAGGAAGACAACCCTATTAGACTGGAAGTGGCTGTCTAGACATGGTGATGAGTAAGTTTAGGAGGCCACCTGTGGGTTCAGCAAGTCAGTAGTGATATCTGTGGGTGCAGGGGTGGAAAGCCATGGGACTCATACCATTTTTTGGTCAACCCTTGCTCTAAGATTCTGTAATTCTCCTTTTTGTACCTCAGCAAACTCCTTTTGGCACACCTGTCTGTGCATCCACACACAGTTTGTGTGCATTTCATATAGATGTGCGTGCGTCTTCCTCATGGTGACTTGGTCAGCTGTTAATATGGGAGTAGAGCCCATAGCAAGCCCTCCATGGTCAGTTTTCATTCCTCTGTCTGAACTTACCCTACACTCTGGAGGACTCTAGCCCCTACTGCAGCCTACAGACTCCTCCTGGTCCTATGCACAGGCAACACTCATTCCTACCTCTGCAAAATCACTTAGGGTTCTCTCCCCTGAAATGTCCTCCTCTTTCTCGCTTAGGCCTCCACACAAGCCCAGGCCCAGGCAAATACGTGTCCCTTCATGAAGGTGCCCTGACAGTCCCAGACCCGGCTGGCCCATCTGCCATGGGAGCCGCAACACTCAGAGGCTGTGTTCAGCACTGCGTCACTTAGCTATGAGCAGCGCCTCTAAGGAAATGAAGACATGCTCCCTGAATGGTTTATGGGAATTAGCTTCTTTAGGTATCGAGACTAGTTGTCCCCAAATTATGGTCAAAGACAAGACTCGGATGCAGAAGTTTATTTGGGAGGTGATCCCAAAGGAAAGAGTAGTAAGAGAGTTGGGGCATGGGGATGGAGGAAAAGCCAATGGAAAGGTAGATCACTGAGGCACCAGGGGCTTGGTTCACTGGGGTCTCTGTGAACTGTATAAAGGACCTCCTAGATCTTTCCATTGAGGATAAGGATTGAGGCGTTTGTCTATTTGTTCCCCACCCTACTGGTTGTGAGGCTGCCATGGGAGCTTTAACTCCCTGAATTTCTGGGCTGCACTTGCTTGCAGGCTGAGTAGACTCCCCTGTAGAGCAGTCCCTGAAGCAGAAAAAGGGAGAGCAGAGATACTTGGCAAGAGCCTTGTCAACCTGAGCCCAGGCTCCCCTTCGACCAGCCCCCCAGCTGCAGCAGGAATCAAAGGTGAGCTGAGGGGAAATGACACAGGACACTGAAACCATGTGCTGCTGTGGTAGGTTCAGCTGGTCCTGGGCCACCTCGTATTTCCACTATTGTTCCACTGTATGAGCATTTGTGAGCATTTACGTAGCTCATTTATTGAGCACCACTGTATACTCAGTTTCAGGCACTAAGATACAAAAAGTTCCAAGTCTATTTCTTGTCTTCTCCCATTTAGATTGAAAGCTGCCTCACGCAGGGAATGTGGTACCCTAGACATACAGTCAGCGGGTATCCAAACAGGCTTGTTGATGGAGTGATTAATTAGTTGATTGAACAATTTACTAAACTAAATCTTCCCAGTTTCTATATTAAAAGTCATTCCTTATCATAGGAGAAATCAAAAGTTTACTTGCAGGCCTCTGGGGCATTGTAACCTGCGGTGTATGCAGTACACATTCCAATGATAAAGTCCTTAATAACTACAGGATGAGTCGGCGGAATGATTTAGATCTAAAGTCCAGAGCCAGGCAATTACATCTGGCTCCTAGCTTTAAAAAATTGAAATAATCTTTGTCTGAATTTTTTTAAAGTATGTTGAAATTATAACATCAGATGTCAAATGTGGCGATGACTTACCCTGCCCATGTGAGAGGTGGCACAGGGGAAGCAGAACCTTAATATGCATGTTGCCATCACCGAAAGGTTAAAAACATCTGATGCGATCTGGTGCACTAATTGTACTTTTATCGATCACATTGGGAATCTGAATAGCATAAGGGAAATGAAATTCTTGAGGCCGGCCTTTCTGCCATAGACTTTCCTCATCTCCTCTGGACAAATGAGATGTTTGGAGAAGGAATTTGTCTCCAGGGGCTTGCTGTCCTGCTAGATTATTTTCTATTTCTCATTAATTCTTGTCTTCCTCTTGTGCATGCCACCCACCCCCTCCTGCCCTCACTTGCCTGTCCGAGGCACATCAAGCTGTCAGGCTCACCTGCTTGGGGCTCTCCCTCACTGCTCCACTGGGCTCCCTTCCCTCAGAACCAGAGGCAATCAGGGCTGAACGATGTCCTTTCCATGTTACTTGATAGTTGCCTCATCTAGGACTCTCTTCGCTCTGTGGAAGATGCTCTCTTTTGGTATAAAGGGCATGTTTTAAGTAATACTAAGAAATTATAAGGGGATGCCTGCTAGAACTGCTTTGAAATTGCCAAAGGAAGGTTAAGAAGGTCACTTCAAAACCAGAAGCCCAGGTGAAAAATCTTGGGCTCTGGGCAGCCCGGGTGGCTCAGCAGTTTAGGGGCGCCTTCAGCCCAGGGCCTGATCCTGGAGACCCGGGATCGAGTCCCACTTCGGGCTCCCTGCATGGAGCCTGCTTCTCCCTCTGCCTGTATCTCTACCTCTTTCTCTCTCTGTGTGTCTCATGAGTAAATAAAATCTATTAAAAAAACAAAAAGAATTTTAGGCTCCTTGTTCTGAGGGCAGGCAGGCCAGACACTAATGTGGGTATGCCAGATGGAGGCCATGGTGCAGCAGAGCAGGGCAGGAATGTCACAGAAACACATCACAACCTACAAAGTCACACAGGTGAGTCTCACAGACCTCATGTGAGCAAAAGAAACCAGACACAGGGGAGCACACGCTGCATGTGAAGTTCGAGAAGAGGCCAAGTTAATCTCAGTGCTGGAGAACAGGACAGGAGCTACCCCTCGGTGTGTGAGTAGGAGGGACAGTCTATCCCTTGATGTAGGTGGTGCACACACAGGTAAGAATCCACCAAATGGTACACCTTACCAATTATACAATACATTAATAAAAAGAACAACAACAACAAAAGTAATCGTACGTCAGTGGACGTTTTTGAAGCTTCTCCTACGGCCCCTGGGCCCAGCACTGTGCTCACTACTTCACTCGAATGCTTTCTCACTCCTCACAAACACCCCTCAAGGCAGGCATCTCCAGCTTAATTTTCCAGGTGAGGAAGCAAAGGTTTAGAGAGGTTTAACATGTCCAAGGGCACCTAACTTACAAACTGTTCCACTCATGAAGCCAGCCAAAGTGACAGAATTCTGGAAAACTAAAGCCTCTATCTGCAGTCAATCCCAGGACTAGATAAGAGTTGGCCATCTCCAAGCTGCAAACACACCCCCTCCCATGCCTGCTGTTTTTTCATCTGAAGGTCTGGGAAACGTCTATGGAGGACTGGAACAGGACAGGCTCCAGGGTCAGAGCACAGAGGCACTTTGGGGGCTGGCAGTGAGCAGGGGAGAAACCACTGTCCAGGGAAGAAGACTGGGTACCCAGAGCTCAGACACCTTAGACTCTGAACATCTTACACCTCTCCAGCTGAACAGTGAGGAGGACCACGCCTGATTCCCTTTGGGTGCCCCCCACACTAATAATGCTTATTGATTATTCATTGAGGGTAAGGTGGTTGCCCTCACATTTGGTGTGGAAGGAGCTTTTTTCTTTTTCCTTCTCTCCCTCCCTTCCTCTTTCCTTTCTTTCAACCCATATTCATGGGGCATTAACCATGTGCGAGGCACTAGGGATCCTGCAGTGAGTACAACAGGAAGTGCCTGTCATCAAGGAGTTTGCAGTCTGTAGGAGAGACCAACAATGACAAACCAAATAAGCACACAAAGAGTACTTGACACAAGATGTCAAGTTCAAGGGGGAACAATACAGCAGCTAAAAGCAGTAGATGCAGGAGAAGGGGTGGGATGTGGAATGACCTCTCTGGGGGCCTAAAGTGGGCATGCTGTTCATGCACCAGGGGGACAGTGTGCCAGGAGATCCAGCAAGTGCAAAAGCCCTGAGGTGGGAAGGAAGCACTGTGTTTGGGGAGCAACAGAAGGTCAGGTTGGTTGGGTAAGGGAAAGAGAGTTGTAGGCAAAATCAGGGGAACAGGCAGGGACCTTTGGTAGCAAATTTCATTTCTATTTTGGAAAACTTTTGAAAGTTTTTGAATAGGGGCATGGCTCAATTTAACTTTTCTTGGAAGAATCTCTCTGGCTGCGAGTAGAGAACTGATTTGTCCAGGCCAGAGAGGGAGGCAAGGAGACCAAGAGGAGGCTCCTGTGAAATGAAGGCAGGAGACTGACCATGGAAGCCCGGACCACAGGGGAGCGTGTGCTGAGCCTGTCAGTGAAGCAGCTACACAGTGGGGTTTCACACACATAGCACATGAGGTGCTCCCAGAAATGCTGTTCCAAATACAAAATTTTTGTATTTGAATCAAATACAATTTTTTTCCTTTTCAGTTTTCTTTTCCTCTTCTCCTGCAGGGAACCAGATTTCCCAAAACATATAAAAGGCGTTCCCAATGTGGGGTGCATTAGTCCCAAGAATGTGCAAGTGATGAAAGTATTGAAACTTGTATTTGTAGCTACTCGTTACCTCCTTGATTTCTAGATTATTGCATCTGTGCTTATAATGTGCATAGTACATGGGTAAGATTATACATATACTCAGTTTATAAATATGTATGTTGGGAAATGTTGATAAAATATTTTGGGATGGGGAGGGCAACAAGAAAATATTTGGCTTTCAGGGTAAATCCCAAACTCCACAACAGGGCTAATGACTGCTCCATCATGGCTTCCTGTTCTCCTCTCTTCCCTCATCCCCACATCCATGTGTCACAGAACTGTCTCCCCATCACCTGTCATTCATTGGTGGAGATTCATGAGAAATTGTTCATTGCCTTTCAAAACTCAGCCTTTCTTGAACCATCTCCCTGACACCACATGCTACCATCAGGCCCTGAACATATTTTTAGCACGGCACCTGAAATGCTTTATTGCTCCTATTTATTTCCAGCCTGTATGTCTTTTTTTGACTGTGAACATCTTGGGAAAGGGGTGGTGATTTATTGGTCTTTGGATCTCAGGGTTGTCAGAATTAGCAAATAAAAATACAAGGTGCTTGGGATCCCTGGGTGGCGCAGCGGTTTGGTGCCTGCCTTTGGCCCAGGGCGCGATCCTGGTAGACCCGGGATCGAATCCCACATCAGGCTTCCGGTGCAGGGAGCCTACTTCTCCCTCTGCCTGTGTCTCTGCGCCTCTCTCTCTCTCTGTGACTATCATAAATAAATAAAAATTAAAAAATAATTTAAAAAAATACAAGGTGCTTAATTAACATATTTTTAGCTTAAATATGTCCCCCTAGGACATACTAATTATGACATAGTTACACGATGAAATTATTTGTTGTATATGTGAAATTCAAATTTAACTGTGATTCTGTATTTTTAACCAGCAACCCTATTGTATCCCCAGGGTGCTCAGGTACTGTCATGGTGGAGATGTTTAATAATTATCTTTTTGAATAAATGTCTGAATAAATCGTTTAGGCAACAGCTATAAAGATCCCACCACCACCAATACAGAGATATATAAGGACTGATCTTTTATCTTTTTAATAAATATGTTGTTATTAAGGGGAAATTTGACACCATTGTGTGTGTGTGTGTGTGTGTGTGTTTCCAGCTCTGTCTACTGACTGGGCTTAGGAGCAATCAGCAATGACTCTCTAGTAGCCATGAACACCCTAGCGCCCATATCTTGGTTTCTAAATACCGGTCCTCTAAAAGTTATATGGAGAAATAGCTGGAAAGCACAAATGCAGCCTGGAACATCTGGCTTTGTCAGAAAAACAAAGGATAGCTTAAAGATTAATTAGGTCATGTATAAAGGGCATAGGACTCACCCAGAAGGGGCTTCAATGCACCAATGTGACAATTTGAACATCAGAAAGGATAATTTCAGTAATGAATATTAACACATTGAAAAAAAATGCATGTATAGGGATGTGTGTGTGTTGTGAGACAGAGAGAGAGAGAGTCAGTCAGTCACTGGCATTCTTTCTTTCTAGGAGACTGGGAACTAATAAATATGGAAGGAACAGTAAAATGAGAAAATCATCATTTTGTAACCAGCAATCTAGTAACTGATTCAGGTGAATATAATCCAGGATGATAAAAGAATATGATTAAAATCATCAGACAACAAGATATTCACATAAACCTGAATGATCACCCCGCAGATTGTTTATAATTCCAAGGGGAGCGTGAATGGTTACAATGGCAGGGTCTGGCAGCCATCCTCTAACCAAGCAATCAAACATCCCCCCAGAGGATCCTGAAATTATAGATCTTCTGATGTGAAACAATTAGAAGTACTAGTAACACTTAGTGTTATATTTTTGGCAAAAATGCCTAACCAGAACCTAATCATGAGAAAGCAATCAGCCAAATCCAGATGTGGAAAATTTTATAGAACAACTGGCTTGAAATCTTTACAAATATCAGTACCATAAAAGGCAAAGACCAGTGGGAGAGTTTTTCCAGCGTAAATGATGCTAAAGGGGCAGAGCAACGAAATGATGTGGTGCAGGGTGGATGGTGGGGGGGGGGCGGGGAAGCTACAAAGACATTTCGGGAATGCTAGGAAAAACTAAAACGATATTATTGAATTAATGTTCATTTTCTTATGTGTGAGTGCCGTGTGATGCTTGTGTAGAATATTCTTACTCCTGGAGATTCATGCCTAAGGATTAAGGCTGCATGTGGTGATGTCTGCGACTTAATTTCAAATGGTTCAGAGAGAGAGAGGATGAATCTTGGTCGAGGGTTTTAAAGCATTAAACATCAGCAAGGCCCACAAAAAGGTGGGGCATGGGGATATTTGGAGAGGAAAGGATCCAGAAACTGAAGAAAGGCTGGGATAGATAAAGGGAGGGCAGAACATTTGTGAATTGGCAAACAGTCCGTGGGGAGGGAATGGTTGTATACTCTCTCTCCCTCCTTCTCCAGAACATTCTCCCACTCTCATTCCAACAAAGCCCTCACTTCTGGCTTTGGGGTATGCTATGACATATCCCCGGCTAGAGTAGAGCTAAACAATTGATTGGTGAAGATAAAGCTCCTCTGGTGAATTTGGCCCTTCCAATCAGACCTCGGTATCTTCAAGCATCACATTGCCCTTCGATATCTTTATTAAAACATGTATACCACACACAAACATGCAAGCATAATCCAACATCCCCCTGCACCCCCACACCCCTCCTAGTGACTGCTGATGATGACAGAATGCACCATCTGAGCAATGATTTCTTTCATGACAATAATTACAAAACACTTAGTGGTATTTCCAAATGATTATACATTTTATTTAAATATTTATCTTTTTGAAATTTGACTTATAATCTATAAGTAATTAGTTATCAGCCCAGCTACCAGGGTGACAGGCAGGTTCCTTAATTTTCTATGCAGTCGACAGATTTTAACTCTGAAATTATTCTAGTCACAGCACACTTCAAAGGTCTAAATGAAAATAAAAGTTAAATGCCTTAATATCTTTGAGATTTGCAAAGATATTTGAGGATTTGCTGAGGGATTCGGTGTAGGATGAAGAAAGTGTTTTGTTAGCAGGGAGACTAACTTGCATCTCCAATTTGAAAGAAAATGTGAAATCCAAATGCACAAAGATTATTTAGATGAGAGCGCGCTGAACAATCATTGTTCTCCCTCTGCATTCTGAGCGGCTGAGTCCAACGTTACACTGGTTCAGAGGAAAGGGGGTGGGCGTGCTTTCCCACTTTTGCAAGGGTAACCACGTTTCCAAAAGTATAATAAAATGCAAACTGGCAAATCTGAATTCTAAGGTGTATAAACTATAACTGAAGCTCAAACTCTTGCCCCGCGTGGACAAACACACCCTCAAGGTACATTCACAAGCCTGCTGGTGTGCTGGACTAGGTCACCCTCCAACCTTCCTGTTCACCCTGGCACTGCCTGGCCCACGTGAGGCTTCCAGGCCTATCCCCAATAGGGGATATCCTACTGGAGCTATCCCCAATCCCGCCCCACTGGTGCTTTCCCCTGCCACACCTGGCGCATCTTCTGTGCTCCTCTGTCTCACAGTTTAGCTCTTTTTGGCACCAAAGCTCCCATTTATCCCTCATTCCCCATGACTCTGTCCCAGAAAGCCTGGCCCAATGCTGAAGGTACAGGAAGTCCTGAATGCAGATTTAACTCGTTGACTGCATTCAACTTGGCTGATAGGCTTTGGAAATTACCTTTTGGCCAATATCCAATTGTTCGCTGCCATTGGTCACCATCTCTTAAGAGCCAAATAGAGCTGACCTTTGAATAACACTAGTTTCAACTGCACAGGTCCACTTATAAGTGCATTTTTTCGATAAATCCAGTACAGTACTGTCCATGTATTTTCTCTTATGATTTTCTTAATAATATTTTATTTTCTCTAGCTTACTATATTGTAAGAATACAGTATATAATACACATAACATACAAAATATGTGTTATTGACTAATTATTGGTAAGGCTTCCAGTCAATGGTAGGCTATTAGTGGTAAAGTTTTGGACATCCAAAGTTATATGGGGTTTTTTTTGACTGCATAGAGGGTCATCTTCCCTAAGCCCTGTATTTAAGGGTCAACTGTACTAAAAAGTGGCTCTGAGTAACTTGGAATGATGGTAAGCCAACCCTGTCACCCTCCCAAGCACCTGACCTAGCACCTGGCTGCAGGGACTCTGTTCTCCCCTACGGACAAGCAGTGCCTGGAGGGAGCTGTGACCTCATGTGTGTTGACTCTCTGGTCAATCCTGGCTGCACTGTTCTGTTCCACAGTGAGGATATGGGAATAGGATTTTCTGGCTGTTATTTCACAGCCAGCCCCCAGCACACACATTACTGTTCTCACAGGCTCTTTAGGAGAAAGCTTCCATGGGGCTTCTTATGAATCCAACCATCACAAGATGATTCTTTTAAAGTCCTAGTTCAGGTGGGAGCAGGAAATGGCTTCATGGGTGCAAGATTCTGTGCCTCTCATCACCATGCCTGCTCTCCAATACCCATCCCCACTGTTTCTTTCATCTTCTCCCAGAAGGACAAGTTGAAATGCCTCTGAGAAATGCACTTGGTTTTCTCTTGTTTCAGCCAGGAACCCAGGTCCTTGATGTCCTTGTGTTCCTGGTCCCTATTCCCCAGGACCTATTTTCACATCTATGTTTTCCAAATTTGGTAGGATAAGCACTCGATTCCTCAGACTAGTCCAGGCCTCAGGCAAAGCTGTGACCTCAGCAGTGTGCATCTTTCTTCAATCAGATAGATCTTCCTTTTCTGCCCAGAGTTCTTCCCCTGCCCTACTCTCCCTGCTTTTCCCACTTAACTCAAACTCTCCATCTTATCTCCCTATCAGAACAGCTCTCTGGAGAGATTCAGATATTCCTCATCAATACTCTGATGTGAGCTAGTTTTACTTGTCCTGGGGATTTACTCTAAATCTGGTCTCTAGTTGCAGAATAGAACTGTAAGTCCAAAGGAAGGCTGGCTGTGCTATGGTCGATCACCTTCTGGTTGGGTTTGCCTCAGGCAGTCAAAGCCGGAGTGAAATAAAAAGCCTTTAACAGCTAAGCAAATGCGTGGCCCTCCTGAGAATCAGCAGGCAGATTAGAGGCAGGACTCCCTAGTGTCTGCCATTAGCTGTCTGATTTGCAAGGTTGACTGAGCTATGATGTTTGTTAATTCATTTAACAAATATCTGTTGAGAACCAACTACATGCCATATAGGGTCTAGGCTAAGGGAATGCAGCAGTGAACAAGCACACAAAGTCCCTGCTCTCATACACCTTGTATTCTAGTGAGGTACACAATCTATAAACAAGGAAAACAATTAAAAATATGATTCATGACAAAGAGAGCAAGGGGAAAGAGCAGTTAGGAGGCTATTGCTATGATCCAGGGGGAAGGTGATCATATCTTGGACCAAGATGGGCAGTGGCAAAGGTGACAAGTGCTTATATTCTGGACATATGGTAAAGGTAGCATGTGGATTTGCTGGTGGACCAGATACAGGGTCTGAGAGAAAGAAAAGAATCAAGAATGTCTCCAAGAGCTCTGGCCTGAGGACGAGAACAATGGAAGGCTGCAGGAGGAGCAGATTTGGGGGTGTCTGTCGATGAGCAAGAGGTAGCATTCAATTATTTATCCATCCATGTATCTACTATTTATTGGGCTTGGCAGTGTGCCAGGGCTAGTGGTAGAAGGTGAGTGATGAATGACATGGTCCTTCAACTCATGACCCTAACAGCCCAGTTGGTATGAGGAGTCTTGATTCAATGAGCACACAACAAATGCATAAATATCAGCTATTGTGAGGTCTACACCAGAAAAGAATATAGATTTTGGAAGACTATAGATTTTGGATGGTATGTTGCAGGAAATCTAACTTAGTCAGGAGGGGAATGCTGGTTAGGGGAGGTGAAGATCAAGGGGTGGTATGATGGATGAGTAAGAGTTAACCTGGTGATAAGGCTGATGTGGGAAGAATATTCCAGTGAGAACAGTGTGTATGAAGACCCTGTGATTAAAGGAAGTGGGGGACACAGGACATTTGGGGAAGAGTAGAAAGTACATAGTGTCTGGAATATAGTAGGTAAGAGAGAACATGGTGGGAGAAGGTGCTTGAGGGGTTCAGGGGGCCAGGTCATGCTGAGGTTTGCAGTTCACATGCAGGTAATTTGTCATTCTTTTAAAAGTAATGAGAGGTCATTAAAATGTTTAAACAGAAGAAGCAGCTCATCTAATTGGCATTTTGGAAGATCACTCTGACTGGAGAGTGGAGAATAGATCAAGGAGGCCCCTGGCAATGGAGAACCAGGAGGAGGGGACCATATAAACCCAGGAGAGAAGTGGTGGAAGAGTGGAGTGAAAAGGGGCCGAATGACAGGATATTTAGGAGATACGAAAATCTGCAGTACTTTTCAATAGCCTCGTATGGCAAATGAGGATAGAAAATAGCAGGGTTGGGTTTAAAAAAAATTTTTTTTATATTTTGTTTATTCATGAGAGACAGAGAGAGAGAGAGAGAGAGAGAGAGAGAAAGGCAGAGACATAGGTAGAGGAAGAAGCAGGCTCCTCACAGGGAGCCCGATGTAGAACTCAATCCCAGGACGGGATCATGCCCTTAGCCGAAAGCTGATGTTCAATGGCTTATCTACCCAGGCATTTCTCAGGGCTTATTTTTTTTTATTTTTATTTATTTATTTTTAAAGATTTTATTTATTTATTCATCACACACACACACACACACACACACACACACACACACAGAGGCAGAGACCCAGGCAGAGGGATGCAGCAGGCTCCATGCAACACCCTGACGTGGGACTCGATCCCGTGTCTCCAGGATCACACCCTAAGCTGCAGGCTGCACCTAAACTGCTGCGCCACCAGGGACTGCCCTGGGGCTTATTTTTTAAATGTGAATATAAAAAGAATGCAGGAGATGACATTTAGGGTCCTTTACTATTATTAAACAAATAGTTGCACATTTTCAGTGAAAAATGGAGCACATTTCCTTATCTGTGTTGCCTGATACTCCTGGAATAAGATCCCCGGGGCCTAAAATTCTGTCTATCATGCTTGGGATATCTTGGGTTGAATCATCTAAATCTAATGTTAGAGACAGGAAAGGGGTGGGATGGAGGGAAGAGGTTTGCAAAGTACAATGTGTAGAGGCAGATATGCCCGGGGCTGCATCTCAGTACCACCACCTACTGATTGTATGATTCTGGCAATAGTTAACCAGTCTGAGCATCAGTGCCCTTACCTATAAAAGAAGAATAGCAGAGCACTAACCTTATAAGGCTGTTGGTGATAATTACATGAACTAGCACATGCAAAGTGAGTTCCCAGGACTTGGCATATAATAAATAAATAAAGGGTAAATGTTACCATTATTCATAAATATACTACTATCTATGAGAGCACTTTAGCACCTTGGTTTATAATCTACTTGTATCAGTTAGCTAATGCTGTGTAACAAACTCCTCCAAAATTTAGTGACTTAAAACAACAATCATTGGCTCTCACTCTTGCTTCTGTGGATTAGCCGGGATTCTGCTCGTCCAAGTTGGGCTCAACAGGGTGACTATAAGATCTGCTCCACAGGGCCTGAGCCTATGATCCTCATTGCAGCTGCAGAAGCTCAGGAGGACAAGCCCAAATGTGCAAGCATACTTTAAGCCTCTGCACACATAATGCTTACTAATTAATTCTTTTTGGAGAAGCAAGTCAAATGACCAAACCCAAATTCCAGGAGTAGAGAACTCTACTTTACCTCTAAAGGGAGCAAATAACAAACCGCATGACAAAAGGTGTGGATATAGGGAAGATGAAAAATTTAACACTCCAATTTCTCAGTGTGTCATGTCACTCTTCAGTGCCTCCTGCCTTTCCATGAAGAATCATTTGGGATCATCAAGGCATAGAAAAATGGCTGCTGAGACCCAACTCCCTTTTCCATTCTAGTTTCTTCCATTTCTTTCTTGCTCCTATTTAATCTTTTTCAGGGTTGTGACTTCATATTCCTTTGAAGAATTATCAGTCAAGCTTCTTTGATTGCAAACCACAAAAATAAAGTCTGGCCAGTTGTATCAAGAAGGAAATTAAATGAAGGGTTATCATGCAGCTCACAAAAACTGGTAGGCAGTTGGAAAATCAGGTTGGAAACAGAACAGATCACATGACAGCTCTGGGGATCCAGGCAGTAGAACCTGATCAATTCTCTTTTCTAGGCACTGGAGAGGGGGGGCTTTCCATCACTGTGTCTTTGTGCTCAGAATTCAAAGTCCTGGCAGAGAGAGGCCCACCTCTTGGTTGGGGCAGGGAGGGCATCACAGTTTATAGCTTGCCAAGGCTGTCCAGGATGAGGAAAAAAGGGGGTTGGGATAATGGAATGGGATGACCCAAAACAATCAATGTTCCTCTTTGTCAGGCTTTGTAGCCAGTGGGTGTAGCAGAAAGAGCCCTGGAGTACAAGCAGCAGGCCAGATTCTATCCCCTGCTCTGCCCCCAACTTGCTTAGAATACTGAAACCAAGGTGGATTTTTTTTCTTTTGCAAACACTTACATGGGGCTTACAGTGTCCCAGATGCTGTTATAAGTACTTGGTAAGTATTAACTCAGCAGTCCTTGACTTTAAGGAGTTGTTAGGGAGGGTGATGGCATCCCTGACCTCATAGCTTTAGTTGTAGGGAGTAAATAAACAACATGTGTAAAACATCTAGCATAACGCTGACATGAAGAAAATGCTCAGTATATGTGAGTTCCCTTCCCTGAGCCACCTCCCACTTCCATCCTTCCAGAGAGCTCTGTGAGGTTTAGGTATCACTCTAAGCTTCTGATCTTGACCTCAGGAACAGCATTCCCTCCAACAGCCTAACTGCCCACCAGAGCCCAAGAGGAGGTATGGGATGTTGTAAGATGCTGGGGCATCTTCAGAGTGGACCAGTATGTGACCTCAGGATGTCTTGTTACCACTGACTTTGGTATTTCTGATGCCAGGAAAATGTTGGCCTCATTTTCTATGCTCTTCGGAGTATTGTATATATTCCATAGTGATGGTAGAAATGTTCTCTCTGCTGTCCAATATGGTAGCCAGTAGCCACCTGTGGCTACTGAATACCTGAAAATGTGGTTAGTTTTAATGGATAACTGAATCTATTTTAACTTGAATCATTTAAATTGTGGCTAGTGGCTACCAAATGGAGAGTGCCACTAGAGTTTTGATGCTATGGAGTTTCCTAGGAGACATTGACACCTGGAGTGGGGTGGCAGGATGGTGTTTTAGAGAGGGACTCAGTGTCTCACTTTCCATCCCTAGGATGCTGCTCCAGAAAGGTCCCTGCCCTGACAATCACTGAGCCCTGGCTTCTGCTCTACCTCTCCACCCAGCTTTTCTTACTCCCTAGCGACAACCCCAGGCATCTGACTGATGCCTTGGGCAGGAATCATCCTGCTTCAATCCTGCTCAGGCTTCTTACAATAAACAGACCCAAAGGTTAATGGAGGTGAGATAAATGGGAGACACTTGGAGAAGAATTAATTAATCTGGGGTTTCAGTTGCCCCAGAGTGATTCATCCCTTCAGAACCACCTGTGTCCTGGCTGATTTCACAGGTTGCATTCTACAAAAGAAGAACAACAAAGATTCCATATACACCAACAGTAACATTTAGAATCACAGAATGTCAAAGCTGGAGGGAACCTTCAAGAGCATCTGGCTCAACATCCTTATTTTATGAAGGGGGAAACTGAGGTATAGGGTAGGCAGCCTGTGAGGCTGGCTCTGGTCGTTCAGGATGGGGTGTGGCAAAGGAGGCTGTTTCCCTCCTGCATCCCAACTAATGAAGCCAGAGGCTGGGTCCCACAAGATCCCAAAGGAGTAAGCCAGGAGTATAAACCAGAGAAGTATGTTGAAGGTGGGTTATCTGTGCAGGGTGTGGGGAGCAGAGATGGAAGGCCCAGGGAGACAGAACTGGGAAGGAAGAGGTAAACCACAGAAGTGTGGACCCACATTCTGGACAATTAGCAGAGCCATCTCTGGGGCTGTCATAGTCTATTCAGGCTGCTATAACAAAAATACCACATGCTGAGTGTTGTACCTAACAGACATGTGTTTCTCACAGTTCTGGAAGCTGGGAAGTCCAAGACGAAGACATCAGCAGACTGGGTGTCTGGTGAAGACTCATTTCTTGGCTCTCAGAAGGCAATCTTTTCTCTATGTCTCCACATGGTGGAAGGAGGTAAGGGAGCAGTCTGGGTCCCTTTTATAAGGACAGTATCCCATTTATTTTTTTAAAGATTTTATCTATTTATTCATGAGGGACACAGAGAGAGAGGCAAAACATAGAGGTAGAAGCAGGCTTCATGCAGGAAGCCCTATGTGGGACTCAGTCCCAGGACCTCGGGATCACACCCCAAGCCAAAGGCAGACACTCAACTGCTGAGCCACCCAGGCATCCTGGACAGTATCCCATTAATGAGGCTCTACCCTCATGACCCAATTCCCTCCCACGGGTCCCCCCTTCCAGCAGCATCCCCTTGGGGGTGGTTTTCTTCATATGAGTATTGGAGGGCACACACATTCAATCTATAAGAAGGACCCACAGTGAGACTTTTCTGGGTGGCTAAGGGTCCATTTCCTGGGCAACCTGGACCCAATTTGGGAACCCAAGATGGGACACAGGATAGAACATAGTAGGACTTTGCCCTCATTTCTAGTGGCACTGCTCCAAGGCTCATTCCCAACTTTTCTGCCTGTCTCTGCAGTGCTTCCAAGATGTGACCCTAGCAAAATAGGCCACATATTTTGAAACCACTTCTCCATCTAGAGCTGCGTTTGACAGTATATATAATGATAATAATGGGTGTTATTTATTGAGCACTTCTTACTAAGGGCCAGACTTACTAATGGCTTCACAAGCCATTATGCCACTTGATTCCCATGACAACTCTGTCAAGTAGGCTTTCTTCTACCCATGTTACAGATGAGCAAACAGGCTCAGAAAGGACTGGACAACTTATCCCAGGTTCCTCAGCTAGTAGGTGGCAGAGGTAAAATTTGAGCTCAGGTCTGTCTGACTTCAAAAGTCTGTTCTCTGGTAAGCCTGTGAGTAGAGCAGGACAGGCTCACTGGCTCCGTTTGACAGACTTGAAAATGGAGACTTGTGTGACAGCCTAGGGACACAGTGCTGAGTACCAGCATAGAGAGACTCTTAATGCTGAGTTCTCTGTGCTTCCTTCCAAGACCATGTTTTTTTCCCCAGTTAGGGGTCATTTTTCTCTTGTGACCAGGTAACTTCACAATTTATTTCATTTGGCAGGCAGGGAGGGGATCTCCCCCACAGTGCTCTCAAGTGCCATCTGAACAGTGACTATTGATTGGGGGAGTCAGGAGCATGGTCTCATTTCTGAGTCATTTCTGAAGGCACACCACTTCCTGAGTGGCATCCCCAGTTAAATTACAGTGCCTTGTCCTTTTGGCCAGCTCCTTGTGTGTGAAGGGAGGTGGGGCTCCCAGCAGACTGCAGGGAAAGGTTAGAAGCTCCACACAGCATCCCCGATGAATGTTGGGGGCCTATTCCACCAAATGTGTGTCTGAGCAAAGAGCACTCCTGCCTGATTAATAGGCACATGCTTTGCCTTGATGAGGGCTCAGCCCACAGAAGGGTCGTTAATCATCTCTCTTCAGTGTCCTAACATGGGAGCATAAGCTCCCAGGGGTTGGGGCTGCTCTGTCTTAGACACTCAGGGGTGCCATGCCACAGCTGTCTGTCCACAATGTTCCCCAATGCACCTGTGAGGACTAGGAGAACCTTAACTGGTACCTTGTCCCCCAACCCTGTCATTGTGTGGCTCTGTCTGGTCCCTTCAGAGATAGGAGCTCAGCTGTCACCCTTGGGTGGTGTCTTCTGTTCTTGGGGTGTCGGGGAAGGAAGTGTCAAGAGGCTGAATTTGCCTTGGGGGCTGGAGTCCAACTGAGGCCAGAGGACTTCACTCCCTTTTCTAAAGGAATAAAAAGAGATAATACTGTCTTTGGTTTGTTTTCATTTTGTTTTGCTTTATTGTGGTAAAGTACATATAACATAAGATTTACCACTAGTGACATTTTGTACATTCACAGTGCTAGGCAGCCATGACTCTAGATGCAAGACATTCTCATCACCCCCAAAAGAAAGACATTAACAGTCACTTCTCATTCCTTCCCATGAGCCCCAGGTCCCGGTGACGACTAATCTGCCTTCTGTGTCTATGGATTTGTCTAGTCTAGAAATTTCCTATAAATGGAATCATACAATATATAGTCTTTTTTGGTTTGGCCTCTTTTTTTAAAAAAATAGGAGAGACACACAGAGAGAGGCAGAGACATGGGCAGAGGGAGAAGCAGACTCCCTGCAGGGAGCCTGATGGGGGACTCAATCCCAGGACCCAGGGATCACGCCCTGAGCCAAAGGCAGACAGACAGTCAACCACTGAGCCACCCAGGTGCTCCTTATCTAGCCTCCTTTACTTAGTGTAATATTTTCGAGGTTCATCCATGTAAGTAGTTTATTCCTTTTCAATGGTTGAATACTATTCCATATTATTTATCCACTCAACTGTTAGTGAAGGTTGGGTTGTTTCTACCTTGTGGCTTTTATAAATAATGCTGCAAATGAACATTTGCATAAAGAAATAATACCATTTTATCTGTTTGAAACCAATCCACTTTGTTCCTTCCGTGCTGTAGCTGCTAGCCACCTGTGGATATTTAAATTTAAATTAACTAAAATAAAATAAAATAAAACCTTAGCTCCTCAGTTGGACTGATCACATTTCAACCACTCAAAGCTACACATAGGTAGCAGTTACCGTATTGAAGGGCACAGATGCAGGACATTTTCACCATCATAGAAACAGAAAGTCCTATTGGTAAATGTCTATCTAAAATGGACCATCTAGGGGCACCTGGGTGGCTCAGTGATTGAGCGTCTGCCTTTGGCTCAGGGTGTGATCCCAGGGTCCCGGGATCAAGACCCACATCAGGCTCCTCACAGGAAACCCGCTTCTCCCTCTGCCTATGTCTCTGCCTCTCTCTCTCTGTCTCTTATGAATAAGTAAAATCTTTTTTAAAAAATGGGCAGGGGTTGAGACAGAGCTGGTGATGTTTCTCGGTGGCTTGAAGGGAGAGGGCCCCCCCAGGGTCAGCAGGCCAGCCCCCTGTCAGGAGAGAAAGCAGGAGAACGGCACTGAACCAGCATCACTTAGTTACGAAGGCATGGGCAAGGAAGCAAGCAAGAAGCAAGTCACCCGCTCCCTGGTGTGGGGCAGTCTCAGGCAACCCACAGGGGGTCCCAAATGGGCTTTCAAGCATCTGGGGGTAGCACAGCCTCCTGGAAAAGTGGATGCACTCAGGGCCAGATTGACAGACCCCTTATGGCAAGTCCCTGGCCCTCCCCAGAGGACAGACAGGAAAAACAGCCACATGGGTCACAGGAGTGGGGATTGGGCAAGCTTGGGCTGAGCAGCGGAGAGACAGTGGACCTGTGTGCATCTCCACCTGAAAACAGCCCCCGCCCTCATCTCCCACCCAGGGTGGCCACAGGCCCCCGGAGAAACCCAGGCTGCCGGTGGTTGGGGGCCAGCCCTGGTTGGGCCCCAAAGATTCAAACAATTCACTCTCTTCTTGAAATTCAATTTTTCTCATATATGTAATAAAGATCGACCCAGGGATGCATGAGATCATTGGTTTTAAGCTTTTTTTTTTTTTTTCAGTCAGTGAATTCTCTATTCAGATGCAGTCTTCCAAAGAATAGGACAACAATTCTCATGAAGTATAAAGCAAAGCTGCTCTGGTTAAAGGTGGTGGTGGTGGCGGCTGTAGTGGTGGTGGAGGAGGTAGCAGCTAAGTGATGCCCAGAGCTCCAGCACCACACCCCAGCCACACCCTGACTTCTTGCCCCTGTGATTTCCCAGCTCTAAATGCCCATGATTTAAAAGTGATATTTGCTCTCCCACCAGTTTGGGGGGGGGGGAGATTTTGGAGTCAGGCAAGCCCTGGGTTCAAATCCCCATTCTTCCTTTTTAGTCCTTTGTAATTCGAGATAAGTAACATACCCAGTTTACTCTTATTTTCTTAATCTGTAAAGTGTATCAATATTACTCACTCTCCAGGGATCTTAGGAGGTTAAAGAGCGCCAGCATGGAATCTGAATCTGACATACAGCAGGTGCCCCTCTTATGTGTGTCCTGCCTTCACCCTGTGTGGGCTGACCTCATATCTCATCTCCCCTGTCCCCCCAGACCCTACTCAGGCTCTGTCATATGCAATCATGGGCCAGGCACTATGCTGGGGAGTCAGTAGTGGGGATTTAAAGATAAATAAGAGAGTCAATGACTTCATGGAACTCACAGATCAGAAACTGATAATTACCACACAGGAATTGTTTAAGGAAGTGGATATGTTCAAACCTAGCTGCAGGACTTCATATTTATCATGATGAATGTTCATTTTATAGCACTGGGCTAAATCTTCTGGCTTGTTTTGAATATTATTTCTGTCATCAAACCTAATAGTTATCTCATCTTTCTTTCCTTTATCTGCAAGTGTAACCAACACAGTTTCCATATCTTTTTTTTTTCTAAAGATTTTATTTATTTGTTTGAGAGACAGAGACACAGAAAGCAAGAGAGCATGAACAGGAGGGGAGAGAGAGAAGCAGACACTCCTCTGAACAAGGAGCCCAATGTGGGGCTCGATCCCAGGACCCTGGGATCATGACCTGAGTCTAAGGCAGATGCTTAACTGACTAAGCCACCTAGGCACACCAGTTTCTCTGTATCTTTCCAATGTCATGACCAAGATAGTGACAAGAACTAGAACTAGGGCAAGAGGAGAGTTCTCTGTCCTCTTCCCAAATTAATTCTAATGAGTACATCAGCCCTGTGGTTGTTCAGCCAGTTCAAAAGTCATCTTTCCATCCTGTGCACACTTCTACACCCTTTTATTTTATAATACTTTGTAATAAATTTATTTTTATATGCACATTCCTAAGTTTACATGCATGCATAAATATAATGGTTTCATAGACACATATATCACCATACATGGACATTATTGAGGGTTTTTTGGTCAATGTTCTCATTAGTCGTATACTCTTTACCTTATCTTTTTAATCAAAAATAGCTTATGAAAATCACTCCAACTTGGAGCACCAACTCGTAGGTAACCATCACAGCTCTAATGTACCCTGTTAAATGTTTGCATAACAGGTTGTCATATGAAAAGTGTGCCATAATTTATTCATCTCTTCCTAATTGGTAAGAATTTCCATTTTTTTTTCTGTACAAGCAATATATATTCTTGTATATATGTCCTTATATGCAGGTGTTTTATTTCTATGAGATAAACCCTGAGAAATGAGACTGCTCTTAATTAAATATCTTAATTTTAATAGACGCTGCCAGACCAATTTCCAAAATGGAAAATTTGGAAATTATAAATTTTATTTTATAATTTATAAATTATATTTCCACATAGAAATCAGCAGAAGACTTTTTCAGTGTGTTAATTTTTGCATACCTGATAGGCTATAAAGTGGCTGCTCATTGTACCTTTTTTTATTGAAGTATAATTGACATGTAATATTGTATTGGTCTCACACGTACAATGCAATGATTCAGTATTTGTATATATTGCAAAATGATCACCACAATAAGTCTAGTTAACATGGGTTACCATATACAGTTAAACGAAATTTTGTGTGTTTGTGATGAGAACTTGTAAGATCTACTCTTTTAGCAACTTCCAAATATGCAGTATAATCTCATTAACTAGTCACCATGCTGTATATCACCATCGCTACTTTAATTTAAATTTCCCAAAAAAAAAAAAAATAAATAAATTTCCCTGCTTCAGAATTTACATCTATTTAATATTTGTTGATCCTTTATTTTTTAAAAAAATATTTATTTATTCATGAGAGACACAGAGAGAGAGAGAGAGAGAGAGGCAAAGACACAGGCAGAGGGAGAAGCAGGTTCCTCGCAGTGAGCCCAGTGTAGAACTCAATCCCGGATTCCGGGATAGCGACCTGAGTCGAAGGCAGGCACCCAATTGCTGAGCCACCCAGGCGTCCCTATTTGTTGATCATTTAAATCTGCTCTCCTGCAGTTATTGTTTTCTTAGTTTCTTTACCTGTCTTTCTATCAGTCTGCTCAATTCTTGTCAATTTGTATGAACCTCTTTACATGTTATAGATTTAACCCTATGTACTGCATTGCAAATATTTCCCCAAATCTATCTTGTGTGTATTGACTATATTTTAGTATCTCTTGCTATACATAAGTTTTTAATTGCTCTACTCTGCTTCTAAAACTTGTGGTTTTTTTTTTTTAAGATTTTATTTATTTATTCATGAGAATGCACAGAGAGGAGAGAGAGAGGCAGAGACGCAGGCAGAGGGAGAAGCAGGCTCCGTGCACCAGGAGCCCAACGTGGGATTCGATCCCGGGTCTCCAGGATCGCACCCTGGGCCAAAGGCAGGTGCCAAACTGCTGCACCACCCAGGGATCCCCTAAAACTTGTGGTTTTCTAGGGGCCCATGGTGGCACAGTCGGTTTGGCGTTTGACTCTTAGTTTCAGGTCAGGTCACGATCTCAGGATCCTGAGATTAAGCCCCATGTCTGGCTCTGTGCACAGCATGGAGTCAGCTTGAGAGTCTCTCTCCCCCACCTTCCTCCCCGCCCCTCCCACTAATTCACTCTTTCTGTACCTCTAAAATAAATTATAAATCTTTTTAAAAAAATCTTCTGGTTTTATATCATCAACTTGGATGGTCTCCTTGTCTCTAGATTAAAGATGTAGGCTCTTAGATGTGAATTTTATTTTTTTTACATTTTAAATCATTAAGTCATCTAAAATTTATTTTTGTTTTTATTTCTCACAATCTGAAATACCAGCTTTACTGTTTTATTTCTCACTTATTTTATAAGCTATCCCTGGTTTTCTATTCTGTTTCACAGACCTATTTATTTACAATTATGGAAGTAACACATTATTTTGTTTATAGGAACTTTCTAGCATGTTGTGATACTTGGTAAGACAAGTGCTCACTCTGCTTTTTTTTTTTTTTTAAAAACATTAATAAATATATGTTTTCTAGTCTCAGAGATTTTTTAAAAATATAAAGCATAAGATCATTTTATCCAGTTCAAATGATCCTATTGGGATTCAAATGGGAATTATACTGTATTTGTAGGTCCAACTCTGGAAAAATCAAGTTGGCATGCTATCTAGTCTCTCCATCTGAAAATACATTATCTGTTTCCATTTGTTAAGATCATACTTTATATTTATATTCTTTGATAAAAGCTTTTTATTTTATTTTATTTATTCATGAGAGACAGAGAGAGAGAGAGAGAGAGGCAGAGACACAGGCAGAGTGAGAAGCAGGTTCCATGTAGGGAGCCTGACGTGGGACTCGATTCCGGGTCTCCAGGATCACACTCTGGGCTGAAGGCAGACCTAAACTGCTGAGCCACTGGGGCTGCCCTTCTTTGATAAAATCTTATAATTTGTTTCACATGAGTCTTTTACCATTCTTATAAACCTCATTCCTTGGCATTTTCTAATTTGTTTACGGAACGCTTTTCTTTTCTTTTCTTTTTTTAAGATTTTACTTATTTATTCATGAAAGACACGGAGATAGAGAGGCAGAGACACAGGCAGAGGAAGAAGCATGCTTCCTGCGGGGAGCCCGAAGCGGGGCTCTACCTCAGGACCCCAGGATCACACTCTGTGCCAAAGGCAGACGCTCAACCATTGAGCCACCCAGGCATCCCTTTGGAACACTTTTTTCATTTTCTTTTGTCATATATATTGCTGGAATAGAAGCCATTGATTTTTACATATTTACCTTGTATCCTGCTACCTTCCAAATTCTCTTATACAGGTTGGTAAGTTTTTCTAATTAGAGTGTATTGAATTTTCTAAGAATGCAATAATCCCCTCTGTATAAAAAGAGAAGCTTTGATCTATCTTTTCTAATGTTTGTAGCATTTTTTTGGCTTATTTCATTTACCAGAACGAAATACTTGAGTAATTATAAGAGAGTAAGCATTGCTGTCTAGTTACTTCTAATTTAAATATTTTTAGGCATTTTGCATTTAGAGTAATAATTGCTTTTATTTTTGTTACATTTATGTAACCTAATATCTAATTCTGTGTTACATTTATTAAAATTAAGTCCTTATTATATTCATATTTCAGTAATTTCTTTTACTATTTTACTTAGATTTTAATTAGAAATGGCTACAGACTTATGTCAAATGTTCTTTAAGCATTTATTGATGAGATCACATAATTTTCCTGATCATGTAATGATACACTGGCTAATGTTAATAAATTTCCAGATATGCAGCTAGTCTGTATTCCCTGAATAAACCCTACTTGAGTTTAACCTATTTGTCTTTTGAAGCATCATTAGAAGCTACTCACTAATAGTTTAGATGCTTGGTCTGTAGACTTTTGTGAGATTGGCCTATGCTTTTTAAAAAATAATCTCCTTCTCAGTTTTTGGTATTAAAGTTATGTTGTTTTCATGAAATAAATCAAGAGAGCTCTCCGGCTTTTCACAGGGCTGAGAGTAGGTTATCTGACCCTGGAATCATCTGGTGTGTAAGTATCAGATACAAACCAGCTGTGACCCTATTAGGGCCTGATTATTTACGAAGTCATTGCTCTCACGTTCTTGATTCTTCTACCATAACTGCTATTCAAGTGTTCTCCTTTCTGGAGCCAATTTTGGTAATTTGTGTTTTCTAGGAAACCATCCATTTGTTCTAAATTTTTAAATTGTTGCCTCAAAGTTGCATATATTAATTTCTTGCATTTTAATTTCTCTTGCATTTTTGTTTTTGCTTGCTTTCACATTACTAATCTCTTTCTTCCTTAATCAAACCTGTGAAGACATATTTCACATCACTGTTGTTTTCCAAATACTTGATTTTAGATTTATTTCATTCTCTCTTATTGGAAATGTTTTTCTATATCTTTAATTTCAACTTTTGTCTTGGCAAGTTTCCTATTCTAGTTTTTAAAAATGTCTTGTTTATCTGTTTTAATTTCTTGAATTCTGAACTATCTTAATGTTGATTTTAAATAATTAAGGCATTTAAGGCTATTAATATTTACTAGTATGGCTTTTTCTGATCCATGGTTTATATATAAAGTATTCTTTTCATTGACTTCTTCAGAAGTTGTAAGATCCCTTTTAATTTCTCTCAATCTAAGGATTTTCTAAGATTATATATTTAATTTCTAAGTGGTTAAGATGTTGGCCATCTTTTTATTATGTGCTTCTAATTTTATTAGAATATGATTAGAGAATGTGGCCTCTATTTTATAGCTATATAATCTCTAGATTATATAGGTGCCCAAGATTATTAAGTTTTCAAAATTATGTATGTCTGGGGTGCCTGGGTGGCTCAGTCGGTTAAGCATCTGCCTTTGCTCAGGTCATGATTTCAGGGTCCTGGGATCGAGCTCTACATGGGGCTCCATGCTCAGTGGGCCGTCAGTTTCTCCCTCTCCCTCCTCTTATTCTCTCTCTCTCAAATAAAATCTTTTCTAAAAATGTTAAAATTATATATGTCTGGATTTAATTTATTAGTGTGAAATTTTCTAATTGTATTGCAATCTTTGTGTATAATTTTTTAAAAAGATTTTATTTATTTATGTATTTGAGAGAAGGAGTGCATGGGGGCATGTGTGGTGGGGCAGGGGGTGGTAGTTGGCTGCAGTGGCAGGGGCAGACAGGGAGGGACAAGCAGATTCCAGGCTTGTGTGGGACCCCACATGGAACTCAATCTCACACTCAGGACCCTGAGATCACGAACTGAGCTAAAACCAAGAGTCTGCAGCTTAATCAACTAAGCTACCCAGGCGTCCCTATGCATAATTTTAAAAATCAAGTTCTTCTCACATTTCTAATAGCTTTAGCTCTATACGTTTAGCTGATACATTGTTTTGTATATCAATTTATGAAATATCTTCTCCATAAATTATAACACTTGTAATAATACAAGTCCCTTTTTTGTCCTGTTTGGAGTCTAACCTTAAATTCTACTTTATCTAATGTTAAATATTACCACTCTTGCTTTTTACTCATTTGCATTTGCCTGGCATTCTTCTTCCCATTCCTTTCATTGAATCTTTCATTGTCAATTTTCTTTGAAGTGTATTTATTTAAGCAGTATATAAATGTTGTTGGCTTCTAACCCTCTCTAATAAGCTCTATCTTTTAAAGACATAATTCAGTTTATTCCCGAATGATTTATTTTTTTAAAGATTTTATTTATTTATTCACGAGAGACACACAGAGAGAGGCAGAGACACAGGCAGAGGGAGAAGCAGGCTCCATGCGGGGAGCCTCATGTGGGAACCGATTCCAGGACTCTGGGATCATACGCTGGGCCAAAGGCAGGTGCTCAACCACTGAGCCACCCAGGCGTCCCCCAAATGATTTAAAAACTTATATTCCTGCTTTTTCTTCCTTCTCCTACTGCTTTATACTTGTGATTTGTCTTACACTATTTTTTCTTTTTTATGTTTTCAGTGGTTTGATCAGATTTTACTCATATTTTCCCCCCTTGTTAATTTGTACATTCTAACAAAACTGCTGCATTCTATTAACATTTTCTGTCACTTTCCTTGTACTCATAATCATTTGTTATTATTATTATTATTATTATTATTATATTATCATTATTAGCAAAAGATACTGTTTTACCAAGTAAGATGTTCTATTTTCACATTGCCTCCCATCACTGTTACCCTATGACAAAAATCATTACAACACCTTCATTTAGTCCTCCCTCATTTCTCCTTTCCCTTCATCTTCCTCTCTCCCAATCTTGGAAGAGTCACTTGGGATGTCTCTTACCTCTGTGCTCCTGCTGACCTAGTGTTGCTCACATTATTTAGTGTTCTTATTTCTAGGCTATTGTTAGAATTTCCCTTGAAGTGTCTCCCTTCAGTTTCCAGACTCTAAATTTAAGATTCATATATTTCACATTTCCAGGGAACCCATTATTCTCCAACCAGGAATTTTCTCCTGTTTTTTTATTTAATTATTCTCTTTTTGCTATGTGATCCCTTTTTGTTTTCCTCTAGAATCCAAATGCTTGTGTGTCAGGTTTTCTGGTTCCATCCTCCAACTCTCTAGTTTTTTCCTTCATGATTTTCATTTCTTTATATTTTGCTGTGTGCATTAGTGTATATTATTTTTGCTTGACTCTCTAGGCCACTAATTCACGTCTCAATGGTGCCATCTTTTCTTTTCTTTTGCTTGCGACATTGGAAAGTTGGAAAACCACATTTCAGCTTCAGAAAGTCTTTTTTTTTCCCTAATTTTTAAAAATTTATTCATTCATGAGAGACAGAGAGAGAGAGAGGCAGAGACACAGGCAGAAGGAGAAGCAGGCTCCATGCAGGAAGCCTGATGCAGGACTCATTCCTGGGTCCCCAGGATCACACCCTGGGCTGAAGGCGGCGCTAAACCATTGAGCCACCTGGGCTGCCCAGAAAGTCTTTTTGGTGTGCATTTGCTACTTTTGATTGCCAAGAAGTCCTGTTTTTCTGTTCAGTCTCAGAGATAAGGAATTTGAAAGCTGACACAGCCAAAAGAATACAAGCAAATAATATGTGTAACTTTTGAGCAATGATTGTAAAATCTAGAAAAAATGGATCATTTTGTAGCAAATAAATTTTCAAAACTGACCACAGAAGAAATGGAACACTTGAAAAGAGCAATTATTATAGAAAAGAAAGTGATTAGATTTTACACCTGAAATTAATAGTACCCTATATGTTAACTAACTGGAATTTAAATAAAAACAAATTTTTTTCAGGCAACATCTTCTTTCCTTAAGACATCAGTCTTTTTTTTTTTTTAATTTATTTATTTATGATAGACATAGAGAGAGAGAGAGGCAGAGACAGGAGGAGGGAGAAGCAGGCTCCATGCCGGGAGCCTGACGTGGGACTGGATCCCGGGGCTCCAGGATCATGCCCTGGGTCAAAGGCAGGCGCCAAACCACTGAGCCACCCAGGGATCCCTGACATCAGTCTTTTCAACAAAGAAGAGAAGAGAAAAGAAAAGAAAAGAAAAGAAAAGAAAAGAAAAGAAAAGAAAAGAAAAGAAAAGAAAAAGAAAAGAAAAGGAAAGAAAAGAAAGGAAATGATTAGGGATTTCATAAATAATCAGGGTCCACTGAGACTACAGCTGAGTTTTTAGCTAGCATTTAGGGATCAAGAGAAGAGCTCTTCTTGGTGTCCTTTTTTATTTTTTTCTGATAAATCATCCTCTCAGAGTACCCTTAATGGAGACATGGTGGGATTCCCCAGCCTGAGATGGAGAGCAGCCTGCAGGTCTATTAGGGAGTTCTCTTGGGCTCATCCCCAGAGGAGAGGGAAGTAAGCAGGATTGGGAAGAGGAGAAGTTGAACTGTGATGGGCAGTTTCCATAAAGTTTGATTTAATGAAGATCTCTGAAGTATGGCCTTTCAGAGTTGTCCAGAACTGAGTGAGGGTGCTGAGATTTTATACTCTGGCACCCCATCAGGTATTATTCAGTGTCATCTGTCCTGGAAAGTGGATACGTTTGGATATGCCAAAGTAATTCCCAAAGAGGGCTGGGTGGCAGTTGAGTGCTATCTGTAGGCCTCTCAGAAGCTCAAGAAGGGAGAGAGAGAGGGAGAGCAGATCTTCATACCTATAGGGAAATCTAGGTGGCAATGACAGCTTCCACTACAGGTGGGCCATTATTTTTCTTTGTGACTCCCCTGAGTTTCTATCCTTTATTGGAATATCACAAGTTCTAAACTGGCAGTTGGTGAATAGTTCCCTCATTGTGGGCCACTGCTGCTGCAGCAAGCAGGGTGACCATCCTTTTGAGGTGTGTGGAGGACATCTCTGACCCCTCTTTACCTCTCAGCCACCAGAGAATGAAGGACTCGGGCTACTTATTCAGCTATCTCTTGACCAGGCAGATGGAAGAGGAGGAAGGGAAGGGTGACATATCCCCTGATCCCCTGGCCGCAGAGTTCTGCAGATAAGCTCCTCTCGGGGGTCTGCTGCTTTACAATGCCTGCCATCTTCATCATCATTTATCCTGGAAGAGAAAGTCCAATATCAGTTTCCTTGACCATGATCCCTATGGTGCCCAGGGCTTTCCACAGGCCACCACAGTACCAGCTGCTGTTTGACCTGGGTGAGTCAAACTGATGAGAGCTGACAGTGGAGAGGAAGGGGGTTGCAGATAGGCTAGCTTTTCCTTGAAATCCCTTTCTCATCTTGTCCATGAGAACCATGTGAAAGATTTTGTTAGTTGAGTAGCTGAAATCAACATGATAACTCAGCAGCCAGTGGACCCAGTGTATCCTGGGCTGGAGGCAAAAAAAAAAAAAAAAAAAAGAATGCATTCCATTTGGAGGTGAAGGAAAAGTTTAATCAGTCACAGGACTGGTCCTTATTTGTGTGCCCATCCCTAGGCTAGGACCCCTGGGGATCTCTGAAAGGAAAAAATAGCAAGCTCCTGGAGACAGTGTTCTCTGTGTATAATTCCATCCAAAGAGATCAGTGTTTATGTATTTAAGTAAAGCCTTATGTCTTATACATGAGTGTGAGCAAGTGGAAATGTTTACTCAGCCTGAATCCCTGGTTGCAGATCTCTCTATGATCCAGGCCCTTTGAAATTCAAACATATTCATGAGGCTAAAATACAGATGCTCTTTATTAAGACCCAAAAAGCCGATTTAAAACAATAACTCACAAACCCATATGTATGCTTGGAAATAGACGTGTTAATTGAAGTAGCCCTATTGTGGGGAGCCAGGAATTGGTAACTCCCTAGAAGGGCATAAAGAGTTGGGGCAGGGGCCACACCCTGCCAGCAGTCCCGACTGTGCCATCTCCACGGAGCAGAAGGAAGAAGAATGCAAGAGGCATGGAAGGCAGAGCTGTGGGTGCACAGGCAGCTCTGTCTGAGTGTGGATGTTGGAAGGAGACATACAAAAGGCAGAGTCACAGTGAAGGACAAATGCTAAAGCACGCTCTGGGGTGGTAAGAGAGAGCAGTGTCAGGGAAGCTCCAGTATCAAATGAGCTGAAGTTTGGAGGAAAAAAGTCAAGGACAAGAGAAAATTAATTCCTTTTTTCATTTTGCTTTTTTCATTTCTTCCCCAGGGAAGAAATGAATTTGGGTGTTGTTTGGGGGCTTCTGGGGGTTCTCTGCCTCAGGTGTCGGGTTCCCCTAGCTTGTAGGGGAGGCAGGTGTGTGACAGGCTATACTGGTGGCAGGGTGCAGAGGAAATGCACAATCACACACCCCCCTTCATTGTTTTCCTGAAAGTTTTCACCTGAGTGAGTAAGAAGGATGAAGGATTTGATGCGGGAAGGGAAACCCAGGAAAAGTGGAGAGATGGAGAGGGTACACCCAGCTATGAGAGGGCCGAGAGGTGGGGAGGAGCCCACCTGCAGGCTAGCCCTGCAAGAGCCTTCCAGACGCTGAAATCATTCAAGTCCTGGGTTCACATAACTGTATTTCAAACAGGAGAAGAACTGGATAATATGACCTTAAAGAATCCACTGTCTGGAATCTCTCAAGACAGAAAGGATGAGAGAGAGAGAGAGAGAGAGAAAGAGAGAGAGATCCCACCAACAAGTGTAGTGCTGATATGCAAAACTCGAAAACAAAACAAAGTCACTTTCCAAATATGGAGCTAAAGGCCATTGACCTTAGTGTTAATGCTTGGAAAATCCCCCAAGTCCAGTTGCTGAACAGTCTGTTTGTAAGTGCTTAAGGAAGAAGCACTTAAGGAAGAGCCCAGTGAGCTCTCATGAAGGATACCAAATATAGATGTTTCTGTTTGCATATGGTGAGTCTGGCTGATGAGGGTGCCCGAACTTCAGGAAAGTATTTCTGTTTCTCAGGATAGCCCAGTCCATAACACAGAAGCATATGGGCTGCAAGGCAGTAGGAGGATTTGTGGGGGTGCTGAAGACATGCCCCAAAAGAGTGTTGATAAGTGGAAGGGTCTCCTGCGGTCTACCATAAGGATCTGTTTTTTGCCAGGCTCCAGTTTACTTAACAGGCAGAAAGGTAAGCACAGTGATTATTAGCAGTTTTTGACTTGAATGGATTTTCTACCTCAGGCTCAGTCACTTAGCAGGTGGGTGACCAAAAAAACTTACTTTATTTTTGTGAGCCTTGATTTCCCCATATGCCAAGTGGGAGATAATTCTCTCCCGACCCACAAAATTATACATACACACTTCTATGCATATAAATGCATATTGTGTGGATGTGGGTATATACATAAATATGTTACATATGTGAACATTAATATGTCTATATATGTCTATAAATATATGTAACACATGTGCCTAGCATAGGTGTGGCATGTTGTGTGCACTGGACCTGTGGTTGTTGGGTGGTGGTTGTTTATCTGAATACACTAGCACCTCTTCCTCTAGGAGGCAGGGGCAGGAGTTTATGTCCTTGAAGGGCAGGTTTGGGGGCCCCAGGGCACGAATGTATGAGAACAATAAGGACTTTATGAAAGGGGAAAATTTAAGGTTGGAGTAAGCCTAAAAGAAATTAATAAATTCCGAGCAGATTTGCTAAATGAGAATGGATTGCGGCACTCTGGCCAGAGGGAAATTTAGGAGTTAGTGTAGCAATTACAGCCCTCCCAGAGTTATAGGGCGCACCGGAGAGTCTTTAACCAATGCCCTCTAGCTGGAAGAGTAATTCACCAGGCTGGGCTGTACATCTAGAGAGAACCCTTCCTGAGACCAAACTGTTTTTTCTTCCAAATTAAAAAGCAATTTACATCCCTAAATCACAAGCTGCTGAGCTCTCCCCAACACCACTATGCAAATCTTATTCTATAGGCAGATAGATTGAGATGGCAGTAAAAACAAAACAAAACAAAACAAAACAAAACACCAACCACCACTGCTCCATACACTTAAACCTTTTCTGCTTTTCTGTTCTCTCTCTCGGTCTGGGGCGGAGCAGAGTGCACGCCCCCATCTCCACCGCTTCCAGAGTCTGGCGGTAACTGCCCCATGCACTTAGTCCATTCACTGGCTGAGCATCTGCTGAGTGTGGGACAAAGTCCTGACCCTCATCTGAACTGTCAGCTTAGAATGGGAAGCAGAGAACTAATCAAGTCCCAGGTGTCCATCTGGATCCCAAGAAAGAATTAGATGATATTAAAATAAAATGAGGGAAATGAATAGCTATATAGTATTGATTATGCATGATGGGCTCTCAAGTGGCAATTCTTCAAGTGACAAAAGAAAGCCCGGTGAGTACCAGTATCCCCATGTTATCAGTGTGGATACTGAGTATCAGTGAGGTGAGAATTGCCACTTGAGATTTGGCGCTAATGTGTGCAAGGTGGATTATATGCCCACCCTCTGGACCTTTTGTGGTGCTACCGTGATTGGCAAGCTGGCGGTGAGCTGGAACTCCAAGGGAGTGTGTGCCTTTGTGTGGGTACACGGGGATATGGGGGACTTGGGGGTGGGTAATAGAAAAGAGGAAAGCTAGGCCAACAAAAGTCACCAAGGACACTGCATGTAACATTGTGAAAAGGAGGCAAAGGTGTCCATACAAACCACTGGGATTGGATTTGGGTTGTGCCAATCTGTTGTTTTCAAATGTGTGGTCTAATGACCGTCAGCATTGGAATCACCCAGGAAAGCTTGCTAAATAATGCAGCTTCATAGGCCTGATCTCAGCTCTAGAGAGTCAGACTCCTGGGGGTGGTCTCGGGGATCTGCCTGTTTGTGAGCCTCAGAAGGAGCAGATGGATATCTCAACAGTTCGGAGATAAAGGGGCTGAGACATGTCTCTCTCATCTTTCTTGTCACCAGGCCAGGCACTGTGCTAGGCACCTTGAGATACATGAAGTATGATTCCTGACTTCCGGCAATCTACCGAGGACAGGAATTAAGTGTGTTGATTTTTGAACCTTCCCGGAGAGCCCAGGCATATGTTATTCACAGCTCTAACTCTCATTGATTGAGAATGAATGAATGGAGTTTGTAGGACCTTTCCTTAATGACCCACAAAACGCATGCTATAAAGAACTTCAGGGAAAACCTAGGAAATTGTGAAGACTGGCACAGTATTGAAGTATATTGAAATATGTGTGGGGTGACTTATCTGTTGGTTGAGGTCATTGTCTTCATGTGTGAGCATCTGGAGCTCACCTGAGGCCAGTCAGGGGCTCCTGACCCACACTGGCTTCACAGATCTTACCTTGCGGCTCTAGTCTCTATTACCACCAAAACCCATCGGCTAGGTGCCCATCTGCCTGTTAAACAGGAGATTTTATCCCCCTTTCTCTGTTCACTTACAGCCTGCAGCTCATCATGAAGTGGAAGAGAGAGGGCTTTGAAAACCAACATGTTTTAGGGGCACCTGGGTGGTTCAGTTGGTTAAGTGTCTACCTTCTGCTCAGGCCCAGGATCCTGGGATCGAGCCTCAAATGGGGTCTCCTGCTCAGCCGGGGGTCTGCTTCTCTCTCTGCATCAGCACCCCCTTACCTGTCCCGTTCAGGTTGTCTCTCGCTTTTTATTTATAAATAAATAAAAAAATCTTTAAAAAGCAACAACATATTTTATTACCCTCTTTGGTCAAGAGAAGCCAGGAAAGAGCAAGCTGGAGGGGAGGAGGGGAGGCAATTGCCTCACTGGAGCAGGGTGTGGGCCGCCTGGAGGTGGGACACAGCGATTTTATGTTCAGTTCTGCACACAGTGCCGAGAAATGGGCACCCCTAGAAATGCTGGCTGAATATGTGGCGGGCACTCCTGCCAGCTGAGCCCAGATGGGGCAGCCAAACTGCCCAGCCCCCTCCCCGGTCCTCCCTGCCTGGAAAGAGATACGCCCTCCCCCACAACCATGGGTACCCTGAAACACCTAACTCTGTGGCCTCCTTTTCTTTTTCTTTTGTCTTTCCAACCCCCAGACCCTCACTCTGCTCTGGGGATCTGCCCAGTTCTGATGAGAAGGTTAAAGATGCCGCAGCCATGAGCTCTCCCTTGGGCGGGTCCTCTGGAGCACCCTGGCTTCCTGCTTTCTTCAGGGCTTTTGGCTTTGCATCCCAGTCTCTGCTGTTCTCCCCACTGGGAGCTGATCCCCAATGATTATCCTGGACCTGGTGTCCTACCACCCACCCCCACCAGTCCCCCCACGCATAAAGACGCTGCCCCTCAGCCAGCTTGGAAGGTGCTGCCTGGGGCCAGGCTGCATCTGGGATGTTGTGTGTTCTCTGTGGCCTGATGAGCACAAACTGAACATCACCACCACTGGCCAGATGTCTCCCACATGCCTGGACCCAGGCCTGGCCCAGGGGCTGCAGAGTTTCTGGAGAACAAAAAGACAAAAAGATGAGCTTTTGTCAGTGAGCTTGGAATCTCTTTGGGAGACCAAGTCTAGGCACCACCCAGCCACCAGAGCACGGCGCCCAGCAGTTTGGACAGCAGATGGCTAAGGGCTGGAGCAACAGGCCAGCAAGGGTCTTGTGGGAGACTGGGTGAGGGTGGGTGCCAGTAGAAGAGGAAACTCCACAGGGAGGTGGGAGGTTAGTGTTGGAGCTGGGGGAAGGGCGTTCGCAGGCTCAGGGAGGCTCCGTGACCCGTCCCACTCCATTGCCCACATTTTAGGCTCAGACCATGCCTCCGGCCCCTGTTTGGCACTGCAGGTCCTGGTTCCTGCTGCCAGGACTTTGCACATCTGTCTCCCCCCTTGCCCCCACCCCCCAGCTACCCCCCTCCTCCTGGAATTCCTTCAGGAGCCTGCAAAGGGGCCTTCTCTGCGAAGCCAGAGGACCAGCAGCTCCAATCACGCCTTCCTGTAGCTGCCTCCTCCCCAACTCCTCGTGCCTCTGTCATTGTTGCCCAGACTTCACCCGCCTCTCCTTCCCTCCACTGGGCCCTCCCTGAGGCCAGGCCCCATCTTACTTATTCATCTGTGATCCCTAGTGTCCAGTACGAGGCTGGCACACAGGAGAGGCCAAAAATGCCAGCTAGATCAAACTGAGCTGCTGGGCACACCCAGCTCCCAGGCCCTCCCCTCTGCAGATATGCCCTTCCTGTCCCCATGCCGACCCACCCCCCTCACCACCCTGCATCCGTGCTCCTCTCCTGCTCCCCTGGGACCCTGCCTAGGGTCCAGAGTCGGGTCTGCCACCCACACCCAGTGACACCCTAGCATTTGGGCCTTGGGTTCCTCAGTGTCCATCAGTCAGAATGAGATGTCTGCACAGAGTTGATATGATGTTCATGAGGCCCAGGCCCTGGCACCTCCCAGGCTGTCTACAAACATCTGTGTCTCCCCCGGCTCTTGGCTCCCCTCACTGGTCCCTGTTCTGCTCCTGCAGCCCCCAGCCAGCGTCCTCCAGCCTGTCTTCACATCGCTGACACCTTGTGGCCCAGGATGCTTTGGCCTATTTGGTGAATAGGAGGCAACGGGACCCTGGCAAAGGGAAGACTGCAGCTTGCAAAGGTAGGAATGAAGGCTCAGAGAGCCGGACCCCCAAGGAGGAAAATACAAGCTCAGCCAACCCCTTGCCTTCTCACCGTGTCTGTTGTGGCTGGAGGAAGAGGGTCGGCCCAGCTGCAGATGCTTCGACCCTGCCGATACCTGACAGACCTGTCCCACTAAGGATGGCAGAGTGTGACAGTGGCTGTGAAGGTACTGGATCATGCCCTACTCATGACACCTCCTCAGCTGTGTGCCTTCCGGCAAGTGAGCCTACCTCTCCAAGCCTCAGACTCCCTCGGTAGAAAATGAACAGTGATGATCAAACCGTCCTCAAAGAGGGTGATGTGAAGATGAAATGAAATTTAATGCTAACAACGTGTTTAGCATGGTGCAGGGAGCAGGGGAAGCATGAAATGAATCATATAAATTAGTAAATATGTGCATTTTCACAGCTTTGCCAAGCCCAAAGAACAGAATGATCCTTAGGGTGTATGGGGCCCCAGGAAAATATTTGATTAAAAATGTGTTATCAAATCCATGTGGAGTCTAATGATTTATTGATGAAGGTTTAGAATAATGGGCAGAGAAGAGGAACGTAATTGTTTGTTGGCCTATTGGAGCTCGTGAAGATTCTTCAGAGAGCCCCTGCACTGCCTCTCCCCGTTCAGGTCCAGGAAGCATCTCTTTGTATTCTTTATTGACAAGAGCACATTCCTGGCTAATTTCCTATTTCCCACTGCAAGGAACAGGTGGCAACACCATTTGAACCCACAATGCTATGGCTTCCAGAGTCTGTAAGTCACTGAGGCCACATTCGTCTCTTTGGCTTTGCCATATCCCAGCGTCATGTGTTCAATGTTGGTGGCCACCATCACTCCTGAAGCCACATCAGCCACATGTTGTCCATGAGCATGGACTTCACTGACCTCCAATTGCTGTTGTGCTTCATTATTGATGACCACACGTGCAAGACCTGCCCCCCAGGACTGCGGGGGAAATGGGAACAGTGATTCATTTTCTGGTCACATTAAATTTGCCACTTGGAATGTTGAAGCACAAACCCACAGCACAACTTCTACCCACATCTTCGCTGGAACTGATAAAGACATCCCTAGAATGTCATGGCTCTCACTGTGACCCAGGTCCCTGCCTTCCCATACCACCACTCCCAAAGCAGTGGGAGTTGACAATGGGCACCTCGCACTAAGAGCATCCATCCTCTCTCTAGCAGGTCTTTAGAGGGCCAGCAGGAGCATGGTGTCCCCACACCCATCAGCCATTAGAAGCTGTATCATGGTTTTCTCCAAAGCCCTCAGAGGATGTAGGCACAGCCACCCCCTGGAAACTGCCTGACTTGGAGCCAGGCAGGAGGTATGGGCACCATCCTTGGTGCCAACAGTAGGAGGAACACAGGGTAAAGATGGTCCACTACCCTTCTCACCACCCTTAGGTGTCATAGACCTGAGGCAACACCATGATGGAAGACAACCAGCATTTAGGCCCACAATGGTGGCTCAAACCCAAGGCCCTGTGGACTGTGGGTAGTTCAGAGCTCCCAAACTTACTCTCTGGCATGAATGAGTTACCCCAAATAAGTATGTCAGTACATTCTAGGAGCCCCAGTTCATGCCTCCAGGGAAAGAAATAGCAGGCCAGCCAGTGGTGGTCATCCACTTCTCAGATCACTCTTCTGGAACCATGGCCTGGTGGTGGGGTCCTGGGATGATCCCCTAGGCATGGATCCTGAAGCTCCTTGAGATGCTTTGCAGACTCCATGCAGAGTACAGGGTCCGAGAGCATCTGGAAGGGGAGACACAGAGTCAGAGGCTCCTGTCAGTCTAGGTCTAGAATATGAGTATCCCACATGGAGGCTCTGCTAGCCCTGGAGGGTCTTGGGTACTAAGAGAACCTACAAAATGTTCTTTCTAGCAGCAATGTCCACAATAGCTGAACTGTAGAAGGAGCCTCGGTGTCCATTGAAAGATGAATGGATAAAGAAGATGTGGTCTATGTATACAATGGAATATTACTCAGCCATCAGAAACGACACATACCCACCATTTGCTTCAACGTGGATGGAACTGGAGGGTATTATGCTGAGTGAAGTAAGTCAATCGGAGAAGGACAAACATTATATGGTCTCATTCATTTGGGAGATATAAATAATAGTGAAAGGGAATAGAGGGGAAGGGAGAAGAAATGGGTAGGAAATATCAGAAAGGGAGACAGAACATGGAAAACTCCTAACTCTGGGAAACGAACTAGGGGTGGTGGAAGGGAAGGAGGGCGGGGGGTGGGGGTGACTGGGTGGCGGGCACTGAGGGGGGCACTTGACGGGATGAGCACTGGGTGTTATTCTGTATGTTGGCCAATTGAACACCAATAAAAAATAAATTTATTATTAAAAAAAAAAAGAACCTACGAAATTTTCAATTTTCAAGGAGGGGGCTTCTGGAAGCTGGAACACATGCAGGCCCTGGTGTGGGCCTGGGTGCCCTGCCTGAGCAGAACTCCCATTCCCAGCTGATCCCAGTTACCCAAGGGAGATTCAGAGAATTTCAAGGAAATCACCCCAATGGGGCCCCCTGAGACACAGGGCAGGGGTCTCTTTGCCTAGGCCTAAGGAAACTTCTTCCCTCCCAAAATTAATAATAACTAATGAATGAGATTTTAAAGCTAAGGCTCATGAAAAACTGAACTGCATAAGAAGTTCTGTGCTCTTTCCAGCATTCACCCGACTGCTGTGGGGTTGGCTGGGCTGCAGTGGGGCAGATGGGCTTGGCTGGGGTGGCAATGGCTCAGGTCCCCCAGGGAGGCTGCTGTTTGCAGGTGTGAACTCATCAGGCTGGCACTTCTCCCCCCACCTTGCCTCCCTGTGCCTGGGCAGGGGTGCCCAACCTGGTTGCACACTGGGGTGACCTGGTGATGTTCCCAGACCAGTGCCAGACTAGTTAAATTCTGAATCTCTGGGAGCTTCTGCACTCAGGGGATGGATAAAAGGAAGGAATGAGAACAACAAGGTCTCTGGGCACAGCAGGCCTGAGTTCAAATCTTAATTCCTCTACCTATATGCTGTGTGACTTTGAGCAAGCTAATTAACCTCTCTGAGATTCCATTACCTCCTGTGTAAATGGGAACCTTAGGCCTCACAGGACTGTCATGGGTTTAGTCACCGAGACCATGGATGTCAGGAAGATATGTTGTGTACCTTACCAGCTGTATGAACGTGGGTGATTACCTAACCTCTCTTAAACCTTCATTTCTTGCTTTTCAACAGGCATAATAATATTCCCACCACTACCACCCAGGGCTGTGGAGACAGAATAGGATCACGTATTCTAAATACCTAACAGGGTACCTAGTGCACTATAAGGAATTAAAAAAAATTATTCTCTTGCCTCTGGTAACTGCCTATAAGAAGTGGATGAACCCAATTCCCCATCCAGTTTCTGGCTGTCTCTACTTCCCTGTCACTTTCCTGTCCGCCTCCCTGCACCTGCTCCCCACCCTGACAACACACACCTCATCAATCCTTCTCTCCCCTAACTGCTCCAGTCATATTAATCTTCCTTGTTCTTTCTTATCTCTGAGCCTTTGCTCCTGTCAGGTGCAACGGAATGATCTCCCCTCTCCTCTCTGCCAAACCAGGATGAGCACTTCATTCACGCCTTTGTCAAATTAAAATGTTCTCCATGACAAAAAAAAAACAGGAACCAAGCAAAAGGACAAACCAAGGGAATATATCTACATATTCATATTCAGGCAATATGATGAGCTCTTACAAATTAGTGAAAAAGAATAATAACTCAATTTTTAAAAAGAGGCACTGAACCCATGGCAGTTTACAAAGAGGGAAGTACAAATGGTCAATAAACATATGAAAAGAAGCTCAGACTCACTCGTTATTAAAAAAACGCACATCAAAACAATGAAATGCCATTTTTCACAATTATCTTGGCAAAATAATGATGACAATCCAGTCAGGCAAGGGGATGGGAAGGAAGACACAGCCGTGTACTGTTAAGGGGAATGTAAGCGGGTGTAGCCTGTTTGCCTGGCAGTTTGACAACTTTACCAATTTTTTCAAGGCTTATCCTCTCTGAGAGTGTGATGCCACTGCGGGGAGCTGCTTTATAGTTGTAATTTCTCATGCCCCTCTATTCATTCGACAGCTCTGTAGTGAACTCTGACTGTGTGCAAGCATGATCCTTGGCATTGGGATACAATAAGAGGAGAGCCAAACAGCTACATTTCAATTCGTTTCTTCTTGCTGCTGTAACTTCAACCAACATTGATTTGGTGTCTTATGGTTCTGCTGGTCAGAAGCCCCACAATCAAGGTGTCGGCAGGGCTGTATTCCTCCTGGAGGTTCTAGGGGAGAATGCATTTCCTTGTCTCTGTCCAACTTCTAGAGACTCCCTGCGCTCCTTCACTCGTGGCCCCTCATCGTCTCCTTGACTCTGACCTTCCTGCCTTCCTCTTTCAAGGGCACTGAGATTACAATCAGGGCCCACCTGGATAATGCAGAATGATCTCTGCATCTCCAGATCTTTAACGTAACTGCATCTGCAGAGTCCCATCGGCCACCCAAGGTGACATATTCACAAGTCCTGGGCATTAGGATGTGGATGTCTTTGGGGGTCCTTGTTCTGCTAACCACACAGCCTCATGGAGTTAATATTCTAGTGCTGAAACACAACGATATTCATGGCAGCATTATTTGTAACAGCAGAGAACTTGAAAAGCCTAACTGATCATTAATAGCAGACTCGTTAAATTGGTTATGATGCCTCCATTTAGTGGAATCCCAGGCTGCCAAAGATCTGAACGAGCTAGGGCTGTTTGTAGTCACAGGGATCCATCTCGCAGACACTTTGCTGAGTGAAAAAGTGACTGCAGGGCAGAATGAAGAGTTAGCTGACAATTCCGTGAAAAGAAAAGTACATATGCTTTGATATGCATAGAACGTATTTGGAAAGATACACAAGAAACTGTTAAGGAGACCCGAATGGGATGGGGGGTTTGAGTCAGGGTGAGACTCTTAATATATCCTGAGGAATTGCTTCCTTTTTCACCATTTGTAAAATAACTTTTCAATGAAAAAAAAATCTAGCTAAGGAAAGGATAGAAATGAGACCATCCGTACCTTAGCGACACCCCTCCATCACTACCCAAAAGATCTGCCCCAGTTCTCTTCTGACATGATCTGCCCTCTGAGGCACCTTAGAGCAGCCAGAGGTTGGTTGGCCTAAACTGGAAGCGGTAGATGCACCTGTCCCCGGAGGGGTGGCTAGAGGGGGATGGCAAAGCACAGAGGTGGGACCCAAAGGAAAATGAGGTCAGGCCAGAGAAAAGCCAGGTATTCATTCATTCATTCATTCATTCATTCACTCATTCATTCAATAAATATGTGCAGGAAGTCACTATGTGCAGGGCTGAGTCAGGGCTGGGAGGGAGAACTTGGAGCCATTCCTGGGTGATGAGGGGCACTCACTGGAGCCTCAGCTCTTAAAGTGGCCATCTCACTTCAGGCCCATGAACATTTGTCAGGTGCCCTGATCCTGGATCCTCTGGGTACCTGGGTGCTGTTCCATCCTGGCCTGGAGTTACAACCCAAGCAATGAAGAAGTCAGATGTGAATTTTAGAAAGCCCTTTAGGCTGCAGGGGGATATAGAGACCAAAAGGGGCAAGAGATGAGGCAGGAGATGGGCTGGAGGCTGGTTCAGGGAAAAGAGGACAAAGATCAAGACTAAGACAGTGGCTGCTCGGAAGAGGCAAAGGGTCTGAGGATGACTTGGTGACAGACTGAAAGGAACTGGAGGAGCTGGAGGGAGCCCCTTTGTCTCCTTCCGGAGACTCTGCACAGAGAGCAGCATCTTCTTCTTGAGAAGGAGCACAAAGGAGGCAGTGGTCCTACTGTGAGGCTGAATGGGTAAAGGCACTTGTGGGACACCCAGAGGATGCTGCTGCTGCTGAGGTGGGCAGTGGCCAGAAGCAGAATTGAGACCAGAGGGACAGAGCAGCCGCAGTGCAGGGAGGGGAGGGGCCACACTGGCTCAGGCCGCATTGGCATACACAGCGCCCTGCTCCTGCTTACTTTTCATCCATGGAAATAGCAAAGTCTTCTAAGACATTTTCATTCAAGTTCTACTCAAGAAAGAGAAATCACACACATGACTTGCTTTTTTTTCTCTCTTTTTCTTCATCTGCTTTCGAGGTGGCTTTGGGAGGAAGCAGATGGAGTTGAGGTAACCACCCCCAGCCACCCTGTGGCACCGTTCCTACCAGGGAATGTATGGACAGTGAAGCAAGAAGAGGGTGAGTGCCCATTTTGAAGGGTCAAACAGAAGAGAAAGGAGGTGGGGAGGAAGGCTAAAAGGGGTCAGGGAGACAGTGGAGTGAGGCTCCAGAAACATTGAGAAAATGAAGGGGAGACAATGTTCCAAAAAAGCACATTATACATTTTGAATTTTAAAAACTTTCTTTTTGGAAAGGAGGCAATGGTTAACACTGTCAGATACTTCTCCCATATCTCTCTCTCCATCTCTCTCTCTCCATCTCTCTCTCTCTCTCTCTCTCTCACACACACACACACACACACACATACACATCTATCCATCCATCTATCTAATCTTCAGGCAATGCTGGTAAAGAACCTATGCTCTAGTTGGGTGAAAATTGAAACTAGCCACAAAATATTTAAAGAACAGCTTAACCCTGAAGCCACAGAGGAAATGATTGATAAGTTTGACAACACACACAAAATTAAAAGCTCTAGTACAAAAAAAAAAAAAGGAGATTCTTCAGTACAAACTGTATAGGTATTTGTAGTGCATATGGCAGACAATTCGTTTCCCTAATTACATTGAAAGAATCATTGAGAGAAAGACCCCAAATGAGCAGATGTCAACAGGAAGTTCTTAAAAGCGAAAGCCAATATGAAAGTATTCTCAACTCATAATTAAAAGAATGTAATTTAAAATGGCAAGGGACTTCAATAATCACATCTCAGATTGGAAAATATTAAAATGCTCATTACTGTCAAGTGCTGTCCAGGATTCGGGGAAATAGGCATCCTCTTACTCTTGGTGGCAGTCAATTGGTAAACCTTTTTGGAAGCTTATTTAGGATTATGTCAGCATTTAAAACACGTATCCCGGGACACCTGGGTGGCTCAGCGGTTGGGCGCCTGCCTTCGGCTCAGCTCGTGACCCTGGTATCCAAGATCAAGTCCTGCATTGGGCTCCCTGCGAGGAGCCTGCTTCTCCCTCTGCCTATGTCTCTGCCTCTCTCTCTCTCAGTCTGTGTCTCTCGTGAATAAATAAATAAATCTTAAAAAAAAAACACATATCCCATTTGACTCATCAACTCCACCTGGTCCTGGATAGTACACAAGCTGTACCGGTAGGAAATGCTCAGAGCAGCACTGTGTCGGGCTCCCGGTGCATGGAGCCTGCTTCTCCCTCTGCCTGTGTCTCTGCCTCTCTCTCTCTCTCTCTGTGACTATCATGAATAAATAAAATCTTTAAAAAAAAAAAAAAAAAAAAAAAAAAAAAAAAAAAAGAAAGATAGCAAACTACCTAATATTCATCAACTGGGGACAGAATTGATGAGTTATGCTGTATCTGTACTGTGGAATATCATGTAGCCATTAGGAAGGATGAAGTGTAAGTAAAAGCAGCTCAGTAGAGAATAGTGTGTCTAGAATTATGCCATTACGCTGATAAAAAGCATATGCTGTTATATGGATGACATTACATTTTTTTTTTGAAGGATACATGTCAGACTAGTAAGCATGTCTGCCTTAAAACAGGATATGAATGGTTACTCCATCAAATGAGATGAGAAATGCAGGAGCAGGTCTTTGGATGGAAATGATGAGTCTGGCTTTTGGCTATTGGGTTTAAAGAGCATTTAGAAGGAAGACGGGGACTCCATGCAGGCAGAAAGGCATTGCTATTATCGATTTTATGTTTTTGAGTATGATTTGATCTTTTTATTATGTGCATGTACTACTTTTGTATCATAATAGATTTTAAATAAAATTACATTAAGACAATAATTGAGTAGCTAGCCCAAGGCCACACGTGAGAAACATTGAATTGTTCAGCCAACCGGGGCCAGTCTAGGAGATCCCTCTGGGCTACCCCTCGCACCACGTTGTTTCTCATTTTGTGAAGTCCTTATGTCACTGCATATTGTTCCTGAATACCTTTAGGAAAATATTGCTGCAAGGTGCCCACAATGTTTCCCCGCTACCACCATAGGCCACTGCCATCTTGCCTGAAGATACAGCCGTGGCTGGAGTATCTTCTGGGCAACTTTCATTTCAGGTGATCCTCAAACATCAAAGTATTGTCTTGGCCAAAGACAAAATGAATCACTAATTTGGGCAACTGTGTGTGCGTGTCCCATGGTGAGTGGCACAACTTGGTGGATGGAAAGAGCCCTGAGCTGGGGACAAGGACACCTTGGCTCTAATCCAGTTCAGCAGTCAACCCAACTGTGTCTTAATGCCAATTTCATGGCCTCTCAGACCTTTGCTTGGCTCTAACATGAAGGAATCCAATTCAAATCATGCCCTCCAAAGATCCTCAAAGGCCAGACCTTCTGGTTTTTCTACATTTCCTTCTCAACCCCAGTGCAAGCCTTGGTCATATATTCTTTCATTTCTCTACTTTACCATTGAGCCTCTGTAGGAATGAGCTAACAGGGGCTTGGGTGCATGCACCCTGGGGTGGAGAGTTTGGGCTCAGTCACATATTCTTGGGTTTGAACCCCATTTCTGCTTCTCACCAGCTGTGTGGCCTGCAATAAGACAACTATTCTTTTCTGAGCATCGATTTCCCCCTGTATAGAGTAACTTCAAGGTAATGATACAGATTACAGATGCTTCAACTCAGGGGCCTGGCACATAATTTAAAAAAGGAAATTCTTATCATTGCACCAGAAAGTAATGATGGGGGGAATGGAATGCCTACTCCCTCACCTCCATCAAGGGTTCTCAAATACTCTTCCTTCAGGCACCTTTGACTGTATGCTCTATTGAAATTGTTGATGTCCCTAACTCCCTCACTAGACTGTGAAGTCTTTGGGATCCTGAATCATGATTTTCACTCCCTGATCCCTCATACTTGCCACAGTGCTTGGCACAGAGAACTGCTCTCTATACCTTTGTCAAGTAAGGGTACCCACGCAGGAGCCTGTGAAGCCTGCCGGCTCTGGAGGCTAGTTTTGCCTCTGGCCCAAGCTTTTGTCCAGCCCACCTATCCTAGCTCTGACTGAACTGACCCGGGAGGGTTCCTGTACAGATGGGGGCGAGCAGAGCTCTCTGGCCAAACTGCTAGAAGTACCAGGGAGGAGGCTCATTTTTAATTAATTGCAGCCTCTTTTATCAATGACAGCAGGGGCCACAGTCAGAATCACAGAATTGCTCTAATTGCCTCTGAGAACTCTCCACACTTCAGATGTTCTGGAAGGCCCTCCTCAGCAGGCCAAGGCGGCCCTGATGACTCCCTCCTGCCCATGCCAATTAGCTCCTCTGGGCGTCCCATAGGTCAAACTCATGCTTCTCTTTCCCACAATCTGCCCCACTTCTGAATTATCTGCTTTGGTGAATAGCACAGCTATATTCTTGGGCACCCCAGCCAGGAATCTGCCTGGAGTCCACCCTCCACTCTGGGCATCAAGGCTCCTGTCCCAGCCCTTGGACCCTCTTAGCCGGGCTGTGCCAGGCCCCTCCCTGGCCTTGTCCCATCAATGTGCAGCCCCTACAACCCACTCATACAGCTCCCCCTTCCTAGAACACCTTTCCCCTGCTTTGCTTCACTGGGCAACTTCAATCATCCTCCCAATGGTGGGAGGGACTTCTGCAGAAAACCTCTCATGAACCACATCATCCCCCTTGGGTTCACCATCCTGCTCTGTGTCCCTGGACCCTGTATGGGATCATCTAATTGTGTGTTGATGGTTCTTTCCCCCCAGAGAGCTCTTTGGCCTAGCTGCTATGGGGCATCTCCTTCTCCTTTGCCCAGCACCTGCTACAGGGTCTGTCCCTTAGAATGTACCTGGGCAGGATTTGTTGGAATGAGTTAAACCCATTAGGGCTTATACAGAAAGAGCCTAAAGAGAGAGACAGCTTTCGAAAATGGAAGGGGGGCTATATAATGCTGGGGAGCATCTCCTCATGCCAGAGAGCATGAGACCACTATAACTAGCCCACTGAGACCATGGCTGAGCACCTGCTTCTAAGGACACTTGCTTCCCTGCTTGCCTGCTTTCTCACACCAACTGGCCACCATCAAGCAGACCTTGGGTGGGGACACTTTTCAGGGCCTTTGGCTCTCCAGGACTCAGACCCCACTTCCCAGGTGGCACAACCATGACATGGGTTGCATGAAGCCCTCTTGGCTCTTTCCTGTCCTCATTGGCCAGTCTTTGGATGAAACCCCTACCCAGGGAGTCGTGCATATACAAACTGTCAGAGATGGTGGACACTTGGCAATGACCTAGTTTCACCCTTCCTTGTCCAGACAAGGAATCAAGCCCTGGAGAAGGATATGATTGGAGGTCACAATCCAAAAAAATGACTGAGTAGGGACTAGAACCCAGGTCACTTGACTACTTTGGTGCTTTTTTTCTACAATAGAACAGTCAGTTTTCAGGGGTGCCTAGGTGGCTCAGTTGGTTAGTGTCTGCCTTCAGGTTGGGTCATGATCCTGAGGTCCTGGGATCAGGCCCCACACAAGGCTCCCTGCTCTGTGGGGAGCCCGCTTCTCCCTCTGCTCCCTGCCCCGCCCCCCACTCATGCTCTCTCCAGCTCTCTCAAATAAATAAAATATTTATTAAAAAAGAAAGAACTGTCAGTTTCCCCCAAGCTCTTCAGAAGTCCTTCCATCAAACCTGCTGGAGTACCCACCTCCTTCTGCTCACATTCTTTGCCCTGAGGTGTAAGTATGGGAAAGGGATGGCAGGTATAGGAGAGGAACATGGGTTTCTGGGTCAACTTGTGTTTAGACCATCAGTTCTGTTGCATACTGGCTTGCTGTGTGGCCCTGAGCAAATAACCTAACCTCTGTGAATTCAGTTGTCTTCTCAGTAAAATGGGAGTTATAGATTCTCATGGGATTGTTGTGAGGAATTAATACTTATAAAGAACCTCATATGGTAGCAGGTCACGGTCAGTGCTTAATAAATGCAAGTTTCTCTGCATCCTAAGGGTGCTGACCCCTTAGGACATGCCCTTTTGAAAGCATTCTGTCCAGGACCAACTATAGATTATTTATTCCTAGGGATGAGGAGGAGGGAGGAGGAAGGAAGTTAGTGGAAGCCCGGACTGAGCACAGATAAAGGGCGTGTATTTCTTTCGAGGCAGGAGGGCTGAGAGCAGGTGACACCCCAGGCCAGGGAGCCATGGGGGGACCGCAGCCTCTGGTGGAGCCAGACAGGACGTCAGGCACCTGGCAGGCTGAGCACGGCCTGCAGCGCCCCCGCGTGCCCGCAGTGAGAAGGCAACCCCCCAAACCACCACCAGGTCTACAGATGCAAACCTCCAGGCCTTGTGCCCTGAAGGGAAAGCAGGGTGCAGCCAGCAGGTCTGGAGCTAGGGGCAGCCAGGTTCTGTTTGAGGCAAGTGAGAGGCCTGAAGCCCACCCCTTTCCAGACTGTTCCTCAACAGCAGTCCTGCCACCTCCTGCAATGAGCAGTCACTGCCTGGTGTCTACCAGATTCTTGCTGGGAGACTAACAGCCTGTGCGCATCAAGCACCTACTCTGCTCCTGCTCTAATCTTCCCAGTCCTGACCAAAAGGGCCAGAGGGCCAGAGAAGAGCTTTCAACAGCTTATCAAAGCACCACAATAAGAAAATCCAGAGGAAAAAAATGCCATTTTAATGTGTATCTTAACAAACTTGTAAATGTCTTGTGTTACCTTTTATATGATTTTGAGTGTAGTTAGTGGGGGGACACCATAAAGGTGTTCCATGTGTGTTCATTAAGGTTTTACTGTATAGATTTGGGGAGTGGGACCGAAGGAAGGAATCCCAACTGGAACCTGGGCCTGATGGAGGTTCAGAGCAAAGATCCCCACATTCACAGGCCAGCCCAGCCCATCACAGTGTAAGGAGAATATATTCACTTGTGGTTTCCCCTGCGGACCCTGGCTGCAGGGAATAGGAACTAGGTCGTTAAGCTTTGTGTCAGTGACTCCCTCATAGAAGGCACAGGTGAATTTCTGGCAAACTGCAAGGGAAAATGCAAATGTGAGCTGGTGACGTTGGGATCAGGGTGGTGGCAAGTGGAAAGGTAAACAGAGGTACAGCTCAGTATTAAGTACAGAGGGGGCCTCGTCAAAAACACCTCTGAACTCTCTTGGTAGGACATTAAAGCTTTGGTAGCCATGGATATACAAGAGCCCCCAGATTTGCTGGTTTCTCAGGAAACAGGACTTGACTGGGACGAGAGCGGTGGCATGAGGTGGTGCCCAGCTGGGCAGAATGGGAGGCGGGGCATGAGGCTCAGCAAAGCCATCTTCAGCAGGGTACGTGGAGGACCACTTATCTCTGTCATCAGACATGCCTGGGGTCAAATCCACCCTCTGCCTCTACTGACTGTGTAACCTTGGACACATAGCTCCTTATCTGGATGATGGTTTCAGGAATCTTTATCTTGCATTTTTTTTTTTAATTGAAGTGTGGTTGACACAAGATGTCCCATTAGTTTCAGGCATACAAACGTAATGATTCGACAAGTCTGTAACACTAAGCTATGTTCACAAGCACAGCTACCATCTGTCACCATACAACACCATCACAGTACGTGGACCACGTTCCCTATGCTGTGCCATTCATCTCCATGACTTCAGCATTCTCTAAGCGGAAGCCTGTACCTCCTACTCCCCTTCACCCATTTTGTCCGTCCCCTCCCACCCAGATAACCATCAATTTGTTTTGTGTATTTAGGATCTGTCTCTTGCAGATTGTTTTGAAGATCAAATGAGAGAATGGGTGTGCCTGGCACAGGGTCAGCCCTCAGTGGATGGCTGCCTGACTACTCCCAGTATTTCCAGTAAAGGTACCAATGTGGCCCTTCCCTCCCCACTGTAGCGTCAAAGTCTTCTCCCTTGGCCCTCCAGCACCCGTTCCTCCCCCACCTACAGCTTAGTTGCTGATCTTGGTCCTGCCGTTTTGAGCGCACAGGAGTAATCCAATGAGAACTCCACCGGTCCTTCATCTTCCCACCACCAAATGCACTGGCTTTTACATACTCATATTTTTGCCTTTCTTCCTGCCACCATGGAAGAACTATCTTGCTTCTACCAATAGTTCAGAACCCCTCTGACCCCTAGCCCTTGTAAGGATTCAGCTGCTGAAATTATGCCCTCTCTCCTGATTTACTAATTTCTCCCTCACTACTGGGTCTTTCTCATGAACATACAAACAGAACTGACTATGTCTTGTTATAAAATATAAAGTCATCCCCTGCACCGCCCCCCATGCAGTATAGATGTTTTCTGGACGCCAGGCCTCTCATACTCTAAGGAGCCTGAGCTCCAGAACCCACAGCAACACACGGCAGCACACAGTGGGGCCAGAATTGAAAGTCTGAGCCCAGGACTGGGAAGATTCTGGATTCTTTGATGATGCATATTGTACTTGTATTGTTTACTTTAAATAGTGACCTCTTTTCTGCTTTATAAATATATACTCATGGTAGACAACCCCTAACTTATGAAAAAGTATTTAAAAAAATAAAGGCCCATGAGAAAGTAAAAATAATATGAAATCAATCATAATCCTGTAAAAGAGAGACATTTTGGTGTGTTTCTTTCCAATTTCTTCCCTAGGTATATACATTTTAAAAAATTATTTAATATATATGTACATCTTACATACACATACATGATATATATACACTGTGTGCCATCCACTGTTTTAAATAATAGGAGTACACCAAGACAAACACAGTTCCTGCCCACAGAGCGGAGAGGCAAGGAACTGTTCTAAATTATGCTGAGCACCATCTTGCCAGGTGGGTCCAGGCATGTAGGGCTCAGGGAAAATGTGGTGGGAGAAAAGGCAGAGGGGACAGAGGGGTGAATGTTCTGACCAAAAGCAAGGATTTTTTTTTTAAATTGCCAATTTGACATGCAAATAAATGATCTCACTTTTGGGATGCCTGGCTGGCTCAGCGTTAGAACGCCTGCCTTCGGCTCAGAGCGTGATCCTGGGGTCCTGGGATGGAGTCCCATGTCGGGCTCCCTGCATGGAGCCTGCTTCTCCCTCTGCCTCTGTCTCTGCCTTTCTGTGCGCCTCTCATGAATAAATAAAATTTTTAAAAAAACGATCTCTCTTTTTTTGCATTTCTTTCATTGAAGGTAAGGATGAACTTTTAAAAAAAATGTTTATTGGCCTATGGTGTCTCTTTTATGAATTGATGGTTTATCTTCCTGGACTTGATCTCATTCACCTGATTACTCTGCCACAAAGGGGAAGGGACAAGTGTTGAAATGAACAAACTCCTGGAGTTACGATCCCCTCCTGAGCCCCAAAGACTTAGAACCATCCCTACCAAGGGATGCTGTTTGCATATGATTTAATGCAGATTCCTGTGTTGCGACAATATACGTTTTCTGAAAGCTTCTTGGGTCCAGCGTGGTGCAAAGGAAAATGTATTCGGAACTAGAAGACCTGGCGATGAGTCTTAATGACCAAAGAAAAGTCATTTTACTTCTCTCGGCCTATTTTTCCATCTGTAAAATGGAAATCCTAAGGACCCATTCCATCCGGGGTTGCAGTGACGAATGAATAAGATCGTGGCTAACCAGCACGAAAACAGAATGCCTCCAGCACGGTGCATAGCCCAGCCGGCCCTCAGATCTGGGGTTCTGGCTTTTCCTTTCTTCCGTGGATGGGCTACCGGGAGTGGAAGGGAGGGAGGAAAAAGGCTTCCGGAAGGAAGTAGCACGTGAACTGGGCCGTAAGGGGGGAAAGGCGTCCGGCGCAGCTGCAGCTGCGGGCGGGGACGCGGTCGGGAGGGGAGCCCGTCCCGCAGCCCTGGCCCGGGCCGACGGCGCAGCAGTCAGTCCACGCGAGCCGAGCCGGGTATTACCTCCGTTGGCATCTCATCATGACGGGGAAGCACGAGCTCTGAGGTTGTAGGACTTCCCCAAAGCCACACCCCTGGGCATCGGTGCCGGCATTCCAACCTGATCCCAAATCCCATAGTCTTTTCCCCAAACCGTCTCCAGCGGGCACAGAGGGCCTCGTGCATCTCCGCCTTCAAGACAGAAGCCGCCCTCCGGTGGCCCCCGGGACGCAGCTTCCGCTTCCGGGTCCTCCTCCGCTTCCGGCCAAGGCCGAGCACTTCCGGGGCAGCGGCCGCGAGCAGCCGGCAGCGGGGCGCGGGCAGGGCGGCCCCGCCCCATCCTGGCCCTCCCGCCTGCGTAGTCACAGGCCTGGCCCGCAGCACCGGAGCCACGGCCCGCTCCGTCTGCGCGGCCCCAGGGCCTGGGTGGCTCAGCAGCTGAGCATCTGCCCTGGGCTCAGAGCGTGACCCCGGGGTCCCGGGATCGAGTCCTGCATCGAGTCCCGCATCGGGCTCCCTGCGTGGAGCCTGCTTCTCCCGCTGCCTGTGTCTCTGCCCCCCCCCCCCCTCTGTCTGTCTCTCATAAATAAATAAAATCTTTTTTAAAAAATAAAAATACATTAAAAAAAAAAAAAGAACCGAGGGCCAACAGTCCGCCCCTCGATGGCCCGGACAGAAGCCTGATCCGGGGCACATCGGACGCCCCAGCCCGCCGGCCCCCGGACCGCGGCCCCAGCGGCGTGTCCAGGGCTGCCCGGAAAGCTTGGGCTTGGCCCGCTCAGCAGAAGTGACGGGGGCTCCGGGCACCAGGGCTCCGCCGGGGCCTGCCGCCTCTGCGCTGCCCGCCTGCCCCGAGCTGGTGCCCGTCCCCACGGCCTCGGCAGGGCCACCCTGGCTGCGGGAGGGGAGCAGGAAGGAGGACGATCCTCTCAAGCCCACAGCAGCGTCTGGCAGAGGTCGGGAGGTCATGCCCAACATTCAGCGGCCGCGCCTCAGTCTGCTCTCTGGCCTTGAGGGTGCTGTCATGCTAATTTTACCCAGTTCCTCTTGAGCCCCACCATCGGCCACAAAACCAGTGTGCCCACACTGCAGCCACGAGCAGCGCCCTCCCCCTTCCGCCTGTGGTTCTGGAGCTTTCTCTGCTTAGCTTGGCCTGAGAGCTTACAGCAGGAGCTGCAGGCGGAGGTATGGGCAAGGGCAAGTCTCCCTTGTCTCTTAATCTTACTGGTGTCAGACAGACCTGGGTTCAAACCCCTCTCTGCCTCTTAATACCTGTGTGTCTTCTTTATTTTATTTTACTTTATTTATTCATGAGAGACACACAGAGAGGCAGAGACACAGGGGGAGGGAGAAGCAATTCCCCGTGGGGAGCCGGATGCAGGACCCCATCCCAGGACTCCAGGATCACCACTCGGGCCCAAGGCAGACGCTCAACCACTGAGCCACCCAGGTGGCCCTAGCTGTGTGTCCCTAGTTAAGTTAATTTTATTAGGTGGTTACTGCCATATAACAAACCACACTGAAATCTTGTTGGCTTTAAGCCACAACCAACAGTGATTGCTCATGAGTTTATGGGTGGGTTAGACAGTTAGTTCCTTCTATGTGGGCCAGGCTTGATGAGCCTTGGCTGAACTCCCAACTGTGACTGTGGCCAGCTATAGGCTGGCTGATGAAGGGTGGTCTCAGTTGGGGTGACTGGACCCTGCTCCACATGCTCACTTGTCCCCCTCTGGGCTAGCACAGGCTAGTTTTCATCACGTGATAGGAATTCCCAGAGAGTGAAAGAGCAGCAGCCCTAGCTGCTGACGATGAGCTGCAAAATCATGCTGGCAAGGCCATGGACATGAGGGTGATGGATTAGAGCCACGTACTGCATCACTTAACCTCTCTACAACTCTGCTCATTTATAGGATGGGAATAACATCACGTATCCTGTGATGCTTTAGTGTTCCCTGTCCTTTTAGAGGATGGTCACTCAGGAGCTGCCACAAGAGGGGGCACAGGAGAGGTGCAGGGAAACAAAGCTTATTAAACTCACAGGTCCTAGAGAGATCACTGTAGGCTGAGAGGGGGCTACATGGGAAGGGCACCAAGGGACCAGGCTCAGCTATGCAGGTAGGGAGCCAAGAGACAGCAAGGACCCATGGCTAAGGGCCTTTACTGGGGGCCGGGGTGCACAGGCAAAGGGCATGAGGGGATTTCATTGATGCCCTTTGGTGTTTGACTAGCACTGGGTCACAGTCACAGGAGCTAGGAAGGGGAACTGGTGGCAGAGGCCCACCTTACCGCACTGGGACACCTGGTTCCCTGGACTGGGTGCTTGCAGCGTGTTTGTGGGGATGTTGAGGCAGCAGGAAGATATGAACTTTTAAACTTTACAATACACCTAGTAAACCAGGGGCTTCATGAATTTGTTTTGAAAGCTAACTTTGTAAAATATAAAAGACCGAGGATCAGATTCACCTTTGTAGAAAACCATATATTTGTATCCGGGAAACTGTTTGAGTGGGGTGTCCTTAGTCACAAAAATTAGAATATGATACACCAGGACCTGCCCTCCAGCTGCAAGGAAACTTTGAAGCAATCCCAGTGCAGAAAAGCAGAGCACTCTTCTCAGCATTCCTTCCTTCCTTCCTTCCTTCATTTATTCAGAGTCCATCAGAAAACAGCAAGAATCTAGCATGCTGTGTAGGTAACACAGAGAGGAAACAAAAAGCATCAAGGGGGAGCTTTGTAGGGTCCATTGTCAGGGGCACTTCCTGGTAAGCCGGGTGCTGAGTGTGGCCTACTGCCTGGGGGAACAAGCCATTGAAGGCTTTAGGCAGGGCCTAAAGCTTGGTTTTTTTGTCATTTCTAAAGATATCTCAGGCTGCCGCCTGGAGAATGAAGAGGTGGTTGGTGGAGTGCCGTGCAGGGAAGAGACTAATTAGAAGATGTTCAGAGAGGGAGAGAGAGAAAAAGGGAGAGAGAGAGAGAGCACAAGAGATTGTACTTGGAAAGTTTAGAGCCCTGGAAAAGCCTGAAAAGGGAGGTGGGAGCTGAGTTTCTCAGAACATGAGCTGCTCTACCTTCTTGGTTTAGTTCAGTCGCTCATTCAATATATGCTTACTGAGCCCCCACATGGGTGAATAAAACAGACAACAGTCCATTTATGGAACTCACACCTTACGAAAACTAATTTTCATGCTTAAAGGCACAATTCCTATTTATCAGGCAACCCACTGTCAACTACACGCCTACCTCCTCATTTGCTGGCAAACAGCTCCCTTGCTGGAGCTGAAAGGGAAGGGATGGTCCTGCCTCATTTTGACTACATGTGCTCTGCACTTTCCACAGGGCATTTTGATCCCCCTCTCGGCCGCCCTCCCCCTGGCTCTAAGCTGAGACTTCACTGTCCCCTGTGAGAGCTCAGTGAAATATGTGGGTCAGGTAGGGCTCATTAGTACAAGATGGGAAGCACGAACTAGTGATTTCAGCCACAGCCAATGACGTTACCAGGTCGGGCTTTGAGCTTTATTGGTGACCCTATCCCAGAGCGACCCCTCAGAGAGGGTTGGCCTCCTGCCAGATGAGCTGAGCATCCATGTGTGCAGATGCTTCAGGTGCAGTGTGGTGGACGGGCTGCAGGGGTGTCAGCTACACTCCACGCCAGCATCCTCACTGTGGTTACAGTTATGAGAGCCCCAGCTGCTCTTGTTGCAACTCCATAGGGACCCCTCAGTCCCCTGACATGCGACGTTATCCAGCCAGATCGTCCCAGTGCCTGGATATGGGGAAAGCAGGGAAAAAGAGGAGAGCAGGATTAGAGCCAAACTTCCATTTGGGATAGGCTGTCCGTTCCCCCTCACATCCACTCGGGCCCAAGATGCTGATGGCAGGTTTACTCTCTTATAATGACTCTGCCTCCCTCCTGCTTTCTACCCTTTGACAAAAGTCTCATCCAAAGGTTAGATGAAATAGATTAAGTTATTTAATCTATTACTGATTACTAATACTTAATCTCTGCACTGTTTGATATTTCCTCCTGGGGGTCTCCCAGTGTTTGTCTCTTCCTGTTTATTCCCTGCAACTGTACCCACTTTCCTCAAATGCCCTTTTAACCAGGCTGTTCTCTGGCTCAACAGCATTCACACATTCCTCCAAACCACCTCCTTCTGATATAAGTGATTTCAGATCAAGAGCACAGAGGAAAACAGCAGGATGACAGATAGTCCCGACTTAACAATGGTTTGATTTACGGGTTCCAACTTTATGGTGGTGTAAGAGGGATACACATCCAGTAGAAATCATACTTGGAATTTTGAATTGTGATCCTTTCCCAGGCTAGGGATATGTAGGTCGATGCTCACTTGTGATGCTGGGCAGCAGAAGCTCCCAGTCAGCCAGACGATCAAGAGAGCAAACCACCGACACACTTACAACCATTCTGTACCCAGGCCACCAATCTGCTTGTCACTTTCACTACAGTATTCAATCAATTACGTGGGCTAGTCGGCACTTTATAATAAGTAGGATTTGTGTTAGATGATTTTGCCTAACTGTGGACTAAATGTAGGTGTTCTGAGCACCCCTGAGGTAGACGAGGTTAAGCTATGACACTTGGTAGGTGAGGTGGATAAGATGCATTTTTGACACAATGTTTTCAAATTATGCTGGGTTTATTGAGATGTCACCCCATTTGTAAATTGAGGAAGATCTGTACCTGATTACAGGAATATACACTTTTACACACGATATACAGCATGGCAATCTACATAAGTGTAATCTATGTGAGGAAAACATATACTTTAAAGGAGTTTTACAATCCAACTGGAACTCAGATTAAAAAGCACGTAGGCCCTTCAGGGTGGTGCAATATGGGCAGAGAGCATCTGGGGATGAGGGCAGGAGAAGCCGGCCTAGTGGCCCTGCAAGATCAACGCTTGTGTCCAAAGAAATGGTCTCAGTCTGGGGACTTAACTCTTTGGTTGAAATTTTGAACTTTTTGCTGAACGATACAGGCCGAGTCTCTAGCATCCCAGACGTCTTTCCAAGACTGATTTTAGGAAGTCCCTGCTCTGATTTGTTTTCTCTTTCCTTTGCCCCTTCTTCTTAAAGGTGATCACAGCATGGCCCATCCTGGCTTCTGGTTTCCAGATAGCTGAGATGAACACATGTGTTTGCCGACCCTGCCACTTCCCTGTTCTCCCGGGGCCAGCAGCTCAGCTGTCCTTCAGAGAGCCATTGGCTTGCAAACACCCCTGGCCATGGAGCAGTCAGCTTCTGGACAGCCCCAGGCAGTGTCCCAAGCTGGGTCAGCGAGAGCCCCAGCCAAGCTCTGGCTGTCCAGGTCTCCTTTGTTCTGGGGTGGCCAACCTGGAAGGATGGCAGACAGGGCCACTGAGCAGCAGGACCTCTCAGCTGCTTCAACCAATCCTTTTAACTCCGACTCACTGAGTCACTTGTAACCAAAGGGAAAGCCTTCAGGGAAGAGGCTCCTGGAGGAGGACCCACTCACCAGGTGGCATTGAGAAAAGGGCTGTCCCCCGGGAGTAGCCCAGCATGCGGCAGAAGACGGTGGCATCTGAATTGTCCCAGTCGTCATCGCAAATTGTCCCCCAGACACCGTTGTAGTAAACTTCAGCCCGGCCCCGGGTCCTAGTGCCCACGATCCTCACGTTCACCAGGGATTCACCTGGATAAAAGACAGAAGGGGAAGAGGTGAGGAGAGGCTTTGTGTGGGTGACGGTTCTGCCTTTTCATTGTTGGCAATTCTGTCATGGGGCGGGGGGATCCCCAGGCTCGGCTGTCACTGGAGCCCAGAATGTTCCATATACGGCACCAACGCAACCCGGCGAGCAGCCTCTGTGCACCTGCCGCTGGACTCACACATCCAGCCGGCCGCATCCTGCCTTGGCTTGTGGTGACAAGGAAAGGAAAAGTGGAGGGGGAAATGGAAGGAGGGAAAGAAGGGAGGGAGGGGATGGAGAGAGGGAAGAAAACAGAAAGAGAAGCAGGGGGAGGGAGGAGAGGGTGGGACATCTCTGGGCCGTGAGCAGGCTTAGTCCAAGGCCAAGCCTGGTAGCTCTTTCCCCAAATGAGGAATCTCTCTGAGAGTCGGCGTCTCTCCCCTACCTCACCTATGGTTTTCTTTCTTTTTTTTTTTTTTTTCACCTCTGGTTTTCAAGTGCAGAGTTCCCTCAAAGACACAAATTAAAGAGAATAGAAATACTAATTACATTTTTGACCTTTCTGGCCCTGTGTTCCCTGCTGTCCAGGAGATCCTGTCACAAAGGAAGAAAACAAAACCCATGCAATTTATTTTTTAAAAAAGATTTTATTTATTTATTTGAGAGTGAGCGAGCAAGCAGAAGCTGGGGGTGGGGAGGAGTGGGGAGGGCAAAGGGAGAGGAACTTGATGTGGGACTGGATCCCAGGACTCTGGGATCATGATCTCAGTCCAGCCGAAGTTAAGCAGACGCTTAACTGCCTGAGACACCTAGGCATCCCAACCCCACACAATTTAAAGGAAATCAAGCCAGGATCCTCTCACCCTTCTTTGCCAGCGATGGGGAGGAGGGTGGGGTTTGGGGAGGTCTCCTCCAGCTGTGCCAGTGACCTGGCATCATGGGGACTGGATGTATCATGAGAACCAGTGGTTGAGCAAGATGAAACAGGCCTGAGGTACCGCAGGAAGGATTTGCAGTCAAATGCTCTACCCCTGAGCTATACCGCCCCACAGGAAGGATTTAAGCCAGATCAGTGAGGAGCACTTAGCAGGTAAGAGACAGGGAGTGGGAAGCATCTCCTTTGTGGAAAGATCTGGTGGCCAGGGCATGGCTGGGCATTGCATCTACCCCTCTGAATGCCCAGGCTGTGCCTTGCTCACTTCTGTGTGCTCAAGGCTGAGGTCAATCTCAGCACGGAACTCATCAGGGAGCCAATAAACCTCTACACCTCTGGTTCTGAAGACCCCCAAACCCCTTACAACAGGGCCTCTCCTTGGAACCCACAAATCACAGACTGAGGCCTTACCTTTCATTCCTGGTTCTCCTTTTTGACCTTTCAGGCCAGATGCACCCCTGGGGCCTTCCAGGCCTGGGCTTCCCATTTCTCCCTTCATGCCGGCAGGGCCTGGTAAGGAGAGAGACCACTTCAGTCAGATGCCCTGCTCTGCTTTCCAAGGGGGACCAAGGGCCTGGGTCTTTAATGACCAAACTTTCCCACCATCATGAAGGGGCTTTTTGGATGTTCAGCCTGTGTCTTTGGTCCAGCTGGGAGGGGTAGTGAGGGTGGGTGTGTAGGAGGTGGGTATTGCTCTGATCTCTTTACTGACTCTCCTGTGGATGCTGGTTGAAAGCACACAGGTAAAAACAGCTGACAGGATTCCCCAGACATTGTTGGTCCTCCTCAGACCACCTAATTGGGTAGAAGTTCTAGCCATTCTGGGAGAACCTGCTAGAATGTTTCCGGACCTTGAGATCTCCTTTAGTATAAAGTTCAAATAGGAACTGAATACCCAGCTCACAAGGGAGAAAGACAGTTCAAGAAATGCGTCTGAGATGTTTCGTGTTGGCATTCATGAGGGCAGGGCTGTGGAGAAGACTAGAAGTGCTAGGTGGGAAGTGTGCTCAGTGACTGACCACAGGCCAGGGCTTGGAAAACTGAGGTGATCCTAAGAAGCCAGTGGCAAGCAGCAGGAGGAGGACAGAAGGAGCTTGAGGAGCCCAAGGCAAGACAGAGATGGACCAACCAGCTATGGGGTAGCAGATAGAGGCTTAGCAGCCAACCTGGCACCTGGAGCAGAAGGTTGCCCAGCTCCGTGGAGGCTGCATGGCCTGAGGCCACCAGCTGACCATCGGCTTTTGTGGTCACCCTTTCTCTACCCTCAGCTCGGCCTCTCTCTCTACTGCCTCCAGTCACTGAGTTTTGTTGCTCTTTGGGTTTTCCAGGGGAAGAATCTGAGTCCTGAGGGACAGAGTGGGCCCAGGCCACTTGAGGGTAAGGTGACAGGAGCACGTTCAAAGTCAGCAAGACCTGTTCTCCGAGCACGAGCCTTTCCAGACATCGTTTGGAAAAATTAAAATGAAGCCGGCCCTTTACCTGGAACTCCTGATTCTCCTTTTGTTCCTTTTTGTCCTTGAAGTCCTAAGATGGAAATACAGGAAAGGGGGGGGAGGAAGATAATAAAACTTAGATATTAGACACTTTTAATCTTAGACAACCTCTACCTTTTGTCTGATTAATGCAGATGGAAAGATACATCGGTTCTCCACAATTGTTTAAAGCCTCCTTAGCAGAGCATAAAAGGAGACAGACCGCAGATAAATGGGGACACGTGTTTAGGGTGAAGTAGAAATGTAGTGGATAAAAGTCGGAGGCAGACAGACAGACGGACTCCAGATTTATGGGCTGGCCTTCTTTGTCCGATTATAGCTTGACTTGGCGTATCAATCCAATCCCATTCCTCCCTGCTGCATGTTATTGGAAAAGAAGCAAGAGATGTTTTGAAAATAAAGTCATCTTTATTTTCAGAAGATTGTGGAGGGGACTCCCTGGCTATCAGGAGTGTTGGCGGCCCCTTGGCCACAGCCGATGTCCCATAGCATTTGCTGGTTCATTTCACTGTGGCCCCAGAATGGCTAAAGATTTGTGTGGCCAAAGGGTCTCATGTCCAGAAAGTAGAAAAATAATCACCAAAATCATCGGCGATGATCCTATTCGTGGTTCTAATATGAAAACTCCTTCCCTCCTCTCTCCTTCTCTCCCTCCTACTCTTTCTTCCATCCTTCTACCCACTCATCCCCTTATTCACTGACCTACACGGAAGGCCCCGTTCCCAGCACCGTGCTGGGTCACAGTGAAGTAATATACTTTCTTGGTTTGGCAACATTGTGGCTTCTTAATTTTAAGTGCCAAGACTGATTTTATTTCAGAGAAACAAGACTCCAAGACACACAAACTGGGGGAAAGGAAAGCTCGGTACTGACTGTGAAATACCAGTTAGGAGAGGGCAGCCAGGGGAGCCCTGTGCTCACTACCACACCCTTGACTGGTGTGCTTCCCATGGTGCCAGCCCACCCTGAGGGGGTCCACCTTGCCCCCTGCCAGGGGGAAGTTCCTACCCGAGCAAATTCCTGCCTCCCAGTTCAATTCCTGACTTTCCTAAGCACCTACTGTGTGCTGGTCAATGGAGGGCAGGCGAGGGGCCTGGGGGGCCTCTTCGGGACCCCTTTCTGAAATAATAAGCAAGGGAATCTGGCTGCCAGCAGCCCTTCTGATGACTCTCCTTCCAGGCCAGGAGCTGCCTGGAAGTAGGCCAGAAGAACCAGGAGCTCAGGGTTACTACTGTAGACCTTGGCACCAGAAAACCAGGAAGCACTGGAACAATCTGAGAGGATACCTAGTTCAGCCCTTCATGTGAAGGAGGGGACAGCATGAGGCTCAGCAAACTTCTTCTAAAAGCTGGAGGAAACTCAGAGGTCAGACCCTAGCAGGCAGGCCCCAGCTTACACAGGCCATTTGCACACACTCCAGTCCCTCTTTTTAGAATGCCTCCCTGCTTCTGTCCCCTGGAGACCTCAGATCAAGTCTATAAAACCTGCTAAGTTGGCTGATGTCACATGACTGCGAAGCCCTCTCTAGGCTCGCCTATGGATGGTGTACTTTCTCCCAAGACAGCAAAGTGGCCAGAGTCAGGCAGCAAGGGCTGGCGTCTGCCTTTATGACCTTGAGCAAGGTGCTGCCCTCTGGGAGCCTCACTTTTCTGCTCTAGGTCTCCTGGCTGCCTCAGAAGTGGTCATGAGACTGAAATGAAGTCGTCTGTGCCACGTGCTAAGACTCGTGTCTGGTTAAGTGCTCAGTAAACGCTGTCACGGGGACCCCATGGACCCTGCATCTGTCTCCACTCTGCAGCGAGGGGGTTGGGGGGCCCGCCTTAGACCCTGGCCCACATGAGCTCTGGGCTTAATGCTCAACAAGCCCCATCGTTGTTTGCTGTGACCTGAGGTGGCCCAGCAGAAGTAGCACCTGTTTCCTCCACTCATCAGCATCTGAATTGCACATGTCAAGATTAGAGAGGAGAAGCCACACTCAGAAATCTGTCTTTGGCTGTGAGTAAATAGAAAAAACAATCCATACCTTGACCCTTGGCCCTCTGTCTGCATCCTAGAGAGTGCCATATTTCGGGAAACTCTACCTTAAGAGTCTGTCCCTGAAAGCATGGCTCAGGGACCCCAGGCCCTTGTGACCTCTTTTTATTGTCCCCTCCCAAACAAGTGCCCATCTGCAGCTGTCCCCAAAGCACCAAATAACAATCATACTTTGTACAGAGAGAAATCATAGAGACTCACCTATTCACTAGGTCCGTGGTCCCCATGGACTGACACTCCCCCACCTCATTTCACAGCCTCCTTCCCAACTCTGCACCAACCTGGGACCCAGTACCTGCTGCTCCCTGCACTGTGCCAGGCACCCTGCCAGGGACTTTATATACACCCTTGTTCCACCTTTCACCTGCCCTGCAAGGTAGGGCCATTTTCCTTTATACAGAAGAGAAGGAAGTCCACAGTCACAGATGCTAGGTCATTTATTCAAGGTCACACAGGGAGGGAGCAATGAGGTTGGGTTGTCACCCCGGTTTGGCCTCCCACTGAATGCTATAGTTCCCTGTGTCCCATTAGCATGGCTTCACACCTTCCTGGAGTTTCACTCGGGCTGTCCAAAGATACTCCCAGCCCACCCTAGGCCATCCATTTCCTCTAAATGAGTAGTCAAGCAAGGGGTGCATCAGAATTATCTACACTGGGCTTGTGAAATAAATGGGCTTGTCAGGCTCCACCTGAGTTGCTGATTCAGTGGATCAGGGATAGGGATCTGAGACTCTGCATTTGTAACAAGTTCCCAGGTGATGTTGATGCAGCTGGCCCTGGGGACCGCATTTTGAGGGGTACCACCCTAAACAAACCTCACAGGCACTTTAAGTACCCACTCCCAGCCCACCTACTTCGAGCAGCCTTCCTGTCTTAGAGGCAAACAAATGCTGATTTCTCCTCTTAACCACAGCTAACTGGGTTTTCCTGGATATCACACACGTATCAAGCTGAGAGGACCCAAATAATTATTTGTGAGGTGTTTATTTAGAGAAATGACTTTCTTCTGAGAAAATCATTTAGTTAGAAAGCACACATCTCCGAGGTTCCTGGGTGGCTCAATGATTGAGCGTCTGCCTTCGGCTCAGGGCATGATCCCCAGGTCCTGGGATCAAGTCCTGCATCCGGGTTCCCTAGAGGAAGCCTTCTCCCTCTGCCTATGTCCCTGCCTCTCTCTCTCTCTGTGTCTTTCATGAATAAATATATAAAAATCTTTAAAAAGAAAGAAAGCACAGGTTTCCTTATTGGTTAGTGTTGAGCTGGTGTTTTGCCTAAAATCTTAGAACGTTCTTGCTCTGAGGGGAAATTGCCAATTTCAAACCCAGAGTGTTGTCAAGCTAGCAAGGACCTGGATATTATTCTAGACTATTCCTCATATCCTACAGGGGAGGAAACTCCAGCCCAGGGCAAGTTGAAGAGCAAGTCTTCCAACTCTGATTTAATGTAGAAATTTCCAGTACATTAGGAAACTCTTTAAATACCATCTTGACATACAGGCTAAGTGCAGCCTCGCAAATTGAGGATGAGTTTAATAACTGCCAGATTAAGCTATGGGGCAAAAAGTAAGATGGTGGGCTAGAGACCAAAAATGGTATGCCTGTAGACGTTTGCAGGTATCTCTGAGAAATTTAGAGGAAAATGAGAACAGGTTTTATAAGTGACAACTTAGTAATGGAAATTGGTAGAATTTAATAAATTGTGGAAGTAACTCAGTACTTAGATACTGGGACTGGAACGAACTGAGAAATTATATTCACAATATAGGGCTTAATTGCTATTATGAATTATGCTTTGTTGCTTACCTTCAAAGTAAAATGTCTTAAAATACAGGTGAGAAAATGGACTTCAGGTTATTTTCATTTTGGCTTTGCCCAAGAGGAAAATAAAAGGACAGAAAATTCCGATTCCTGTTATGTTTTAGATATGAAGGCTGTTGAAATGCAGAAATTCTGATCTGGTGTTTTGAAATGTAAGAGTTTGGCAGCTTCTAATGTCATTTCATGAGATGGGATGATAGAAAGAGAAATGCCAAGATTACAAGAGGAAGTAAGACCTTCCTCATTTACAAACAAACTTTGAGATGGCTAAGGGATTCAGAGCTAAAATTAATTTTTTGTGGGTTTTTTTTTTTTGCAATCTTCCCCCCTCCCAAATCAAAGGATTTCATAATCCTTTGAAAAAACCAAAGGTTAGAAAAAACTAAATTTGGTGGGGAGAAGGTTGGTAAAATGCTGTTTTGTGAATGGTGAAGGAAATGACCATTGGAGAAAGCTCTACTGAGTGGTAATATCCTATGTAATAAACTGTGGTTTGTCTTCCCGACAGAATGAAAAAAATTTCCTTTTCAGCATCTTTTTTTTTTTTTTTCCTTTTCAGCATCTTTAATCTGAGATGGCTCCTTTCCCTCAAGGGGGTGTCAACACAGTGAAACATTGCACCAGAATGTATTGGGGTGCAGTAAGTGACCGTTCACAATAATAGGAGGGTGTGGTGGCTGAGCCAAGATTTACCCATCTGCTGTGGAATAAGAACTGGAGGCGATTCCAACTTCTCTAGAGTCCTACATTCTATGTTATTCACACAATCTGGAAAAGCATCACTTTGGAATCTGACTTTGGGGTTAACTCCTAGATTCAGAGTATATTAACTGTGAAACTCCCAAAGGGAGGGTTCACCCTCTGGGAGTGTTTGCTCCCTCGGCTGTAAGATCGTGATGATGAAACTCAGGGGTGTGAGCAGATGAACTCAGATCATGGGAATAAATTCCAAGCACAGTGCCCGGCCAAGGGGCATTACTCTAAACAGACTGATCTTTTTTTTTTTTTTTTAAATAATGAATGCTCAATAATGGGATCTGGCTGTTACCCAGGTCAAATGAAGGCACTGTAATTTCTCTGTTTTCACCAGTGAGGCTGGATATTCTCTTGAGAGATTAATGACTTTATTTACAAAATGGGAAGTACATTGGATTGAAAAACTGATTTGATATAACCTAAATTGGACAAACATCATAGTACCTCTAGTTTGGGGAATACCAATGTTCTGACATTGAAAAGTATGTATTATCTTCCATGATGAGAAGGTCTGACTCTCACCACCCATCCTTCCTTTTCTCACTTGAGAAATCTAACCTTTCCCAAAAAATAAATAAATAAATAAAAGGAGGGCGCATTGGTGCCTCAGTGGTTGAGCATCTGCCTTCGGCTCAGGGCATGATCCTGGGATCTGGAACCAAGTCCCACATTGGGCTTCCTGCATGGAGCCTGCTTCTCCCTCTGCCTGTGTCTCTGCCTCTCTCTCTGTGTCTCTCATAAATAAATAAATAAATAAATAAATAAATAAATAAATAAATAAATCAAAGCCTGTTGAATGAATAAGTAAATAAATAAATTTAGAAAATTAAATAAATAAATAAGAAATCTAACCTCTCCAAGGGTTCATTAACCTCTGACTTTGGGATGATATATAGACCTGCCTATGTGCAGCCAGATTATGGACCTATGGGAATTCCTTCTTGAGATGTCCATGTGAGTCATTAGCTACTAGATCAAGACAAGCCTGTGGGTTTGTGTGGAAGACCTATGCAATTTTACATAAGTCGTAATCATGACATGCTCCAAATTGAAAATGTGATCACCATATTTACTTGGGTAGACAGTAAGGAATAACCCTTAGAATTTGCCTGGTTGGTATTCACCGCTAGGCCTGATTGATGGAGATCCCCCAAAAAGCTCAACACATATACAGGAACTTGATAATGGATTTAAAATGATCCCCAGGCTGTGGGCCAAAGGTCTCTGTGCTATAAGGGAGGTGGGTTTTGGGATAAATAACAAAGAGCCATAGCAGGGCCTGAGAACATCATGTTTCTGTCTCAGGATGAAGGATTAGAGCTGTAGCCTCAGCTCTAATTCTTCCTGGACTGGGATGGAGAGAAAAGGGGTCGCTCATCAGAGTGCCTGATGGGTGTAGGGTGCACTTTCAGGCTGCCTGGGAAGGAAGAGAGCATGACAGAGGGTAATGGATAAGGCCCCCAGCTTTGGGTCAGCCAGGCTTGGATTCCAACTCTGGATGTACCACCTCCTGGTTCCTCAAGTCTGGGCAAGTCACTGTGAAATAGCACTAACAAGAGTGCTTATCTCACTGGGTTGTCATGGAAATGATCATTATCAGGAGCAGCGGGCTCTTGCTATGCAAACCCTCCCAGGATGTGGAGTGGAGGGCAAAATCCCCTACCCTCACACAGTGGGAGACACAGGCTGAGGGCCTGGGGAGTGGACACAGTGTCCCTTGTGGGTAAAATCGTGTTTTACCTCTAATGTCCTTTACTTAGTTAAGAACCATTAGTCTGGGAGTGGGGGGAGGCTGGGGAAGGGTGGGGAGAGAGACTCACTGTCTATAACTGAGGGACGAAAGCCATCATCACTATGAAGCCAAGCAGAAAACATGGGGGTAGGGCAGCCTCAGGCCCTAAGTCAGACCCCTAGATCTTATCTGGGACCAAGGAAGGCAAAAACATTTAAGATCAGGAAGTGGCCAACAAGTCAGGGCCATGTGACCACCACACCCAGAATGTGAAACCTTGCCGGCTGCCTTCAGGTGGAGTCTACATGGTATCAGGTAGTAGATTCCTGGCTCACGCTGACACACAGTCCATGAGAAAGAAATCAGCTCTGAAGCTGGATGGACTGGAAGGAGAGAGGGTACTAGAGCTTCCTGTGCCTTGGCACCCAATAATTTTGGGAAAAACCACAATGGTTGAGCCCAGAGTCCAGGGTCATCCAGGAGGTGGCCCCACCCACCCCTCTGACCAGAGTTCTGACCCTCTCTCACATCCCAACCTCAGACGCCAGGGACAGCAGGCTGCAGAGCCCTCCCACACTCCTCTGTTGACTTCGCCTGCTCTGTTCCCTCTCTCTCTAGGTTTCCCTTCTCCTCCTCCACATGGCCAGGCTCCACTCATTCTATAAGACTCAATCATCACTCCTGAGCTGTTTGCCTTTGCCCAGCCCTACCAGACAGGGGACACTGTGAAACTGAAGCATTTAGCTGAATTAAGTCACATTTGTTTAAGGAATCAATCCATCCATCAGTCAACTGCTTGATCAATGAGCACTGAGTGGACCTGCCCCTAGTGCGGGTCTGCACACAGCCCTGCGTGGGCCATCAGGTTGTCTAACACACACGACCTTCTGCTCTGGCAGGAGGGGCTGCAGCAGATGATCCACAGCCATCCTAGGCAGCTGCACAGCCCTTGAGCTCGACCTTACACTGCTAAGACACCTCCGGGCTGCACTTGACTTTCTAAAGGGCATTCTGCACTTCTCCACGCAAAAGCCCACAACAGAGTGTGCCAGACAGAGTCTGGCAAGTCCGCCTGCCTGTCTCTGCACCGACCTATATGCATGAGGGCAGGCAGTGGGTCTAATGCATCATGGTGTCCCAACACCCACACAGTGGCTCAGACTTTCTAGACCATTGTAGGTGCTCAGACTTACTTGGTGACTAGACAAAATAGGCATTGAGGTTTATAAAGTCGACCACACTGGTCTGATGGTTTACAACCTAAACTAAGTTGGCACAATGGTTTGTAATGTAGATTAAGTTGGCATGAATGTTTATACAGTAGTCACTGTGAGTTTGGTTACTGTGGGTCACTCCTCTCAGCCTGAGCCCCTTTGGGAGAATATGCAAGAAGGGGTTTCTTGACCTCCCTGCCCAAATCTCCAGAGCCCTGACCCTTGGGGCCCCATTGCAAGTCAGCTGGAGAGAACGGAAACTGTGAACACAGCTGGAAGGCAGGCCAGGAGACAATATGAGGCAGCTGCCCTTCACTTCTCTTTAATGGTAGAAGTTTGGTCATGACATTGGGGCCTTTCAGGGACCTTGGCAAGGAGAGGACAGCCCTAGGGCTTTGAGCTCAAAGGGCCCTGGTGGAAGAAAGCATTCTCCTTAACCAGGGTACCTCAGGGGCCAGAGCACAAGCGACGCTCTGCCTCCTTCTGGTGGGCCCACTGGGAGGCAGCCCTCCTCCCTGTCCTTCCCTGACACCCAGGACCCCACCCAGAGCCTACCCACACCCTCTGTTACCTGGCTCCCCCTTGCTTCCATTCTTGCCGTTGGTTCCAGGACTCCCGGGTCTCCCTGGTGGTCCTGTACAACAGAAGCCCGGAGCACATGAGGGCCGGGCTCCATGGATCTTCAGACATCCCTCCCCACGCCCACCACAGGCCCGAGGACCTCACCTGCTAGGCCAGGGGAGCCAGCGGTGCCAGGCTCACCCTTGGCACCTGGAGATCCTGCCGTGCCGGGGGCCCCGGGAAGACCCTTCTCTCCAGGTTGTCCTGCAAGTGACAACTGCAAGGTTGGTGTGGTCGCCAGAGAGCCTCGTTGCCCACCCCTCAACAGGTCCCTCTTCTCAGCAGTGACACAGGTACCTCCCACCATCTGATATGTTCCCCGGGGCAGCTTTAACCAACTCCCTTAGAAGCCATGAACTAGTCCAATCAGCAGGAGAAAAGTTACAACTTGAGCAGTTTGTTCATCTCTGCCACCATTCTGCAGTGTCAGGACCCACCAGGCACCCCAGGTTGTGAATGTCTGCTCCACACCCCTGGGTGGCAAAGTGTGGCGAAGCTCTGAGACAGAACACCAATCAAGCCTGTTCCTCAGGGCACCTGGGTGGCTCAGTGGTTGAGCATCTGCCTTTGGCTCAGGTTGTGATCCTGGGGTCCTGGGATCGAGTCCCACATCGGGGTCCCCACAGGGAGCCTGCTTCTCCCTCTGCCTGTGTCTCTGCCTCCCTCTCTGGGTCTCTTATTAATAAACAAACAAACAAACAAATAAATAATCTTAAAAAACAACAACAACAACAACAAAGCCTGTTCCTCTCAGGCAGGGCCAGGTTTTAAGAGGCCTCAAGGACTCTGGGCTAATGGTACAATGAAATAAAAGACAGTGGAGTCATGTCCTGGGTTTGATTGTGCCCAGCAGCAGCAGCAGCCCAAATGATCCCTGGATTCCGAGTTCTCACCTTGATCTCCTTTTGTTCCAGGAAAACCAGCCACACCTACAAGGAAAAAGGACTTTCAGGGATCTTGTTCCCCTGCAGCTCAGTCTGCCAGGGGACAAGAAAATGCCCAACAGGTCAATGAACAGCCTCTTACCTGGGGGGCCTGGCTTCCCTGAGTCACCTTTACTCCCCTGGGCTCCGGGGGGTCCCATGACCCCTGTGTCTCCTTTCATGCCCCTGTCTCCCTTGCTTCCTGAAAAATCAAGGAGTCGTGGTCAGGACAGGAAAAGGGCAAACTCCCCTCCCGTGTCCTACTGACACTTGTCGTCCCACCCAAATTCCAAACTCAAACTCCTTGAGCTCCTCCTACCTGGGGCCCAGAAGTGGAAGATACAATAGCTGCCCTCAAGGAGCATACCACCTTGCCCCAGAGACAAGATGTGAACTCTTGGAGAAATGGCCAAGGTCCCCTGGCCTGGCTGATGAACATTGGCAGGTGGGAGAAGCCAGACTTTCAGCTCCTTCCTCAGCATGCTGCCCTGGGGAGGGACCACAGCCCAGGCTTAGCCAGCGCTGCCCCCATCATTTTCATGTGTGCATTTGGGGGATTATTTTTCAAGCCCCCACCCTGAACTGGAATCCGAATATTCCAGAAAGTCGATTCCAAATGCTGAGAGTAGAGACTCAAAGGCACGGGTGGAAGAAGAACATTACAGCAGCTCGGATTCCTGCCAGTGCTTCAGTCACGGCGTCTCCTGGTGCTAGAGGTTTCAAATTTTCCACTTGTTATCAGCATTCGAGGCTCGTCCCAGCCTGTCCTCTCTTCGGTCCTCCATTGCTCCCTCTTCCTTTGTGCCACTGCTCCTCGCATATCAATCCAGGGAGGCTCCTCACAGAGCAGCATCTGGCCACCCCTTCCCAATCCACAGGTTTGACTTCGGAGCCAGCTGCAAGCCCCTGCTGGGTCTGTGCATCAGCAACCCACTGGCTTGGCTGGTGTTCTGGGAGTTAAAGTCAAAGTCCCACCCGGAGCAGCTCCCTCTGCCCTGGGACAGGCTTAGTGGGATGCAATTTGGTTAAAAGGCTCCATTCCATTATTTTCATGATAACAGAGCTGGGAGGACTCAGAGGGATACCAGCCTTCTCTCCAGTGAATCAGGAAAGGAGACAAAATGGTCTGAAGCAGGGGATCCCTGGGTGGCTCAGCGATTTAGCGCCCGCCTTCAGCCCAGCCTGTGATCCTGGAGACCCGGGATCGAGTCCCACATCGGGCTCCTTTCGTGGAGCCTGCTTCTCCCTCTGCCTGTGTCTCTGCCTCTCTCTCTCTGTGTGTGTGTGTGTGTGTCTTTCATGAATGAATAAATAAAATCTTTTAAAAAAATGATCTGAAGCAGAGGGAAGAATCATCGGTCATGCAAAGCTTTCTGGGTCTAAGCTTAGGGTGATGTTAGGGACAAGGTTTGGGACATAGGTTCTTTCAGGTGGTTTAGATACCGGAAGGATGATTATTTCCTTGATAGGAAACAAAACAACCAGAGAGAACTTGGTCACAGATGAGACCTCTGAGAGCCAGCCTCAGCGGCAAGGACCAATGAACTCAGGTCTTGGTCATTCAGGGTGGCCGCTTTCGCCGAAGGGACAAATAGCATTTGTTAGAAGGGACCAGGAATGACTTTCCTAGAGGAATCTGTTGGTGCCAGATGGCTCTAGGCCGGCCAGAACCATCATATTATGGGAATTGCTTGGCTGCATGAAGATTCTGGAGCGTGGTCTGGGCCGGAGTCTGTGGGCTCACAGGGCCACCTTGAGAAAGTCTGGCCTTCCTTTTCCTGCCACAGAGAGAGGAACTGCAGACTGGCGCTGTTGGAGGCGCCCCGGGAGGTCAACTGTCTCACCATCTGCCTGGTGCAAAAGTGCCCCTCGATTCTGCCAAGGGGAATCCCGCAGTCCAATCCCCTGCTGGCAGGTGCCCCGACACCTGCGCATGCGAGCCCTTTTCCTCGAAGGGCCACCCTAAGTCCTGATGCCCTTCTTCCTCTCTTATCTCCACACAGCTGGCTCTCTTGAAACTCTAGGTCATTGCTCCTTGTTCCATTGCTGGGCATCCCCGAGTCTGTTTTCTCTTCCACAAGTGCTTTTCTAATGTTGGAGCATGGCTGACACATCCCCCTAAGGGCCCTCTTCTCGAAGCACCCTAGTCTCTTATAACATAAATATTCCTATTCGCAGGTACCTCACCATCCATCCCATGTCTTATATTCCTGTTTTAACTAATCCTTATTAGAGGTTACTCTTATTATGCCCCTTTTCTATGTGAGTAAATTGAGGATCAGGGAGGTTGAATCATTTGCCCCAGGTCACACAGCTAGTGAGACATATCAGGATCCAGACTGATATGATCTTAGAACTGAAATCCTTCCCTTTCTGTGTTAAAGGATCACTAATATCACCAATACTAACGGTTATCCTTTATTTAGTGTTTAACCATGCGGCAGGTGGTTTGAAAACATGATCTCTAGCCCTCATAAGTGTCCTACAAGGTATGCATGCTTTAATTATTGGTATTTTAATTGCCATTCTTTTCTGAAATGAACACACCAAATCTCAGCTGTTTGAGAAATGTGCCTAGAGACACAAGTGGACAGGTGCATAGTAGGGATCGCAAACAAGCCTACGGAACTGGGGTGCCTGAGGGGTGCAGTTAGTTGAGCATGAGACTCTTGGTTTCAGCTCAGGTTGTAATCTTAGGGTCCTGAAATTGAGCCCTGCGTTAAGCTTTGTGCCCAGTGGGGAGTCTGCTTGATGTTCTCTCTCCCTTTCTCTCTTTCTGCCTCTCCCCAACCCCACTCATGCTCTTTCTCTAAAATAAATAAATAAATAAATAAATAAATCTAAAAAAAAAAAACAAACAAGCCCACTAACTGCACAGTCCTCATTCTCCTTACCACACCTCAGAGCCACCTGACGGGTCCTCAAGAGGCCAAGGGACAAGGGGCATGAAGGCGCTCAGTCATGACCAGAGCCCCTGGGGCTGTCCTTCTCAGAGCGTGCCCCCTGGATTGCTGGTGTTCAGAAGCATCCAGGCCTTTGAAACACAGACTCTTGGACTTTGAACAAGTGTCCCAACTGGTTCTAAGGTAGCATCTGCTTCAGGAATCAACCTTTACCCTCCCTTTACCCTCCCTGCCCATGTCAGGTCCTACTGTTGTCCCTTGCCTTCTTCTCCTCTGAGCTCCTGGCATGGCCTTGTCATCACAGGTCATGCCTGGCATGAGATTGTGGCTCCCCCACCCCCACCCTGCACATACTCACACACTCACACACACACACACACACACACACACTGCTCAGCTTTCACATTCCTGGCCTCTGCTGGTCTGGATAGAAGGGACCTCATGTGTGCTCTCGGGAGGCTGGCAGGCAGAGCACAGCCTTGCCCTCAGTGGGACAGAACAGACACTCTTCCAAAGGGTTGGGGCCCAGCCCTCAGGTCCCCCCACAAGCACCGATGCCCCCCCAGGGTGCTTACCTGGGAGGCCCAGGTCTCCTTTGTCTCCCTTAGCTCCAGGTTCCCCTTTCGGGCCAACGAGACCCCCATCACCTTTGCTGCCCTTCTCTCCCCGCTGTCCTGGTGTGCCTGGGCAGAGAATGGCCAACGAGGTAGGCTCCCACTGTCCTCCTGGGATAGACTCCTAGGCAACGGGGCAGGGGGCATCCAGGGAGAAAGGGGTCCCCAGAGGAAGCCAGGGGGATGTTAGGTCATCTCTCGGGTGTCTTGATGAGGCACAGTAAGACTCCAGAGCAGAGGACTGTGTGACAGCACCGAACAGTGACCGAACAGTGGGTCTGCATGTGGGGCCACGTGGAGGGGGGACTGAGCGACTGGCTCAGCACCTCAGCCAAGACATAGCTGAGCCCAAGCAGAGGAAGAACGCATTACCAGGGGCTCCTTGTTTCCCGGGAGCACCGTTGGGTCCTTGGAGGCCTGAGAAGGAAAGAAGAACCAGTCACAGTGCTCTTGGCTCCTGGGTCAGCTGATATTCTAGAGCTCTGTAGGAGGACAAGGCACCTGGCACGAGGAGAGGAGCCTCTCTCTTTCTCGTCTCACCCCCCCCCATACACACGCACTGACAGAGACATTTCACTCTTCATAACAACAAAAAAGAGAGAAAATAAAATGCTGAGTTTCTTAGGCTTAGAGCTGAGGCCCCTGCCTCCTGACCCTGTGCCCAGTGTGCATGCGTCCAGCCCCTACTCACCTGCCTCTCCCTTGATTCCAGGTGGGCCTTGGAGTCCTGGAGGGCCTGGAAAGGAAGAGAGATTCAGAACAAAGCCTGAACAAGAAGGAGAAAAAGAATTGCAGGGCCAGTAGACAAGTGCCAGTATCTGTGCCTCCGTGGCATGCCTCGGCCCCCTGGCCCCCTTCTCAGATGGTGGCCTTGGCAGACAGGGGATGCCAGGCATGCCCTGGGCACCTTTTTTGAAAAATTTTTTAAAAGATTTTATTTATTCACTTGAGAGAGGGAGAACGAGCTGGGAGAGAGGCAGAGAGAGAGGCAGAGGGAGAAGCAGACTCCCAGATGAGCAAGGAACAGGATGCGGAGCTCAATCCCAGGACCCAGAGATCATGACTTGAGCTGAAGGCAGACACTAACCATCTGCTTCTTTTTAAAAATTTTATTTATTTATTTATTTGAGAAAGAGAGAGAGAGAGAGAGAGATAGCACACATGAGAGAGCACAAGCAGGATGGAAGGGTGGAGGGAGAGAGAAAAGCAGGCTCCCCACTGAGCAGGGGGCTCAAGGACGCAGGCCTGGATCCCCAGAGATCCCAGGACCCTGAGATCATGACCTGAGCCGTAGGCACACACTTCACCGACTGAGCCACCCAGGGAGCCCCGACCTGGGTCCCTTTTGACCTGAAAGACCTGAAGAAGACGAGCTACCTATCACGCTTACCACACCATTATTTATTCAACAAACTGTCACTGAGCCCCGAGAATGAGCCAAACTGTGTGGAAGGTCGGAAAGAAAAAAAAGCAGAGCCCCTTCCTACAGGAAGCTCATGGCCTAACAGGTGAGCCACAGATGCATAGGTGATGTGTTCTGAGGGAGGCTGTGTCGGGCAGACCTGGGTTCAAGGAGCAGCCTTACCCCTTCAGCAGGGTGACCTGGGGCAAATTACTTCGTTTTGAGCCTCAGCTTCCTTGTCAGTAAAATGGGGCCATTTTACCTAGCGGCCGACTCTGGATACATGGCACCTGGTTTTGCTGTCACTTACATACAGCTCTCTCCCTTCCCGAGGGCTGCTGTGCAGACTGAGACTCAGCAACCCCGGAGGGCAGGACAGGGCTCCTCTGCCTTAGTCCATTGGGGCTGCTATAACAAACCACCACACAGCAGGTGGCTTAGAAACAACAGATTCATTTCTCACAGCTCTGGAGGCTGGAGTTCAAGATTCGGGTGCTAGTGTGGTCAAGTTCTTCTGGGTTGCAGACCTCTCTGACTCCTTGCTGTGTCCTCACACGGAGAAGGGGTGGGGTGAGGGACCTCATTGGAGTCCCTTTTCTAAGGGCACTAATCCCTTGCAAGAGGGCCCTAGTCTGGTGGCCGAATCACCTCCTAATATAGTCACCTTGGGGGTTAGATTTGCAGCATAGGAACTGGGGGAAGACCATAGCGTGTTCCCCGACATGGCCATGGAGGAGAGCGACTTTCCGAGGGGTATGGCTTTGCCTGAGGTCACTCATTTGGAGAGTCCAGGTCTCCCAGTGACAAATCCTGTACCCGTGTCAGGACACTATGATGACAAAGCCCGTGACGAGCTTTCTATTTCAGAGTAGAACCCCAGTCCAACCTGTGGAATTCATGATGTCATATGAATCTTGTGTGCACAGGACTGGGGTCCAGAGGGATGGAAGCAGGATGGGTAACTAGAGTCCCTCTCAGACAAGCCTCAGGAAAGGGCATTGCTGAGAATCAGTTCAGGGCTTGACAGCTAGGCCCCACTCACCAGCTGTGCGGCCTGTATGAGAGCCTTCCCTTGGCCCAGCCCATTTCCTGTGTAGCATGGGAACAGCAACACCTGCCTCACAGGGGCCTCGGACCACATGGGGTCATGGGACACAATAGAAACCCAGGGAAAGTACGCTCTCGCTGCCTGTATTAGCCAGAGGGAAGAGGCAAGAACCCTAGAGACCCCCAGGTGCAGGGGTCAAGGTCAGAGACTCCTGCCCCTGGGCCTTCAGGAGTAGTGCCTCACTGTTGACAGAAGCAGTCCAGTCCCTCGGAGGGGTTTTCAGGGTGAGCCCCTAAGATCGCATGGCTCCCTCCCACCGAGGCTGCACAGGCTGTACCAGCTCTGCTGTGGTGGCCTGGCCCCGGGCCAAGGAGGGGACTCAGGCTGCCTCCACAGTCTGACTCTGCTCCTCCAGCCTTGCCTGAGTTAGCTTGAGCAAGTCAGCATCCCTCTGAGGCTGTTTCCTCATCCATGAAATGGGGATAATAGCAGCCTCTTGGGTTTAGGGTAAGGAGTCAACAAGGCATGGATAAAAGTGCCTTGCATGGAGCTTGGGGCAGCGCCTTCATGTCCCCCGATCCAGGGCTTCCTCATCCTTGCGGCTCCCAGCCTGTCTCCCACCTCCGCTCCTCTCATGCTTGTACTCCAGCATGTGAGTTTTCCTTCTTTGCCTTCCTGGGTTCACCAAACCCCCTTCCTACCTCAGGGCCTTTGCATGTGTGGGTCTCTGCCTGGGATCCATATTCCCTGGCACCTTCCACTCACACTCACATCAAGGCTGAAAGGTCTCTCCAGGAGCCTTCCCTGGCACACGAGAGGGTTGGGTCTCCCCCACGCTCTCCTTACCAAGGGAGCTGCCCCCATCTCTCAGAGCAGAAGCCAGGGCTGTCACCAAATCATGTCACCAAATCATGCTTCCCTGAGGGCAAGATTCTGTTTGCCTTCTTAAGTCTGCATTCCCAGTGTTTGAGGGGGGTGGGAGACGGGGGCGGATTCTTGATCCTTGAGTGGCTTTCAGTAAATATTTGTTGAGAAGCCCAGAACCCACAGGGGAGGAATAGAGAGGTATGGCTGGATTCCACATTACCCTCTCCCAAAACCTGACTTAGGCACAAAGTTCCCCCTCCCCCTCCAATGTTCTGGAAGCCTAGGCCAGTGTGCAGTTTCACAGGAGGTTGCCTGGGGCCAAACCACTCACCTTGGGGACCCACCTACTGGTCTCCAGGGGCCTGTGCAGGAAAATGTGCCTCTGGGGAGCCCTGACCAGGGAAGGCAGGCCATGGTCCAGAGGGAGAGAGATTGAGGCCTCCCCTGGGCAGGCCAGGGTGATGGGGGAACCTGGGAAAGTTTTGGGGGGTTGCTGAACCCCTGCTGCTAGAATCAGTTTCCTGCCTCTGGTTTCTAGGCTTTAAGAATGAGAGAGAGAAAGAGAGACAGAGAGACAGAGGGACAGAGAGAGAAGGACAAAGGCAGAGACAGAGAGAGATGGAGAGAGACACAGAGATGGAGCTAGAGATTATATATATACCCTCCACACACAGATCTTCCTCGACTTACCACGGGGTTACATACTGTTAATTAAACACACAGAAATCAAAGATATTTTAAGTCGAAAATGTATTTAATACATCTTACCTACCACACATCATAGCTCAGGCTCACCTACCTTAAATATGCTCGGAACGCTGGCATTAGCCTACAGGTGCGCAAACTCATGTAACACAAACCCTGTTTTGTGATACGGTGGTGACTGTCATGTAACTTACTGACCCCTGTACTGAAGGTGAGAGCAGAGTGGCTGTCGGGGGACAGAGTGCTTGTCAGTGTATCACAGTTCCCTGGTCTTGCGATTGCCTGGCTGACCCCGAGCTACCCTGCCCAGCATCACGAGAGCATCGTCCCCGGCAAGTCTCTAGCCTGGGAAAAGATCCAAATTCAAAACCTCAAGTACAGCATCTGCTAAACGGGTATCACTTCCACAGCATTGTAAGGTCAAAAAACCACAAATGGAGCTGCTGTAAGTCAGGGACCGTGTACCTTCACACACACACACACACACACACACACACACACACACACACACAGAAAAACAGAGACAGAGAGAGGGGGACCTCAGGGAGGTTGCTCCCCACCCAGGGCTGAGCTGGGCTCTGTGTCTGGTCCTGGAGCACTAGGCCCTGGGGCAGGCACTGGAGCAGACTTTAAATGTCAGCTACAGGATGCCTGGGTGGCTCAGCAGTTTGACACCTGCCTTCAGCCCAGGGCGTGATCCTGGGGTACCAGGACTGAGTCCCACATCAGGTTCCCTGCATGTAGCCTGCTTCCCCCTCTGCCTGTGTCTCTGCCTCTCTCTCTGTGTCTCTCATGAATAAATAAATAAAATCTTTAAAAAGAATAAAAAAATAAACGTCAGCTAGGTGGGTGATGGGTACTAAAGAGGGCACTTGTGGGATGCCTGGGTGGCTCAGTGGTTGAGTGTCTGCCTTCGGCTCAGGTCATGATCCTGGGGTCCTGGGATTGAGTCCCACATCGAGCTCCCTGCACGGAGCCTGCTTCTCCCTCTGCCTGTGTCTCTGCCTCTCTTTCTGTGTGTCTCTCATGAGTAAATAAATAAAAAAATTTAAAATAAAAGAAAAACAACTCAGGTCATAGAGGCTGCCCCTCCCATTACGTGCTCTAGGAGACATAAACAATGCACCCCTGGACATGATCACAGCCAGATGGGGTGACCAGCTAGGTATTGGGTAAGAGGCATCTGGAAACAGTGCTTATGGCAGACAGTCCTACACTTGGGATGCCAGGGGGAGAGAGCACCTGAGGGGGATGCCCTTGGGCTGGCCTTGGAAGGTAGTTTAGATTTGGCTGCTGGGGATGAGTGTGTGTGTGTGTGTGGCAGGGGAGGATGGGGAAGCTATTTCCCACTTCAGGCGAGGAGCAGGGTAAAGGCCCAGAAGCCAGGACTTCCAACATGGTCAGGGAACAGAGAGCAGACCCAACTGAGGACCAGTGAGTTTGTGGGGAGTTGTGGAGGACCACGGAAGGTAAGCTGGGGTCAAGGCCCAGAAAGGCACAAGCCCAGGAGCCCATGAAAGAAGGCTGTAGGCAGTGGGAGGCATGGGTCAGAGTGGAAATGAACGTACCTGTAGTGCCTTTTTCTCCCTTGATCCGGAACAGCTCTGCAAGGGGAGAAGAGAGTGTTGTAGGCTGGTGTGAGCACATGCATCTAGAGCACCTGGCTCTGAGTCCCAAGGCTGTGTCCTCCAGGCTGAAGAGCAAGGGCCTCAGGCAGTTGGGGGATTAATGGGAGACAAACGCCTAGGTGTTTTCCAGGAATGAGTTTTTGGAAAAAGCCAGATGTTTAGTTGCATCTCTGGTCTACACCGGAGGTTAGAGATCCCTGGGAGCCAAACCCATTAAGGAAGAGCCTCGGGTTAAGGGCAAGGCCCCTCGTGCGGATCACAGCCAGCTCCTTCACATCTCAAGGAAGGGAGGGGTGGTCTCTGTGTCTGAGCCTGGACCCTGCCCCTCTGCCACAGCCATTACCTCTTTCACCCACATGGTGGCTCAGCCTTCATCTGTGGTCACTGGGAAGACCGCAGCCTCTGGGGGATTTGCCCACCTGGACCTTGTTCTCATTCAGCACTTGGTCCCATGGGCACAGAACCACGGTCATGGAATCACCCCTTAACTCCTAGCTCACCCCAGCCATTGGGGCTGGAGCTCCATGTGACAGTGTGAACTCTGCAACAATGAGGTAGCACCTCAGAGCTGCTTTGGACCAGTCAGCCCTTCCTGTTCCGGCAGACCGAGAGAGTAGTGGGGGTAGTGGTAGGACAATCTCACGTGACCCAGCTCCAAGGCTCTGAGAAAACCCAGGGAAGGAGGGGCCCTGGCATCTCCACTTTTGGCTCTGTTTTCTCCTGCCTGTGGCCGCATCTTCCAAGTTGCCGTGCTTCCCCAGCAGAAGCCCCCTCCCCCCAGGGTCTCCCCGTGGCCTGCCATTTCTGTCTCCCCAGCCATGGGCCAGCATTAGTCGGCAGCATGGGAGTGGTCCTAGGACTCGACCCAGCCTCCCAAACATTCTAGATCCATCTCATGCCTACTCCATATGGTTCTCACCCCTTTCCTTGCGCCCAGCATTCTGGAATGTTCTCCTTGCTAGGGAAGGGGATTCAGGCCCAAGGATCCCCTTGCCCATGAACCAGCAGCTCCTACTTCCTATCCCCTGAGAAATCCTGGTGCAGAGGGGAGAGGGCCAAACCTGGACTCCGAGTGAAGTTATCCACCTTCCGTAGCAGGTGCTCCTGCTTGGTGCGGACCTGGATGATCTGGGCCTGCAGGACTTGCAGCCCCAAGGTGCCCCCAGTGAGATGCGGGATGGGCATTGACTGGAGCAAAGAGAAAGATGGGCTGTCCTCGGCAGCCAGCGTTCCATTGGTGAAGTGAATCTCTATGGCCCAGAGCCGCTCCTGCAGATTCAGAACTGGACACCCCACCCCCACCCAAAGCATTCTTTTAGGAACCTCATTAGAGCCCCAGGCATTTGAGGATATCCCCAACACTCTTGTGTCATATGTGGATAACTTCTGTGGGTCCTGAATACTGGACGCAACATTTCATGTGCTGTGAGGACCTAGCATGAGCATAGAGCTCTTTCTATATCTTGCATGTGTAAACTCTGCACTTAGGCATGACGTTATATGTTCATAGACTATTCCTTCATGGCCTAGGGATGCACCCACAGCATCATGATCAATCTTCAACCTTCCTGCATGCTCTGGGAATGAGAGTATGATGACGAATATGCTGGTCTGATCTAATCACATGTGACCTTAATAGACATGTGACATATGTTTATGGCAGCTGGGCACCACACGATGTTCTTGAGTGACTTCAGTGTCTGCAGATGGAATTGCTTCATGATCTTAACACTTCGGAAGTAAAATGATGTTAACATGAACACTGATCAATAAAGCCCCCTCCCACTCAGACATTGGGGATCCTTGATGAAAGATGCATACAGCAAACTCATGTGAAATTATTGCATTGTTCACTGCTCTAACACACACAAGATCATGTGCTTTATCCCTCTCTCTGTTTGTCTCTATGTCTCTCTCTCCCTCTCATGCACATGAGTGCTCACGCGTGCACGCACACACACACACATGCACACACTCCCCTGTCCACCTCCCCACACCGACCCCATCAATGTGGCTACCTGGTTATCCAGAAGCTAAGAACTCTCAGCAGGCGGGGGCAGCTGTGACTCCAAGGCTCTCCACTCAACCTGAGCCCTGTGTCACCCCAGGAGGCACCAGACAGGTGCCTGACTTGTTTACCTTTTACCACCAGCAATCCAGCACCTGCAGTGAGCAGAATCAGGTAGATGGCCACTAGGACCATGAAGCAGTTCACCCCCTTTCTCTTCTTGGGCTTTGGATCTGAAACATAACCACAGCAGAAGGTGGCTTTTGTAGAAGGGAGAGACCAAGGGTGCCTCAACCTGTGTCAGAATCCCCTCTGCATGAGCAGACGGCTCCCTGTGAGGTGGAGGGTAAAGACACAAAGTCCCACTATCCCCGAATCCTCCCTCAGATCCTCATCTTCTCACAAGCCAAGAAATGACATTCTTGGTCACTCATCTGTGTGGCTGGGCAAACACCTGTGTCATGCATCGCTAGCTGGCAGAGTGTGGTTCTTAAACCAGGTGCACTGTCGAAGCCCTCGTGTAGTGCCCGTGATAGAGAGCTCTCAAGAGATGTTTATCAGGTGAATTAATGAATGTACATACTTAAATTTCAAAACTTTGGGAGGAGGATGATTGTCAGCACTTGATAAACTCTGAGTGATATTTAGAGACGTTGAAATACCTACTCAGTTATGAGACACAGATCTGGAATTCAGATTTGGACATTTGTTTTCTTTTGTCTTCAGATTATTTACTTATAAAAATAAAACATGCTTGATATGATTTATCAAAAAATATAGAGAACATTACAAGGGTTAATAATCTTATAATCAGAGACTTCAAGGGACCTCAGCTCCCTGGTGTCCTAACCTGCTGACAGAAGCTCTGATGGCATTCTGGGGTGTGGCCCTCCTACTAGACTGTTGGCTTCTAGAAACTGATGAACCCTTCCACTACTAGATATATTTTTTCTTTTTATTTTATGTAAATAATATCATATTACATATAATACAGCACACTGCGTTCTGCAGTGGATGATTTCCCGTGGACATTCCTCTAGTTTTTTGTTTGTTTGGTCTTTTTATTTTGTAGAGAAAGATTTAACTATTCTTTTAATAGCTGCCTAATGTCCCTTAAAGGCAAGAGTCACAATTCATGCTGACATTTCCCTGTTGGCAAGCTGTTTCCAGTTTGGGGCATTATAAAAGAGGCCACCGTGGTTCCCATTCCAGTCTTTCATTCATGCCAGCTGTGTCCCCATTTTGGGGTGTCCAAAGGCAGGGAGCCAGCCTGCAGAAGGTACTGTGGTTCCCACCACTCACATTGACAGAGTACCTACTCGGTGCCAGGCATTGTCTGATATTATCTATAATGCTTCTGACAATCCTGCAAGGTAAGTGTGATCATCCTCTTAGACAGACTTGGGGTTCAGAGAAGTTAAGGCAACACAACAGGCATATGTCCCTGGGTCCATCTAACCCCAAGGCCTGAACTTGCCTCACTAGCCTATGCTGACATTAGCAGGTGGAAAAACACAGTTGAAATAAGCAGGCGTGAAAGGAAAAGTGATCATAGGTGAGCATCCCATGGGAGGGAATAGGGGCATGTGAACACATTTTTGGCTTTGTGGTAGTTGATGGTGGGTTTTCGGTTAACTCTTATAATAGATGTGTGTGAACCTTGAGTCTGTTTTCTATCAGCTGTGGAAACTTCATTATTCTGCTGAAATTCCTTCCAGCCACCTGCAGAACAGAAAGCTCTGCTTTAGCATTGTCTAATGCATGGTGGTCTCAAGATGACTTTGGCAGGCAGCAGGAGGAATGGTTTCTTGGTTGGATGGTTTTTTATTTGGTGGCATTTGGTTATTCTCAGTCTAGCACAGTATCCCTGCACTGCACCTCCCAAATTGGGACTCACACAGAAGCCCGAGTGAACTCTCTAACACACAGCCTGGCCAAGTCACTTCCCTGCCTTCAGCCCTTGGTGGTCATTCACTGTCCTTGGGACAAACAACTCATCTGCTGGCACAGGAAGACGTGCTGCTTGCCAGTTCTCCTTTGGCTGTACTTCCACACCACACCCCCAACATGAACCCCAACCAACAGACCAGACCACTTGTTGTTATAGCCTTCTCACTCTGGGGCATGTATCTTCTCTGAAATACAGCCCTACCTCCTCCCTTCTGCATGACTAATTCCTCCTCATCCTTTGGGAGCACAATGGTGCTTATCCTGCCCCAAGATACATTCTCTGACCCCCCTGGGTTAGGTGGGACCCTGCTTTGCTTCCCCACGTCGCTCTGTGTTTCCACCTGATATGGCACCCATCATCCTGAAGTATGTCTGTTTATGTCTCAGTTCCCCCCAATATCTTGGAAGCTTCCAGGGCTGCCTTCCAGCACTAACATGGTGTCTACCTCACAATGTGCTGGAAAGATGATAAATGGAAGGGTGAATGAGTGGCTGCAGAGGTTTGGGTCCTGAACACGTGCAGAGTGGAACAGTGCCAGTTTAGAAGTGTTGGAAAAGCATCAGGAATGCAACCTCAGAACTCAGGCAAGCATACAATCATGGCGAGGATGGGTAACACACAGGGAAGCCTCATGTTAAACAGAAGATGGTGGACAATGAATATGATCTTTTAGACAGTACTAAACTTGAGGAAATGATGGAAAAAGAAAGATAATATGCTTCAGAGGCACAAGTTACATAGAGGTCAGAGATGGCAATGAGAGCCAGCATGGAAAATATAGATATTTTCAAACCAGATGGTAGGAGAAGTGGAAGGCATTTGAATGAGGATAGTAAGAGGAAAAGCCATCCTGGTAGTATGAATGGGAATAGTTTGAAGGTATCCACTCAGGCCCAGAATGCTTTTTTAAGCCAGAGCTATCATGTAACATAGAGACAAGGTATTTTAGAAACTGGGAATTTTGAATCTGTAGCATTTATCTAACTCACTTACAAAGCAGAAAATCTGATAAACATTTTACCTTCTGTGTTGATGTCTAAGAGGGTAGAAGAACCTGTAAAGGAATGTTTACTCCAAAGTGGATTTCTCCAATGAGGAAGAGTAGTCTGACATGAGAGAATGAATGAAGCATCCAATAAACTAGAGCTGAGTAAACTAGAATGAGCATCCCTGGAGTAAACTATGGTGAGTCCACGTGAAGATTTTAGGAAAACAGTTTTCAGAAATATGACAGCTCTATTGTCTGACTCACAGTGAAAATGTGGCTCCAAAGGGAAATAAAATTTCAATTCCATAAAAGATTTCAATGAAGAAAACCAGTCTGCATACAAACTCTAGGGCCCCCAGACCTGCAATCTCCCGGCCCCTTGCCTAGTAGCAGCAGGTAGCTTGGTGGGTGCAGAAACCCCCTCTTCTTGCTCCTGGCACTGGGCTGCTGGTGAGCAGGCCTAGAAAAGTGGTCTCTGCCCTATTGGCTTGATGTGTTCCACCCCTGACCCACGATCACTGGGCAGTCTGAAGAAACACCTTCTGTCCCTGCTGGCAGAACCAGCAGAGAGCAAGGAAGACCAATTATATCAGCTGAACAAAGCAGACCAGAACAGGACAGTCAAGGCTCTGAAAAATAAATTGTTTTTGAAAACACAGCCCACAAAAGTGGGCCAGAACTTTATGGGATAAACCTAAACAGTATGATTTAAAGTAGAAGATTTTAATAGAATCTAGAGTCTTCTAACATACTATACAAAATGTCCACAGTACAATGGAAAATTAGTCATCATATCAAGAGCATAGAAAATCACAACTTGCATGAAAAAAGACAACAGGGCACCTGAGTAGCTCAGTCAGTTAAGTGACCAGCTCTTGGCTTTGGCTCATGTCATGATCTCAGAGTCCTGGGATCAAACCCTGCATCACAGTCCACACTCAGAGAGGAGTCTGCTTGAGAATTCTCTTTCTCCTTCTCCCTCTGCCACTCCCCCTGCTCTCTCTCTCTCTCATAAATAAATCCTAAAAAAAAATCAATAGGTGTCAGCATGGAAATGACACAAACATTAGAATTATTCAATAAGGATTTAGAAACCGTCATAACAAAAGTACTTTAATGATCAGTTAGAAACACTCTTAAAACAAAACAATTTTAATCTACAAAAAAAGTAGAGAATATAAAGAAGAAACAAATGGAAATTATAGGACTTAAAAGCACCAATTAAAAAAATCTCACCAGGGTATCTGGGTGGCTCAGTCAGTTAAGTATCTGCCTTAGGTTCAGGTCATGATCTGAGTATCCTGGGATCAAGCCCCAAGTCAGACTTCCTGCTCAGAGGGGAGTCTGCTTCTCCTTCCCCTGCCTCTTGTGCTCTCACTCACTCATTCTCTCTCTGTCTCCCTCTCAAATAAATTAAATCTTTAAAAAAATCCTCACTAGATGGGCTCAATAGTGCAATAAAAGTGATAAGAGAAAGAATAAATGAACTAGAGGATAGTACAATAGAAATTACCCTTTCTGAAAAACAGAGAAAATCAACTAAAAAAAATGAACAAAGACTCAGAGATCTATGTATCAATAAAAAAATACATAATATTCATATTGTTAAAGTCCTAGAAAGAGTGTGAACTGAAAAATATATTTTAAGAAAAAATGGTGGCTGAAAACTTCTCAAATTTGGTGAAAGTCATAAACCTACAAACTCAAGAAGTTGAGCAAACCCCAAACATCATAAATTCAAGCAATTGATAACAAGACACATCATGAGTAAAAAAAAATCTAAAAAAGACCCTACATACCCAGAAAATTAAAAATCTAAAAAAAAGAAAAAATCTTGAAAATAGCCATTACCATTAATAGACATACCAATTTTAGACATACCAATTTGAGTGACAACAGATTTCTTATCTGAAATTGGAAGTGACATGAAATTTTTCAAGTGCTCAAAGAAATGAATTATCAACTATATCCAGTAAAAATATCCCTTAAGAATGAATGGGAAATAAAAAGATTCTCAGATGAAGGAAATCTAAGCGAAGTTCTTGCTAGTAGACCTGTCTTGAAAAAATGGCTAAAAAGGGAGCACTTGACTGACTCAGTCAATGGACATGTGACTTTTGATCTCAGGGTCATGATTTTGAGCCAAGATGGGATGTAGAGATTCTTTAAAAATAAATTTTCAAAAAAAAAAAAAAAAGGAATGGCTGAAAGAAGTTCTTCAAACAAAAGAGAAAAGATAATAGCAGAAGTCATGGCACTTCCAAAAGGAAAGAATAATAAGAAAAAAGAATGGGTAAACATAGAGATACATTTAGACCATCCCCTTCACAGTTTTTTTAAATCACATTTGATGGTTGAAACAAAAATTATAATGAAGTCATACCCAGTGCGTATAGAGGAAATATTTATAATTACATTTCAAAAATGGAAAGGCTCAAAAGACGTAAGCAGAAATAAGTTCTTAAAATTTAATAAAATAAAACTTTTGACTCAAAGTGGTAGAATGTTGTTGGTAGATTGCAATAAATTATACATGTATATTTTAATGCCCAGAAAAAAATATAAGAAAACTATTTCAAATGATGGACTAAAAAACGAACAAAAAACTATAGATAAATCAAAATGGAATTCTAAAACATGTTCAAGTAACCCATAGGAAAGTAAGAAAAGAAAAGCTGGTAACAGGAAACAGAGGGACAAAGAGAAAATGCATAATAACATGATAGATTAAACTCTTAACACATCAATAATCATTTTAATGTAAATGGTTTAATTATACCAACTAGAAGGCAAATAGTATGGCAAAGTGGATTGAAAAGCATGACTTAACTCTATGCTATCTCCAAGAAACCAAACAACAGAGCTTCTATTTGCATGAAGCAAAAACTGATATAACTGAAAGGAGAAATCAATATATCCACAATTATATTGAGGATTTTAACAAACTACTCTCAGAAATTGAGCGAAAATCAGCAAAAGTATAGAGGAAATGAATAACATCATAAACCAACAGGATCTAATGAACAATTAAAGAATACTCCAAGCAACAACAGCAGAATACACATTATTTCCATGTACAAGTGGGATATTCACTAAGATAAATCATATAAAAAAATCATATCAATGGGTCATAAAACAAACCCCAACAAAATGAAAATGGAATGAAGTTGCATAGAGAATGTTTCCTGACAATGGAATCAAAATAGAAGTCAATAACAAATAGACAAGGGGAAGGATGCCTGGCTGGCTCAGTGGTTGAGCATCTGCCTCTGGCTCAGGGCATGATTCTGGTGTCCTGGGACAGATTCCTGCATCAGGCTCCCTGTGAGGAATCTGCTTCTCCCTCTGCCTATGTCTCTGCCTCTGTCTCTGCCTCTCTGTGTGTCTCTCAGGAATAAATAAATAAAATCTTTTAAAAAACCAGATAGACAATAAGAAAACCTCTAAACACTTGGAAATTTTTTTAAAATTAAATAATGCATTGACTATAAAGTCTTAAAATTTTTTGAAAAAGAACTAATCAAAAATGAGAATACAGCATACCGAATTGTTACATTCAGCTAAAGTAGTAGTGGGAGGGAAATGTATAGCAACACTAAAGGCTACATTACAAATGAGAAATGGTCTCAAGCTGATAAACTAGGTTCCCAGCTCAAGGAACTGGAAGAGAAGAACAAAATAAACCTTCATCAACCAGGACAAAAACCCCCCACAAAATAATAGAGATGAGAGCTGAAATTAATGAGATTTAAAATAGGAAAACAAAAGAGAAGATCAGTAGAACAAAATGCTGATTTAGTAAGATCAGTAAAATTGATAAAGCACAACTGATGAAGAGAAAAAGAAAGACACAAATCCAATATCAGGAATGAAACAGGTGCTATTACCACAGATCCTGCAGCCCTTAATAAGAGAGTAAGAAGATCCTGTCACTGACTTCATGTGCACAACTTACAAGAAATAAACTGATTTCTCCAAAATTACAAACTACCAAGACTCAACCAATAATAAATAGATAATATCTACATCTACAGCTATTAAATAAATTTATTTTGTACTAAAAAGCCCCTAAAAAAGAAATATACAGGCCTAGATGGAGTCCTCTATCAAACCTTTAGGAGAATCAACACCAGTTTTACACACTTTCTTGTAGATAATGGAAGAGTAGAGAACACTTCTAACTCATTTTAAGAGGTCAGGATCACCTTGAAATGAAAATCAAAAATAGCACAAAAGAAGAAAACTAAAGATCAGTATCTCTCATGAAGTTTGACACAAAAATCTTCAACAAAATATTAGTAAGCTGTACCAAGCAATGTATAAAAAGAATTTATATAATATAACTAAATGATATTTTCAGGTATACAAGGCTGGTTCAATACTCAGAAATTGATCAATATGATCCATCATATCAATGAACTAAAGAAGGAAAATCAGATAACCATATAACTGATGCAGAAACAGCACTTGACAAAATTAAATTCATAATAAAACTCTCATAATTAAAATTCATAGTTCTAACTCATATATGCAATAATAAATTTATAATAAAAACTCTCAGCAAACTAGAAATGAAAGAGAATTTCCTTAACTTGAAAAAAATGAGCATCAGAATGCTTGGGTGGCTCAGTCAGTTGAGCATATGACTCTTGATTGTGGCTTGGGTGGTCCCCATGCCAGGTTCTGCACTCCTCAGGGAGTCTGTCCCTCTCCCTTTGCTCGTCCCCCTACTCTCTCTCTTTTTCTCAAATAAATAAATGAATAAAATCTTTAAAGAAAAAGGAGCATCTAAAAAATATCTAAAGCTAACACAATACTTAATGGTGACACAGAATCATTTCCTCTGAAGATTGAGAACGAGGCAAGGATGTCTGTTCTCACTCTCTTATTCCATCTCATCTTGATATACTACTGGCAAATAAGTGGAAATTGCGACTAAAACATAATGGCATTTACAGTCTCTCTAAAGGAAATGAAATATTTAGATATAAAAGTAACAAAATGTATATAGGATCTGTATGCTGAAATTTATAAAACCCTGATTTAAAAAAAAAGCCAAAAAAATAAAAAAATAAAAATAAAAAACAAAGCCAAAAAAAAACAAAAAACAACAACAAAAAATCCCCCCAAAAACCGAGACCTAAGTAAATGTGGAAGCACACTGAGTGTAGGTTGTAGGACTACAGAAAGTAAGATGTCAGTTCTCTGAAAGTGATTTGGAAACATAGCACAGCTCCAGCAAAATACCAGCAAGGTTTTCTGTAGGTATTGATAAGCTTATGCTAAAATGTACATGGAAAGGTACAAGCCATAGAATGGCTAAAATGATCCTGAAAAAAGAATAGGGGCATCTGGATGGCTTGGTGGTAGAGCCTCTGTCTTCAGCTCAGGTCATGATCCCAGGGTTCTGGGATTGAGTCCCATATCAGGCCTCCCCACAGGGAGCCTGCTTCTCCCTCTACCTATGTCTCTGCCTCTCTCTGTGTGTCTCTCAGGAATAAATAAATAAAATCTTAACAAAAAAAAAGAAGGAAAAATGTGAGGAATTACAGCTTGATGTTTAGGCTCACTTAAACCTGCAGTAATCAAAACAGTGTGATATGGGTGGAGGGATAGACACATGGACTCATGGAGCAAAATAAAGAACACGGAAATAGTCCTTACACAGATATAACCAACTAGTTTTTTTTTTTGACAAGTTACAAAATTAATTTAATGAAGGAAATATAGCCTTTCCAGTAAATGGTATTGGAGCAACTGGACACCCATAGGCAAAATAAATAAATAAATAAATAAATAAATAAATAAACAATAAATAATAAATAAACAAGGTCAAGATTTGTCTATTTATATATATAAACATATATATACAGACATCTATCAACTCAAATGAACCATGGACTTAACTATAAAATGTGAAACTATAAAACTTCTAGAATTAAACATAAGAGAAAAATTGGGGGACCTAGGGCCAGGTGACTTGACACCAAAAGCACAATCCATGAAAGGGAAAATTTCTAGATAGGCCTCCAAAGGTTTAAATGCTTTTGCTTTGTAAAAGACTCTGTTAAGAGGATAAAAAGACATGTTACAGACTGAGAGAGAGTACTTGCAAATCATGTATCCAGCAAAGGACTTGTATTTTGAATAGATAATGTGCTCTCAAAACTAAATAGCTAGAAAAACAAATGATCCCATTAAAACATTGGTAAAAGACATGAAGTGGCATTTCATATACAAATGGGGGGAAAAAGCACATGACAAAATAGTCAACATTATTAGCCATTAGGAAAATGAAAATCAAAGTTACAATAATATATCACAATCACACACTTATCAGAATCAGCTAAAATAAAAATAGTGATAATACTAGTTGCTGACAAGGACTCAGAAAAACTGAATCTGTTGTATAGTGTTGGTGGGAATGTAAATGACACAACCACACTGGAAAAATAGATCAGCTGTTTCTTATAAAACCAAACATATACTTAGAACCCAGCAAGTGTACTTTTGGGCATTTATCCTAGAGAAATGAAAACTTAGGCTTATAGAAAAACTTTTACATAAATGATCTCAGCAACTTTATTTGTAACAGCCCCAAACTGGCAACAACCCAAATGTCTTTCAGTGGATACATGGTTAAACAAACCGTGATGCATTCATATCATGGAACAATACTCATGAAAAATGCTCATTAATAAAAAGAACTATTGATATATACAACAACTTGGTTGGATCTCAAGGGCATCATGCTATGTAAAAAAAGAGCCAATCTTTAAAAAGTTACATACTTTTTTCCATTCATATAACATTCTTCACATAACAAAATTATAGAAACGCCACTGATTGGTGATTGTCAGGGGACAGTTATTGGTGGTGGGGGAATGACGGGCATGTGTAGCTATAAAGGTAGCATGAGAGAGAGTTTTGTGGTGATGGAAAAGTTTGGTATTTTGATATTGGTGATGGTTACACAAATATACACATATGATAAAGTTGTAGAGAATTGTATTCACACACACAAATGAGTGCATGTAAAACTGATGAAATCTAAATAAGCTTTAAATTGTAGCTGTATCAATTTCCTGGTTGCGATAGGGCACTATAGCTACGCAAGATGTTCTCACTAGGAGAAACTGGGTGGGGGTCACAGAGACTTCCCCATACTTTTTTTTTTTTTGCAAGTTTCTGTGAATCACTAATTATTTCATAATAAAAAGTGAGAAAAATAACTCTAGGGTAAAGCTGGATATCTTTAAAATGCTGAGAAATAGTAATATGACAAAAAAACAAAGTCAGAACAAGGACCTGAAGTGACAGTGGTCATGCCAACAAGGGTGACCGTGAATAAATTCCAGGGTTAAGGTCTATTAGGGGAATGTTTCAAATTATCTTTAGAGCAGGAAGAAGAGACAGCTAGATCCACAGCTGGGAGCCAGGGCTTAATGTTAAATTAAACAACAACTTCTCTATCTGTATTTTTGGGGGTTTTTGCTGTCAAGAAGAATGTTCTTCAGACTGAAAATGGTGGGAAGACATGTCAAGAAGCAAGACATGAAGACTGAAATAGTTGAGGGCTCTGGGGTGGGAGTGCGGGAGTCCAGACAGATTACATGCCACAGACCCGCAAAGGCTTCCTGATGTGCTAACAGAACCCATTCTTGAGAAACCAGACACATGGAAAGAGACGGGAAGGCTCAAGACAGAAAAAATGTTCATAAATTTCAAACAGGTGGACAGGAGTGCTTCCCAGAAGGATAATGTCATCTGGGACAAATGTAGAGTCTCTTGTTCAAGTCCAAATGCTCCGCTGTTGAGGGGGAAGATGGAGCTGATACTGGTTGCTGAGGAAAGAGCTGGGTTTTGTTGAGCCTTCAGGGCGCAAAAGCAGTGGTATGTTGAGCCTCTTCAGAATATGAAAGCAATCTTCAGCAGACATAAGGGAAAGGAGGGAAGAAGGGAGGAAGAAAGAAAGCTACTTGGAGCCATTTAGTGCTGAAGCAAGTAGTTTTGTACATCTCAGTAAGTCCTGAGGTGGTCATTATGTTACAGAGCCTCACAGTGATTACTGTCTGTAACGGCATTCATCTAGAAAGTTCTATATGTTCCATGATCTTTGTATAAGAAGATAGGAAGTTGTGAACGCATTTAGAAAAATGTTCCTTCCGGGGCACCTGGATGGCTCAGTCAGTGAAGCATCTGCCTTTGGCTCAGGTTATGATCCTGGGATCCTGGGATCTAGCCGTATATGGGCCTTCCTGCTCAGTGGGGAGGCTACTCTCCTTTTCCCTCTCTCTCTGACCCCCTCCCTCATGTTTGCTCTCTCTCAAATAAATAAAATCTCTAAGGAAAAAAAGAAAGATGTTCCTTCTAACCAAGCTGTTTTGTTTTTTGGTTAGATTTTTAGTTAGTGGCATCAATAACCCATGTCAGAAATCTACAAATCCCCCTTGAGGCTGGCCTCCCAGCAAGTGAAGAGTTGCTTCATCCCGCCATTATAGTCCTACTGACTTGACTTCTAATATCTTTCCAGAGCATTCTCTTTTCCTTCCTTATACCCACTGCCTCTTACTGTCTCTTGCTACTACATTTCTTTCTGTCCCCAGAGTTGCTCTTTCTAGATCATCCCACATCTATGATAGTGTGTAATCTCAAATGCAAACCGATGCCTCTTAGCCCAATGCCAAACTTCCAAAGCTCCTCATTGCATTCAGGAAAAGTCTAAATTAATTGGTCCTAGTCTCAATCCCCACTGAAGTTTCCCCACTCAATATTGGCCCCATTGCATGGAACTATTTGTATTTCTCTAAATATTCCTTATGGATATATCATAAACCCATGGTTTTCTATTCCTGTCCCAGCCAGCATCTTATTTTATTAATTCCCTTTATCATTTAAACTTTAGAAGAGGTCTCACCTCTGACCTCCAGGTCAGACCAAGTTAGATCTGTCCATACATCCGGCAATAAATTGTATAGAGATAGTTTCCAGGTTGCCTGACCCTGACACCTCCTGCCATCCTCCTCCCACCACCAACATGACTGAGGACTCCCCGTTTATTCTTATGTGTTTCCTTGGTGCCAAGAGCAGTGCCCAGCAGTTGCTGAATATTTGATCAGTTGACTTGGCTTGCATATTTTCAGTATCTTAAAAAGTCATATATCCAGAATGTTGCATTTCCCAAGGTTCATAATAGCCAGCAATTATTAAAGTCATTTGCACACACACGTTCTCTGTGACCACACTGTAAATTCCTACAGACAGAGCACTCAACCCTTCATCTTCATATGCCCTTCAGTTCCAGCCAGTGACCCACACAAATGCTGGGTGAGAGGGACAGGTCAGGCTGGGGGACAGGACTGCAATTCTTCTGAGCAAACAACTTCCAAAAAAGATTGGGAGTGGGAATGACTCATCAACTTGGAATGCAATTCCTAGAGGATATTCTGTACAGGAAATCAGAGATCCCCTGTGGAAAGCACTCACGGGTGACTTTAAATTCTAGAAGATTTAAAAAATGCATTACCTGTATTAAGGATGAGGGAGAGGGCAGCCCCGGTAGCGCAGTGGTTTAGCGCCACATGCAGCCCAGGGTGTGATCCTGGAGACCCGGGATCGAGTCCCACGTCAGGCTCCCTGCATGGAGCCTGCTTCTCCCTCTCCCTGTGTCTCTGCCTCTCTCTATCTCTCTCTCTGTGTGTCTCAAATAAATAAATAAAAAAAATTAAAAAAAAAAAAGGATGAGGGAGAAAATAAAGATGACAGAGTTGCCTGAATTTTTAAGACCCGAATTGAATCTAAGACAAACTAATTAGGAAGCCGTGAACATATCCTAGCCAGCATGAAATGGAGAAAGCACTCCCTGATCGGCACATGAGTTATAACGGAAGTCACCTTAAAGAATTTTATTTTTTTTATTTATTTATTTTTTTTACCTTAAAGAATTTTAAAGGAATTACATTAAATAAAAATGTGGCACATGACTTTAGTAAAAAGGAGGGACATATGATAAGTATTAGCATTAATCTAAGGGCAAATATTTTAATACAATTTATTGAGAAGCTAAGGAAAAAAGAAATCCAACTATTTGCTAAGGATACAGTGTCTATCACTAACATTACATGAATTCCAGATTGAAGTGTTCCAGAAATATATTAGTGAGAGTCTATGGAACAAATCTACGCTTTCTACAGCCTTGTCTATTCTTATGTTGCCAACAGAAAAAGTATATCACCAGGCAATGTCATTACGGAGAAGCAGTACTTTACCGTTGATTTCAAAGGCCTCCATTGCAGGGAACATGGTTTGGTTGACGGCCCCTATTTCTCCGGTGCTAGCCAAGAACTCTTCCTCCTTGAGAATTTCCTTATTTTCCATTGTGAAGCTTTATAAATGGCCAAAAGTCCTGGGGCCAGCAGAAATGCTGTCCTTAAGAGGAACCACTTGGGGAAAGATTGTTCCCATTTAACCACGGCCACTAGTTGTAGACCACACAGCACTTCCCTTTGGCTCTGACTTCTGAATTTGCAAAATGTTTCCTGACATGATCAGAATTGAGCATGTCTCAAAAACAGATTACTCACATGTGGAGCTCCTGTTCGGCCCAGCTGTTTGTTAAGGGGGGGTCGAGGTGGCTTTGGAGCATAAGTCACAGGTCCTTGGAACCACTGCTTTCCCCCAGACCCCCAAGAGTGGGGAGTTGGATAGCGCCAGGGAGAGTGTGAATGTCTCTCTCTCTCTGCCTTCTGCCCATCCAAGTGGGCATCATCCTAGGCCCAAGACGCTGTCCCAGGACCTCTGCAGTTCACACTGAAATCTCTCTCCTCTGACCTACTTTGGCTTTAGGGTTCATCTTTTCTCTTCAAAATGTGGACCTTGGACAGCAGCAGCATCACCTGGGAATTTGTTATAAATACAGAGTGGGGCACCTGGGTGGCTCAGTGGTTGAGCGTCTGCCTTTGGCTCACGTTGTGATCCCGGGGTCCTGGGATTGAGTCCCACATGGGGCTCCCCACAGGGAGCCTGCTTCTCCCTCTTCCTGTGTCTCTGCCTATCTCTGTGTGTCTCTCATGAATAAATAAAATCTTTAAAAAAAAAAAAAAAAAGGAAATGCAGAATCCCATCCCATGTGAATCCAAATCTACAGTTCCACTAGATTTCCAGGTGATGTATGTACACTATGGAGAAGCACTGCTCTATACCACCCAGTGTAGCATTTATTTATACTTCCCTTTGTATCTTCCCTTGCTCTCCTTGTGTGGGTGCACACCTGTGTGCTTGCTCTGGCTCCAGTAAGACCTGAGCTCCTTGAGGGGAGAAACCTGCTCCCCAGCTCCTTCTTGTCTAGCATTCCCTATACCAGAAAGGATGCATAGGGTGGTGGTGAACACACAGACCCTACAAGCTCAAACACCTGCATTCAAATTCCACTTGCTCCACATAGCAGCTCCATGACCATGGAAACATCATGTAAGCTCTGAGTGCCTCGGTTTCCTCTTTTGTAAAATAAGGAAGATGGTGTTATATGTGGTGTTAGCTGATGAATTAGATCATGTACTGTGGTTAGGATGGCGCCTGGTGGCGGGCAGCGTGCACTAGGGTCATGTGGCTACTATCACTAGAGACCTTGTAAGCATCTTGATTACCAGGGAGATGAAGGCAACAGCTTTTGCCTTAAAAGAGCTCACAGTGTGGCACACAGGGTGGATGTGGATACAACTGAGCTCTAGAAACTTGCTGTTACATAAGGTAGTAACCTGAAGCATTGGAAGAGCTGGAAGTGGCTGGGAGGCAGCAGAGCCCCAGTGGGAACTCCCCAGAAAGCTTGCTGATGAGCTCTGGGTTCAAGGGATGAGCAGGGCTTCACCTGGAGAGTGGAGATGGGTCACAGGCAGGGTGGCTTCAGGGCTCAGGAGGCACGAGACTTTGGGTTGTTTGGAACCTGAGAGGTGAGGAGAGGTGGCCTGAGAAGAAGCTAGGCCCCACTCACTCACTCTGTTTGGCCTGTGGCATGGCAGGAAGCAAAAAGGGAAAGAGACTCAGAAAAATGAGTTACTTGCAGCACCGCCCGTTCCCCACCCCGGCAGAGGTCCAACTGTGGCGCCCACGGTTTCAACATTCATGAAGTCCCTGCCTTGGGTTGAGATACTGGGAGCAGGAGCCAGCACAGAAAAGGTTAAAGGAATTGGAAGTGAGAAAATGAAAGCTGCTGGCAGCTCTAGTCTGAAGTGGGGGCCCTTCAAGGTAATAGAGGCTGCAGGGGGCTTCCTGATGGGAGGGGAATATCCCCCCTCCCCCTCCACATACAGAGGAACCTGCTCTTTAGGCCTCCACTCTGCCTGCTCAGCTCAGCTCTGGCCTAGGGCAATTCTCATCCAGGAGGGTGGAGGACCGGGCTCATTGGAAATGCTGTGGGCCAGTTATCGAGTGCCACCAGCCTTGGAGGGGGGATTTAGTGGACACAAATGTGATTGTTTTGACTCTAGATAGCAGGCCAGACCTATCTGGAGCAGAAACCCAACTCTTTCAGGAATTTCCTGGGGAACCTGGGGTGTCTTACTTCGCTTCTGTGGGTCTCAGCACAAATAGCACATAGAACCATTAACCGATATCCAGGATTTATTGTCAAGCAAGCACCGTGCTGGGCACTGACACACATTACTGGGCACTCACAACAACTTGTAACCAGCCTCAGATCTTATGGTTAGAAAGTGATGCCATCAGAATTTGAGTCCAGGGTACTCTGTGCCTACAGCCTGGTTTAAACCTAGTTTGATCTAGAGGCAGTAATCCAGAGTTCCCACCGGAGTTTTTTTGAAAACACACATAACATTTCTCCACCCTCAGCCTGAGATCCCGGTTTTAATAAGAGCCCCAAGGCTGGTTAAAATGTGCAATGAGGGGATCCTTGGGTGGCGCAGCGGTTTGGCGCCTGTCTTTGGCCCAGGGCGCGATCCTGGAGACCCGGGATCGAATCCCACATCGGGCTTCCGGTGCATGGAGCCTGCTTCTCCCTCTGCCTGTGTCTCTGCCTCTCTCTCTTTCTCTCTCTGTGACTATCATAAATAAATAAAAATTAAAAAAAAATGTGCAATGAGGCTGAGGACCTCTGCACAAAAAAATGAAGCAGTCACATACCAAAAAAATGAAGCAGTCACATACAGCACAGAGACCCATGTGAGCTCTCAGGACTCCCTCCTGAAAGGATCCATTAGGTTGAACCACACGAAATTACTGATTTTCATCCCTTCTTGACATGCAATAAATGGATACTTCCTAGGATCCAAGGTAAACCATCCAGTTTGTAGGACTGGGACTAGAATAAGGCAATAAAGGCACTAGCTTGAGGTGCAAAAGATTCGAAAATCAAGGTAGGTAACATTTTAACACATTATTTTAAAAATCAAAGCTAATGCAAAAAAATCCATGCAGGACAAAATGTCAACATCTTAAAAAAAAAGACGGGATCCACGGTACACTTGCAATGACCCATCACTTGCTCCCCCTTGTCCTGGCCTTGTTTCAGCATCCCAATTTGCAAAATAGGACACCAGAAGTTGCCCCTGTTTGCCCATAGGGTGGGTGTGAGGGTCAAACAAAATAATAAAGGTGTAAGTAAGCGTGTTTATAAATGAAAGGGCTCTCGGTAGAATAGCATCTTCTATCAAGCCAGCACATAATGTGAAACTCCTGCATTGTCAATGTGACCCTTAAAAATCCCTTAGATCTCCCAGAAAGTACAAAACACAGTTTGGGGAATATTGTACAGTCTCTTCCTTAGTGTCTTCCACTCAGACACTTTTATCTCCAGTAATAAGGATCTAGCTGTTTCTTCTCTCAAGCACCAGATGAAGTGGTCAACTTGCATGTGGGACCATGCTGTTCAAGAAATGAAGGGTTTGGCTTTATTTTTCTAGCAAAGTGCATATCATTGGATTGCAGAATTTAAATGTGTGTTCAGAGTGGCTCTGATGTAGTTATGTGAAGTTCTCCAGAGTGACAACCAAGTGGCTCGCAGTGCTCTTTTAGATAGACAGGGTAAGGAGGCTGGAGTCCCAAGCAAATATGACCCCAAGCCTGATGGTCTCTGCAGAGCTGGACTTTCTTTCTTTTTTTTTTTTTTTTTGCATAGAGCTGGACTTTCTATGAACTCATGGACCTCAAACTGGTTTAAGTCAATGGGCCACCTGGCAGACCAAGAACTCCTGAGCAACCTCGTTCCAGCTGAAATTGGGGCAATCATGTCTTGCATGATGTAAAAATCACCAGCACAAACCCAAGTGTTCAAAACAAACAAAACCCCATCAGCAAGCAGGCAAGTGGGAAAGCCAATGAAGCTTAGCAACTGCTGATTAATATTAAAAATTTAAAACTCTCGGGTGCCTGGGTGGCTCTATTGGTTGAGTGTAGACTCTTGGTTTTGGTTCAGGACATGATCTCAGGGTGATGATATGAGAGAGCTTGGTTCTTGTCTCATGGAGTTGAAGAATGAATCTCGCAGACACAGGAAAGTGAGTATAGGAACAGAAGTTTATTAAGTAAAGACACAGAGAAAGCTCTCAGAAGTAAGAGGGATCCTGACAGGGTTGCCACTGAGGACTTGCAGGATTGGTCTTTTATTAGAAGCCTAATCAGGGAACCTAAATCCTTTTAACATCATCTATTGATATCACCATTGAGTAAGTATCAATGTTATCACTATTGATAACATCTTTAATGGCTTACTTCTTCTTTGGGTCTGGTTATTTATTCTTTGTTGGTCACAGATGACTGCAATAAAAAGACATCCTCCCCGCCCACATCTAGGGCAGCGTGGTCTGGCTTGTTCCCTTATGTCTGGTTTCCTGACACCTCAGCATTTTTGGGACTTTTGTGAGCCTGCTTCCATGGCCCCCTACCTAGCTCTGCCTAGCCTGGTTTGTCCCCTACTCAGTGGGACCAAGCCCAATGTCCAGCTCCCGGCTCAGCACATTGTCTGCTTATCTCTCACCCTAAGCTACTCCTTATTCCTGCTCTCCCTTAACCGAGGCAGTGGGAATCCAGAATCGTGGGGCACACAGACTTGACAGGCAAGCAAAGAGGGTCAGAAGAAGGGCTGGAAGCCCTGTGTGCAGAGTTAGGGGAGCCTGGGTTCTTCAGCTCTCTGGTGCAGTAGAAACCACATCTACCCAGGTTGGCTAGAGGACATTTAGAGGAAGAATGTAGAGGACTTCGAGATTTGACAGAAAGAATTGGGTTTAGAAAAGAGAAAAACTGAGGTAGTTGGGATGGGGGAAGGAAACAGAGCAGGGCTAAGGTCAGGTAGCAGAAATGGCCTGCTCAGGACAATACCACTAGGAAGGAGTAAAGCCCCAACTCTTTTTAGGCTATTTTCTCTCTGCCTATGATTTAAATACCAGTAAGGGATTATGCCTTTGGTTTAGCTCTGTTTGCTTGCCTTCCCCTTGGCCGAGTTACTGCACGTTCCTCATTCTAACTGTAGTGAACTGAATGACAATAAGGAAGAGGTTGTGTTGATAAAGGACGTTGGGGTGCTCTGGGAAATGTGCTTGTTTTTTCCTATTGCTGATTAGTAACCCATTGAATGGATGTACCGCCATTTATTTATCTATTCACCCATTGATGGTCATTTGTGTTGGTGATGGGGGGGCTTGGTTCTTGTCTCACAGAGTTGAAGAATGCATCTCACGGACACAGGAGAGTGAGTAAAGGGACAGAGGTTTATTAAGTAAAGACACAGAGGAAGCTCTCAGAAGTGAGAGGGGTCCTGACATGGGTTGCCACTGAGGGCTTTTAGAGTTGGTCTTTTATTGGAAGCCAACCAGGGAACCTAAATCCTTTTAACATATCTATTGATATCACCACTGGGTTGATAGTTAGGACTAGTGATAACATTTTTTAATGGCTTACTTCCTTTTTAGGGTCCAGCAATTCTTTTTTGGTCACAAGTAGATGTTGTAACAAGACCCCACCTCTGGCACCGGGAACAGGATTGTCTGGTTTATTTATCTCTGGTTTACTTTCATCTCCACATTTTGAGGATTTTTGTGAGCTTGATTCTTGGCCCCCTACCTAGCCCTGCCTAGCCCCATTTATCCCTACTTCCTTCATCAGCTGGAGCTTTGTGGGACCCAACTCGTTGGAACACAACCCAGGCAAAGGTAGCCTCACAGCTATCAGAAATAACACCGTTGATTCATTCCCCACTAATTCACTCTCTGATTTTTTTTTTCTTGTTTCAAGCTTTTATTTAGATTCCGGTTAGTTAGCATAGAGTTGTATATTAGTTTCAGATGTGCAATATAGTGATTCGATGGTTTCATATAACACCCGTTGCTCATCACAAGTTCCCTCTTTACCCCATCATCTATTTCACCCAACTGCCTGCCAACCTCCCCTCTGAACAAACCATCAGTTTGTTCTCTAGGATTAACCATCTGTTTTCTGGTTTGCCTCTCATTTTTCCTCTCTTATGTTCAGATTTAAATTCAATAATTATTGATCCTTTTTATCCAGTTCTCAATTTTACCTATTTCTGGAAGAAACAATATCTTCAACAACAAAATAGCAAACAGATTTAAAAAAAAAAAAAAACAGAACAACCCAGAAACAATCAACCGTCAGTGAATAGAGCATCCCTCTCCAAAAGTCCCCAAGAAAAGGCCTAGAGGCAGCTCTTCTCCTTCTTATATAGCTCATGACTTGGTATGGAGTTGAGAATGCTCCAAAGGCCCTGGATGAGGCATTTACTGAGGCATTTAGTTACAATTGACCTGCATTTGAGCCCCTTTCAATGTTTAAGGTCTTTCCCACCTTTGGTGATTTATTTTTATTTTTATTTTTTAAAGATTTTATTTATTTATTCATGAGAGACAGAGAGAGGCAGAGACACAGCAGAGGGAGAAGCAGGCTCCACGCAGGAAGCCCGAAGCGGGACTTGATCCTGGGACTCTGGGATCACATCCTGAGCCAAAGGCAGATGCTCAACCACTGAGTCACCCAGACATCCCCACCTTTGGTGATTTAATGGAAGAAACCATGCCAACTAGAGACAGCAGAGAGTCAAGTTGCATGAGTTCCCAGCCTTGCTTGCAGCCAGGCATAGGCATGTGGCCAACCATACCTTCCACATTCCTTCAAAGGAGAAGCAAGGAATCCCTGCACAGCAGGGAAGGGGCAGCAGCTCCAGCAATGCCAAGGAGCAGCAGAGGCAGCAGGAAGGTGGCAGCAGCAGATGGGTCCTCACGGGATGAGTTCTGTGGGATGATCTGGGCTGCAGCCTCATATCCCTGAAATGACCTTTGTCCTGGTCTGATTCTGCTGTCTCATCGGCAATTCTGTGAGCTCCCAGCAGCCCTCCGGTGATTTTCTTCTCGGCTTAAATGAGTCAGATTTTCATCTCGGTTGCTTGCAATGGATAATGCAGACTGGTACAGACAGCAAAAGATGTGATCAGCAATCCAGACCTTTGGGAGGCTCAAGTCTAAGACTTTTGGAGAAAAATAAAGTCCAAGTATCTTATTGCTTGGCAAAGAAGAGCCTCTGTGATTGTGCCAATGCCTCGTCTAGGCTGGTGCTGCCCTCTCTTCCACCCACTCACTCACCTTTCTCTGGTCATCTTGAATTCCTACAGTTTATCAATGCTGTTCCTTCAGTTGAAGACTTTCTCACTCCCAAATCCCTTCTGGTGAATGACTATCACTCATCCTAAGGGCACCTTTTCAATGAATCCTACTGCCAAGTAGAACTGACCCCTCACACTCCCAATCCATCTTTTCAATGTATATTCTGCACAGAGATTCCTCAATAGCACAAATAACTCTACAAGTGGTTGTTTTTTCTTTCTTTTTTTAGAGATTTTATTTAAGAAAGGGAGAGAGAGAACACAAGAGGGAGGGAGAGGCAGCAAGAGAGGAAAAAACAGATTCCCTGCTGAACAGGGAGCTCAAAGCGGGGCTCAGTCTTAGTACCCTGAGACCATGACCTGAACAGAAGGCAGATGGTTAACTGAATGAGCCACCGAGGTGCCCCAGTGGTTGCTTTTATTGGTCTCTTCCCGACTGTGAGTTCCCCAAGAGCAGGAACCACACATTACATTGCTTAAACCTCAGTTCAAGCAGGAATAAAGAAGTGAAAGGATGAGTGGGAATTATCCAGACACTGAGGAGCAAACCCCACGCAGCATGCCAGCCGCACCGGGAATTGTGCATTGCCCAGTGATATGTGGAAAAAGGAGAGAAAAGTACAGGCCTGAACCCCTTTTCTTTTCTTATGGGCTCTGTTAGATCGGATCTCAAAGAATGGTGATGAAGAAATACTGTGGGAATCTATGGGTATGTTATTTATTTATTTATTTATTTATTTATTTATTTATTTATATTCATTTATTCATGAGAGACACAGAGAGAGAGGCAGAGATATAGGCAGAGGGAGAAGCAGGCTCCCTGCAGGAGCCTGATGTGGGATCTGATCTCGGAATCCTGGGATCATGACCTGAGCCGAAGGCAGACGTTCAACCACTGAGCCACCCAAGCATCCTTCTATGGCTATTTTAATCTGGCACAAAGCTTGTTTGCAAAAACTGTAAATTTTATGGCCAATTCCATCTGAGATTTATTCTTTAGGGTCCTTAACCTCGGTGCCTAGATGTTAACTACTGACCCTTGGTATTTATCTTGCCCAGCATGGGACAACTTAACAAGGAATCTACACTATCCACTGGTGAAATTTCTGCAGAAGGGAGACACTGGGGGCTTTTTTCTGCAGAGGAGAGACACTGGGGGCTTTTGCTGAAGCTATACCTCTTCTCTGCCCTGTCCTGGCTGGGAAATAAAGTGTTCACATGAGGGCATTTTTAGCCAAACTCTACCCCTCCCTCCTTTTAATCATTTTTTTAGTAGGAAGATGTGCAATATGCAACACAGTGCTGACTCCTTCATCATTTGGTCTGACTCTGCCCTTTCCCCTAAAAGAAGCTGCCATCTGGGAACTCAAGTCTAAGCACCGTGCTGGGTGGGGTAAAACTATCTAAAAATACAAATGCAAGTAGTTCTACTATTAGTCTATAAAATTCCCAGGCTATTATTATTTCACTTGTGTCATTTCTGATTACAGATAAGAGTTAACTAGCGGTGATTGTACAAACTGGATACGAAGAGGAAGGGAAGCAAAGTCCTGATGCAGAGGTTTTAAGGGCTGGGTGGAGAGGAGCTGAATTGATTGCATTTCCGTAGACTGACTTCTAGAATGGTCGATTTCATAGAATCACTTCCCCAAGATGTACCCAGAATGTTTACATTTTAGTTCCCACTCTGGGCCTGGCACAGTTAGGCAATTACATAGGCTATTCTTCACAACGATCATCTTTAAGTATAAATGTCATTTTTCTTTTTCTGCAGATGAAGAAACTGAGACCCAAGACCAGTCAAAGTGTATATTGAAGGTCATACAATCAAGTCTGTCTGACTCTAGAGCCAAAAGTGACCATTACATGTCCCCTGAATCCTGGACTCCCGGGCACTGAAGAGGGCCAGAGTTGTTTAAACGATGCATTCGTTAGAGAATTTTTGCCTGAAGCAGTGGAGCTGATGTCACTCACTGCAAAAAAAAAAAAAAAAAAAAAAAAAAAGCTGGTGAGCCTACAGGAAAATAACACAGGATGCCCTCTCCCCTCCTTGAGGTTCTGGCTGTCCCTCTAAAAGAGATTGTGTCCTCAGCTGAAACTAACCCTAAGGACATGCTTGCAGAATGCACTGGATCCAAACACACTGCCACATCGTCTATCATAGCAAAGAACTGGAGATCATCTGAATGGCCTTGAGGAGGGAACACTGAGAATATTATGCAGCCATCAACAAGAACAAGATAGATCTGATTATGTTAATTAGGAGAGAATTACAAGAGTTATCATTAAGGAGGGGGAAAAAAGGGCAGAATAAATGAATAGTTTGATTCCAATGATACAAATTAAGAAGCATAAGCATAGGCACACTACATGATAAGTCATTTATAAAAGTTTTTATTTTTTTTTTTTTAATTTTTATTTATTTGTGATAGTCACAGAGAGAGAGAGAGAATGAGGCAGAGACACAGGCAGAGGGAGAAGCAGGCTCCATGCACCGGGAGCCCGACGTGGGATTCGATCCCGGGTCTCCAGGATCGCGCCCTGGGCCAAAGGCAGGCGCCAAACCGCTGCGCCACCCAGGGTTCCCTATAAAAGTTTTAAGACGTAGAATAGTGCACAGAGATCTTTCACCAGTGGCTATCTTTGCAATAAGAGATCAGAAGTGGAAAGGCTATAATTTTTAAATCATTGTTAATCATCATTTCATAATAAAAATTCTTTTTTTTTAAAGACTTTGTTTATTTATTCATAAGAGACTGAGAGAGGCAAAGACATAGACAGAGGGAGAAGCAGGCTCCCCACAGGGAGCCTGACACAGGACTCGATCCCAGGACCCCAGGATCATGCCCTGAGCCAAAGGTAGATGCTCAACCACTGAGCCACTCAAGCATCCCTCATAATAAAAATTCTTAACATTTATGCTATGTTTATATCATCTTTGCACTGTCCCAAGCTTTTCGTATATTTTAATGTATTTGATCCACATGATACTATCACTATGAAATTGGTATTATTAGGTCCATTTTGTACATAGGGAAAGCTAGTTCAGAGAAGTTAAATAACTTGCCCAATGGAAAAAAAATAATAACTTCCCCCAATGGTGATCCCTGGGTGGCTCAGCAGTTTAGCCCCTGCCTTCGGCCCAGGGTGTGATCCTGGAGTCCTGGGACCGAGTCCCATATCAGGCTCCCTGCATGGAGCCTGCTTCCCCCTCTGCCTGTGTCTCTGTCTCTCTCTCTCTCTCTATGTCTCTCATGAATGAATAAATAAATAAATAAATAAATAAATAAATAAATAAATAAATAAATACATAAATAAAATCTTAAAAAAACTTCCCTAAAGAAAGCCTCCTAGCTGTTAACTGACAGAGTAGGGGGGTTTGAGCTCAGGCACTGAGGCTCCTGAGTTGAGGCTTATAACCACTATAATACACTGCCTTCCAGAATAATATAATACATGTTCAGAAATTACAAAGGAAATATTGATAAAAGGATAAACCTAAGGAGGAGTAGTCCACTGACCCCCACATTACCTCCTGAGGGACAAAATTTTCAAATTTTTCTAGCTATCTCTTCTGATTATTATCTCCCTATTTTTATATGTGTATGTTGCTGTTTTTGATTTACCAATTCTAGAATAATCTATTGATGTCATGTTATGGAAGATAAGGACTTAGCTCTCTTCTACTGCTATTCCTTACTTCCTCCAATGCTGCCTTCCCCCAGATTTAACTGAATGCTTGAATTTCCATGACCATGTACATATTTTCACAGTTTAGCCAAGCCATCAGCTATAATTGCCTTGCCTTTTTTTGTCTTTCTTAATAGTTGGCTTATTTTTTTCATTTGTTAAACTTCCTATGAATCCATCCTCATATTTTTCTAAATGTTCAATCAGATCTGTTTAAAAACAGTAAATATTAGTTTTCAAGCAACCATATATATTCAATATTCTAGGAAGTCTATTTTTCTGAGAGAACTCTCTCTTGAAGTTTTTAATTAAATTAAATTAATTTTATATACTGTTTGAATTTTTTGTCATGTGCTAATACTGCATTAACAATACTAAATAAGGGTTTAAAGCAAGTTTATTGAGGTGTAATGGGCATGTGATTAACTGCACATATTTAAAGTGTGCAATGTGAGACATTTGGCATATGTATACATCTGTGAAACAATTACCACAATCAAGATGTCTGTTACCCCAGAAAGTCTTCTTGGGCCCCTTTGACAGCCATCCTGCTTATCTTCATAGCCCACATCCCCAAGCAACCACTGATCTACTTTCTATCACTATAGATTTGTTTGTATTTTCTAGAGTTTCTATAAATGGAATCATACAGCATGTCCTTCATTTGTTTGACTTCTTTCATTTGGCATAACTATTTTGAAAGTCATCCACATTATTGCATATATCAATAATTTCTTCTTGTTGTTCCTCTTCTTCTTCTTTACTTTGTACTTTTCCATTGCATAGATACATCATAATTTGTTTATCTATTCATCTTTTGACAGTCATTTGGGTTGTTTTCAGTTTGGGGCTATTATAAGTAAAACTGTTATAAACATTTGCATGTGAGTCTTTGTATGAACACATACTTCCTTTCCTACGGATAAGTATCTAGGAGTGGAGTGCCTGGATCGTATGGTAGGTGCATGTTTAACATTTAAAAAAAAAACAATTTTCCAAAATAATTATACCATTTTACGTTCCCATCAGCAATATATGAGAGTTTCAGTTCCTTCATGTCGTTGTCAACTGGGATGGTTAATTTTATGTGTCAATTTGACAGAGCTAAGAGCTGCCCAGAGAGCTGGTAAAACAAATTCTGGGTGTGTCTGTGAAAGTGTTTCTGGAGGACATTAGTATTTGATTCAGTAGACTGAGTAAAGAAGATCTTCCCTAGCCTCACCAAAGTGGACAGGAATCATCCAATCCACTGATGGTGGGGATGAATAAAAGGGTAAAGGAAGGGCAAATTCCCTCTCTCTTTTCTTGAGCTGGGACATGCATCTTCTTGAGCCCTTAGATATTCCTGGTTCTCAGGCCTTTAGACTAGGACTGAATTAGACCACAGACTTTCCTCCTTCACTAGCTTGTAGATGGTGGATTGTGGAACTTTTCAGGTTTCAGAACTGCACAATCCAATTCCCATAAGAAATATCCTCCCATATGTCATATATACACCTGATTGGTCTTGTTTCCCTGGGGAACTCTAACTAATACACCAACATACTTGCTATGGTCACTCATGGTCACTCATTAATTTTAGCCATTCTAATAGCTATATTATTCTAATATAATAATAATATTTCATTGTAGTTTAAATTTGCATTTCCTTGGGGTGCCTTGGTGGCTCAGTCAAAGCATCTGCCTTTGGATCAGGTCATGATCCCAGGGTCCTGGGTTTGAGTCCTACGTTGGGCTCCCTGCTCAGTGAGGAATCTGCTTCTCCCTTTCCCTTTGCCCCTCCCCCCTGCTTATGCACTCTCTCTCTCTATGTCAAATAAAATCTTTAATAAAAAAATTTGCATTGCCCTAATGATTAATAATATTGAGTATCTTTTTTTTTTTTAAGATTTTATTTACCTATTCATGAGAGATACAGAGAAAGAGAGAGAGAGGGAGGCAGAGAGAAAAGCAGGCTCCATGAAGGGAGCCTGATGCAGGGTTCGATCCTGGGACTCAAGGATCACGCCCTGGGCCAAAGGCAGGCACTCAACCGCTGAGCCACCCAGGTGTCCCAATACTGAGTATCTTTTAAGTGCTTATTTGCTATCCAGAGATCTTTGATAAACGGTCTGCTCAAATTTCTGTATGGTTTTAATTTGAGTGGTTTGTTTTCTTATTGTTGAGTTTTGAGAGTTCTTTATATTTTCTTACCACAAGTTCTTTATCAGATACCTGGCTTGCAAGGATTTTCTCCCAGACTTGGCTTGTTTTTCACTCTTTTAAGAGTTAGAAAAAGGAAAACTATAAAAAAAAAAAACAAAAAACAAAAAACAAAAAACCCAAAACAAAACATGGTTATCTCAGATACAAAAAAAAAAAAAAAAAAGCACTTAAAATAATCCAACATCAATTACTAAGAAACACCCTCCCACCACCAATTTGGAATATAAGGGAACTTCTTTAACCTAAGGAAAAGCACCTATAAAATTCCTAAATTAAATACCATATTTAATGATAAAAGACAAAAGTTTTCCTCCTAACATCGGGAATGAGGCAAGTGTATCTGTCCTCACTGCTTCTATCCAACACTGTACTTGAGGGTCTAGCCATTTATTAAGAAAAAAGTTAAAAAAAAAATCTCAATTGAAAAGGAAAAAGTAATATTGTCTTTATTCACAAACAACATGATCACTTATACAGAAAATCCACTAGTATCTATGTAAATGTTATTAGAACTAAAAAATGAGGGGGCGGGGCAAGATGGCAGAGGAGTAGGGTCCCCAAGTCACCCGTCCCCATCAACTTACCTAGATAACTTTCAAATCATCCTGAAAAACCTACAAATTTGACCTGAGATTTTTTTTTTTTTTTTTGACCTGAGATTTAAAGAGACAACAGCTGGAACGCTACAAAGAGAAGCGTTCCATCTTCTAACAAGGCTTCTAACAAGGTAAGAAGGCAGAAAAAAATAAAAAAGAATCCAGTGGGGGAGGGGCCCGCGAGGAGCCGGGCTAAGGGGGGCGGCGGGAGCCTCGGGACAGGAGAGCCCAGCCCCGGAGAGGCAGGGACTTGAAAAATCCGCACTGGATTCCTCCTGGACAGAAAGGCGCTGGCAGGGAACTCGGGCAGCACCGCAGGAGGCGCGGTGGAGCCCCCAGGTTCCCAGGGTCACTACCAGAGGAGGTGAGCCCGGGGGAGGGCGCCCCGCACCCCGCGGGCCCAGCGGGTAAAGGGCTGGAGCGCCGGGCGGGGCCCCGGGAGCAGCTCGGGCGGCGGCTCCGCATGGAGGGGGCTGCGGGGCGGGAGCCCAGGGCGCAGGGGGACACAGCCCCCGATCCTGAGCTCCCCCGGGACAGGCGGAGGCCGGGAGGGCCCAGGACAGCGAGGACCCTCCTGCCCCGGGCGCCCCCGAGCTGCGCAGATCGGCGCACCCGCCCCTGGAGCATCCAGGCCCGAGCGGACTGGGAGCTGCGGGAGTTACTGCGGGAGCTGACTCCAGGGCTGGAGAGCTGGCCCCGCCAGTGGTGTTCCTCCTGGTGTCACCCTGTGCCTGGGACGGAGCAGGGCCGCCAGGGAGCAGGGGCCTCACGGGGTAAGCAGCTCCCACTGAGCCCAGCCCCCGGCGGGATGCGGGGCAGCTCCCCCAGGTGCACACACCTGAGAATCAGCACAGCAGGCCCCTCCCCCAGAAGACCAGCTAGAAGGACAAGGGAAGAGCAAGTTCTTGGAGGAGCAGCCCTGGAAAGCTCCAGTGCTGGAAATCGAGGGATTTATAGCATATAGAACCAGAGGGTACCCTTCCTTTTTTTTTCCTTCCTTTTTCCAGTACAACTCATTTTCATATCAGACTGTAAATTTCCATTTCTTTTAATCTTTTCTCACCTTAACTACAATATTTTACCACCTCTTCATTTTTAAGATTCTTCCTTTTTGACTTTCATATTTCTACAATTACAGGTCCTAGATATACTTTCCACCTCTAGATTCCCTTCAACGTACGCAACTTAATTTTGGGAGATATACAAGATATGCTTTTTTTGTTTCGTTTTGTTTTCTGTTTTTTTGTTTTCTCTGCCTCATTTTGTTCTACAATGGGGGAAGTTAATACCTACTAAAACATGACCCGTATGCACCCAGAACCAAGCAGTATATCATGCTGGTTCATTCTGTGAGATTCCTCATTCCCATTCTGCCCCCCTCTTTTATCTCATTTATGTTTTGGTGGTCAATGTTGCGGCCCTCTACAAGTATTTCTGGTTTATATAAATTTGGGACTGAGCATCTTCTAACATACAGAATTTAATATACTTAGAAAGAAGAGGACCACCCTCTAGAACCCCTCAGGTAGACTACATTATGCCTCCACTACAACTTCTTCACCACCACTATCTCGCAGTACCCCCCTTTTTTCTTCTCCTTTTTTTCTTTTTCTTTTTCTTTTTCTCTTCTTCTTTAGAATTCCTAGCATTTATTTTTTACTACTTTGTTTTAAAATTTGTTTTTTTTTAAATAAAATAAATAAAATTTGTTTTTCACTTTAGTGCTCCTTTTGTTTTATTTCATTCTGATCTTTGTTTTCAATTTCTGGTATCTGACCTTGGCAGAATCATCTAGCGAGAAATTTACATAGGTCGTGGTTGATATTCTTGATGCAGCCCACTCATACAGCCACTTTGCACTGAGCAAAATGACTAGAAAGAAGAACTCACCACAAAAGAAAGAATCAGAAACAGTACACTCTGTCACAGAGTTACAGAATTTGAATTACAATTCAATGTCAGAAAGCCAATTCAGAAGCACAATTATAAAGCTACTGGTGGCTCTGGAAAAAAGTATAAAGGATTAAAGAGACTTCATGACTGCGGAATTTAGTTCTAATCAGGCCGAAATTAAAAATCAATTAAAGGAGATGCAATCCAAACTGGAGGTTCTAACAACGAAGGTTAATGAAGTAGAAGAACGAGTGAGTGACATAGAAGACAAGTTGATGGCAAGGAAGAAAGCTGAAGAAAAAAGAGGAAAACACAAAAGACCATGAGAAAAGGTTAAGGGAAATAAATGACAGCCTCAGAAGGAAAAATCTACATATAATTGGGGTTGCAGAGGGCACCGAGAGGGACAGAGGACCAGAAAACATATTTGAGTAAATCATAGCTGAAAGCTTCCCGAATTTGGGGAGGGAACAGGCATTCAGATCTAGGAGATAGAGAGGTTCCCCCCCTAAAATCAATAAAAACTGTTCAACTTCTAGACATTTAATAGTGAAACTTACAAATTCACTATAAGATAATGAAAGATAAAGAGAAAATCCTTAAAGCAGCAAGAGACAAGAGATCCCTAACATATATGGGGAGAACTATTAGAACAGAACTCTATTAGCAGAACTCTCCACAGAGACCTGGCAGGCCAGGAAGGCCTGGCAGGATATATTCAGGGTCCTAAATGAGAAGAACATGCAGCCAAGAATACTTTATCCAGCAAGGCTCTCATTCAGAATAGAAGGAGAGATAAAGAGCTTCCAAGATAGGCAGGAACTGAAAGAGTATGTGACCACCAAACCAGCTCTGCAAGAAATATTAAGGGGGACTCTGTAAAAGAAAGAGGAAGTCCAAAGAAATAATCCACATAAACAGGGACTGAATAGGTATTACAATGACACTAAATTCATATCTTTCAATAGTAACTCTGAACGTGAATGGGCTTAATGATCCTATCAAAAGACGCAGGGTTTCAGACTGGATAAAAAAGGAAGACCCATCTATTTGCTGTCTACAAGAGACTCATTTTAGACCTAAGAACACCTCCAGCCTGAAAATGAAAGGTTAGAGAACCATTTGCCATTCAAATGGTCCTCAAAAGAAAGCAGGGGTAGCAATCCTCATATCAGATAAATTAAAGATGATCCCAAAGACTATAGTAAGAGATGAAGAGGGACACTATATCATACTTAAAGGATCTATCCAACAAGAGGACCTAATAATCATGAATATGTATGCCCCTAATGTGGGAGCTGCCAAATGTATCAATCAATTAATAACCAAAGTAAAGACATACTTAGATAATAATACACTAATCCTGGGAGACTGCAACACAACACTTTCTGCAAATGACAGATCTTCTAAGCACAACATCTTCAAAGAAAAAAGAGCCTTAAATGATACATTGGACCAGATGGATTTCACAGATATATACAGAACTTTGCATCTGAATGCAACTAAATACACATTCTTTTCAAGTGCTCATGGAACTTTCTCCAGAATAGACCACACACTGGGTCACAAATCAGGTCTCAACTGATACTAAAAGATTGGGATTGTCTAATATGGTCTGCATATTTTCAGACCATAATGCTTTAAAACTTGAACTCAATCACAAGAAGAAATTTGGAAGAAACTCAAACATGTGGAGGTTAAAGAGCATTCTGCTAAAAGATGAAAGGGTCAACCAGGAAATTAGAAAAGAATTTAAAAGATTCATGGAAACTAATGAAAATGAAGATACAACCATTAAAAATCTTTGGGATACAGCAAAAGCAGTCCTAAGAGGGAAATACATTGCATACATTGCAATACAAGCATCCCTCAAAAAATTGGAAAAAAACTCAAATACACAAGATAACCTTGCACCTAAAGGAACCAGAGAAAGAACACCAAATAAAACCTACACCAAGCAGAAGAAGAGAGTTAATAAAGATTCGAGCAGAACTCAATGAAATAGAGACCAGAAGAAGTTTAGAACAGATCAATAAAATCAGGGGTTGGTTCTTTGAAAGAATTAATAAGATAGATAAACCATTAGCCAGCCTTATTAAAAACAAAAGAGAAAAGACTCAAATTAATAAAATCACAAATGAAAAAGGAGAGATCACAACTAATACCAAGGAAATACAAACGATTTTAAAAACATATTATGAGCAGTTATACACCAAAAAATTAGGCAATCTAGAAGAAATGGACGCATCTCTGGAAAACCACAAACTACCAAAACTGAAACAGGAAGAAATAGAAAACCCGAACAGGCCAATAACCAGGGAGGATATTGAAGCAGTCATCAAATACCTCCGAAGGCACAAAAGTCCAGGGCTGGATGGCTTCCCCAAGGAATTCTATCAAATGTTTAAAGAAGAAACAATACCTATTCTACTAGAGCTGTTCCGAAAGATAGAAAGGGATGGAATACTTCCAAACTGGTTTTATAAGGCTAGCATCACCTTAATTCCAAAAACAGACAAAGACCCCATCAAAAAGAATTATAGATCAATATCCCTGATGAACGCAGATGCAAAAATTCTCAACAAGATACTAGCCAATAGGATCCAATAGTACATTAAGAAGATTATTCACCACGACCAAGTGGGATTCATACCCGGGATGCAAGGCTGGTTCAACACTCGAAAAGCAGTCAACGTGATAGATCATATCAACAAGAGAAAAAACAAGAACCTATGATCCTCTCAATAGATGCAGAGAAAGCATTTGACAAAACATGGCATCCATTCCTGATTAAAATTCTTCAGAGTGTAGGGATAGAGGGAACATTCCTCAGCATCTTAAAAGCCATATCTGGAAAGCCCACAGCAAATATCATTCTCAATGGGGAAACACTGGGAGCCTTTCCCCTAAGATCAGGAACACGACAGGGGTGTCCACTCTCACCACTGCTATTCAGCATAGTACTAGAAGTCCTAGCCTCAGCAATCAGGCAACAAAAAGAAATAAAAGGCATTCAGATTGGAGAAGAAGAAGTCAAACTCTCCCTCTTTGCAGATGACATGATACTATACATAGAAAACCCAAAAGACTACACTCCAAGATTGCTAGAACTCATACAGAGATTCAGCAGCATGGCAGGATACAAAATCAATGCCCAGAAATCAATGGCATTTCTATACACTAACAATGAAATTGAAGAAAGAGAAATTAAGGAGTCAATCCCATTTACAATTGCACCCAAAAGCATAAGATAGCTAGGAATAAACCTAACCAAAGAAGTAAAGGATCTATACCCTAAAGACTACAGAACACTTCTGAAAGAAATTGAGGAAGACACAAAGAGATGAAAAAATATTCCATGCTCATGGATTGGAAGAATTAATATAAAATGTCAATGTTACCCAGGGCAATTTACACATTCAATGCAATCCCTATCAAAATACCATGGACTTTCTTCAGAGAGTTGGAACAAATCATCTTAAGATTTGTGTGGAATCAGAAAAGACCCCAAATTTAAAAAGAAAACCAGAGCCGGGGGCATCACAATGCTGGATTTCAAGTTGTACTACAAAGCTGTAATCATCAAGACAGTATGGTACTGGCACAAAAACAGACACATAGATCAATGGAACAGAGTAGAGAACTCAGAAATGGGCCATCAACTCTATGGTCATATAATATTTTACAAAGCAGGAAAGACTATCCACTGGAAAAAGGACAGTCTCTTCAATAAATGGTGCTGAGAAAATTGGACAGCCACGTGCAGAAGAATGAAACTAGATCATTCCCTTACATCATACACAAAGATAAACTCAAAATGGATGAAAGATCTAAATGTGAGACATGGATTCATCAGAATCCTAGAGGAGAACACAGGCAACACCCTTTTTTGAACTTGGCCTCAGCAACTTCTTGAAAGACATCTATGAAGCCAAGGGAAACAAAAGCAAAAATGAATTATTGGGACTTCATCAAGATAAAAAGCTTCTGCACAGCAAAATAAACAGTCAACAAAACTAAAAGACAACCTACAGAATGGGAGAGGATATTTGCAAATGACCTATCAGATAAAGAGCAAGTATTCAAGATCTATAAAGAACTTATTAAACTCAACACTCAAGAAACAAAAAATCCAATCATGAATGGGCAAAAGACATGAACAGAAATTTCACCAAAGAAGACATAGACATGGCCAAAAAGCACGTGAGAAAATGCTCTGCATCACTGGCCATCAGGGAAACACAAATCAAAACCACAATGAGATACCACCTCACACCAGTGAGAAGGGGGAAAATTAACAAGACAGGAAACAACAAATGTTGGAGAGGATGTGAAGAAAGGGGAACCCTCCCACACTGTTGGTGGGAATGTGAACTGGTACAGCCACTCTGGAAAACTGTGTGGAGGATCCTCAAAGAGTTAAAAAATAGAGTTACCCTATGACCCAGCAATTGCACTGCTGGGGATTTACCCCAAAGATACAGATGCAGTGAAATGCTGGGTCACCTGCACCCAAATGTTTATAGCAGCAAAGTCCAAAATACGCAAACTGTGGAAGGAGCCTTCCATCAACAGATGAATGGATAAAGAAGCTGTGGCCTATATATACAATGGAATATTACTCAGCATTAGAAACAACAAATACTCAGCATTTGCTTCAATGTGGATAGAACTGGAGGGTAATATGCTGAGGGAAGTAAGTCAGTCGGAGAATGACAAACATTATATGGTCTCATTCATTTGAGGAATATAAAAGATGATGAAAGGGAATAAAGGGGAAAGGAGAGAAAATGAGTGGGAAAAATCAGAGAGGGTGACAGAATGTGAGAGACACCTAACTCTGGTGAACGAACAAGGGGTAGTGGAAAAGGTGGTGGGTGGGGGGGATGGGGTGACTGGGTGACGGGTACTGAGGGGGGCACTTGACAGGATGAGCACTGTGTATTATGCTATATGTTGGCAAATCGAACTCCAATAAAAATATACAAAAAAAAAGAACTAAAAAATGAATTTAGCAAGGGTGCAGATTATAAGATAAAGATGAAATCACATTTTTGTATGCTGGAAACTAACAATCAGGAACTAAAATTTTTAAATTATACAATGAGAAAGGATACCTGGTTGAAAAAATAAATAAAACCTTTAAAAAAATAAATTATACAAAGGGTAACAGCGTTATCTGACATTTGTGTAAGACCTATAGAGTAAAACCTATACTTTTTTAAAAAAATTATTCATTAGAGACACACACAGAGAGAGGCAGAGACACAGGTAGAGGGAGAAGTAGGCTCCCTGCAGGGAGCCTGATGTGGGACTTGAACCCGGGTCCCCAGGATCATGCCCTGGGCCAAAGGTGGTGCTAAACCACTGAGCCAGCCAGGCAGCCCTATATCTTCTTAAGTTTAAAGAAATTTCTTCTTAAATTCTTTTGGTCTATTGATTCAGTGCAATCTCAGTCAAAATTGATAAGCTGATTCTAAAATGTATATGGAAATGTAAAAGACCTAAATTAGGTAAAAATGCTTGAAGAAAGAAACAAAGTTGGAAGATGTACACTATCTGACTTTGACTCATCTTAATCTTAAAGTTACAGCAATCAAGACAGTGCTAGGTTTGCAATTTAACAAAATGCTTGTTCAAATCTTTTGCTTATTTTATTATTGAGTTTTGAGAGTTCTTTTATACTCTGGATACAAGTCCTTTATCAGATACTTGATGTCCAATTTTTTTCTTTTTCTAGCCTACGACTTTTCAGTTTCTTGAGAGTGTCTTTTGATGAGCACAAATTTTAGTTTTGACCAAGGCCAATCTATATATATATTTTTCTCTTATAGATAGTGCTAGTGCATCATGTCTAAGAAATTTTTGCCAAACCTAGGGTCACAAAGATTTTCCCCTGTTTTCTTCCAGAAGTTTTATAGCTTTAAGATCTTGAATTAAAGTCTATAATACATTTGGAGAAACTGAGAAGCCTATGTCCCTTTCAAGTGATCTTGATCTCACAGCCAAGACAACTTACTTTTTAGCTCAATGAGCTTGAGTGATTGTTGATGGTTGTGTGTAGACTACAATGTGTTCAGTTGGGAGTATCAGAATAACATCTTTAACTGACTTAATCAATAAGAGTAACTGTTGGTTTATCAACTTCAAGCTTAAAGTTAGGTAGGTTACCAGTTTGGTTTAGTTCAGCAGCTCAGTGATGCCACCAAGGTCAGATTCTCTGCTGTCAGATGCTTCCTGATTTGCATGCTTCTTGGCTCACATGAAGATTTCCTTCACCTTTTCAGAGCTCAGTGAGAAAGGGGGATTGCTGGCTAGAAGCCCCTATCAAATCCCAAATTGGACCACATGTCTAACTCTGAGTGTACAGCAGTAGACAGCAGTTAGGAAGCAATTATGATTATTGTAAGTATGAGCCACATGCTTTACCACCAGAGGCAAGGGACAACCACTTCCCTAAATGTGCATGGACTGTGCACACCAGCTAGGGAAGGTGAAGTATAAATTGAGGTAACTTTTAGAAAAAAGGGGCATGTTGAGGCAACATCAGTGTCCATTACAGATGGATTTAGGGATGGGGACAACACAGTTTGGGTAATGTCCTATATCTGAAAAAAATTAAAATTTTCCATAGAAATGACTATTATTTGCAGATTTGTGATTATATATCAGGAAAACTCAAAACAATCAAACAAAATAATAAAGACACTAAGGTGGCTGATGGCAAAATTAACATGCAATCGTAGTTTTCCTTATATAAACTACTATCAGTTAGAAAATATAATAAACATAGGAAAATATCTCATACATATGGCAAACAAAAGGATGAAATGCTTAGGAATATTTTTAAAAATATTAAGGCTTTATGTGAAAAATACTTTCAAATTCTACTGAAGTATATTTTTAGGAGACTTGAATAAATGCCTTGGATAAGAAATTCAATGTTATGACAATGTTCAATTGTCCCTAAATGAATCTATAAATCTGATGCAAGCTCAATAAAAATATGAACAGGATTTTTCTTAAGCATGGGAAATTAAGACAAGTTGTTCCTAAAGTTTATGTGCAAAATAAAGAGGCAAGAGTTGCCAGAAAAATGAAAATTAAGAGTTACAAGGGAGGACTCATCTTTATCACAAAGTATCATGAAAGTGTAATAATTGAGTTTGTCCTTGTCTCCCTATGACTAAGCAATAGCCGTGGAAGAGAAAAGAGTCCACAAATACTGAAAATGTACCTTGAAATTCAGGGTACAAAAAGGGGTTTACTTAGGGGATCCCTGGGTGGCTCAGCGGTTTGGTGTCTGCCTTTGGCCCCGGGGTGTGATCCTGGAGATCTGGGATCAAGTCCCACATCAGGCTCCCAGCATGGGGCCTGCTTCTCCCTCTGCCTGTGTCTCTGCCTCTCTCTCTCTCTCTCTGTGTGTCTTTCATGAATAAAAAAATAAAATCTTAAAAAAAAGGGGGGGGAGGGTATATTTCTTTTCTTTCTTTCTTTTTTTTTAAAGATTTTATTTATTTATTTATTCATGAGAGACACAGAGAGAGAGGCAGAGAGACAGCTAGAGGGAGAAGCAGGTTCCTCGCAGGCAGCCTGATGCAGCACTTGATCCCAAGACGGGGATCATGCCCTGAACCAAAAGCAGATGCCCAACCACTGAACCAACCAGGCATCCCAAAAAAGAGTATATTTCATATAAGAAAAAAAAAATAGGTTTGGACACCTGGGTGGCTCAGCAGTTGAGCATCTGCCTTTGGCTCAGGGCCTGATTCCAGATACCTGGGATCGAGTCCCACATCAAGCTCCCTGCATGGAGCCTGCTTCTCCCTCTGCCTGTGTTGTGTCTCTGCCTCTCTCTCTCTCTGTGTGCCTCAATAAATAACATCTTATAAAATAAATAAATAAATAAAATAAAAAACTAAATGCTGATAAATCAAAGATGTAAGTGTAAAAACTATTTTAAAAACTGACAGTCCCAGAAGGAAGACTGATCTGTTGTAGTATACTTTTAACATTCTTTAAATAGTGAAAAACTTTTCAAGCAAAACCAAAGCACAGGGGCAGTTTCACCATATCAAAGTTATAATTAGCTATAGGGGGAGACATACCATAAAAAATTGTTTTCATCTTAAAAGGATAAAGGCAAGGGCAGCTGGGGTGGCTCAATGGTTTAGCACTTCCTTCAGCTAGGGAGTGATCCTGGAGACCAGGGATCGAGTCCTATGTCAGGTTCCCAGCATGGAGCCTGCTTCTCCCTCTGCCTGTGTCTCTGCCTCTCTTTCTCTGTCTCTCTCTCTGTCTCTCATGTATGGATAAATAAAATCTTTTTAAAAAATAAAAATAAAAGGATAAAGCCAAGAAAAAAAAATATTTAAAACACATTTCACAAAGAGCTAATTTCCTGAATATGTAAAGAGTCTACAAATAAATTAAAAAATCCTAAGAGACAAATGGAAGAAGCACATGAACAAGCATTTTAAAGGGTGCAAAATGAGTCATAAATGACAATGCAAGTCAGATTTCCATTTTTTAAGTGGCAGATTGGAAAACATCAATAAATCTGACAAAACATTATTGTCAAAAGTACTGTCATTATTGTCACTCTCACGCAAAATTGACTGGAGTGTAAATCGTTGCACTTTCTCTGAGGAGCAAATTGGCACTGTCCGTCAAGATAGCTCTGTTTTGACTCAGTAATTCCACTTCTAATATTTATTTTACAGATATTCTTGCACATATGTACAAGGATAGTCACAGAAAGTATTTGTAAGCAAAAGCCTGAAAAGAACCTGAACGTCCCTCATTAGGGAACCAGTTAAATAAATTATGATCCATTTCTACAGTGGAGCCTACTGTAGCATAATAATGATTTTGAAATATCACCCAGTGTATTTATTTTCCTGCTTCCTTTTTTTTTTTTTTTCTTTTCTTTTCCTTTTTTCCTTCTCTGTGCCTGGGCCATTAAGGTGAGGCCTGGAGATCCAGGTTTGTGAGAGGTGCTCATACTGCCTCGGGGTAGGGAAGGCTGATGCAGCCTAGAGCACAGAAGTCATTTTTCAGCTTTGATTTCTGGACCTTAATAAGGTTCAGGGAGAAGCCATGATCTTGAAAGTTCGCCATCTCCTAAAATAGAAAAGGGATTTCTCACAATTCTCAGAGCTGGATTTTCCTATTTTCGGAACCAGGGTTGGGGGGATAGGCCACAAAATGAAAGACAATAAAATGACATATAATGAATGACTGCGGGGTGACACTTGCCTAGTGCAAGAAGCAGTCAGCAAAGAGGCACTGGAGAAGAGAGGGAAGTAGCTGGGTAGAGTGAGTATTCAGAGGAGCTAGTCTGGCTCCCCATCCAGAGAGCATGAAGATAAGATAGGGGAGTCCGATCATCTTGGGGCTCTTGATCTGCTTTTCCGGGATAGGGCTATGAAGATGACAAGGCTTTAGCATACGTCACGTCTCCCCTGACTTGGGAGTGACCAGGGGCCCCATCTGAAAAGTATGTAAACCTGAGAGCAGTCCTCAGATCCCACAGATCCCAGTGTGCTGTGGAGAAAGCACTCACAGGACCACGAGGAGCTATGGAGGCACCAGTAGACCAGACTTGGACACTGAGAAATGCTTGGGTTTAAGACAAAAAGCCAGGGGGTAGAATCTTGATTCTGAAGGCATTGGTGGTCTTTGAGCACAGTGACAAGGGTGGCAGGACTTTGTGGGGCTGGCCAATCTCAATGGACACCAGCAGGAGTGCTCAGGGCCAGCAGCCGACCATACTGCAGGAGATTCTACCAAAAAAAAAAACAAGTATAGAACTGGGTCATCTTGTATTTGCAATGCCCACTTAGAAAAAGATGCGTAAGAAACGGATTCCAGTGGTTATACCTGGGGAAGGGGCTAACAGGATAGAAGGTCTTTCAGGGTCTGTGCAGACTCAGGACAAATGTAAACTCCCCAAAGCAAAGGTCAGTGTTGCCCCCATTAGACTAGGGACTCATTAAGCTCAAGGTTATCATCTCCCCTATCAGACTGAGGCTTCATGAAGGCAAGAAATGTGCCTCCCTCAGCAGGTGCTGGGTCTGGGAGCTTCTTGATTGTGTCTATCAAGACCTTGGTGATGACCTCGCTGAGTCCTACCCCTGTGGCGACTAACCACCCCCTCCCAGACCTTAGCAAACTTAGTCTGAGGAGGTGACAAGTGTACTTCACAAGGCTTGGAGAGAGGAGAGTCTGGTTTATGCCCATTGTTCCAGTGTGATTATTAGTAGCATCCCCCTTTACTATGAAAAGTGTCCTGGTTTTGATGATTAATCACATGGTCACTATTTCTAAATAATTTGCATAGCATCCCCTGGAACTTCTGGGAGACTTCTCCCTTTGGTCTCCCCAGTGCCTCAGCTCTCATTCAACAAACACCCATCATCTCCAGTGAGAGAGGTGGGGAGCATTCCACTCGGTCCCTGGCCTCAGGGGGCTTCTACTCTAGCCAGGGAGGAGGCAGTAAGGCAGGCAGAGAAGTAACAAGGGCTGTCTGACAGGAAATGCATAGCTTCAATTTTTTGTAGTTTCCAAATTGATGAGAGAAATTAGCCAGGCACATCACCAAGAGATTGATATAAATTCTTTACAAAACTCTGTAAGATAATGGTCCTTATCCCCATTTTACAGACCAAAAAACTGAGGTTCAGAGAGGTGATATACTTAGCAAGGCCATACAGGAATTGAGTGTCATGGCTGGCATTTGAACTCCAAATCCCATCATGATGTGGTTGGCAATGCAATTCGGGGAACAACTGCACCTATTAAATCTGTTTCCATCAAGAAAAAGACACCAGTTCTTTCACACCTCAAGAACTGCAGCCATTTCCATGCTCTGGTGCATGGTTGCAGCACACCTGGCACATGTCCCACCCACACCGGCTGCTATTTCCACAGAGGCACAAGAACCAACTCCCAAACATCCTCATCTGGAATCCAGAGCAGAGGCAAGACTGTCAGCAGCCACAGGAATGAAGCTCCCTTCCAGTGGCTCTGCCGGCCAGGGTTCCTTCTAGAATGATGGTCAGATTTCCTCATCTTGTTAATTTTTAAATCTTGTTAAATTATTCGAGTATTTCTGTGAAGACTCAAATATTTTTTGGAACAAGTTGAGAGAGAAAGCCACTGAAAGAGAAATAAATAGTGAGCCAGGTATTTGAGGAAGGGCTAATCTGGGGTCTGCAAGTCCCCCTCCTCACATCCCTGACCAGTATCCAGGATGTAAGAGCCCTGGTTGCTAATCAATATCCTATAGTGTTCTGGTCAAACATACATGAGTCAACAAACAACACCATCCTCAAGCATTTGCTCAGTCTGGAGTGTTAGGCACAGAAAAACTTAAAACATCATTCCCCGACCCAAGGAACTTGTAATTTTGTTGGACAAGTATCTAAGCTCTGAAAAAGTCAGGGGTTATATATAAGATGATGTGTTTTTTGGAGTAGTTGTTGATGGTGGTGCAGTCCGGAGCCAATGGCCAAGAAAGAATTCTTAAGACATCTTCTGTGCAAAAAGGTAATTTTATTAAAGCAAAGAGAGAGGACCGGTGGGCAGAAAGAGCTGCTACTGCTTCTTGCTGCCTGCTGCCTGCTGCTCAGGAATCGTAAGGAGCCACACTGATTCTGTACTTTGGGGGTGTTGGGGGAAGTAAAGATAAGAGAAGCTCCAAAAGGACTTTAATATGTTAAAGAAGACTCACAGGATCCTGGAGGCCTGGCTATTGTCAAGCTAAGGGTGTTTTTCTCTCCAGCAAAGTATTAACGTTAAGACCGGTGGGAGTTTCCTGGGAGAATGTTATAATCTGACTCTCTCAAGTATTTGTCAATGGGTTGCAAGATTATAAGGATATTTAATTTTATTTACATTTCCTTCTGTCATTGTTTCTCACATCTTAAGGAAGAATGAGGGAGCAAATAAAAGCTATTTCCCTTTTGAGAGGATTTTTCTTTACTCCAGAACAAAGTTGGAATGATGGAGGCAGAACCTAGGCCACGTATCCCTGGGGGATCAAGGATCCTGCTTTGGCTGCCTAGAGACCCATCCAGAGTGCCCAAACACACTGATCTAATAAATCAAAATTCTTCTCCTTGAACCTGCGGACCAGCCTTGGAGGCTTCTACAAACCCTCAGATGTTGAGTACTGAATGGGTGGAGGTATTTGGCTGAACTTTTCCTTATTCCAGCAGGTGTTCTAGAAGCAGAGACAGTGGATGGGGTACTTTGGAATGCTTCAGAGGCCTTCAGTCTCTGTGGGAGCTAGATCTTTTCCCAGTCTGGACTCAATATCTGCTCTTGTCTTCTTCCTAGGTCTGTGAGGCATTTACCACTCAGCCCCCTCCCCCCCCTTATTTCGTTGGCACCATCAGACTAGTTCTGGCTAATGGCCTATGAGTACAACTTATATGTAGTTCAAAGCTGTTGTGAGTATTCCATCATCTCTCTTACTCCACGAAAGTGCCTCAGAAAAGCCTCATGTAAAGAGAGTAGAGCTATAGGATAGAAAATGTATAAACTGCTCAGTCATGACATGGAGGACAACTGCCCACTAGAATTCTATGAGCAAGAAACAAATGTTGCTTGGGTTAAGCCATTGAGATTTCATTATCAATTTGTTGTTGCAGCATGACCTGACCTCCCTTGACTCTGAAACATCCCAGAGTACTGATGGGAGCAGAGGCTGGGCGAAGGGAGAGTCTGGAAATCCTTTAGTCTTTTGGAGCTCTGTCTCTGCACAGAATGCTCTTGTGTACCCTCTCCCTGCCCTGCCCCCACCCTCACTACCTCCCCTTGGTTATCCTAAGATCTGCCATGTGTTTCCCCATTGGTCTGCCACTATAGACGAGGGGACTTACCTGACCACCTTGCATCATAATCTATTGTGATCCAGAAAGCGTCAGGCCCAAAGGGAATCCTGGAGCTTACCCAGTTCAATATTTTCATTGAACACAAAGACTCTGGTTTAGGATATAATGTAACTTGCTCAAGGTCATTCAACATCTTAGTGACCGGATTGATACCAGGTGTCCTGGTTCCCAGGCCCAAACTTTCTCCCCTGTCTCTTCCCATTGACTTAGGTCCCAGTCTCACCTGAGGGGTGATGGCTTGTTAGTCCACATTTCTTGAATTAAGAAAAAATTATCAAAATCTTGAAATCAAAGGAAAGTAAACCATGCCCTTCAAAGTTGTACCAGGGCATTGTTTAACAAGCCCACTAAAGGTTTATTAATTTTCTGGGAGAATGTACCTGCGCTTCATATTATTTGATCAGAGCCTAGACACTGTGAAATTATATGTACAGCTATAGATTTTTGTCTGGCAAAAGAAGATGGTCATTAACCAGTTTTTATCTACTCTGATAATCTGTTTCTTCCTTCCTTCCTTCCTTCCTTCCTTCCTTCCTTCCTTCCTTCCTTCCTTCCTTCCCTCCCTCCTTCCTTCCTTCCTTCCTTCGTTTTTAAACATACCTTTTTTGATGGACTATACCAATCTAAGTTCCACAAGTGTTCTTGGAACTAGTTTTATCACCTTACTGGTTCTTTCAATCATTCATTAGTATGTTGAATAAAATCTGTAACAAATATGTATTCTGTATTTGTAAGGGAAGTCACGTTTATAACTTTTTAAGAATTATCTTTTGACACTTGAGAGAAGTGTCCACTGCTTTCCAGTTTTGTAGCATAGGGCCTGACCTAGAACTGGAAGTCATTAAGTGTCCACCTAATGAATAACTAAATTACAGCCTATCCGTCACCATCATAGCTCATACATCTGCATTTTATCAGGATCGTTGAAGTCTTAACTCAAAAAAGAAGCTCTGATGTAGGAATCCCAGGGACTAGGGGAATCCATCGGGGAAATGTCTGGGCTTTTATGAGCCTTGCCTGATCATCCTCAGAAGCACTCCCTCCATCTTCACACAGAAGTTAGGTCCTTCTGTCCTGATACACTCAGGGACACACCTAGCTCAGCAGGGGCAGCTGGGATAGGCATATTCCTCCAAGCCCCTCAGACAGACCCAGTAGTGACATATACATTGTCTCTGAAGTTAGGAGGGAGAGTCGGTCTGTAACTCCACTCACTCATCCTTCCCTGCTATATTCCACTGGCTTAGCTGGTCATCCCTAATTTTCAGAGAAACCCCACCAGTCAGCCGGGAGCCAGAACAACCTACCCTGGCCCTCTCCTATGCGCTATAATTATTGCCTTTGTAACCAGAACTCTGTCTTTCAGAAAGACAAGGCTTATAATGGTGCCGTTCCCTCCAGAAACTTCTATAGGGGCTTCTTGGTTAGTTTTCCCTCCCATCTACAGGCACTGCCGGGTCCTCAAACACTTCAGGCAAATTAGCGTCCCACTCTCTGATAAGCGGACCCTGATACCCAGAGGAAGGTCTAATGAACACGGCTGAACAGAGTTTCTTCATAAAACGCAATGTCCTTTCCTTGTCCAGGAACTTCACTCGAGCTGAAGGAAACAATTCGTTTTGACTGTCATGATTTATCCTTCCCGGCAACGGCCCAATGTTTATCATTCAGCACAAGGCTTGGGTAGGACTGAGTGGTTCGGAACTAAAACAGCTGATTTATATTCAGAGAGGAGTTTAAATTAACTGTGCAGAAGTCAAATCTCTCATTGCCCATGTTTGCTTTTTCTGAGCAGTGCCGAGGACTTAGGCTTCGGTCCATCCAAATTCCTAATGGGCCAAGTGTCCCAATTACAGATGCTTTTGTGAACATCCGGAGCTTCTGAGAGCTGAACCAAGGATGATTCAGGAGAAGGCTTGGTGTCCTTCAGCTGATTGTGGGCAGGTGACCCCGAGTGACTGTCACCATCCTCCATGGCCTTACCCTCACTGGGTCTTCAGAACACAGCAGACCTTCAAAGAAATTTGTGTGCTGGATAGTGCTTTTGAATGGGATGGATACTGGGCAGGGGCGAGTGGGTCATGCTCTAGATGAAACAGGACTGGCTTGTTTGGATTAGTGTATTGATAATGTTGCCGCTCTGAGAGATGAGTACCAAGGGGCTATTATACCATTCTTTGTACTTTGAATATGCTTGAAATTTCCAGAGTCAAAAGTTGTTTTGGTTTTAATGGAAGGGAATTTTGTAGGCCAGAGACTTGAGAGAAGCAGAAGAGGGGAGACCTTGAAAGTTCATACTTAGACAAGCCCTTGAAATCCACACAGATCCCACTGTTTCCTGATGATCTTCCCAGTGGGTTAATAACCTGCTGGAAGAAGGAGCCAGGTATTTGGAACCAGACTCAGCTGCTGATTTCGAGGGGCAAACTGCTTGAATGGGAAGTTTCTGGGTGGCTGACACATTTGCTTGCCTATCTGACAGTCATTCCCCCTTTGTCCTCGCCGGCAGAAGTTCTCTGCGTTCAGCATCATGCTTGGGGAGGTAGGCCCAGACCTTGGGAATGAATCATATCAGTGATTGATTTAGGGGTAGCCATGAGACCTTGTTCTGATCAGTGAGGTACAAGGAAAAGTCTTTGGGTTGGGGCTGATTGCAGAGAAACCCTTTCCTCTCCAATGAACAAAATAGTTGCATTAAGAGAGAAACCTTTCTTTCCTTGATTCTGTTGCATGTTGTCATGGTGTTCCAAGGACCTGAGGCCTCCGATCTCATTCTGACCTCACCTCCTATGAGTTTCTTCCACCATCACACCTCTCAAGCCACACTGGTCTCCTTGCTTTCCTAACATGCAAGCAACTCCTGTCACAGGGCCTTTGCACTTGCTGTTCCCTCCACCAAGAACACTCTTCCTCTAGAGCCTCACTGGCTCCTTCTTTCACCTCCTTTAGGTCTGTTCTCAAATATGGGCTTCTCAGTGAGCTCTTTCCTTGTCACCATTTAAAAAAAAAATCCTTATCTTTTTCTTATCTCCTCTTCATCTTTATTCTCTCTCTCTTTCTCTCACTCTCTCTCTTTTAAAATATTTTATTTATTCATGAAAGACACAGAGAGAGAGGCAGAGACATAGGCAGAGGGAGAAGCAGACTCCCTGCAAGGAGCTCAATGTGGGACTCAATCCCAGGGCCCTCGGATAACGACCTGAGCCAAAAGATGCTCAACCATTCATTGAACCACCCAGGTGTCCCTATCTTTTTTTTATTGTTCTCCGTGGCAATACTACTAACATGCTGTGTAGTTCTCCTCTTTATTTTATTTTTTATCTCCCCTTTACCCATGAGAATGGAAACTTCTTGAGAGCAGGAATTTCTGTCATTTGTATTCATTGTTGTGTCCTCAATAGTGAGAAATGTGCCCCTTGCACAGTAGCACTTATTAAATATTTGTTGAATGAATGAATGGATGGACGGATGGATGGATGGATGGATGCTGTACTTCAAGCTCCAACAGCTATCTTGTGACCACGAGGACAAATAAAGTACATCCCAGAGAAACAGACACATAGCCCTATCATCATTAGCTGCTAATTTAACAACTCTACCTGAGGAATTATGGTTGTTGAAATAATGATAGTCTAATATTTTAAGTCACTGTTGGCTGGGGAATTGTTTACTTGTGAAGGACATCATCCTGGATGATAGACCTTTCAAAGATGCTAGGGTGAGAGCCAAAGAAAACTTTATCATTCCATTGTAAAAAGATTTAGGCACAGGTTGTCCAGGGGAGGAATAGGGTATCTGGGCTCTAGAGGGTGTGGAGTGTCATCAGTTGAGGAGGTACACAGCCTGACCTCCAGCTGCTCCCAGGCATACTCACTGCCTCAGTGATCCCACCAAGGCAATGGTCATTACAGTACACCCTGTCATTCCAGATACCAGGTCTGGAAACTTCATCCAGATTTCTAGCCTGGGTGTTCAAGAAATAGCCTGTCAGCATGCCTGTTTTATAAATGAAGTGACAGAGGTTGGGTGGCATTGGGCTGGGTCCCCTCTAGCCTCATAGCTCATGCAGGACTGGACAAGCACTGAGGACTCTTGCCTCTTCTGTTGGTCTTCTTACTATTTCCAGAATCTGCTGTATATCTGGGAGGCTGAGGAATCTCACACTGCCTCTGTCATACCAAAGGGGGAAGTGAGATGTTGCTAATTATCTGGTCATCTGAACTTACCTAGACAGGTAAAACAAGTCACTGGCTAGAACTTTGGGACAACCACCAACAAGGTTAGAAGACAGGGTTCAATCTGTTCTTCATGAAGTAACCAGAGGTTTTTTGACAATGTAGATCACTTCATGTCACTGTCCTGCTCAAGAACCTTCCATGGACTTTCATTGCTCTGAAATGAGAATCCGAACTTCTTAGCAAGGCTTACAAATCCTTGCTGGATCTGGCCTCCTGCCCCTCAGACTCACCTCTCATCACCTCCCACCACCTCCTCATCCCCATCTCACCAAGCTCCAGGCACAAACCTCTCCCTCTTCCTTTTTTATTAAAGATTTTATCTTTTTAAGATTTATTTATTCATGAGACACACACACACACAGAGAGAGAGAGAGAGAGAGAGGTAGAGACACAGGCAGAGGGAGAAGCAGGCTCCATGCAGGGAGCCTGACGTGGGACTCGATCCTGGGTCTCCAGGATCAGGCCCTGGGCTGAAGGCAGTGCTAAACCGCTGAGCCACCTGGGCTGCCCCCTCTCCCTCTTCCTGTCCCAGGACCTTTGTAAACACTGTTCTCTCTCCTTGGGATGCTCTCCCAGCTCTTCACTTGACTGAGTTGTTTTTGCCTTGAAATCTCAATCTCTGTATTTCTTTAGAAAAATATTCTGACTTCCCTCCTTACCTGAAGTGGAAATATCCCATATCCCAGTTCCTCCACATATCGACCTGGTATTTCATTCAGAGTTCTTACTACAGCCTGCAATTTTCTTAGTTGACTATTTACTTATTTATTGGATGTGTCCCCAACTAGACTGTCCTTCCTTCTTAGTTGCATCTACAGGTGCATCTACAGGCCCTCGCTCAATGTCCAGCATGGAATAATGCTCAGTAGCTGTGTTGAGTAAATAAACAGATGAATGAATGCTTCTGTTCACCTTAAGCACAGCCTCGGACAGCCAGTCGTCCATAGGACCTTGGTCCAAAGACCCCATGGTGGCCCTGGACAAACCAAGAGCATCATAGCCACAAGATAGTGATGCTCCAACTCAATCCGAAGGAGATGGCACAAGCCAGCCTACTCTCCAGGGTGTGCAACCACTTCCAGGCATCACCCCTAATCCTGCCCTGAGCAATCTTCAGACTTCTGACCACAGGTGAGCTCTGTCTCCTCAGGTTTTCCCCACTGCTGGTTGGAGGAAGTAAGGCCTGGCCTCCTTAGAGTCAGTGAGGCAATCCAGCAATGACCAAGGAGCAGCCACTGAGAGGTTGGGACAGTACCAGCCAGCGGTCGTCCCAGGAGTCCGCCTGGGTCTTCCTTGTGATTATCTCATGGGAATGTGGTTAGAAGAGTGTCCCATAAATCAAGTATGTTTGGGGAATTCCGAGGAGGAGGGAAGTGGAAACCCTCACCTTATAGAAGGATAGAGTTTGCAGTATTAGAAAGATAATTGGTAAGGTCACATCCACCCTTCCTCCTCATGCCCAACCCCAGGGAGGAAATGGCTCATACACACACACACACACACACTACACATGTGCACACATGCACATGTGCACAATATACATATATATGCACACATGCGCATGCATACATACAATCACATTCAGAAATACACAGTTACTTCCACAAAAAGATGCATTTCCCTCTCTTTATAAACATTGACTGTTTCTGGGAAAGTTATTCTCAGAAACTCCCTGGCCTGATGATTAAGGAGGTCAGAATAGCCATGCCAGGTCAGCCTCTTGGCTTACACAGGCCAAAATTCTGTCTTTGCTGCAGATCTCAGAGAAATGCTTAATGCAATGAGAAGGATGTTTTTCCTGATACCAAATTCAGAGTGTTCCTAATGTCCCCAAACATCCAGTTTCCCTTAATATGTTCCAATCTAGGTCTGTCATCCTTGTCTTAAATCTAGTTATAATTTCAGCTGTCAGTTTATTTCCCAAAGTGAAAGTAGTAAACAAGACTTTAATGAATCCATCAGCAAGTGCTGTTGTGCAAACGGGAGCTGGGGAAGGATGGATATTGCAACCGAGAAGCAGAAGTCCTGGATCTTGGGCCTTTGCACCACTCACTGGCTGAGAACCTGGGAAGTTACAACCTCAGGGGAGTCTCACTGTCAGCAGCTGCACATGTAAGAAATATTAATACCACCCTGCCTGGAGATGGACTTCAGGTTCTCTGCAGTGCTGAATTGTCTCCATGGCACTGCTTCTGCCATGGAGGAGCATACAAGACACAGCTCTTTCCCTTGGGGAATTCGCTGGTGGATCGGAGGAAGTTCTGAATCTTTCTGTGCTTACTCACCAAGTGTCAGGGTAGCACAATCAGTCCTTTCTCCTAACACTTGGAGAGAAAGATTGGTATAGAAGACACAGCTTCCAGGATCACCTCTATAGTAAACACTACAAGGTGGCCTCGCACTTCAGGGGAGGATGGGTCGCACATCTGGCTCCAGGGGAGGAGTGCTGAGTCTAACAAATCAATGTTGATTCCTAACTCCTTGACAATTTAGTGGACACCAGCTAAGGTGGCTTGAAGTAAACTCCACTGGGGAAGGAAGGGAACTTCTAGAGAGAGTATGCTCACTTTCAAGGAGGGAAATTCTCTCTTCTCACCCCTGGCTATTACTGAGAGAGGCTGTGATGGCTAGCACAGCTGATGCTACTTTGCCCACTGAGAGGAGGAATTAAAGTGCCGAGGATAGCAGGTAGAGAAACACGAGGTCCTTGGGGACATCACTGAGCCCTGAAATCACCCTAACTGGGAGCTACAGACTTTGTGCTATAAGAGATAATAGGTGTCCTTACTGTTAAGCCATTTTCTGATGGATATTCTTTTTTCCTGCAGCTGAAAGCATCTTAACTGTATTCATCAGGATAAGTTAGGTCATGCATGATAATAAAACGACACTCCTTTCTTCATGGTTTTGATACATGTTAATTTTCACTGAGGTCAGATGCCCCTTAGGGTTGGCAGGGAACTCTACCTAGCACAGCCCCTCAGGGACCCGGCTGCTGGAGGCTGGGAAGAGAATCCTGTGAATGGCACCCTGGCCCTAGAAGCTTCTGTCCTTACGTGACATCTATAGTTTCCTCTCACATTTCATTGGTTAAAGCAAGTTGCATAGATATGCTTTCCTTCAAAAAACCACTGGGAAGGACAATCCTGACATTTGTCCCAAAAATGGGAAGGCAAAACTATTTGGTGAATGACACTAATGTCCATCACATTCAGTGGCTTTATTCATTCACATTCAGAAACTTTATCGACAGGGAGTCACATGGCCTCAGACCAACAATCTTATTTCTTTGAACCTTGGCTTCCTCATTTATAAAATTTCATTACTTTGAATGTTTCCTCCTTTTCCTACTGTTGGGAGGATACAGGGAATAATAAATGTGAAGATATTTTTTTAAAGCATAGCAAAGCCAATTTGAACAAGTGGCTGAGGGATCCCTGGGTGGCGCAGCGGTTTAGCGCCTGCCTTTGACCCAGGGCGTGATCCTGGAGACCCAGGATCAAATCCCACGTCAGGCTCCCGGTGCATGGAGCCTGCTTCTCCCTCTGCCTGTGTCTCTGCCTCTCTCTCTCTCACTGTGTGCCTATCATAAATAAATAAAAATTTAAAAAAAATGAACGAGTGGCTGAGTGGGTAATCATGCCTTGTCGGCAAAGATCACTGGCTGGTTCCAGCACCTGTTTGCTTTAGGCACACAACTTTCCTCATCTCTGCTGTGTCTATAGCTCGTTCACTTGGTAGTGAAGACATGGGCTGTTTTCTAGTTTCGGGATAAAATAGACAAGGCTTTGGAGGTGGAAGTGGGAGACGATGGATAAAAGGGGATGAAGTTAGAGACAATTTTCCCCAAGGCACTTTAAGGAGGCTGTCTCAGTAGCTCAGGCTGCCAGAACAAGACTGGGCAGCTCAAACAACAGAAATTTATTTTCTCATGGTTTTGGAAGCTGGAAGAACAAGATCAAGTTGTCAGCAGAGCTGATTTCTCTTGAGACTTCTCTCTCCTTGGCTTGCAGATGGCCACCTCTCTGTCCTCACACATGGTCTTTCCTCTACATGTGTCTCTGCCCTAATGTTCTCTTCTTATAAGGACACTGTTGGATTTAGACCCCCCCCCCCCGATGGCCTCATTTTAACTTAAGTACCTCTTTAACTACATAGTCTTCAAATAGGGTTACACTCTGAAATGCTGGGGGCTAGGGCTTCCACGTATGAATTTTGAGGATGAATTTTCCTTCCAGTGAGAAGTAGTCCGCAGGAGAAACACATACTAATTTCTACTGCAAGTGAAGAAAGAGGGAGAAGATAAAGGAAAAGGAAGAAGAGAATAAGGAGAAAGAAGAGAAGGAAGAGACAAGGGAAAATGAAGAACAGAGGGATGCAGGTGCAGAGGGGTCTGCAGAGGGATTCAGCATGCAGGCACCATCCAGCTCCGAGGGTCTGTCCACCTGGACATCAGTGCCAAGTCTGCAAATGACAACAGACACGAGGAGCAAGAAAAGCCAGCTCAAGCCATTTCTGGCCAGTGAATGTTGCCAGCTTGCTGTGTGCAGAGGGATTGGTGGTCTAAATGAAACCCAGCACTGCAGAGTTTACTTACAGATACAGTCGTAGAAGATATTCATAATTAATTGTGTAGGTTTAAATGCTTGTGAAAGTTTATTTATCATCTTAACTGGAGTCTGCATTAAGTTCATCTTAAACAGAATCCTAATTTAGGGAAGTCAGTAAGATACGAGTCATAATTAATATATTGAAACCTGGGCAAATGCTACTCTTCATCTGAGCTCCTACAAATCCTACCCACTGAGCAAAGAAGTAGGGGTATAGAGAAAGAACCATGCAAGGATAAACTATTATTGTGATGTGCTCCAGGTGAATAATAAATGTACTGCCTGCATTTACTTTTCAGTCCTCCCTGCTATGGACTCAGTTCCACGACCTAGAAGAGACGGCAATAAGCAGCCAAAGGAATACATTCAGGACAAGACAGAGAGAATGTCCATCCTTTCCACTGTGCTCAGACGTGGCTGCCTGATAGACAAAGCACACCCTTGGGCAAAGGCAACATAGGTCAAAAAAATTATCTTGAAAGTGCTTGATTTTCCATTTTTCCTCCCAAAAGAATTCAAGTGGCCATCTGGGGGAAAGGGGGATTTTGTTGGACCTTCTTGCAGTTATTTTATAGTTTAGTTTGGAGTTCAGGGCATCTTAATTACTATCAAGGCTTCCAGGAGGGCTCTCCTCTTAAATGAGGCTGGTGAGTCCATAGATAGCCCATGAGGTAAAGAGCCAGACGGATGATTCAGTCAAATCAGGCCCCAAACATTCAATTCTGCGGAACATCCAAATGAACAGGTATTTTTGGCATGATCTCCAAGGGCAGCCTCAGCCTGGTGCTGACTCACGGAGCGCTTTGTCTGACTGCAGGCACAAAGTGAGAATGAAGCGATTTTTATTGTTATTGTCATCATTAATCCTTTCATTAAAGTCTCTTTTATTCATGTCAATATCCTGACCCTCTCTCCCTTCCCTCTCCTAAATCTCATTCGTTGGGCTGGTTTCTCCAAACTCTCTTAGCTCAAATTTTAATTAAAGTGAGCCACAAGCCTTGAATCTCTAATGAGCCTCTCTTCCAGATTCCATTAGAAATTAGAGTTGCCACACTCTCTGTGGTGTCGTTCATTAGCATGGTATTATTTCTCAAACACAGACTGCAACTGTTGTGCAACTTTTTGCTTTAAGCTGACATTCAGATGTGAAATTGTCCCTTTCTCACATTTTGCATCCATCTAAGTGGCAATGTCATTGAGGATATCAAAGTGAAACAAGCAAAAGATTTGTGAGTGGAGCCAAACTCATCCCCAGAGAGGAGTCACTACTTAGTCTGCGTCATCGAGTCTGAGGGTGTGGGGGGGTTGTTCCCTCCTGGGGGGCTTTTCGGATGATTGAGACCTCTTCTAGATATCAAGACTTCTTTTGTTTTACTCAGTTAATACAAGCTTTCTCTTCTTAAACAGAGATCAATGCTTTCTTGATGCTTCAGACCCATCATTATGATGCATAATCAGCCAAGGTTTGTACTAGGCCTCCAGCAATCACATGCTAAGTTACAGCCCTGCTCTGGAAAGTGGAGGTTTCCCCAAATTGGACTTCTAGAAGTCAGCAGGAGTGGAGTGCCAGCAAGGAGAAAGCAGGTTGCTGAATTTGCTCTTTATCCTTTTGTAGAATGTGAGCGCTGGAGAGAACTGCAACCATCGAGGACTCCAATGCCGTAATTTTACAGTTTAGGGAAGACAGATAAGGTGTTTGCTCAAGGTCACAATGGAGTTTTGGTCAACATGGGCACAGAGTGTTTTTCTGTGAAAAGCAGGGAGTAGAGAGATCCAGAGTAGGAAGGCCACCACACATGCATCTTCCACCACAGACAGTGGTGGCCAGTCCTTTTTCTGAACAGGTGCAAAGAAGTGGATCCTCACCAAGGGTCTATCAGTTCCAAGGCAGGTGAATGGGCTACTGTATGACCTTGACCAGATGATCCTGGGGGGAGAATCACATTCCTCTTGGTTCTCTTGTCTAAATACATGTTTCCTTGTCACCAGTTCCTCTTCACATATTCACTCCATGATTATTTATTAATATTTTATATACTTGTAATTCATATAGTTCTTTAATCCAAGTTAATTTTAATTTTTTTTTAGCTTTTATAATACAAATCTTCCAGCATGTGTAAATGTGAAAGAATAGTGTGAGGGATCTCCACGTAGCATCCCACACATGGTTCATCTTCCATCTATTTCTTGCCCACTTTCCAGCCCAGGACAGACATTGTACCATGCCATCTGAAAACACTTCAGTGTGGATCTCTAAAATCCTGCTGTTTCTGTTGCCTTGTCTTCTAACAATAATTTCTTAAAGAAAAAAAAAAAAGACTGTATTTATTTACTCATGAGAAACAGAGAGACAGAGAGGTAGAGACACAGGCAGAGGGAGAAGCAGGCTCCATGCGGGGAGCCAGACATGGGGACTTGATCCCTGGTCTCCAGGATCAGGCCCTGGACTGAAGGCTGAGCCACCCAGGCTGCCTCAATAATTTTTTTTTTTTAAGACAGATATGGTCTTTCTTCTGCTTTATTTTGGTTTATTTTCCCCCCTTTTCCAGGTTTTTTAGTTTGTCTTCAATTTATTTTCATGTTTTCATTTCCACCAATAGAGATAGGCAATAGCATAAATTTCCTTATGATAGCCTGATTTTACAGAGAACTCTAATCTAATATCTATTCAGCAGACTCTGTAGAGAATCTGATATATGGCATTTTCATTATTTTTAAGACATTCTGTAATTTTGTTTTGTCTTTCTCTTTTTACTCAAAAATTATTTAAGGGCAATTTGTTCTTCTTTTTAAATTTGCAAGTGTAAAAACCTTTGATTCATGATAAGTTTCTAGTTTTATTGCATTATGATCGAAAAATGTTATTTTTATATCTTTTTCTTCACCTATATGGAGGTCTCCTTTGAAGCCCAAGACATGGTCAGTGACTGTGGAAGTTACATGTGTACTTTCTATTTGTCAGGCTTCAGATTTGATACATTTCTTTAGATTTATCTTATTAATTATGTTGTATATGTCTTCCACATCTTACCAATTTTTGTCCATTTTATCTTTCTTATACTGAGAGTGATATTTTAAAGTCCCTCTGGTAATGTGTCTACTCATCCTCTTATCTCTGGTAGCTTGTGCTTTATAAACAGTTGACGTGTAATTGGGCATATAGATATTAACGCCATTCATCAGCATTATGACTTGTAGACTTTAACACAGTAAATAGTCCTGTGTTTCTTTGATGCGTTGTGGTACAATTTCTACTTTGTTAGGTATCAAGTTGCAATTCTTAATTTATTTTATTAGGAATTCTCAATATAGCAGTTGCCTGTTCTTCTGTCCCACCTTTTAACCTTTCTGAATCTCTCTGTTTTAAGTGTATCTCTTTTAAAAACCATCCCATTGGATTTTGCTTTATTAGACAAATATATGATCCATATATCTGGCCTCAGCTCTGTTTCATTGAGTGTTTGTGAGTTCCTTAAGAATGGTTTACTATGCAGTCTGTTTTATTTGCTCTCTTGTTAGTGTATCTTTGTTTTTAGGAAGGCTGGCATCTTTGTTCTGCAAGTTACTATATTTGATTAATTATCTTCATATAATACTGCTAGTCCCACCCCTCCTTTTTTTTTATCATGTCTTATATGTCAGTTATCTCCTATAAACAATATTGAAATTAGCTAGCTCAGTTTTTTTCCCCTCTTCCTTTCTCTACCCTCCAGCATTGATCTGGGGGATGGAAGTATTTTTGTAGTCTCACTTAATAAGTCCAAGGCAATTAGCAAGTTTATTTTATTTTTCACACATTCTCCCCATCCCCTTTTAAATAGTTGTACTTATATTGTCAGAGCAAATAGTCATTACATACTGCACTGCCTCCTGCGTAAGCATCCTTTACTTTAGATTCATATATTTTAATATATATACATATTAATACTTACCATCCATCCTTGCATTGATGGCTTCCCAGGCAACTAAATATTTTAGTTGTTTAACGATGCTTTCTAACACATTCCTGAAAAACAGACCTTGAGAACAATATGATTCTTGTTGCTACATGGTGAAAACAATGGGTTCTGGTCTCTTCCTCAATGGTCGGTTTGGCTGAATATAGAAACCTGCAGTGTTGACATTGAAAAGTCCAATGGCAATCTGATTTTTTTTGCCCTTATGTAAAGCATTGTTGTTGTTTTTTCTTTCTGGATTCCCAATGGATTATTTTCCCTTTAAAATCGGAGAGTTTGGGCAGCCCGGGTGGCTTAGCACTTTAGCGCTGCCTTCAGCCCAGGGCCTCCTCCTGGAGACCCGGGATTGAGTCCCACGCTGGGCTCCCTGCATGGAGCCCGCTTCTCCCTCTGCCTGTGTTTCTGCCTCTCTCTCTCTGCGTGTCTCTCATGAATGAATAAATAAAATCTTTAAAAAAAATTAAAAAAATAAAATGCAAGAGTTTTACTAGAGTAAGTCTCAGTGTTGCCATTTTGGGTCACTTTTCCTAGGTTTGTGCTGTGGCCTTAAAATATAAGGTTTTGGGTCTTTTTCTTTTCTTAACTTCAAGAATGTTTGTTGATTTATAGATTACAGTATTTGTTCTGTCCTGTGGCTTTGGTATTCTCTGTCAACGCTTCTTACACAAAGGTTTGATTTTCTTTCCATTTCTTCTGTATAATTTTTTTCTTTCTTCTTCATATTTAAAATTTTCTACTTTCTATCTTGTTTTCGTCCTAAGGCACTATCCACTGTCATTTGTTACTCTGCTGCCCACTTTAATTTATTTATAATTTATTTCTGTATTTTGAATTCTTTTCTGAGTATTTATTAGCCTCTCTTTCCAAATCTTCTTTATCTCTAATGACCTCATTTTTGGACTTTCTTACTTTGTTTTAATGTGGTCTTTTCTACCACTTTATTTATTTATTTTTAAAGATTTTACTTATTTATTTGAGAGAGGGAGAGCATGTGCACAAGCAGGGGGAGGAGCAGAGGTGCTGAGCAGGAAGCCAGTTGAGGGGGAGCTCAATCCCAGGACCCCATGATCACAACCTGAGCTGAAGACATATACATAACAGACTGAGCCACCCATCTCTATCACTTTTTTTAAAAAAGATTTTATTTATTTATTTATTCATGAACTACAGAGAGAGAGAGAGAGAGAGAGAGAGAGAGAGAGAGAGGCAGAGACATAGAGGGAGAAGCAGGCTCCATGCAGGGAGCCTGATGTGGTACTCCATCCTGAGACTCCAAGATCACATCCTGAGCCAAAGGCAGATGCTCAACCACTGAGCCACTCAGATGTCCCCAATCTCTACAACTTTAAAAATTATTTTAGCTCATTCAGAATATTAGGGTGTAGTCTACATGGTTTTTAGGCATGTCTTATAGATAGCTTTCATCATTTCTGAGGGCACATTATTTTATTTCTTTTTTTTTCTTATAGTTACTTTGTAATTTTTTTGGCTTCCCTCTTGTGTTATTTTTATGAAGGAATAGAAAACATAGTTTTGATTTTGCAGTATCTGTCTCCTGTACTTCCTTCCCCTTGGATCTTTTGTTTCCTTTGCCTCTATTTTCCATGTTTTGCTCAATTTGAATTTCACCCCCAGCGCTTCTCCTCAGGGGAGGGCTTTTTCCTGGAAGTCATACTTTATTTGCTTCTGATGAGTTCACAGCGCCCACACTACTCCAATATGTTCAGGCCTTCTGAGGTCTCTCTGTGCTCACCCATAAATCAGATTCTGCAGAACCCCCTTCCTGGCTCAGTTGCTATTCTAGGTTGGTGCACTGTGTTTTCCTGTGAGTGCCTGTGGTGACAGGCTAGGCTCTTCACCCTAATAGATGCTGATCAAACAGGTCTTATCACTGTCCTTGACTTATCTCCACCTACTCATACTTTGGGTTTGTAAGCAGATCTTTTCAGAGTTTTGTTATAGACATGGTCTATGCGTTTTTGTTTTGTTTTTAAAGATTTTATTTATTTATTCATGAGAGACACAGAGAGAAAGGCAGAGACACAAGCAGAGAGAGAAGCAGGCTCCCTGCAGGGAGCCTGATGTGGGACTCTAACCTTGGACTCCAGGATCAGGACCTGAGCCAAAGGCAGACCCTCAACCACTGAGCCACGCAGGTGCCCCTGGTCTCCGCATTTAAAAATTTGCTATCCTGGTTATTAAATATGCATAATGAGGAACTTCCAGAAAGTTTAAAACTATACTGCTACAACATCTTGCCAGAATTCACTCCAAGTCACTTGGAACACATTTAGGTTGCTGGTTCTCCGTCACAAATTCCTTGAAGATGGGGAGGGTGATAATCTGCACCCAAGAGCCAGACAGAGAGTTGCATATGTGCACAGGTTCACATTCTTGAACAGCTTATAAAGTCATTCCCCCAAATTTGGAAACTACAGAATAGTGCATAGGAAGAAAATTAATATCACTAGTCATACTCCCACCACAGAAATACCCACTGTAGACAAGCTGATGCTTTCTCTTCCAGTATTTTCTCCAAGCAATTTAAAAATATATATACACATTGTAATTGAGATCATAGTGTACACTGACATGTTTTTGCCACAACAACTAGAGATTCACTTAATTTACTTTAGGGAGAGGAGATTATTGTCAGGTTATTTACAAACTGAAGAGAGAATTAATGTAGCACTACCAGCAACTCTGGCTGCTTTAGGGACTGGTGGTTCCCATGGTTTCTCTCCTGGGCTCCATACTCTTCTCTCTGTCTTCTCTATTTCTCTTGAGCCCACTCTATTACAACTTCAGATTATCTGTGGTTTGTCTTGACTTCTCTCTACATCATAGTCTATCAGCCTTATAGTAATGGGCTTATTTTATAAACATCTCTTAGTCCAGATTCCTCAGAGAGATCTGATTATCTCAGATTATCTTTTCCTCCAGAGGCCCATTTTAAACAACCCATAGATCAAAGAAGAAATCACAAGCAAAGTTAGAAAATATTTTGAGACAAATTAAAATAAAATGATACACTAAAACTTATGAGATGCAGGGAAAGCAGTGCACAGAGGGAAATTTCTAGCTCTATAGGCTTACATTTTAAAAAAGGTAGAAAAAAGAACTCAAATCAGCAACCTGACTTTATTGCTTAGGAACCTGAGAAAAGAACAAATTAAACCCAAAGTTAGCAAGAGGGAGGAAAGAATAAAACATTAAAGCAGAGATAAATGAAATAGAGAATAGAAGAATAATAGAGCAAATAAATGAAACCAAGAATCGGTTCTTAGCACCGATCAAGAAAATAGACAAAGCTATAGCTAGAATGACTAAGAAAAAAAGGAAAAGGTTAATCTCAATTGATACAAGAAAAGCATCTGACAAAATTCAACACTGTTTTATGGTAAAAACACTCAGCAAAGTAGGAATAGAAGATACTATCTCAACATAATAATATATGGGCCATTTGTGAAAAGCCTGTAGCTCATGTCATATAGATGGTGAAAGACTGAAAGCTTTTCCTCTGAGATCAGGAAGAGGAGGATCCCCACTTTTGCCATTTTCATTCAACATAGTAATGAAAGTCGTAGCCAGAGCAATTAGACAAGAAAATAGAAATAAAAGGAATTCAAATAGAAGAAGAAACAGAACTATTCCTGTTTGCAGATGATGTTATTTTATGTATAGAAAAATCCTAGAAATTCCATACACACACATACAAAATCTGTTAGAACTAGTACATGGATTTTGTGGGAAAAGCTGCAGGGTACAAAAATCAATGCACAAAAATCAGCTACATTTCTACACATGAATGGTGAACAATTTGAAAGGGAAATTAAGAAAATAATTCTAGGGATGCCTGGGTGGCTTAGTGGTTGAGCATCTGCCTTTGGCTCAGGGCATGATCCCGGGGTCCTGGGAATAAGTCCTGCATCAGGCTTCCTGCATGGAGTCTGCTTCTTCCTCTGCCTGTGTTTCTGCCGATCTCAATCTCTCTCTGTGTCTCATGAATGAATAAATAAAATCTTAAAAAAAAAAGAAAATAATTCCATTTACAATAGCATTCCAAAAAAAGGGGGGGAATAAAATGCTATGAATAAACATAACCAAGGAGCTGAGAGATCTGTGCACTATAAGCTATAACTTATTGATCAAATAAATTAAAGAAAACACAATAAATGGAAAGACATTCTGCATTCATGGATTGGAAGACTTAATATTGTTAAAATGTCCATTCTACCCAAAGCAGTCTACAGATTCAATAGACTGGCTTTTTTTTTTTTCCCAGAAATGGGAAATTCCACTCTAGAATTTGTATGGAGTCTCAAGGAACCCCAAATAGCTAAGACAATCTTGAAAAATAACAAAGTTGGAGGTCTCACACTTTCTGATTTCAAAACTTATTACTCTGCTACAATAACCAAAACAGTGTTGTACCACCATAAAGACAGACATATAGACCAATGTATTGGACTAGGGAGCCCAGAAATAATCCCTCATATGTAGGGTCATGATTTTTAACAAGGTGCCATGATCATTCAGTGGGGAAAGGAAAATCTTTTCAACAAATGGTGCTGGGAAACTGAATATCTACATGCAAAAGAATGAAGTTGGACCCTTACCTTACACAACATACCTAACTCAAAAAGGATCAAAGACCTAAACATAAGGGTTAAAACTATAAAGCTCCTGGGAAAAAAATAGAGGAAAAACTTCATGATACTGAATTTAACAATAATTTCTTGGATATGACACCAAAAGCATGGGCAACAAAAGTAAAAATAGATTAAGTGGACTACATCAAAATTTAAACTTTTATGTTTCAAGGGACACAATTAACTGAGTAAAAAGACAATTTACAGAGTGGGCAAAAATACTTGCAAATCATTTATCTGATAAGGAGTTAATATCTAGAATATATAAAGAGCCACAACTCAGCAACAACAAAAAATGAACAACTTGATTACAAAATGGACAAAGGATCTGAAAAGATACAAATGATCAAAAAAAAAAAACCATATGAAAAGATGCTCAACATCACTAATCATAATGGAAGTATAAATCAAAGCCACAATGAGAAGCTATCTCATCCCCATTAGAATGGCTACTATCAGCTCTGCAGTTCTATGATTTTAAGAAACATGTTTGATTAGGTCATAGTTTCTAAACCTTGGCACTACTAACATTTGGATCAGATAATTGTTTCCTGGGGGGGTGGGGAGTAGGAACCGTCCCTACTGCATTTTAGGATGCAAGAGCTGCATTTTAGGATGTTTAGCAGCAGCTCTGGCCTCTACCCACTAAGTGCCAGGAGTATTCCCTCCATTAAGTGTGACAATCAAAAATGTCTCTAGGCATTGCAATATGTCCCTTGGGGAACAAATCTGTCCCCAGTTGAGAGGCACTGAATTAGATTATGCAAAAGGAAATGAAGAGCTTGCTTAGTCCATCAGGTGCTTGAGATATTCGGTCTTAATAAATGTCCTCAATGGGAGCCTGGGTTGCTCAGTTGGTTGAGTATCTGACACTTGATTTCGACTTGGGTCATAATCTCAGAGGAGTAGGATTGAGCCCCAAGTCTGGCTCCATGCTCAGCAGGGAGTCTTCTTGAGACTCTCTTTCTCACTCTGCCCCTCCCCTGCTTGCATGCACACTCTCTCTCTCAAATAAATAAATAAATCTTTAGAATGAATGAATGAAAAAATAAATCTTTAAAATGATTTGGTTTAAGTAACTGCATGAAGCTATTTTGCATTCATCATCGGCAAGAGGCAGTTTGCCTTCAGAATTCCCTTAGCCTCCCATTCAGAATCTTTTTGTATTTTTCTACTATAAGTTATGACTTCCCACCCAGTTACCCTAGGAATATGGTAACTTCTATTCCCATTGCTATTCAAACATGATCTCAAGAAAGTAAGTGATAAAGAATTTATTTTTATTTTTTTTAAAGATTTTATTTATTTATTCATGATAGAGAGAGTGAGAGGCAGAGACACAGGCAGAGGGAGAAGCAGGCTCCATATAGGGAGCCCGACATGGGACTCGATCCCAGGACTTCAGGATCACACCCTGGGCCAAAGGCAGGCACTTAAACTGCTGAGCCACCCGGGCTGCCCAGTGATAAAGAGTTTAAAAGATGGTACCAGAGCAATATGGTTCAAGAAACAACTGCGAGTCAGGTGACTTGGGTTTTAGTCCTAGCTTTGTCACAACCAATCCCCTAGTCCTGAGCAAGTCAATTAATCATTCTGGGCCTCCATCATCTCCTCTGCAAAGGTTGAGTATTAGATCAGATGATCTACCCACACTTATTCTCACTCAAAGGTAAAGACTAATACAACAAGCGTTGTTGGTTACACACTTGTTGCAGCAAGACAATAATATGCTGCAAGGTGGTTGCACATTCATTGGAAATGATCCTTTTACTAAGGAAAAAAAAAAGGAAGAAAGAAAGCTAACTTTGAATGCCAGACTGAAGATGCTATATCTGTGTAAGATGAAAAAGTATAGAAGGTTTTAAAGCATACATTCAGTCATGGACTATAAGACTTTCATAGCTTAAAGGTATGTTAGAGAATACCTTATCCTACCCTCTCATCTTACAAAAGGAGATCCTGAGGCCTAAAAAGAAAGGTGACTTGTCTACTTATTATTACCAAGTGGTGTCATCAACACCGTTTTAAATACTGGGAACTTGAAAGCAGAGGGAAAATTGCTTTTTGGAGGCTATATGCACTTTCAGAGTCACTTATCTGAAACCACTTAGCACACTCACTCGTCTCCTGCCCTTGTTGGAATGAAAGAATTTCTTTCTGGATGTATTTCCATAAACAAGTCCATGATACATAGGGCAAACACAGTACGAATATCAAGAGCAGATAGATACTGAAAGTCAAAGAGCTTTCCGTGATTAGGGCAAGAGACCAAAACTACACAGGATTTTAAAAAGAGAAAGTCAAGTAAAAAATTATTAATTAGTAACAGAAAAATGTAGTAATAGGGCATTGGCTGCTAATAGTCAGAACTCTGAAGAATCCAGATTGGCAATATAGGGAGCAGATCTACCTGAGGGCTCAGAGTATCCTAGGTAAAAATAAACCTGGGAGACCACCCCCTCCAACCATAGAGACACACACACACACAAGGCTGAGATTCAGAGCTTGTTGGAGAGGACGGGGCTGTGGCCCACTGGATGGTGCAGTTTGCTGAGGTTGACACAGGTGGAGACAGCCAAGCAGGAAACTGACCCTGGGGTGACAACAAAACTTTCCAGGAAGCTGCTGAAGGGAATGCTGTTGAATTTTCTGGAAAGCTAGCTGGGGCATTGGTGAGATTGACCAGGAAACTTCTGGGAATCTACCTCTTGGGGGTTGTTCTTGAACTCACCGGAAGTCAGATGAGGTGCCTTCAGAACTCTCCGGAAAGCCACACACACAGGGGTGGAAAAGGCTCCACGGGGGTCCTGCCCAGGCGAGGAGCGAGAAGGAGAGAGCGAGGGGCTGGGGAAGAGACGCCCCTTCCTCCTGCAGCGCACCTCCTCTGCCCTCTGCTGGCGAACCGTAACTTCGTGCCAGTGGGCAAAGGAGAAAGCTTGCAAGATTCAGTTCCAGGGTCATGGGTAGGCCGGCAAACAGCATTGAGAGGCGCGAGGCAATACACTGATAAGGGCACATTCACAGCCAGGAGCCCTATCAATGAGGTGGTGCACGCACACACTACACACACACACACACACACACACCCCAAAGTAACACAACACACACGTGGCCGTTCAGGTAAAAACTGTAAAACAAGCACTCCTCTTTGGATCACAGTCTTCCCAGATGCACAGAATCTCCACCAGCCTGGAATCACAGGTTAAGGCACACCGCGCCCCCCTTGGTCCAGGGCAGTACTCCAAGGTCCAACTTTTCTAGTTTTCTTACTCTCCTTCCCCCAGATCTTCAATTAGGGCTGCATTGGATATCTCCAAAATGCATGAAAGCTGAAAAAAAAAAAAGATTAGAAGAAGTCTTGCTTAGGTCTCAGAAGCCTGGGGTATTAGAGAGGAAAGATAACTTCTTAGCTGGGGTGCTCCTGTGTGGGGTTTGCACCTGTTGTCCTAGCTATTGTCAATGAGCGCTCCTCCCACTCTTCAAAGTATCTTCCTTCAGGCAAAAAATTGTATAGCTCTCCCCTGCTCCCCCACCCTACCCCGTGAAGCCAGCAGTCAGTCCACTCCCCTGGGTTTATAGAACGAGGAACTCTCCCACATTGATGATAAGAGGCTCCTTGGAGTTATGGAGAGGACTGGACTTGGATCCACGGTGTGACTTTGGCCAGCTACTTGGCAGCTCTTTAAAATGGCTCAACAAGGCAGGTGCTGGTATGGTCAAAGGAGAGACTGTGGGGAGCGTCAGGCACGAGAGTCAGGGCCTGAGAGATGTGCCATTCCCACCACATGTTCCTCCACCTGCCCACCTCCCCATTTCCTATCACGCATTCTCCGTCTATCTGTCTTTCACACCAGGATGACAGGATGTATTTTTGTAGCAGTGGAACACAATAACTCTTCAGAATAGTCCTGCCAACAGGGAGGCTGAAGTGGGGGCTGTAGGTGCCCAAGACTCGCTAAGCAAGAAGGGGATGCTGGATACCATGTCTCCAGTTTAGGCCTCCTTCTGGGCAAATTCCCTCTTCTGAAGCTTACCAGGTGCTTGGAACAATGGACCAGGAGCCAACGCCACCGTCTGGAGATGCCTGTACTCAAGTACAAGTGTACCTGGGAAAGAGCATCCCAAGATCGCCATCTGGTGGCCTCACTGTAGAACACTTATCCTGGCCACTTGAATAACCAAACAAGTTGGCAGCTACCTTGAGGCCATTTGTAAAAAAAGAACCACAGGCTGGGACTCCTGATGTGGGACACCTCGTGATGTCTGCTAATGGGGGCTGCTTGGGAGCAGGTGTCTCTGAGGTACATTTCTCAGGCCACACTTTGACATGGAGTTAGAGACAGTCCTGCCAGGCTTGCTGCCCTGGATTCAAGATAGGTTACTCCAGGGTTTCTTAACCTCAACTCTATTGACATTTTGGACTGGACAGTTTTTTGTTTGTTTGTTTGTTTGTTTGTTTTTGTCAAGAGGAGCTGTCCTGTGCTCTGTAGGAAGTTTAGCAACATCCTTAGTCTTTGCCCACTACAAGTCAATAGCACCCCAGCCCAGTTCCCAGTCACGTCAATCAAAAATGTTCCCAAGTGTTGCCACAGGTCCTCTGGGGGAGTGGGAGGAATCATTCCTGGTTGCAAACTATTGGGCTGATCAACCAATGAATAGCAACCAATGCTATTCATTTAACAAACATTCCCGTTCTTGGCATGTCAAGAACTGGAAGAACATGTCAAGAACATGGCAGAGGGCAGTGGTGACTCTTAAAATAGATCGGCAGCCGTCCCCACAGGTTCAGGATGCTGAGGTTCAGGATGCTGAGATAAACCAGCAACAAGCCCATTTTCTAGGGCACCCCTCCATAAAGTTTTACCCGTGGTGTTCCTCATATGCGTGCTCTGGTATAGTGAAGCTGGCTTCTATTTTAGATCTGAAGGTGCTCGCTTCGGCAGCACATGTACTAATATTTTAGATCTGAGGTCTCTCCTCTAAACCCCAAAGGAAAACAAAATCTATCCACATGAGGATTAGGTGCGTTCATCATATAATCCTCAGAATCAGGAGGGTCTATAGTCATAAGAACAGCTACTGTTTTGTTTTGTTTTGTTTGACCAACACGAAAGAAATGCCAAGCCCCATGGTCAGCATTTTCCTGCCTTCATTCCTCACTATAACTCTGTGAGGTGGGTGCCATTTTATAGGTGAGAATTGGACCACAGATAAGTCACTGGGCCAAGACCATAGAGCTTGTACTTGTAGAGCTGAATTTTGAACTTGGGTTCCACACAGCCTTCTACAAGTCCCTGCCATCCCCAGTGATCTGATTTCTGAGAAGCCATTTGGAATTTGTCATCAGTACATCGTGGTGTAGGCTTTGGTGAAGTTCTCCTTTTCCTCTGCCTTCGGCATGCTTACTTTGTCTCCTTGAGCATCTAGTGGCATCTCAAGGGAAGGGATTGTGCCTGCTGCTTTCCTTGGGGTGCTTTCAGAGCCAGCACAATGTTTGGCACAGAGGTCCTCAAAAGCACCCAATAGGCTCACCAAGGCAGCTCCCTTCCATGCAGAGCAGGCCCTGCCTAGAAGCCCTCAGAGTTCCACAGCATTCCTATTGGCTCCTCTTTCCTTAGAACCATACCTAATGAAGAGATCCATCTCATCTCCACCTACATCTCCCGCCGGTGGCAATCTAATTAGGTTCTCTCTACAATTAACCATTCGTAATTAAAGAGGAGCAAAGCCCATGTGTCATTCTTAAACTTCATCCATTAAACAACAATGTCCAATTTTGAAATCCCTCTTCAGACAAGGAGAAGCGGTACATGTGTGGGATAAGAATTCTCCAGATATGCTAACCTAAATTTAATTATGCAAGGAGAACAGAGGTTTAACTTCATTCTTCCTGAAAGTGCTATAATTAAAACTCAATTAGGGGCAGTGCTGGCCAACATCATTATTTGAGTGTCACCCTGTTGAAGAGACAAATAGCTCAGTGCTGCTCCCAGGGATGTTGGGCTGAAGCCTTTTCCAGGAAAGGGGTCACTTGGTCTATCCACTGTCTTTCAACAGTCTTCTAGAAGCACCATTGGCTCATTTGCTTCCTCTTCATTTGTGATTTTTAAAGACTATTCTATCAGAGCATCTAGATCAAAGGAAGAAGCAGCCATTCAGATGTCCTGTCCATTAACAATTCACTTATGATGGGCCTACTGTTTCGCATACAATATTTTGTTTAATCTTTACCTCAACCACAGAACGTAGGTATTGTCCTTATATAAAGACAAGAGATTTATTCTTAAGTATCTTATGGTTTTTGGTGCAATTGTAAATGGTATTGATACTTACCCCAAAGATACAAATGTAATGATCCAAAGAGGCACATGCACCCCAATGTTTATAGCAGCAATGTCCACAATAGCCAAACTATGGAAAGAGCCCAGATGTCTTCTGACAGGTGAATGGATAAAGATGTGATATATATTCAGTAGAATGTTACTCAGCCATCAGAAAAGATGAATACTTACCATTTACATTGACGTGGATGGAACTGGAGGATATTATGTTGAGCAAAATAACTCCATCAGAGAACAGTTATCATATGATTTCCCTCATATTTGGAATATAAGAAACAGCACAGAGGATCATAAACGAAAGGAGGGAAAACAGAATGAGAAGTCATCAGAGAGGGAGAAAAACCATAAATTAAGAGATACTCTTAACTACAGGGAATAAACTGAGGGTAGCTGGAGGGGAAGTGGGTGAGGAGATGGGATCACTGGGTGGTGGGCATTAAGGAGGACAATTGATATGATGAGCCCTGGGTATTATATGCAACTGATGAATTATTGAACACCACATCTGAAACTAATGATGTACTATATGTTGGCTAATTGAGTTTAAACTAAATAATAATAATAATAATAATAATAATAATAATAATAAAGACAAGAGAGTCAAGGTTCAGAGAAGTTAAAGAATCACCAGTCACGCCAGTGTGGAATGGTGAGACCAACCAGGCCACCTCCAGAGTCTGTGCTTATTATGTTGTAAAAAAAGCATTTTGAAATAGTTTTCCAAATATCTGATGTTTTGACATTAGAGGCCATTTTACTCTGTTTTTGAATGTAAAACAGACATATGAAAAGCAAAAACGAGGGTTCTGAATTCTCGAATGCATTATGTTAGCAAGAAGGCCAGTAAGCTTCCCATCCTAAACCCTCGCCAGTAATTCTGTGTAGTTTGGGATCAATCATAAAGGAACTATGGTGTTTCCATTGGCTTTGAGGAGACAGGACCCAGACCATACACCACGGTTAGAGAAACACAGCCCAGATACGATCCATATCTTCGGTGGGCCTGTCTGCACAGACTACCCATGTCACCAGACAATCATGGCTCCCTCTTGGAATTCCCACCAAGAATCCATGTCAGTCAGGCACCTCGCCCAGGGCCACCACTTATAGTTGGTAAATGATGCCCTTCACATGGCAGAGCACCTGCTATAGGACACATGGGCCTGAGATCCAGCTCACATTCCACTCCTGACAAAGAAAGGGTATCTCTTCTCATTTGCCCCAAAGTGCTGATAACAATGGCGTGATCCTGCAGGTTTCAGAGTGCCCAGGCCCACAGCCCACTGGACATGCTGCCTCTAGATCTTTTCACACAGAAAACAGGATAAATTTGAAACCTCTGAAGGTAAGCCTCTAGATCTACTCCTATTTCTCTTCTTTTTCTAGCAATCCAAGATCCTCTTCACTCATAGCTTCTCTAATTTCATTCTACCACCCATGAGCATCTGCCTCTTGCCCACCTAGTGAATGGAATTTTGTTTCCTTAGGGGTAGCTTGGCTGGGTTTTCTGTCAACACATCTGCAATAGGAATGTGGTTGAAAACCCAGGTGGGGCTTAGGTGGGTAGCCCAGGAGTGCTTGGTGACTGGAGCAGCCACTAATTGCAGAAAGGCAGTGGGATGAGGCCGGTGAGCTGTGGGCTTCCACTTGGCTTCATATTAGGTTGGCAGGTAAGTAGTTTGTTGGGTCATTCATCTACCCGTTCATTTCAAATGACGTAGTCCCGAAAAATACTTGAGATGATTTAAAATACATGTAATATCAAAGGTGAAACAAAAGAGAACATGATACGACCACTTGAGAAAACTGTATGGAAGTTTTTAACAAATGTAAACATGTACCTACCCTTCGACTGAACAATTTTATTCCTAGGTCTTGACCCAGGAAAAATAAGACTATGCATGTCCATGAAAGACTTGACGAGAATATTTGTAACATCTTTATTCATAATCGCCAAAAAAAAAAGTCCATGTACCTATCAGAGGACAACGAATAAACAAACTACGTGTCTTCGTATGATACATTTCTATTTAGTTAATAGAAGGGAATACATTTTAGATAGGTACAATATAGACGAGTCACACAGAAATTATGCTTGTGAAAGGAGATAGACATAAAGGCATTTGTATTGATGAATCCGCTTACATGATGGTAAAGAAGCAGCAAAACTCATCTGTGACAACAGCAGTCAGAATAGTGATTGCTCTGGGGTGGGTTGGGTGGTAGGTAGAAGGCTGAATGAAGAGGGCACGAGGGAACTTTCTGGGATGACAGAGATGTTGTATACCTTGAATTGAGTGTGGATTACATGGTATACGCATTTGTCAAAACTTATCAAACTGTACACTGAGGACCTGTATGTTTCACTTCAGGTAGAAAATACCTAAAAAAAAGCAGAACGATCAACAAAAACCTCCAAAAGTTTCATAAGAAACAAAAAAAAAAAGAAACCAAGCAAACAAATGGAGAGACCGTCTAGAGCCAGGTGATGGGCTGCATTCAAACCCTGGTCCAGCTCTTACCAGTAATGGGATTTCAGTCCCATTTATGGGGTGGCGAACTCTCAATGCTATCTATTTTTTCAAAAGATTTTATTTATTTATTTGACAGAGAATGAGAGAGAGAGAGAAAGCAGAAGGAGTGACAGGCAGAGGGGGAAGGAGAAGCAGACTCCCCACAGAGCAGGGAGCCCAACGCAGGGTTTGATCCCAGGATCCCAGGATCATGACCTGAGCCAAAGGCAGACACTTCAACAACTGAGCCACCCAGGTGCCCTCTCAATGCTATTTAAAAGAGATACTAATCTTTCAGGAAACTTACCTTTCCTTGGAGACCATAAATGGAGGTCTCCAAGATGGGACTTTAGGAAGGGGCTCACAAACCTCTCAAAAATGTCCTAAACATCATGCACATTTGTTTTGGGAGCAGGTTCATGGTTTTCCATGAGACCCCTAAGATAACTGCTCCAGGACCCCAGGGTGAGGTGATCCTCAGAAATAAGCAACCAGGTCAAATACTGAGCCTTCTAATTCCTTAGAAATGAGTCACTAAATCCAGTTCCCCTAAGGAAGTAGAGTACACAGAACCTGGCCCTCAGAGGTACCTCCCAACCAGGGGGAAGGAATAATAAACATGGCTTCTTCGTTCTTCTGGAAATAAGGCCAAGCACTGTGCCTTTCCAGCTTCATAAAGGCCATGATCCTCATCTGTGTGGACCATTGAACTACCAGGGACAGAGGGCACATGGGGCAGTGCTGGGCCATGGGAAATGCAGGTGAGAGAGAGCCTCCAGCGTGTAGGGAAGCTGTGGGAAGCTGTGATTCATACTTTCTGGAAGGAGTGAAAGGCTCCTGAAAAGCTGGGTGAACTATGAGTTGGAAAGTCAAGCCCAAGAACCGGCAGCTCCTCCTCCCTCCCCCACCTTCCCATTCTCCTCCAGCATCTCCTCCAGCCTTGCCTCCAGGCTTCTTGCTCCAAGAGAAAACTGTTGGAGTCTCTCTTCAAGGCCCTAGCAGTTGCTTCTACTCCAGAAATGAAGAATGACAGCAAGTGGAGCTTGGTGCAGCCCTACTGTGAGGGGAAGGACAAATGATTGTTCTTGAACAACTGTGCAAGACATAAATGACAGACTCTGAAGGTGGGAGGACTGAGATTTGAGGGCGCCTCCACTGTACATTCACTGGGTGACCTTAGAAACACTCTTCACGGGGCAGCCCAGGTGGCTCAGCGGTTTAGCGCCCTCTTCAGCCCAGGGCCTGATCCTGGAGACCCGGGATGGAGTCCCATATCAGGCTCCCTCCATGGAGCCTGCTTCTCCCTCTACCTGTGTCTCTGCCTCTCTCTCTCTCTCTCTGTGTCTCTCATGAATAAATAAATAAATAAAATCCTTAAAAAAAAAAAAGAAACACTCTTCACTTCTGTGTGCCTCAACTCATTATCTATGATAAAAAAAAAAAAACTCTCCTTCATATGGTGTCATAAAGTCTGAACTGGACAGGGCCTGGTGCTTAGCAGGACTCTGTACACAGTAGGTGGCACATTAAAGCTTCCACAGCTACTACTGACCCACTGGGAGCGTCCGACTTCCTTCCATCTGATGAGTTTGGTGCATGCCATTTGGATTTATTTATTCATTCAACTCTTAAGCCATGAGCCCCTACTGTCTGCCAGGTACGGTACTAGGACCCTGGAACATGGTGGAGAATCAGTGGGCATGGCCCTATCCTTCAGGGGCCCACAAGAGCCAGAAGCCAGAAGCCACTGGGGCCCATCTCTGGAGCCAGTGCAGTCTGCCAGGGTCACAGTAGCTTCTGCTTCCATCCAGGGACTCCTCAGGAGAGACTCTGACGCTCTGCTTCCTCAGCTGGCCTGACACACTGGTGCCCATAGGGTGGGGGACTGCTTACAAGCATCAGCAGGTTCCTGTGAGTTGTGGCTGGTGGCACCTCTGATGAAGTGCCAGAGGCAATCTCTTTGTTATCTGATTCCTTGTGATTCATCACTGCTGGGTGTTGACAGCCACCTTGGTGTCTGCCCGGCTCTGCCTGGGGCCTGGAACCACAGTACGCTCTACAACCCAATGGAAAAAGCCACCACAAGCACGCAGGCTGGGAAAGCTGGCACAGTTCTAGGGGCTCTTGCCTATGGAGTTGGTCCTGGTTATGGCTTTGGGCGCTGGCAATGGTCTGTCCTGAGATGCAGCCAGTGCAGCCAGCACAGTCCATCCAGCAGCTGTGGAATAGTGGTGTCTGAGAACCAGAGATTCTCAGGTCAGCAGTTAGCGGGGGAGGGAGCCAGTAGGGGTCTGCGGGGGCACACCCCAACACTCCTAGATAATAACAGCATTAACAATCATTCTTGTCATGAGGCCCATGATCCTTTATCCAAAATTCTGGGAGCCATATGCATTTGGAAATTCAGCATTTGGGGAGTGGTTTAGGAAGATATATGGTGTAAATACTATGTCTTATCTGATGTCCCCAAGGGGTCTGGGGCAGCACCCCATAATCAAATACACTAAATGGATGAGTATTCCAAACAAGGCAGAATAATAAAGACTATAAGTGATTTCACATTCATTTTGAAGGATTCACTGCCAAACAAATTATGCAAAAACATGGTTTTTTGAGCCCTTTTTGGATTCATGATCACAAAGAAGGGATTGTGGAAAAGCATAATTACAGGAACAGTTATTAACGACAATAATATTGTCTCTGCAATTGTTTTCTTGATCCTATCCAAGTGGGAGGGAAAACACCTCTAGAAAATGACATTTGTACTGATCTAAAACAAGCGCTTTAAATATAAACAGCATTTTGCTAGGTCAATGTGCTGCTGCGCACCCCCCCCCCCCCGCCCCCAACGGCCACTGCCATACCTCCAGTACCTCCAGTACCTCCAGTATGGAAATTCTGGACCTGCCCCTGCAGAAATGCCCAAGGGAAGGCCTGTATGAGGAGATGCCTAGAAGTACTTTGGGTATCAAGCACCTGCTCCCAGAGGCAAATGGGGACCATTGGCAGTCTCAGTGATACTCTAAGGGCCAGCCTGCTGCTTCTGCCAGAAACAGAGAAAGAAGATATGCAAGGGCTGTTTCTCCCCAGCTTAAGGTGATCCCAGGTGTAAGTGAGTGCAGGAGGTGTGGACATGGTGTCCTGGAGCAGACATGGGCACAGGGTTGGATGGAGAGCCTGCAACAGGCCTCTTGGTCCTGGGACAACACCTCACAGAGCATCCAGCTGCATGGGCGAACTGCATATTCCTGTCTGCATAAGTCCTTTCCATTATCCCTGACCTTATCCTTGACCTTGAGCAAGGGCACTCAGAGCAGAGACAGACTCCATGCTCCTACAAGAGCCTCAAAGGGCAGTCAGTGCTCTATAGGCCCCAGCACTGCCCCCCCACCTCACAGGGAGGCACTGCGTGGGCGGGGGAGTGTTATAGATGCATCTCAATCGCCTGGGGGCTGATCCAGAAACTTAATGTTTAACCTCATTACTAGAGGACATGTTCTTTTTTAAAAAAAGATTTTATTTATTTATTCATGAGAGATGCAGAGAGAAAGAGGCAGAGATACAGGCAGAGGGAGAAGCAGGCTCCATGTAGGGAGCCTGATGTGGGACTTGATCCTGGGTCTCCAGGATCATGCCCTGAGCCTAAGACAGACACTTAACCACTGAGACACCCAAGTGTCCCACCAGAGAACATTTTCTTGCTAAAGTTTAGGAACTTATGACAAAAGAGAAGAGGTACCTCTGAGATGCAGGGAGCTGAGAATGGCAGGTCAGCCTACCACGGAGTTCTTCACCATTGCCAATCTTGGAAGGGCATCCTTAGGGAGAATGATCATTTCATGAACAGACACTATGCTCCCACAATTATTGTATTGTATCATCAAACAATCCTCTGAACAGGGTGCTGTGGTTCATTTCATATTTGCATCTGGAAAGGAGTGAACCAGTGGTGGAGTTGGGATTTGAACTCCTGTCTGCTGAATTTGAAGGCTTGGGGTCAGTGTCCTGTTGCTGTCTGGATTATAGTAACCACAGGAGCAATGTGGAGTCTCTACTGCACTTCTCTCCCTATACCGGAGTGAAAAGGGAGTTTATGATATAACCAAAGAATCCTGGGAACCTACTTTACCTCCTGTTTTTAAAACAGCCAATGCAAGGGCTGTTAATGCAAGTAACACTGCCAAGCATTTGTACATAAGTTACAGTTCACAAAGTCCTTGTCCATGTCGCATGTTTCTATCTGATGAGGCTCACTGAGAAATGTGCACCCTCCCCAGCTAGCAGGCAGATGGCAAGGAACTAGAATACTAGGTTCCTTTATGATATGTGTGGCGCCCATCAGCTCCTCTCATTCTACTTCAAACATCCTTCCCAGGCTTCCTGACATGGTTAGCCTCTACCCAGTACATGCAGGTTTACTGCTTTGGGTTCCAGGAACTTAAAGATTTATATTGCCATGATTGATTTATAATGTCATAAATAATTGCACTCTAAGAGTTAATTTCAGAAAGTTGACATCAAAGGATCACCTAGCCTAAGTGTAATGTTTCCTGACTCCAGGGACAAATAAATACCCACTGGGGAATTCTGCCTCCAACAAACCAACTTCACTTCCACTGTCTTTATTTTTTTTTTTTTAAGATTTTATTTATTTATTCATGAGAGGCAGAGAGAGAGAGAGAGAGAGAGAGAGAGAGAGGCAGAGACACAGGCAGAGACAGAAGCAGGCTCCATGCAGGGAGCCTGACATGGGACTCGATCCCCGGTCTCCAGGATCATGCCCTGGGCTGAAGGCAGCTCTAAACCGCTGAGCCACCCAGGCTGCCCCACTTGCATTATCTTTAAAAGAAAATCCTAATAGGGAAAAATGAGCTCACATGAAATCAGAAGGCAGGTGCCTTCCCATAGGTTATACCTGTTTACTAGTTGATGAGTTCATTTGGGATCTCATTGTTATCTTTTATTTTTTCAATTGAAGATCCCTACTCTAACCTACTATGGGGCACAAATATTGATTCAAATACGTGCAATGGCGTAGCTTCTGTGCATGTTTGCACTCATCCAGTGGAGGCAAGCTGAAGCTGGGTATAGGGTACACTTCCATCCCGCTGCTGGAGGCCCAGAACTCCTGTCCAGCCTACTCTGTTGGCTCATCTCCTTTGCTTTATAAACCTCCCACCAGTGTGATCTCACATTATGCCATTGATTTAAAAAAATCTATTTAAAAAATTTATTTATTCATGAGAAACAGAGAGAGAGAGAGACAGAGACACAGGTGGAGGGACAAGCAGGCTCCATGCAGAGAGCCCAACATGGGACTCGATCCCGGGTTTCCAGGATCACGCCCTGGGCTGAAGGTGGTGCTAAACCACTGAACCCCCCAGGCTGCCTGATTTAAAAAAATCTTTTGATCTGGGGGCTCCTGGGTGGCTCAGTCAGTTAAGCGTCTGCCTTCAGCTCAGGTCCTGGGATGGAGCCTCACATCAGCTCTCTGCTCAGTGGGGAGTCCACTTCTCCTTCTCCCTCTGCCCCTCCCTTCACTTGTGCCCATGCTCTCAAATAAATAAGTACAATCTTAAAAATTTTGTTCAATCCATTTAGCACCTACGGTGGAATTTTATTCATACATAATCTAAAACAAAAGTTTCACATACCAATTCTTACCCTTATTTATTAATGCACTTTGAAGTTTTTCCTCTCTTATTTCTTTGTTTTTAATAATATAAATTGTTTTTATACTCCACTAATGGGTTCAGATTTACTGTTTGAAAAACATTGGCCTAGGTATTCTCACTCACCCTCTTGTGTCTGATTATCACTTCTCTGTGAGATGAGCCACTCCTCCTGAATCCCTACTTTCGGTTTTTATCACACTCCTGAGCTAGAGACTACTCCCCAACTGTCTACCCAGTATAGAAAGAAGAACTCAAAGCGGATGTAGCCCAGGAGGAAACCAATACCTTTTCCTTCCTCCCACCAAATTTTTTTTCCCTTGTGTTCCTTGGGTTGGATCACTCTTGATTCAGGGAGCAAGCCTGGTTGGTGTCTCCCTCTGCCCCCTCCTACTGACCATATCCAATCAAACATTGAGCCTTGTCCAATATCCTCAACAAATATCTCTTGAATCCACCTACTCTTTCCAACACATCCCCTACATGAGGCCATCATTGTCCCTGAATTAATTACCCAACAGTCTCTAACACACTCTTGTTGCTTTCCAGCATGGTCCGCTCCAACCCACCCACCATAGCAGGAGAGGAGTCCTTTTCCAGTGTGAATCTGATCAGTTCACTCTTTAGCTTAAAAGCTTTCTCCTGGAACTTGTGGCAGTATGGCTCCCTTTGCCTAGAACCCTCTTTCATCCCCTCACCCCAACCCCACATCTGCCTCTGCTTAGCCCCCACCCAGCGTTCAGGGCTCTGCTAGGCCTTACTTGCTGTGGGACCCCCTACTCCACATAAACAGGGAATGCAGGTCAAACGTGATCCAGGTACCACTGTCTGTATTTCTTTAGCATCTTTCCCTCACTTGTCCCAGCACTCAACACCCTGCTCTGTAACTGCACTTTTTTTTTTTCTCTCTGGAAGCCTCGTAAAGACAAAAAGAAACAACCACATCTGTCCTGTCTACTTCCCCACTGCCCAACCAGTGCCAGGCAACAAATATTGCTGAAGGAAAAAAAGGAATTCTGGTACGTAATCTATTATTTTCATTCAATATCTTGTAAAACATTTTTCTACTACATCATTTTAAAGAAAAGATCCTATTATTGCATTTCAAAGATACAGAGATTTACTTAACTATATGTCAGGCATTTAGATAGTTTTCCAGATTATATACATTTTCCAGATTATATATATTATTACAATGAGCATCTTTGCACACCTTTCTCAACCCATAATCTTCATTACTTCTTAGGCTGAAATTCTTAAAAGTGGGTTGCTAGGTCACAATTCATGCATGTTTTAACACGTTTTGTTTTATGTTGCCAGACTGCCCTGCAGGAAAGCTGGGTTGATTTGCAGTATTACCAACAATATAAAAGAGTGCTCATGTTCCCTCATCCTTAGCAACACTAGGTTTCATCTTAAAAAAAAAAAAAAAATCTTGCCAATTTAAAAGGTAGAAAATAACTCGGTGTTGTTTCATATGAAATATTAGCATTGACAGTTTTATAACATTCTTTCATGTATTGTTCCTCATATGACAGGTTACAGTGTTATACATGATAACAGCTGTTTAAAGAGTGTCTACTGGGGGGGCGGGGCTGGGTGGCTCAGTTGGTTAAGCATCCGACTCTTGGTTTCAGCTGAAGTCATGATCTTAATGGTTGTGAGGTTGAGCCCTACATGGGGCTCCACACTCAGGGCAGAGCTTGCTTGAGATTATCTCCCTGTGCCCCTCCCCCCACTTCCATGTGCTCTCCCTCTCTCTCAAACAAATAAATAAATCTTAAAGGAAAAAAAGAATGTCTACTTGTAAGTGCTGTCATACAGAGAAGAGGAAGGACACTATTGAGGACTTTCCACAGATAGGCATTCTATTTACATGTGACTCCTCACCAGATCCTCACAAAATTCTGCAAGGTGTGTAATATTGCATCTGTTTTACAGAAAGGCTAACCAAAGTAACAATAAATTATAAATTAATAATGACAGATGATTATAAATGTGAAAATATATCTTGTGCAACTACTATGTGCCAGTTATAGATGCTTAGAGCTTTCAAACTTTCATTCAATTTTCACAACAACCCTATCATATATATACATATATAATTTTTGGACAAAGATGCCAAGGTAATTCAGTGGAAAAAGGATAGACTTTTCAACACATGTGCTGGACCAACTGGAATTCCATATGCAAAAAAGTATTTTTCAACCCTTATCTGATGCAATAAACAAGCTTTAACTTATAATAATCATAGACCTAAATGTAATAGGTAAAACTCTGGCAATTACAGAAGAAAATATGGGAATACACTCTGTGGTCTTGGAGTAGGCAAGAATTTCTTAGATAAAACACAAAATACATAAACTATAAAAGAAAAAGAGTAATAAATTGGACTTGACCAGAATAAAATATCAATCTGTGCTCTTCAAAGACACTATTAAGAAAAGGAAAAGACAAACCACAGCCTGGAAGAAAATATTCCTAAAGTATATATCTGATAAAAGACTTATATCCTGAATACATGAAGAATTCTTACAACTTAATGAGAAAACGACTTTTAAAAGAGTAAAAGATGTGAACAGCACTTGAGCAAAGAAGATATTCTAGTGGTCTATAGGCATAAAACAAGATCATTAAAACCAAAACGAGATACCACTGTATATTTCTACAATTGGCTAAAATTTAAGATTGACAATACTAAGTGTAGGTGAGGCCATGGAGGAACTGGAACTTTCATACATTCCTGGTGGGAAAGCAAAATGCTACAACATCTTTGGAAAACAGTGTGGCAATTTCTTATAAAGTTATATTATACTTACCATGTGACCCAATAACACTACTTTTAGGTATTTATCCCAAATAAAATAAAACATAGAGGCAAAGAGCTATAACAAATATTGATGCAGATTTATTAACAAAAGCCCCCAAATAGGAAAAATTTCCCAAATGTCTATCAAGAGGTAAGTAGGAAAATAAAATGTGGTATATCACAATGAAATATGGATCATCCTACAAATAAAAAGAATTTAATTATTCACATATGAACCTCAAAATGATTATGCTGAGTGAGAGAAATGAGACACAGAAGACTATAGAATGTCTGGTTCCATTTATAGGAAATTCTAGACAAAGCAAAATTATAGTGACAGAAATCAGATGAGTGGTTGCTGGGGGCTGAGGATGGGAAAGTGCAGAGGGGCATGGAGGATCTTTTAGAGTGAAGGAACTGTTGTTTTATATTTTGATGACAGTGGTGAGTACATAACCAGACACTTTTGTCAAAACCCATCATGTTGTACAGTTAAAATTGGTGGGTTTGACTGCATGTAAATTGTACCTCTATAATGCTGATTTAAAAAAAAAAAAAAGAAAGAGGGACAGCTGAGTGGCTCAGCAGTTGAGTGCCTGCCTTCGGCCCAGGGCGTGATCCTGGAGTCCCAGGATCAAGTCACACATTGGGCTCCCTGCATGGAGCCTGCTTCTCCCTCTGCCTATGTCTCTGCCTCTCTGTGTGTGTGTCTCTCATGAATAAATAAATAAAATCTTTAAAAATAAGAATAAAAAAAAGAAAGAAAAAAGAAAAGAAAAGAAAAGAAAAGAAAAGAAAGAAAATATAATGCCTGTCATAATGCAGAAATTTGACTTCCAGTTTCATACCAATCTCAGGTTGTGCACAAGGGCACTAAAAGGCATGCTCAGTGATGTTCACAGCAGTCTTATTTGTAATAGCTCCAAACTGGAAACAACCAAAATGCCCACCAGTAGTAGAATGATTTGTGGCATATCATATGATGTGTTTTTATGCAGCAGTTAGTAAGCAAACTATAGTGACATGTAACATCCTAGACAACTCTCATAGAGGTAATGTTGAACTAAAGAATCCATACACACAAAAAAGCACATGTCATCTAATTCAATTTATAGGAATTTCAGAACAAGGCAAAACTCATTTATAGTGACTAAAGTCAGAATAGTAATAGGTTCCCTCTGTGGGAGAATGTGACTGTGAGGGGCATGAGGGAGTCGTCTAGGAGTGGGAAATGTTGAATAATGAGTTCTGGGTGGTGGTTACACAGGTGTATACAGATATAAAAGTTTAGTAAGCTAGGTACTCCAGATTTGTAAACTTACTGAATTTAAGTCATACCTCAATAAAAAAATTTAAAGGCATACCTTAAAAATATTAAATGCCAGTTCATTCCAATTCTTTGATTTTAGGCTTGGCAGACATACAGACAAGCTGGGTTGTGGTTTTTAACTGCTGTCTATGAAAACAAGGAGATTGGCATTATATACAATGAACATGTTGAGCCTCCTTATGAGTGAAGACTTGTTTGGGAATTATCTTGATAGTCTGGAAGATTACTGTATGCGTAATCACTGTGTTCACATTGAATGTGCTAATTATAAGTATTTCTTATCTGTTCATCAGATCAGATTTCCTAACCACTGCTTCAAGGGGCCCTGGAGCCTTGTGAAGACCTGATTGCCATCTCCATGAGAACCTGTTAAAAAGAGCTGTAAGCAAACACTTGAGCTGCAGGAGGCATGCTGTGAACTTCAGAGGAGCAGGGCGCCCTCTTCTGTTGTCATTCCACTCTGGGTCCACTGGTAGATCTTCAAGTTTGTTCTAGTCAGGAGCCCTCTGTCCATTAAAGTCTTTTTTCTTTTTTTAAGATTTTTTGTTGTTCTTTTTAGCATTTTTTATTTTATTTTTTTATTGAGATATAATTGACATATATATTATATTAGTTTCGGGTGTACAACATAATGATTCAATATATGGACATATTCCAAAATGATCATCACAATAAGTCTAGTTAACAACCATCACAATTCCACTTCTGGGTAGGGAAATAAAAACACTAACCCAAAAAGATATCTGTATCCTTTTTATTGCAGTAGCCAAGACATGTAAATAACTTAAATATCCATCAATAGAATAGATGGATAAAGAAAATGTAGTATATATAAATTTAAAAAATATTTTATTTTTAAGTAATCTCTACTCCAATGTAGGGCTCAAACTCACAACCCTGAGATGAAGAGTCTCAGGCTCTACAAGCTGAGCCAGCCAGGTGCCCCTGTCCATGAAAGTCTTTATTGCAAGGGAGTGGACTGCTGAGTCCCAGCTGCCCTGGAGCCTGGATGGGAGGGGAATCTCAGAGCTCATGAGCGAATCACAGTATCACTGGATGAACACTGGGTACTGGGCCAAGAATGTTACATGCATCATTTAATTTGATCCTCACAGTGACTTTATCTGGGAGAAATAATAAATATTCCTCCTTAGAGTTGAGAAAATGGTGCCTCAGAAAAGTTAAATGACTTGCCCAAGGTCGCAGAGCTAGAAAGTGACAGAGTTGGGATTCAAACTCAAACCTTCTGACATGTGGGTTTGATTAATCTAAATCCTAAATCAATCCCTTCCCTCCACTTTCTTCTGTTTGTGTACAGTTCCAGCTCCTCCCATGCAGATCTTGTGCTGAGATAAAAACTAGAGCCATTCATCCATGTGCCATGGATCAACCAAGGGTATAGAGACTCTCCCTTCATCATACACTCTCCTCTCCTGGGAAGTGCTCATGTGTTTGTTTTGGCATCTGGTCAATGGGTTTTGAGACTGTCCTCTCAGGCTCATGCCTGACACCCTGCCATAAAGGGTAATCAAAGAACCTGTTTATAAGGGATTAATGTCCAGGAGAAAGGCCTCCCAAAAAAAACAAATTAATAGTGCATTCTGGCTGTTCAGAGCAAGGATTTCTGGAGTAAAAATGGCCCTGGGTAAAAGTGGTGGCTCTTCCACTAAAGTACCTGTGTGACCAGGGGAAAGTCACCTAATCTCTTTGAACTTCATTTGTTTCCTCTTCTGTAAAACAAAGATATTAAGAGACATATCATGTGTTCACAGACAGGAAAACTCAGTAATCTAAACATGCCAATTTTTCCTAAGCTAATCTATACGTTCTGTGCAGTCCCAATAAGTTCCCAGAGAGGACTACTTTTCATGAAGCTTGACAAGATGATTTTAAAGAATATGTGGAAGTCCAAAGGATTAAAAGTAGTCAATACTTCCTGAGTAGAATAGTTTGGGAATAATTTGATATTAATATTTATCATAATGTGGGGCACCTGAGAGGCTCAGTGGTTGAGTGTCTGCCTTTGGCTCAGGTCTTGATCCTGAGTCCAGGGATCAGTGTCCCACATTAGGCTCCCTATGAGGAGCCTCCTTCTCCTTCTGCCTATGTCTCTGCCCCTCTCTCTGTGTCTTTCATGAATAAATAAATAAAATTTAAAAAAATTATCATAATGTTATAGATTACATGACAAATAAAACAAATGAAACATATCATTAGACTAACCTCTATATAAAACTGTGACATGAGATGGGAACATTGCAGACAGCAGAGTGTGGGCACTAGGGCCAGGACTACTGGTTATCCAAAGAGAAAACAATAAAATTAAATCATTTCCTCGTTTATGTATGTTGGACTTTGTAAATTCCAGATGTACTGAGCACTTACAGGTGAAAAGCATAACTTCAAAATTTTTCAAAGAAAATACAGAAAGTATCTTTCTGCCTGAGTATCTCTCTGCAGGAGAATTTCTTCACCAAGACCAAAGAAAAGCACTAACTACAAAAGGAAATACTAAGAAATCTGACTATATTGCATTGAAGAACTCTCTTCATCACAGACACCAGAAAGGAAGTGAAAAGACATGCCATAAACTAGGAGAAGGTATCTGGAACATTTGTAACTGGTAAAAGATTCATATCCAGACTACATAAAAAGCTCAAGCTAATGCACCAAAAAAAAAAAAAAAAGACAACACAACAGAAAATGAGCAAAAGCCATGAACAGGCATTTCTCAAGAGAGAACACAATAAACAAGCCCATTAGAATTAGGGAAATACAAAACAAGAATGCAATGAGATGCCACTTTAAAAAAAATACCAAATTCCAGGCAAGAGGCAAGATATCATTCAAGAGGAACTTCTATGTTAATACATTTCTGATGGGTGTTTCTTTGATGCAGTCTCTTAGGAAACAATTGACTTTTGCATACATGTGGTATAGCATTCTGTTTCCAAGTATATATGAATTGGGTCAATAAACCAGAGCTTATGGGCCATTTTGGCTTTGTTTTGTTTTTGCTAAATAAAATCTTGTTGGAACCCCACCAGCTTACCTGTTTACATCTCACCTATAGCTGCTTTTGCTCTGTGACAGCAGAGCAGAGGAGCTGAGACAGAGACCATAAGGCCCACAAAGCCTAAATATTTCCCAAATGGCCAATCCTGATCTAGAGACATTTCTTAAAGCCTCATTTTGTTCTTGCCTATCACTTTTTTTTAAAGCCACATTTTTCATAGGCTTTATTTCCTAGAATGGTTTTAAATTTACAGGGAAATAAAAAAAAAAAAAAACAGTGCAAAGAGTTTCCACAAGCCTCCTTACTTAGTTTCCCCTATTATTAACATCTGACATTAGTCTTATTCGCTTGTTACATATTCATATATTATTACAAATGAATGTCCGTGGCTTATTCACTTTTCCATAGATTTTATGTGTTATCTTCTTCTATTTCAGGATCTCATTCAGGATGCCACATTATGTTCATGTGTCATATCTCCTTCGGCTCCTCTGGGCTGTGGCAGTTTCTCAGACTTTCCTTGTTTTTGATGACCTTGACAGTTCTAAGGAGCACTGGTCAAATATTTTGTAGGATGTCCCTCAGCAGAAATTTATTTTATGTATTTCTCCTGACTAGACTGAGTTTATGGGCTTTAGGGAAGAAGACTAGGGAGGTAAAGTGCCATTTCCGTCATTTTATCAAGGGTGCATACTAACATGATTTACCTCTGCTGATACTGACCTTGATCACCTGGCTGAGGGAGTGTTTGTCAGGCTTTGGCACTGTCCAGTGATTCTCCTCTTATCCCCACCCCTGGGTGCAGAGGGAAGGAGTCACTGTGCAGAGCCTACACTTACAGAGTGGGGATGTATGCTTCTATTCCTTGAGGTTGAAATATGGATAAAAATTATTTGGAATTTTTCTGCAAGGAAGATTTGCCTCTTTTCTCCTATTTATGTATTTATTCAGTCATTTATATCAGCAGGTACTCATCAGTATTTATCTTATACTTTGAGTTTAGGATCCAATCCTATCTTAATTTGTAACTTAAACTGTTTCAGCTTTACCATTGGGGATTCTTTCTGTTGGCTTCTATGTCCCTTTGATATGCCTCTATCAATGCATGTTTTTAAGGTTCTTTGTACACTTTGTTAGTTTCTAACACTATAAGATGCTCCAGACTCATCTTGTATATGTCCTGCCAGGTTCCGGAATCAGCCCCTTTTTCAAGGAACCCTGGTTCCTTATAGGAGAATGGTATTAGAATCCACGATATGGGTGCCAGTGTGCTTATTGTTACTGGGGTGACATTGCTTCTGGGCTCTCTCAGTTGATAGAACAAGAAATATGTTTGTGTGTGTACTAATCTGTATACAGACACATACCTATGTAGCTTTCTATATATAACCATCTGAATTAATATTAAGCTAAATGTGATCTTTTACCAGTGTCTCCAAGTTGGACCCATTATCACCATGGGTCATTCTGGCTTCCTCCCCTTGATTTACTAATTCCCATTCCAACAATGAGAAACCAGTCTCCCACCCACTGCCATCCATTTATTCAATTGTTCGATTCCAGCATACATGTTTAGCAATATCAGAATAATTATTGCATGCCCCATGGGAAACAACTTTACTAAGCAGAGTGCAATGTTTTCATGCACTTCCCTTTACCCTTAGTCCTATTTATTTCCAAAGCTGCTTCTTGAGTCAGCGCCTTCCCTCATGCTCTGCAGTGGGTTGTTCATTCATTTACAATACAGTTAAATTCTCTCCTTATTATCAGCATTTCTTCATTGGATCCCTTGACGTCCTAATTCTATTTTTTTATAGGAGAGAGAGCGCAGAGGGGAAGGGAGAGAGAGAATCTTTAGCAGGCTCCCTGCCCAGCATGGAGCCTGACTCAGGACTTGATCTCATAGTGTTAAGATCATGACCTGAGCCAAAATCAAGTCGGACCCTTAACTGACTGGGCCATCCCAGTGCTTCCATCCTTCTAAGTGGTTTAAAAAAATATATATATATATATAGGTTTATTCTTTGTGCTGTGAAGTTCCATGGATTTGATAGATGCATGATGCTGTGTACCTATCATCATGGTATCCCACTTCCGGGTGGTGAAAGTCTTTAAATAGTTCTGCTGTTTATTCAATAACAGTTTTGTCACTCTAAAAAATGCCCTCTCTACTTTATCAGTTCACCTTTCCCTCCACCAATCTTTCTATTGTCTTCTAGAGATATTATTACAAATGTATAGAAAAGACATGAATAAGAATGTTCACAGAAAGCACTAGAAGCACCCCAAGTGTCCATGGACAGGAGGATGGATAAATAAGTTGAAGTATATTCCAATAGTGAAGTCTGATATAACTATGACCATGACCCAAGTCCTGTTACAGGTAACATGGATGAATCTTAAAAAAGTAATATAATGTGAAAAAACAAGTCCCATAAGACCACATGACCACTCTTTTATGAACCCCAAGTGTAAGCAAAATTAAACAATAATGAATTAAAAAAAAAACAAATGAAAAACACCAATTTGGGTTAATAATGACTCAGAGCAGAGGCAGAGGATAAGATGGAGGAGGAGGGTAAACTCGTAGAAGAAAGTCGGCACTGATGCTCTAGTTCTCCGGGTAGTTCAGAGTATGCATCGGAGTACTATGATTTTAAATTTACACATTTGTGTACACACATATAGTTTATCAGTATAGTATTAGTAAACATTTTTTTAAAGATTTATTTATTTATTTATGATAGACAGAGAGAGAGAGAGCCAGAGACACAGGCAGAGGGAGAAGCAGGCTCCATGCCCGGAGCCCGACGCGGGACTCGATCCCAGGTCTCCAGGATTGTGCCCTGGGCCAAAGGCAGGCGCTAAACCACTGAGCCACCCAGGGATCCCCAGTAAACATTTTTTTAAGCTGACATGATAATATCTAATTTGTGGGATGCTATAAGGATTAAAAGAGAGAGTGTCTGTAAAGTACTCATTTCACAAATGGTAACCATTGTGCTCGTGATGAGCACTATTACCTTCTTAGGAATCATTGTCAGTCACGCCAAGGAATCACCTCCTTGATCCAAAGCCTATAACTTACTTTCCCTTTCTTTCTTTCTTTCTTTCTTTCTTTCTTTCTTTCTTTCTTTCTTTCTTTCTTTCTTTCTTTCTTCTTTCTTTCTTTCTTTCTTTCTTTCTTTCTTTCTTTCTTTCTTTCTTTCTCTTTTTTTTAAGATTTTATTTATTTATTAGAGACACATAGAGAGAAAGGCAGAGGGAGAAGCAGGCTCCATGTGTCGAGCCTGACAGGGGACTGGATCTCTATCCCGGGTCTCCAGGATCAGGCCCTGGGCTGAAGGCGGTGCTAAACTACTGAGCCACCCGGGCTGCCCCAGCCTGTGCCTTTCTTGTAGGTCACTAGCAGTGAGGCTCTCCATCGATGCCTCAAAATCTATCATGAGACTCATGGATTTGGGGAGCCAGAAGTGAGTTTAGAGGCCATCTGCTATCACCTTTTACTTTGCACTTGGAGGAAAAGGGGACTCAGAGAGGTTGAATGGCTTTCCTAAGACTACTTGAATCTTTAGTGAAGTGGCCAGACCTGCATGTCTATCTTCCAGTAGAGTGTCCCTCTGCTAAAAAGGCAAACCTCCCAGTGAGTTAGTAGGTGAGACCCAATGTTGCAGATATGGCAATATTGCTGAAATGGGGTGAAGAGGATAAAGAGGACAGATGAAGGGGAAAGACAGCCATCTCCAAGTTTAGGATTTCTGATTTATTGGCTCATTCAATGTGGGTCACTACAGTAGGGGACTGGGGACTTGCACGCAGCCTGTGGCTGGTGTAGTACCCAGAAGTGGCCACGCGATGTCGCCAGAAGCCAGTATTTGGAGATTAATCCACTAAGGCTTCCGATTTTGTCAGCCCTTAGGTTCCCATCCTGCAGAAAGGATTTTACTGAGGCTCGGAGAGCCTCCATTCATGTGGATAACAAAAGAACTAATTAGCAAGTCCTCAAAATAGCTTCAGAAGGGAGGGCATTACCTAGGCCGGCACTGTCAGATAGAAATAAAATTTAAGGAGTGGCTGGGTCATGAACCCGAGGTGCTGGGATGGAGCCCCCCACCTTTCTGCTGCCTGCCAGTTGGGGAGTCTGCTTCTCCCTATCCCTCTGCCCCTCCCCTTGCTCCTGCTCTCTCTCTCTCAAATAAAGAATATATTTTGTTTAAAAAAAGAAATAAAATGTGAGCTCTGTATGCGAACTGAGTATATAATCTTAAATGTTTTAATAGCTATTTTTAAAAATAATTTTATTTGAATTCAATTTGCCAACATACAGCATAACACCCAGTCCTCATCCCATCAAGTGCCCTCCTTAGTGCCCATTAGCCAGTTTAAATGTTTTTATAGCTATTAAAAGATATTAAAAATAAACAAATGAAATAAATTGTAATAATGTTTTATTTAACCCAATATTCAAAATATTATTGTATTTAAATACAATAAATATTTTAAAAATTGATGAGATACTTTATATTCTTTTTGTCGTGCTAAGTCTTTGGAACCTGGTGTGCGTTTTACATTGTCAGCACATCTCAGTTCAGACCAGCCACATTTCAAGTGCCCAGTGGCCACTCTGCTGGCAGAGCTGAGACAAAGTCACACACACCAGCTCTGAGAAATAGTTTACATATAATGAAGGGCTATTGGGACCAAGGAGAATTCATCCCAAGTGCAAGGATGATTTATCAGCTAGCACAGAGACAGCTTGGATTCCCCAGAATCTTTGCCACCTGCTAGATAATGCCTGAAATTTCACCATCAGCTCCCTGTAATCTTCATAACTGTGACACACTCTTCTCCTTTTTCACTCACAGACTGGAGACCTGGGATATGGGTTTACAGAAGGATGTGGGCCACAAGGTTTTCCCTCCATGGGAAAAACTAAGGGAACACAGGAAAAGTTACTCTGGCTCACCAGAGATGTGTCATAGCAAAGCGAGTTCAAAACCTATAACTCTCTTCCACCTTCCCACTCACCTTAACCGCCCTGATTAGCTGAATTTGCCAGGCTTCCCATCAAACCAGCTTCCCTGGGACATATGCTGGAGGAAGGCCAGCCTGCCTGTTCTGGAAGCCCTGGTGCTCTCATCCTTTGTGCCACTCTGGACCTCACACCAGGCCAGGGCATCTCATCTAGACATGCTGGAGGAGTGTCCGCTGGACAGAAATGGGAATGTCTCAGGGAGCTATTGCTGCCCCCCAGAACCCCCACCCCGGGCCCTACAGGCTTAGGGAGCATTTCAGTTTGGTGGTTTCTACAGACCTTTGACCCACTCTACTCTGTGGACTCCTGAGGAGAGGCGGAAGGGGAACCTAATCTCCCAGGCTATTGTGGGACCTGCTAACCTGCTATTATCTGAAGAAAATGCTGAACATTTCAGATCTCAGAGCCAAACAGCCTACAGTGTGGAAACATCTGAGTTTCTGGAGGGATTGTTTTTCAGTGTCTGGCACTGTGTTGACAGCCCATGGAGGAGGTGGGGGAGAAGGACTTGTAACCCCAGAATAGAAGCCCCATTTCCTGAACAGCCTGCTTGAACCAGAGTGTTTTTAAAGTTAACCCAAATTATTAAATAAGATGAGTGAGTTCCCACAGCTCACAGACAGCACAGCACTCAGCATAGAATTACAGACGTCAAATAAAGATTGGGAGTCCTGGGGGCACCTGGGTGGCGCAGTGGTTGAGCCCCTGCCTTCAGCTCAGGGCGTGGTCCCGGGTCCTGGGATCATGACCCACATCAGGCTCCCTGCAGGGAACCTGCTTCTCCCTCTGCCTATGTCTCTGCCTCTCTCTCTGTGTCTCTCATGAATAAATAAATAAAATCTTAAAAAAAAAAAAAAAGATTGGAAGTCCTGTGTGTGGTGGTGGTGAAAGCACCCAGTAGAGTGGGCCAAGCTTCCACGCTCCGGGTGGCATGGGTGGGGGTTTGCCAGAGCCTGGGGTGTCTCACTACAGAGCCCCATCCTCTCCTTGCTTCCTCCCCGTAATCTAGAACCAGGCCCCCTCCGTCTCCTCAGCTCCACCCCCAAGCTCCCCTACCACCAACCAAGGAGAACCAAAGTGCCAAAATGTGAAACAAAATGTTTGCTATGAAATTCCTGGGGGAGAGAATATTTTCTGGTGAACAGTATCTTTATGAAAACACCCAGGCTGACTCCACAGCTGTTGTAAAAATTTATCTGCACCATCAAGTGTGTTTCACTCGGTGACTTATCTGATTTGGAAGCAGATTCTTCATGATGCATCAGGAATCTCGGGAGGGAGCTAAGTATACCAACAACAAAACAAACTTGTTAAAAAGTTACAAAAGTGATGCGGTGCCTACTAACTCCACTCTTTTCCCCAAAAGTTCTCAGACCACAGCTCGCACTCCTGTGCAGTGATGACTGGGAGGAGGCTGGAGGTGGGGGTGCCCCCTCAAGCCAGAAAACAAGTCAGGGCTGGGGAAGAGCCACCACGCTTCACTAACCCACTGTCCCAGATGTGTGACTATACAATGTACAGCCTGGAAGTGCCTGCCTGCCTTCCAGGTCGCTTGAGAGGTTGGGGGTGTCAGTGGGATAATCACAGTTTTGAATTGCAGGAATTGTCTATTCCTAACGTTGGCATTGGGAACTGTGAGGGGTTTCACGTGTGAGGGGTTTCGGGTAGAGATTCTCCTCATCCAAGGAAGCAGCAAGCAGGATGGCATGGCAGGCAGGGCGGTGGCCTGAGGTCGGCCTGCTGGCCTGCAAGCCTGTGTCACAAGCATCACCATTTCTCAACTAGAACATATGTGAGGAGGCTGGGCATGGGGTACAAAGATGAAATAAAAAGCAAAGCCTGTATTCGGACAGGGAAGTGTGAAATGCAAACTACAGAATTTCTTTGGACTCTGTGTGTGTGTGTGTGTGTGTGTTTGTGTTTGTGTGTGGTCAGTGTCTGACCTCATAAACCTCCTCAAAGTTTAACGCATCTAACATGCCCTAAAACCCAAACCCTAAAGCTGCCACAGTTGTTAACCATTCGAGTGCCTTTTAAAAAAGGAATTAGCTGGGAAACCACCTGTTTCTATATGACATGTAAAAAGGGTTATTTTTAAAGGTACATTTACATGACACTTTTATTTTTTTATTTTTATTTTTATTTTTATTTTTTTTAAAATTTTATTTATGATAGTCACAGAGAGAGAGAGAGAGGCAGAGACAGAGGCAGAGGGAGAAGCAGGCTCCATGCGGGGAGCCCGATGTGGGACTCAATCCCAGGTCTCCAGAATCACACCCTGGGCTGCAGGCGGCACTAAACTGCTGCACCACCAGGGCTGCCCTACATGACACAACGTAGGGCATTTTTGAGTTACCGAAGCCTAACCTAAATAAAACAAAGCATTTGTTTTTCAATGTAGATAAGAGGGGCACCTGGGTGGCTCAGTCAGTTAGGGTCTGACTCTTGATTTTGGCTCAGGTCATTTTATCTCAGGGGCATGAGATCGAGCCCTGTGTTGGGCTCACACCTTGGGCAGGATTCTCTCTCTCCATCTCCCTCTGCCCCTAACCCTCCTCTCTAAAAAAAATATGTAGACAAGAATTTGCTTCATTTGAATAATAAATTTATTTTATTGAATAATAAATTTTAAAAGTCAGCTATAGGGATGCCTGGGTGGCTCAGCGGTTCAATGTCTGCCTTCAGCTCAGGGCATGATCCTGGGATGTGGGATCGAGTCCCATATCGGGCTCCTTACAGGGACCCTGCTTCTCTCTCTGCCTGTGTTTCTGCCTCTCTCTGTGTGTCTCTCATGAATAAATGAATAAAATCTTTAAATAAATAGTCAGGGCACTATCACTATCAAAAATCAGTCACTTCCCAAATGGGAAGGGGTATGTCATCATGTTGCAGTAAAAGCTAAACCTCAAACCAAATTGAAGGAGACCCAAGAATGGCAGCTAGAGGAACCTAAACTTGTAACTACTCTCCTAGTCACTAAGAAATGAAATTAGGGCAGGTTCAAGGGTGAGGAGTGTCATTAAAGTATCTAGGTGATTGTATAAAACCCCTCCAAGACCCAGTGATTTCTGGGGTGGAAATTCCCAAAAGCCTCCATCATGACTCACCATAATTTGCTACCTCAAAGTCCCCACTGGTTTTGGCAGACCTCAGTGCTCCAAAGCTCCAGGCCAGCGGTAGTGGCAGCGGTATCTGGAAGCTTCCGTTTGGAGAAAATGGGGGTGAGGGATGGGTGGTGGCAAATTGCCTTATAAGGAAACTGTAAATTCTGGGAGGGCCTGGTGTTTCATCAAACTAGAAAAATGTTGAAGAGAAGATCCAAGAGCCCCAATGCCCCTCCCACCCAGAGTTCAGAGTTGGGGGAAAGAGAAGCGAGGGATATGTGTCCTTAAGAGAACATTCTTCTCTTTCAATCCACCTGGAGGCTCCGCGGCAATGTCTTAACCAAGCTCTGGAAACCAGAAGGCATCCAGCTGACAAAGGTCAGACCTGGACAGGAATGTACCATGGAGCCTGTCGGGTGCGCCCCTTTGTGGCTACTCCCCCAGAATTTCCAATTCCCCACTCTACTGGCCTGATGGGCCTTCTGTAGCAGAGAGCGCAGTAAGTTAAGGACTCTTGCCCATCCCACCCCCCCACTCTGCCTCTCTGGAGATGGGGGCGTTACCTGGGGCTCCCATCTTCCACCAGGCCATTCTGAGCTGGAGCAGAAACGATGGGCGTTCCATAGGATCCTCCGAGACGTGCACATTTGGGCTCAGTGCTGGGCTGTCTGGGATGCGCTTCCTGGCACATAATTACCACCATCAAGATTATTATTAGCATTAGGCATTTACATGACACTTAATATTTTCAAAGCATTGTACTGCCGTTTAATTAGTTTTTCCTTGCAACATTCCTGTCGAGTCCACACTTGATAGCTGGGAGACTGACAGGAGGAAGAGAGAAATGCTAAAGGTTGGTGGGGAAGAGGGGATGCTGAATAGTTACTTGGCTTTTATTCTCTCCGGTGACCCAGGTAAGATCACTGCCCCCCAACTCCCTGCAAATTCTGCATCCCCAGCCCCAGGGCTTGTCTATCAAGGCACCCATTAACCTCCAGCAGTGTGGTGGGGGTGGAGTCTCTTCCTTGGTATATTGTGATTGAAGGTCCAGACACCTTAAAAAAAAAAAAAAAAAAAAAAAGGCCTGTGTCAGTCAAGTTCAAGTTCACTTTTATTCAAAACTGCTGACACCCTTAGTCTCATTCCAAACCTCTCCATTAAAGTAACTTTAAAAATCCCAGGGTGGTGATTCCCAAACCTAAGGCCGCTCTGATAGGATGGCTTTAGTGTTTGACAAATCCTAATTCTAATTCGGTCTGTTAAAATTAGGAGTGTTGGGTGCAGGCCTCTCTGCCTCTCGATGGCTCTGGAGGCTTCTCTCTGGGGTCTTAGAGCCCCAGAAGGGCCATGAGAAGCCATAGGTTCTACTTCGGAGACGATAATACCTTTTTTGGTACAAGGCCTCTCATTTCCCTCCCTGCTAAAGCTTCGGGAAAGAGAAAGGGGAGGGATGCAGCCCAGGCTCAACGGAGGAGGGACGCCTGAAATCTTGGGCGGTTAGCTGTGGGTTCCCACCACCCTGGGGGAGCAACCCCAGCCCCACCTCGCACACACCTGTGCTTTGCTAAAGCGAGCCAGGCACCTCCATTCTCTCCGCCTCCCTGAAAGTCCTTCTCCGTGGCCCGGGGTGGAACCACCCGAAGCCCCTTTTGCATAGGACCGAGGCACGTTCGGCGGTAGGGACGGGGTTACGTTTCCCTTTGGCCTGCGGGCGACCTGGGGTTAAGATCGGGCGGTAGAGCTGTGTCTCCTGGCAGTGCTGGTCCAGAGTCCCCTCCTTCCCTCCCACAGGCTTCGCTTCCTTTCCTCTCTGTCCCCACTCCGGGTGCTTGTCCGGGCTGCTCCCCGCGACTTGGTGGGCGACCCCTCGATGGACTGCCAGGACCGGGAGAGAAGCGACCTTGAGGGGTGACCGCCCCGGCGTGATTGGGAAGCGCTGGGTCCTGGAGGTTTTGCCACCTGCCTCAACCGCCCCCGGGACCCACCCACCGTCCTTATCCGCACTGGGACAGTTGAAGCGCGAGTCTGGGGAAGCTCGGAGGCAGGCTTGTCTTTGCGGGACCTGAGTTCCTGGTACATCCCAGTCGGGTCCTCGCCGGCTGCTGGGGGGTGGGGGGAGGGGAGGGGAGGGGGCAAGTCTGAAAAGTCTGGGCTTTGGCGACCCCCTAGTAGACGCTGAGCCCAGCCACTGAGCCTGGAGGCGGGGTGGCGACGATGCCGCACCCCAGGAGCGGGGGCACCCCAGGAGCGGGGGCCTGCGGGCCTGTCCAGACCAGCATCTATGCCGCGTCCGCCAGGGCAGGCACCGAGGCCGAGCCGCTGCTGGCGCTTCCCGGGATCCCTGCGCTCGGGACCGCGCGCCTGGAGACAAGGCGGACGGTGCGGGCCGGGGGAGGCTGCGGCCTCCGCAGGGCTCTCGGGCGGGGCCCTCGGTGGACGCAAGCCGGGGTCTCCCCGCAGCGGGCCGAGGCTTTGGGATTCCCGTTCTCGGTCCCGGGCGGGGGCTGGCGTGCAGGGCGGGCTGGGGGCTCCCGGACCGACCCCCGCAGCCAAAGGCGCACGGCTGGCGGGACGCGGCCGACTGGAGGCCTTGGGGGCGCCGAGGCCTCGCGTCTGTCCGTGCGAGGGAAACTAATCTCCGTCCTCCGTGAGGCCTGCGGGGCGACCTCAAGAGCTCCCGGAGCCCACCGGTCCCCATCTGGCTCCTCGGGAGCTGGGGACAGTGGGTTCTCCATTTTCAACGGACTAAGGACAGGCCCTTGGGCTAGTTTGGGGCTATATCACCCTCTCCAGCTTACAAGGGAGGAAACCGAGGATGGGTTGCAGTGAAGATGGAAGGAGCTAACCCGGCCCGAGAGAGGGAGAGCCTGCTCCGAGCAAAAACCCGATAAATACTGGTTATCGACTCCGCCATCCTTCCCTCACTTTTTGGAGGAAGGGCTGATCCGCTGGTTTGCTGGCTCTCCGCCCCCTTCCCTCCCCATCCCTAACCTTTCTCCCTCTCCCTCCCTCTCCCCTGTCTCTTCCTCTCTTCCCCACCGATCTCCCCTTCGTAGACCCTCAAAGTCAGAGTGAAATGTAAGAAACGTTTAAAATAAATCCCTTCGTTTTCCGATGTCAGCCCTACCACCGAAGTTGGAAGTTGGTCAGAGCAGCGCAAGCTGGAGCGGCGTTCGCTGGCTCTGGAAGGTTCCTGCCTCTTGGTCAGCTCCTGGCAACGCACTCCCCCGTGTCTTGACCTTGATTCCTGAAGTCCAGGTTCCGTGGTCGGCCTGGGAGAGTCCCGACAAGCAGACCCAACAGGATAGAAACAGAATCCCTGCTTTCCCGATCTGGCCGGCAAGGAGGGTGTCCACACACCCACCCCGCTCAGCCCACAGCGTCTGCCCCAGGCTGGCCAGAGGTCCTAGGATACCCACTGTGCTAGGCCCAGGCCTGGAACTCCCAAATTCCCAGGCCGACCTGGCTTAGTGGGGAGGCAGTTGACCCCAGGACTGCTATACAGAGGCCAAAAGGCAGGCGCCAAGTTCGGAATTCCACGTGTCAGGGCTGAGGGGCTGGAAAAGGAAGCGCTGTCACAGGCTGTATGAGTGAGTCCTAAGGCACCAAGAACCAGAATCGGCAAACCTGAGGCCACAGTGGTACTGTGCTTCCGGAGAGACGGTGAAAAACCCTGAGCCACACAGACCACCGGGACGGGAGTCAGGGCCAGGACACCAACTAAGACTTCAGGCCTCAGTTTGTATTCACACTGCCATTCACAGGACAGATGATCAGACCTCCCCATCTTGATTTTTCTATCTCTAAATAGGACCACTAACCCCAAGCCTGTATCACACTCGGGTGGGGGGTTGTGGGGGGTTGTTGAGAGGCTGAAATTCACCACCACCACCACCCCCCCCAGGAGCCAGCCATCGCATAACTATTCCTGGACTCACAGACCGAAAGAACAGAAATGTCCCCTTCATTGGGAAAGTAAAGGGTCCAGGGTTTAAAGTGGCAAATGCTCTGATTGTCCCCAGGGGAGTTTCTTAGTCCCAGGGGAAGGGATGTTCGGCCTCTGCTCTGCTGCGGATAAGGGGATAGGGCCTTGCACAGCCACTCGGTGGGGAAAGCTGAAGACCCAGATCAGGGGCCCCATCTGCTGTTCTGTCAGGCATGGACCGATTGCGGCTGCCCAACCAGCCTAACTCGGCCAGGTGGCCCCACGTTTGGGCGCCAGGCGTGGCAGAACAGCCCCATCCCACAGAATCGGGCTTTCCTGGAGGGCGCAAACCTGGAACTCCAAGCGCAAGTTATACCCGATCTCCCGGTAACCTGAGCAACATATTGCTCCCTCCGCCTGGGTTTCCATGCTTTATTAATTTCGTGGAGAGTTCAAGGGGAAGTGGTTTGAGGTTTAAAGCTATCCTACACTGGTCTTAACGCTTGAGTTTTCTGTTCTCTGTGACGGGGCCTCTGGTTGGGGGCCAGTCCACTCCTGGCAGTGGGGATGGACCTGCAGTGTTCCTAGCCTCACCGTTCTTTCCAGGTGTGGCACTTCTTCAGTCCTGTTTTGACACTAACCCACATCCAGGGCCTGCGTCTTCTCATCTAAGCCTTCCACAGTGGCATCCATTATGTTCTCACTGGCCCCGTGACATGAGTCCTCCCCAACGTGTTCACACTGCAAAGTGAACAAAGTTCACTTGTTTTCTTTTTTCTTTTTAAAAAGATTTTAGTAAATGGGCACTTACGAAGGTAATTCGGGCCAAGAAACAATCTGACTCTCATCAAATGAAATCCTTGGACAACTGAGAAAACAATAGTATAATCAAAGCAGCTATACATTAAATATTTATAAGAGATTAGGCTATAAATGGCATATAAAAGTCCGGGACCTATGAAGAGTTAGAAATGGAAAGAAAATAAGACACAAGTGCCTCTTGACGGGATGAGCACTGGGTGTTATGCTATATGTTGGCAAATCGAACTCCATAAAAATAAAAAAAGATATGGTATATATAAAGAAGATATAAAAAAAGACACAAGTGCCTACATTTATGGCTCAGATTCAATGCTAGATTCAAGGTCAGAATGGAGAGGGGATCCGTTTAATCTAATACCCTCAGTTTAGGATAAAGAAACCGGCTCAGCGGGAACCAGGGCCTGCTCGAGGTCACTTTGCAGAGAGAGGGGGCTAAGGAACCCAGTCCCTGAGTCCCAACGCAGCGCATCCCGCTGTCTGTCTCAGGCATTTTCTACTTTTCTGAATCACAGAGCAAAGGGCCTCACGTGGGTTTTTTTCTCTCGGGCTTTGGCTCTCACGAGGCGAGGGGATCCCAAGAAGGATCCTTTCCCGGAATCCCGTCGTCTACACTCGGTCAGGCGCTGGCTGACAGGGAAAAAGGCCAAAATGCTCCCCCTCGGATCCGGACTTGGATCATAAACCTCGGTCTTGAGCACCTCACAGCTGCAGTTCTCCAAAGGCACCGACAGGTGGCGCGTTCCCCACAGCAAAACGGGCCGGGAATTCGACAGCGCCGCCTCCCCTCGGCCCCTCGCCCCAGCCGCTGGCCTAGGGTCCCTCTCCAGAGAAAGGGGACAATAAGGGGTGTAGCGGGGGAGCTCAGGCTAGGTGCCTAATGCTTTGAAAAGACAATCCCTAGAAACTCTGGTTCCAGCCTTGGGCTCAGAGAGGCCTCACGCTCCGTGGAAGGGGTCAATGAGCACGGGGTGCAGAGGGCAGGGCTCTGCCCGCGGGGTCAGAGAACACACCGAGACCCTTCGGGGTCGCCCCTAGGGGGCGTCAACTCCCCTCAACCGACCCATCCTTGAGCTCGCTCGTTCACGCGCACTCGGCTGCCGCCTTTCTCAGCCACCCGCCCCAACTCCCATCTTTCACGTATTTTTTCTTTTTTATTTGAAGGGTGGGGGGAGAATAAGGGAAGAATAAGGGGAAGACGGCACTTTTTCAATTGCGACAATAATTATCGGAAAGCAGGTTTCTTAATCTGCTCACCCGTTATTGACTTCTCTTCTAATATTTGGCTTTGTTGCTTTGATCACGTACTTGACTCCTTTGCATAACAATTTTGGGGCGGGCGTCCTTGGGGCGGGAGGGGAGGGACGTGCAGGCAATAGCCCCACTCTCCGCAGGAAGTGAGGCCAGCCGACCCCCCATCCCTAACTGTACCGTTCAAGCCTGGAAAGTTCTGAAGGTGAGTGGGGTTGGAGAGGAAGCTGCTTACCCCTCGGGAGGAGGTTGGGGAGGAACTCTAAGAGCCCGCAGTGAGACCCTGCCACAGGAGGGATTGTGTCTCCCCCTCGTGTCCCACTGCATTCCCAACCCCAAGAGACCCTGCCTCAGGCCCTCTTCCCCCCAGGCACACACACACATACTGGGGAGACAGCAAACCTCACTTCGAGGGGAACGGAATGGGTTGACAGCCAGGGAATGGAGACTATTACTATCTCTCATCTCCTCCCGGCACTCTCATCTGGGACTTAGGCCACTGGACAAAACTCAGGCTTCTATGGCTCCAAGCTGGGTTTGGTGAGCTCTGGGACCAGTGACGGCCTCTGTGGGACCCTGACCTTCTCCCTGTCTCCGTTGTGTGATCTGCAGAGTGGGTTTTGTGTCTACGCACTCTTTGAGTCCCTTTGATCTTGCCTTTGCCACAAGTTGCCCACCTCCCCTCCCCCCAACCAGGGTTAGGACTTCAGGGCTGCATAGGTGTTTCTTCCAGAGGAAGAGGAAAACAGTGGCTGTTTTAATCTATGTTTAAACAACTGCCTCCTCCGCCTTTGCATAGTTCCTATCAGGGGTGAGAGGTGAACAGTTGGTTTGGGGTCAGAGTCCCCGAGGGTGCTTGCGACTTAACACTCCATACTTTCCAAAGCCTCCATAAAGGGAGTTGCTCTCATTCCCAGCTCACACAAAAACACACACGAGGAGACTCTATACACATGGACACGCACAGGCATGTACAACGGTGCAGAGCCCATCCATACACAACATTTGCACACGTGAACATAGCGCAAGCACAGGAGGATTAGCGGGACACCGAAAATCCACACAGTCCTTCCGAGCACACCCAGACACACTTGCCCACTCACTCACCTGGAGCCTCACACACAGAGTCACGAACAAGTACGCACGCGCGGCGCACACTCGCCCCTCTCCCCTGTTTCTGCAGGAGCTAGCAGATGGGGAAGGTGGCCCGGGAAGGCCTCGGCGTTGCAGTGACCCCTCCCCTCCCTCCTCACCCGCACGCGATCCAGGCTAGGATAGAAGGAGGTGGGGTGGGCGTGGGGGAGACACAAGGGTCTCGCCCCTTTGCCTCTCCACTACAGGCTCTGGAGACTGCCCTTCCCCGTCCGCTCCCCTTCCGGACTAAACTTTTTCTCTCCCTTACCTCCCCGCCAGCCTCCCGCAGCGCCGACCTCGGCTGGAGCCCGGAGCAAGTCCCGCATCCTCTCCGGGGTGAGGGTCCGCAGGCTGCGTCCCCAAGGACGAAAGGGGGGCGCGGCCTGGCTGGCGCTCCGGGGCCCGCCGGGACGGAGGCGGGAAGGCGCGGGCCAGGAGCCAGAGCAGCGAGAGCTGGGTGCGCGGACTTCTGCTTCCTTTCCCCGGGTCAGTGGTAGAAGATCCCAGGGACAACCTCTCACCCCTATGGGAGTCGGGGGAAGGAGAAGGACCGTTTCCTCTGGGGCAAGCAGTAAGAACGCTGTTTGGAGCTGCAGGGGCATTCCTATGCAAAGGACTTGGATGCTGCGGTTTTTCTTCTTTTCTCGAGTTTTGTTTTGTTTTTTTGTTTTTTTTGTTTTTTGTTTTTTGTTTTTTGTCCGCAACTTTGAAATTGGGTCCGGACCTCCCGGGGAGCACGGACTGAGCCGAGGGGGCAGCAGAACCCAGAAGCCGCGCTGGCCCCTCCTCACTCGCTCCCACACTGGTACCCACCGGCGTGCACACGCTCGAGGCCAGTCGGTGTGGACTCCGACCCGCGCCGAGCAGGATCGAGGTGGGAGCCGCCACTTGGACAGGTGGGGACTGAGGTGGGCCAGTGGCCCCCTCGGCCTGAGGGTGCCTGGGCTCAGGGAACCTCCTAGGGAGGGGGAGGGGTGAGAGAGGAGGAACAGCAAAATAAAAGAGAAGAAAATTCAAGCGTAGACGCTGAATTTACTCTGGGTTTTCTTATTTTTGTGGGGAAGGATAAAACATTAGCGTTTCAGTTTTGGCGTTTGGGTGGAATTCCGTGTAAGGAGAAAAGCAGGATGTCTGATTAAAATGAAGAAAAATATGGAGAGAGAGTGTGTGTGGTTGCTTTGCTTTTGGGAGCCATGAGTTCTAAAATCCTCGGCTCCAGGGGCCTGGCTTGCTTGGTGGTACAGCTCCAGAGTGGTTTGGGGATACAGAGAAGGGGAAGGCATTCCTTGTAATCGGAAACCAGGGGTCCTGCATCTCACCTTCCAGCATCCCTGTGCAGCCCTAACCCAGCTAGTCAACCCGCCAGCAGCGACCAGTCGGGTGTTTGCGAGCTAGTGTCCCGGGCGCCCGGCGCCGGCCCCGCAGGCAGTCCGCAGGGCTCAATAAGGAAACCAGGGCCCCGGGAGCCCTTTCCAAATCCTGACCACCAGGTGCAGTTTACAGAAATCACTGAAATGTTTCCCCCATTTCCACACAGTCAAGTGAAGAAAGGGCTTAATTTTCTCAGCTTGATCAGGCTTGAGAGGAAAAAAAATCTTCAGACAAAAACCCAAACCGTTTCTAGAACAAAAAGGTGCGTGCTGTGAACTGCTCCCTCGGATAAGAGGGGAAAAACCTTGTGAAAGGCAGAATGGTGGGGACAAGAATCCAAATATTGAAATCCCCAAAGAGGACAACCTCCAACAGCAGACACCTTCCTTCCTTCCTTTCCTCCTTCCTTCCTTCCTTCCTCTTTCTCTTTCTCTTTTTCTCTCTTTCTCTCTTTCTTTCTTCCTTTCTCTCTTTCTTTCTTTCTTTGAAATTTCTAGGAACCTGGACATTTACCAGTGTATTTCACGCACACAGAAAGAAAAAAAAAAGAAATTCTCCCTGGATCCCCCCACCCACCCACCCAGTGTTCTGGGCCATCTACAAACAAAGCTGCCACCCCAATTTCTAGAGTCAACAGAGCATTTTATTTTCCATGGTTTGCCTCCCACGCACCCCCACCCATCTCAGCGTTTACCCTTCCCCCGCCTCCCCCAGTCCCACTCCAAGCTTCGGGCAGAATTGCTTAGGATCCCTAACCAATACCCAACGAATCCCCTTGCACCCACCCACCCCCCACATTATTATCGCTTCCAAATGAAGACCAAAACCAAGAGCGCTAATTGAATTAGTCTATTGAAAGGACTGTCAGGTACAATGACGTGGCTCGAGGCCCCACATTTCCCAAGGTCTATAGGCTTTGGGGACCTGCGATGTATAGTCTGACCTTCTGGCTCATAATAATACCGCGGCACTTGTAGCAGAAATCTCCTTGCATTCACTCCCAACAAAACCGCTGGTCACCCAGTCCCCGTAGGAAGGCTGCACGCTATTGTGTTGCGACAACTCATTCATGTCCCGCGCCACGAGGCCCCACCGCCATCTGATCTACACTCGAAATGCGATTACCACCGTGTGCATGCAACACGCTCGCACTCTCGGCCCATCGCGCACACGCCTGGCCAGGCTGCAAGAGCTTTTCCTTCACAATTCTCCTCACACCCATCCCCAAAAGAGAGGTGGAAGCAGGCAGAACCATGACATTTGTCTCTGCCTAAACGAAATCCAAAAGTCTGTGGAAATGCAGGTTGGCGGGAGATCTCTTTTCCGAACTGCAGGCACCCAGACCCTCAGCAAACATTTCTCCGAGCCCAACTGGCTGGTGGGGCAGACTTGGGTGGACACGCTAAAGTGTACAGACACGAGCCTCCTGCCATGCACACAAATACAGACACACAAAAGGGTTTTTTTTTTTTAAATAGACTCTCTTTGTGATTCTTACATACACAAGCAAATAGACACAGATATAGGCTTCGGCCCCCACAGCCACAGGCAACTCTGCAAATTGTTAAGTGGTTTTTTGCAAGAATGGGGAAGAGGAGAAACAGGTATAATTTCTCAGCCTTCACCTTGAAAAGCACTCATCAGTCTTCCTGCTATATGACCCTCAGACTTCTCTAGCACCCCCCCAAACACATAAACATACTTCCTATCTGTTTGGCCAGGTGCCTTTTTGCTTAGTGGAAGCCCCTGTTAGCCGCAGAGAATGCAGAACATAGAGGAAGTAATCTGGGACTGGGAGAGAGGCAGTAGGATTGGGGTCTCTCTCTATCCGGCTTCCCCCATCCCCACACCACCACCAGTGAAAGCCTCTTTGGGCCCCCTCCTTCCCCCTCTCCCTCCCTCCATCCCTCAAGTGGGGGAAATAAACCATAGGGGTTCTGCCCTTCCACATTTAAAACAAAACATCTTTTTCCCTATTCTCTGCTTTAATGTGAGCTGGTTATGGAAGTGGAACTTGGGGACCATCTATTGCAAAGATGTAGCTAGGTCATTGGCCTTCTGTGGAGCCTCTTACCCTGGGAAACTGCACCACTCAGAACGTCAAGGCAACGGAAATGGGCACTGGGTGCCTCCAAACTTCCATACCTTTGGCTCAGAAGCAGAGGGCTTTTGAAGAAAAGGACTCCATTCTCTTCCTTGTAGATTTCCCTACCTGCTTCCCGACAGTCAATCTCCTGGCCATCCCCACCTGGATATCTATCAGGTTGGAAGAAAAATCCTTGAATTCTCAAAGGCAGAAAGGAGTACCCCGAAATGCACAGCCACACAAGTGTATTCAGACGTGTGCACACACACCGCTCCAGTCACACCCAATCCCTTCACCCAACATACTCACAACTTCGCCCAGTCCCGAGCCCACTCCGAGTCCTCTGGACCCCCCCTCACACCCCCATCTCGGGCCAACATTTGCTCCCTCTCAGCACTCACACACCTCACTTCCCGGCTGGCTTGCTGGGACACCACCCCGCTAGCCTAGTGTGTTCATTTTCAGGAAGGAGAGGAGGGCGTGGGGCCGGGTGGGGGTCGTGGAGAGCTGAGGGTTCTGGATGCCGCGCATCCGGGGCGCAGGCCGGCCTCGGGGAGGTGGGTGGGTGGGTGGGGGGGACCAGGCATGCGCGCGGAGCGCCGCCTAATCCAGCCGGAGCTCGTGGGCCGCGGGTGCATTTATCATCCCATTACTGTAACAAATCCGGGCTCTACTACATGAAAGGTAAAATGAATTACCGACGTTAAGCCGTCAATAAAGTCATTTCTGTAAATGGTGTCTCCAAAGGGCCGCCGCATTATTCAGCTGGCTTTATCAGCTGGCTGGAAATTACGTGGAGGAGCCGGGCCGCGCGGCGCGCGGGGCCGCTCACTTTGATTAAGCGTCTTGCCAGCGCGATGTGACAGAGCTTTTGACCAGGGTTTTATTCACAGGCCTGTGATGAACGCCAAGCTGATCAGGCGGAATGAAGAGTAATTAAAACCTATAAATTATCTTCCGCAGCCCTTCTCGAGGCGTCTCCTGCAGGCGAGATAAGGCGTCGAGACCCTATTTACGGCGCTGAAAGGGACCGCGGCGCACAAAAGCTACGCGGCTAAATAGGATATTGATAGTGTCCTAATTAGAATTTAATTAAGTACCCACGCTCGCTTGCGGGATAAAGATTTCAATTTTGCGAACTTAAATATAAATAAAACCCCACCCCCCATTTCGGGGAGAAAAGGTGGGGGCACCGGGAGATTTTCGGGGAGCCTTTGGGTGTAGAACTGAAGAGGACCCGGCCGACTCCCAGGTGGGGCTGGGGGTCGGGCTTGGGAGGGCCGAGGAGATCACCCCGGCCGGCTCAGCGCAGCACTCCCCAAAGTGGTTCGGGCAGCCCCCAGGCGGCCGGGAAGGTCTAACGGGGAGCTCTGAGAACCCCAGTAGAGGAGGACCCCCGGCCGACCCGAGGATGCAGCCAGCAGCACCAACTCCCACTCTCCACCAACCTCTAAACTTCGGGTCCTGGGGCGGTTCGGCCTTTCGCGGTTTTCGTTTTATTTCCCTTCCAACCCTCTGTGACTTTTCTGGTCACGGGGGAATTGTTTTGTATGGTCCTCTAAGACAATAACCCCCCCCAGAGACCCCTTTTCCGCTCCCAGACGAGGATGGGGCCAGAGAGAACAGGTCCCCCGGAGCCCCACGCTAACATCCCTGAGAAGGCCTAAGTTGCCCAAGCCGCTCTGGCCACTCTCCGGGACCGCAGGCTGCGGGATACAGTGTGCACCTGGCCCTCTGAAATAGCTCGGCAGACAAACCCTGCTGGTGTCCAGCGCCTCACCTCCCCCCACTCTCCATCCTTGGCGTGGGAAAACTTTTAGGGTGCCTCGACTGACCAGGAAACAGCGAAAAAGAGCCCAGCGGACTGGAGACGAGTCTCCGTGAGTGTGGAATTGGCATGAGCCTCCGCGATCCCCCAAAGCTTGGGAAGAACACGCAGGGCTAGAGCCAGAGGCCTCCAGGGAGTTGGGAGCAAGTCCAGAGACGTCTGGGCAACCGGGTTAAACTCGTTGTACACATCGTCAGCTGGCTAGGGCAAACACTCGGGGTGCAGTGCTTTCATTGGTTTGATTTCACTTTGCAGGGAAATCTAACTGGAGGTGGCCCTGAACCCAAAAGCCGTGCCTCGCGTGCATCTGCCCTCGAACTTGCTTGGCCCAGGGGCCCGCCCTGGACAACTCTACGAGGCCCGGATGGCTTCGACTCAGGCGGCCAGGGAAAGAGCAGGCGCCTGGTGCGACCGGCTCTCCGGCTCTCTCGCGCCCTCTGGGCTTAATGGCGCCAGGACAGCTCCCGGGGGGTTGTCGAAGGTCCGGACAGGGTAGGATAGGGCAGGACAGGGGTAGGGATACTCCGGAAAGGACACGCAATGCAGCTGGCCGGCGTGCACTGCAAAACCGACAAACAGACGGTGCTATCTAGGAGCAAGTCGCCTCCGGGTTTGCTATTTATGAAAAAATAAACTGCTTATCTGCAAGTAACCAACTCTAGGTCTATTTCACATCTCTGACCCTCTTCGTCTCACCCCTTCCCTACACAGACACACAGACACATACACACACACGCACAGACAACATTTTACCCGTCATAACAAGAAAAAGAGAGAGAGAAAATAAAAGGCTGAGTTTCTTAGGCATAGGGATGTAAAAGAGCCGAGGCTCCTGCCTCCTGACCCTGTGCCCGGCGCGCACGCACCCATAATCCTGCATTTCTCCAACAAGTTGTTTATGGAGTTGCTTCTCTATTTGCCTACACCCCCCCCCCCAAATCCACCCCTCCCTGGTCTCCTTTGCCCCTTCCTCGGTCCTGGCTTGAAAGAGGGGGAGGGGCTCGGGCTCGGGTGGGGGAGGGCGGGCCGGACGCGCAGGGCTCAGGCCGCGGCGCCCCCTCTCCGCCAGCGGCCGCCGCCCCCGGATTATTTATCCGCAAAGTCCCGCGCGCGCCCATTGGGCCGAGGCCCGGGTGTCAGCGCGAGTCCTGGCTCGCCATTGGCCCCGCACACGTGCGGCCTGACTCACGTGCTTCCGGTTTGAAGGCAAAAAGTGTGCCTGGGTGATTTTTTTTTTAAGCGAGAGAGTTTGTGCAAAGATCCGAGCTGTCAGAGATTTGAAAAAAAAAAAAAAAAAAAAAAGAAAAAAAAAAAAAGGCAGCCCCGGCGCTGGCGGAGACGCGCTCTCCCTGCAAAAAAAGCAAAGGCGATTAAAGGCGCTGCCAGCCTCGCGCTCTGGGCACAGCTGAGCGTGACACTCGGGGAAGTAAAACCCCTCACTACTGCCTAGGAAGATGGCTAGACTTTAAAGACTATTTTTTCCCTTTAAGAAAAAAATTTCTTGGAGCTTTTTTTTTTTTCTTTTTTTCTTGCTTTCTTTTCTTCTTTTCTTTTTCTTTTTTTTTTTCCTTCTTGGCCGTGGCTTACTCCCCATTTAAAACAAATCATTGAATCTGGTGGCAGAAAGGAAAAAAAAAAAAAGAAATAGCCAAGTGTCTCCATATCTGGATGTCTACAAATTAGAGAGAGGGAGAGACAGCGAGATCTATCTGCTCGATAAGAGCGAGCGATCCAGGCCAGGCGCCTGGGCTTTTTTTCCTGCACCCGCCCCGTGCCTTCGCTGGGGCTCCGCCGGCCTCCTTCCTCCGCGCACCCCCACGGGCCGCTGGCAAAGTGGGGTGGGGAGCGAGGCGGGGGGGGCGGGGGCCGGCGCGGCTGCCGGGGCGGCGGGGCGGCCGAGCATGGAAGAACAGCAGCCGGAACCTAAAAGTCAGCGCGACTCGGGCCTCGGCGCGGCGGCGGTGGCGGCGGCCCCGGGCAGCCTGAGCCTGAGCCTGAGCCCCGGCGCCGGCGGCAGCAGCGGCAGCGGCAGCGGCAGCGGCAGCGGCAGCGATGGAGACAGCGTGCCGGTGTCCCCGCAGCCCGCGCCCCCCTCGCCGCCCGCGGCGCCCTGCCTGCCGCCCCTGGCCCACCACCCGCACCTCCCCCCGCACCCCCCGCCCCCGCCGCCGCCGCCGCCGCAGCATCTCGCGGCGCCTGCTCACCAGCCGCAGCCCGCGGCCCAGCTGCACCGCACCACCAACTTTTTCATCGACAACATCCTGAGGCCGGACTTCGGCTGCAAAAAGGAGCCGCCGCCGCCGCAGCTCTTGGTGGCGGCGGCGGCCGGAGGAGGCGCCGGAGGAGGCCGGGTCGAGCGTGACCGGGGCCAGACCGGCGCAGGTAGAGACCCTGTCCACCCGCTGGGCACGCGGGCGCCGGGCGCCGCCTCGCTCCTGTGCGCCCCGGACGTGAACTGTGGCCCACCCGACGGCTCTCCGCCAGCCGCGGGCGGCGGCGCGGGTGCGTCCAAAGGCGGGAGCCCGGCTGCGGCGGCGGCGGCGGCGGCCGTGGCGGCGGCGGCGGCGGCGGCGGCGGCAGCCAAGCCTTCGGACAGCGGCAGCGGCAGCGGAGGCGGCGTGGGGAGCCCCGGCGCGCAGGGTGCCAAGTACCCGGAGCACGGCAACCCGGCCATCCTGCTTATGGGCTCCGCCAACGGCGGGCCCGTGGTCAAAACTGACTCGCAGCAGCCCCTCGTGTGGCCCGCCTGGGTGTACTGCACGCGCTACTCGGATCGCCCGTCCTCCGGTGAGTACCCAGCCCGCGGCCGCGCCATGTCTTTCCGCCCCGCGGACGCCCCAGGGCGCCCCGCCGCCGCCGGGCCGGGGAGAACAGACCCGGCCTCGGGTGCTCTCTTCTCTCGCGGCCGCCGCCGCCTCCTCCTCCTCCTCCTCCTCGCCCCCGTCCCGGTCGCAGTCGGGTGTGCCCCCAGTTCTGCGCTCCTGGCCTCTGTGGCCGCCACTCGAGAGGCTGCAGCTCCTGGCACGGGAAGCTCGAGTCCGGCTCGATCCTTCGGCTTGGAACTCCGAGCCCCTCGGGCCTTCTTTGTGTTTTTACCTTTATTATCCTTAAGAAAAACACAAACAAACCCACAACCAGTCATTGATTTTTCTTCCAGGGAGAGGGGTGTTGAGAGCCGGCGGGAAGGTGGGCCTAGTGATCGGGCTCTGAAATCCCGCCAGCCAGGTCCTGCGGAGGCCGAAATGGAGCAAGGCTCTCATCAGAGAAATAATCCTCACCTTGTGTTCATACAAACACAAATACCATGTCGATATTTTCTGAGGAAAGTTCATTTACAGAGAGATAGATTGGAGAACACACAGAAAGAGAGAGAAAAGCCTTTGATCGCTGTCCCTCCTCCCCAGGCCGGGTAAGCCAGAGAGTCTGACCCGGGTGGGTAGAACCCAGGGAAAGATGGTGCCGGGAGCCCCCCGCTCCTGGTTCTCTGCTGCTCGCAGACAGTGGGAGAGGAGAGGAGACGGGTCAGGCTCCCGCCGGGTCGCGGGGGCTCGGGGCATGATTGGCAGCCTCCTCGGCAGCTTCTTCCTGCCACTCGCACATCCTCCGGGCCCTGCCCCTTACTTCTTTCACTCTTTTCTTCCTCGGCTCTGCCAGTTAGCAGATTTCTCCAGCTATAGGTTGTTTTTCTCGACTGCCTTAGGCCCCTTTTGAGCCTGTCCCTCGCACTTGGAGACCCCGAGGCCGAGGCGTGCGCTGGGGCAGCCCTAGGCCCCCGGAGAGGAGGCTGGGGCCTGCCCACCTTCCGGGGCGGCAGCACGGGGGAGGCCGGTGGGCTCATCGAGGAGGACGGCAGGGGTCTGGCCTACAGCTGGCGTTGCGGGCACCGGGTCCGGTAGGAGGCCGGGCACAGCGTAGCCCCGCGCCGCTCTGCTCCGGCTGGTGTCTAGCCTCCCCACGGCTGCCGGCCGGGCGCGGATCGATGCGCGCTATCAGCCCCCGCCATCTCGAGCCCCGTTATTGACACGTCGGGCTCCCTGAACCTCCGAAAAGCTGCTTTGATTGACTCGCCTGATGGATAGAGTGATTGAGCTGTCAGGCTGTGAGGCTCAGGCCGGCCGGGAGGCTACGATTTTATTACAAGTGTCCGCGCCTCTGCACACACATACACAACACTCTCACAAACGTCGGGGACGCACAACGCACAGCGGGGCCTTTCTGGAGATGTACACATCCTTGCCCGCTCAGCTAATTGCTAATCTAAACCGAGGCCGCCCTTCCTCCCCACCCCACCTCTCAGTCCTCTCTGCACCCAGCTTAGGAGCCGGCCTTGCCTTTGTTCTTGGCTGCTTTCTCTCTTCGGTGCCTGGGGAGGCAGGGTACTGGCTCCTCCTGCATGGGCAGTTCACGGAGATGAACCTCAACCCAGACCTGAGTCGCTGCAGTCAGCCAGGCCTGGACTCTTTTGTCACAGGACAGCTAGTAACCCCAGGCTCTGGTCGGCCCCTGGAGCCAGCAGCCCAGCTTGCCCTTCTGTTGCTAGGTTTGGAGATGCTGGTGAAGACCCTTCTTTCCAGACAGTTTCAGATATTAAAAGGCACGACAGGGACTTAACTTGGCTCAGGAAGCTCCCATAACCAGGGCAGGGCCCGCCAAGTAAATGCCTAAATGCTGGAGGACTTGGGTCTGAGGCTGATGGACAGAGGTTCTGGCTTTCAAAGCTGCCTCCTCTTTCCCCCTCCTCTCTCCAGATCTGGACTCCATAGCAGCTTTCTTCTCAGACTAGGTTTTGGGAGAGACTTCACCTTCTTGGGGAGGTTTGCTGGGGCCTCTTCCCATATCCATCTGTGATGTAAAGCACAGATTTCTGTCCCTGTTGTCCCTCTGTCTCTTGACCTCTGCCCATAGTTTGCTCCTGAATGGGGGGTGGGGAGGAGGGATGTAGCCTCCTTGCAAATGTCATAGATGGGCAGGGGAAGCGGATCTGGCCTGTTTTTGTTATACAGGACTTTTCAATCCTGAAAACTGTAGTTTACGTGTTCAAAAGACAGAGAGAAGAGAGACCGTGCCTGCGCAGCCGGGTAGAGGAATGGGGACAGTGGGCTCTTTCTTACTGGCACCATCCAAGGGGCAAAGCAAGCAGAGAACCCTTGGGGCCAGCCAGGGTCATGTGGGTAAGATGTGTAACTGGGTGAAAGCCTTTCCCCCTCCCTTCAGAGAAAGGGGTGCTTAGTGTCTCCCTGGGACCCTAGAAAGGGCTTCCTTTAGGCCAAAGAGAAAGGAGAGGCACAGAGAACATACGGCCGAAGATCTAGGCAAGCCCCTCACCGTCCCCTTGTTTTCTGGGGTCAATAGCTATAAGCAGATGGGGTCTTATTTTAAGTTCTGGGTGGAGGTGCACATCTTGAAAAGGCAGCTGGAGGATTCCTTTGCAGGCTGGCAATATCCTCAGGGCAGTCCTGCCCCGGTGTCTTCACTGGCCCGGTCTTGAGCCTCTTTTTATTCCAGGGCTGTGAAGACAGCAGGCCCCTGACCTCCAACTCTGGGATCCACCGGACGGGGCTCCGAATGAATGTCTCTCCATCTTGGATTGTGGGATTTAAGTCTGGCCCGCGGCTCTCTGAATTGGGGTGTGGGGTGCACAGACAGCCGTGGCCGGTTTTCCTCCGCGGCTTCTGGTCCCCCAGAAGGGGAGTCGGCCGACCCCAGCGGCCAGGCGATTGCTCTCGGGGCTGGGCGGCGGGAGGGAGCTGGGGGCGCAGCGGGGCCTCCGCTGTCGCCCCGGAAGCGCGGGGCGCGATCCCCTGCAATTCTCACGGCTTCCTCTGCCCTCTCCCCCCCTCCCCTCTGCCCTCCGTCCCCACCCCCACCCCCACCCCCACCCGGCCCTCTCCGCCGCTGCAGGTCCGCGCACCAGGAAGCTGAAGAAGAAGAAGAACGAGAAGGAGGACAAGCGGCCTCGGACGGCGTTCACGGCCGAGCAGCTGCAGAGACTCAAGGCGGAGTTCCAGGCGAACCGCTACATCACGGAGCAGCGGCGGCAGACCCTGGCCCAGGAGCTCAGCCTCAACGAGTCCCAGATCAAGATCTGGTTCCAGAACAAGCGCGCCAAGATCAAGAAAGCCACAGGCATCAAGAACGGCCTGGCGCTGCACCTCATGGCGCAGGGACTGTACAACCACTCCACCACCACGGTCCAGGACAAAGACGAGAGCGAGTAGCCGCCGCCGGCTGGGGCCGCGCGGTCCGGCCGCCGCGCCCGCGCCCCCTCCTGGCACCGCCGCCGCCGCCGCCCGGCCCCGCGCCCGGGGAGAGAATCCGCACGGGAGGGAGGGAGCAGCAGGGAAGAGGGAGCGCGAGCGAGCGAGCATCTCAGAGTGGAGAGTCACGTTTGAACGAAACATTTTTAGGAGGGGAGAAGGACTCGGACAGGTGCTACCGGGAAATAAGATCGATTCCCTATTCACGGTATAAGGGGCGAAACTGCGAACTCCTTAAAGCTCTATCTAGCCAAACCGCTTACGACCTTGTATATATTTAATTTCAGGTAAGGAAAAGAAATATGTGTAGCGATCTCTATTTGCTGGACTTTTTATTAATCTCCTTTATTATTATTGTTATAATTATTATAATTATTATAATTATTTTATCCCCCACCTCCGCCTCGCTGCCCCCGGCCCAGTTTCGTTTTCGTTGCCCGTTTTGAATGTCGTGGCTTCTCCGGTGCCTCCCGCCCCGCATCGCTGGCCCCCGTTTCTCTGGGACTTTTCTTTGTGTGCGTGAGAGTGTGTTCCCTCGCGTGTCTGCCCTTGGCCTCCCCCTCCCCCGCCCCCGCCCCCACCTCCCAAGCCCCTTCCGTCGGTCTGTCTGTCCTGCCCCCCTTTCGTTTTCCGGAGACTTGCTGAGAAATACGACCCCACAGACTGCGAGACTGAACCGCCGCTACAAGCCAAAGATTTTATTATGTTCAGAAACCTGTAGTCTGAAATAAAGTGTACACTGTGCTCACGAGCCGCTGGCGGCTCCGCTCCTTGCGGGCTGGGGGCGGGCGTGGGCGCCAGGCACCGAGGGCCCCGCGCACGCAGCGGCCTTCCGAGGCCTCCGCGCAACGAATCCCGAGGGCAGGACGAGCGCGCGGCGGTGGGGGCGCCCCGGATCCCGGGAGGTCCGGGTCTGGAGGGTCCGGAGGGTCCGGAGGCCCACGCCCGGTCTCGGATTGCGTCCGGAGGAGCCCGAAGGCAAAAGCCCAGTCCTGACTTCGGAAACACTGCCCGAGCCGTCCGGCTGCTCCCTGTGCGGGCCAGGCCCAGCCTGGCTTTGGCCTCCTCTCCAACCTGCTCGGCTCCTCCTTCGGCTTGCACCTTTCCCTTCTCTTTCTTCCCTCCCCTCACAACCAGGTACTGCTTGAGGGGTTCCCCTCCAGAAGCCCAAGGCCTTTCCCAAGGCGGGGCAGAGGTGAGGGGCTGCCCCCCACCGCAGTTCCCAGCTGCCCACTAGGCTGCGGGGGTGGCCCTTCGGACCTGGTCTCCGGGCCTGGCCTCTCCGCCACCTGGACCTTGCGGCTCCTAGTGCAGAGAAGTGATTCCGTGGGTGAAGCGGCAGGTGGAGGCCGGCACATGGAGCCTGTCCTGGCTCGGATCTCATGGTCCTTCAGAGCCCAGGGAGAAGAGGCCCCGGATGCTGGGAAGCTATGCAAAGCAGCAGCTCAGTCTGCTGCTGGGATCGCTTTCTCTTGGGGGACCCGCATTCTCACTTGGGCACAGGCCTGCCTCCTCCAGACACCAAACCTAAGCGGAGTCACTCTCAGAAAGCCAACAAAGGCTTGCTTCCTGACGGAGGGGGGCGCAGACGCAAGCATCCAGGACCCTCGGGACACATGGACTTCCCCTGAGGGAAATGTCTGCACTCCTGCCCCTGACCCTGGGGCCGGTCCTTCCAGGGCAGGCACTGGGCCCCTTACTTTCAGGGACTAGAAGGAGGAGGAACAGAGAGGGAGGTGCCTCCTCACGAGGTAGCATCTCCCTTTTGTCCAGCATTTGTTTTTGTTTCTGTTTTTTTCCTCCTTTCTTCCTGTCTTCTGAAATATGTGTGTATGTACCCGTACATGTGTGGCCAGATGTAGGTGTCCTTGCAAACTTGTGTGCATATGTGCTCACGTGCAAATAGAGCTTCACATGAGGAGTTACCTGGTTTTTGTGTGTCCCTGCATGTGTGAGTATTGTGCTCACTGGGTGTCCACTCCTCTGTAATTAGATGCATACTTGGATGTTTGTGAACTCGTGGAAGTGCATGTGTTCATTTTTGTTTGCACGCTAGAATGCTTGCAGGGGTGTTTGTGGGGCTTGTACATGCTTGGGAACTCTGTCTGTGGTCTTGCCTTGGGTTTCTTTCCTGTTGTCTTTGCAGGGTTGATTTGGTGAGAAGTGAGAATTGGCCCATCATTCTTCCCGTTTCCTTGAAAACCTTGCCCCTGATTCAGGCCTATACCCAGAGAAGTAACAGGGCTAGTAGACTCGGGATTCCCTGCTCAAAGGTCTGGGGGCTTGAGGTTCAGTGGTCTGGAGTTGGAGAGCGTATTTGATATTGCCATGGGTTCCCAACTTTATTGCAGCAAATCTTTTCCTTCCATCCCCTTCATGCCTTCTAAGGGCTTATCGACTAACATCTGCACAAAATGGGTGCTTAAGGGCTCCTTGAGTGAAGAGCTGGAAGCAGAGGCCAGGGCCCTTCCCTTGGATGGCCCCAGTGAATGGTTTTCTCGTGGATGGAAGTACATCCTTTGCCTTCCTGGGTGGGGAAGGGGGCCTGGGATCTTCGAGCTCTCCGGGGCTTCAGGTTAAAGGGTCTGAGACTTGGCACCCAGGGTCCTCCTCCCTTCATCCACGTAGCTTACTTAGAACATCTGGAAGGGTCCTGGCCACATCCAGATGTGGTTTTGGGGCTTCCTGCTCTACAGAGAACCTGATCCTTTCTTTGAGTGCCTGGAAGTGGGGCTGCCCTTTCTTTGCCCATCTCCACTGTGGCCTTTAGGGTACCTACACCCACATCAAGACCATCAGATCTAGAGGCTGGGGCAGGAGCTAAGGCGAACAGGAGCTAAGGCTAACTCCAGGAATCATACTGTTCCTTAGGGTTAATTCTGGAGGTCAAAGCCAAGAGTTCCTCCTCTCAACCCTGGGGAGGAGGGAGGAGGCAGTTACCCTCCCCAGGACTGTATCAGTAGAGCCTATAGATGTTTCATTATTACGTAATTTGATTTCTTGCCCATATCTCCTCTTATCTTCCAACCACTGTGGACGGAGACAATTTTCTTCTTTGTTCAGTGGAGGAAACTGGAGCTCGGAAGACTTACATATTTGGTCCATGCCTCCTCTGTGGCTGTGTCTTTCTCTATGTCATCTCTCCTCTTAACAACGGTCTCGGTCTCGACCTTAGGAATCTGGCCCAGGTCCTGACTTTCCTACCTTCCTGCCCTTCTCATCCCCAGTTTCCCTGCTTCCAAATTGGGGCTGAGAAGAGAAGAAGAAGACTATGGTCAGCCGTCTTTCTTGTTTCCCCCTCTAAAAAAAGAAAGTAATAATAATCATAAATAGGCATTGAGTTCTCTGACTTATGGGGCTGGCATAGTGAGCCGCCTGTGTATTAAAAAGTCTGAGGTTGCATCGAAATAAATAGTGGAGTGTGCTATCCCAACTTCCTCATTTTCTACCTTAAAAAAAAAGAAATCGGATTGAACCATAAACTTAAATCTTCCTCAGCCCAGAAGGAAATACACACTATTGAGTCTAAACACTATCGATCCCTGCCTCTTTCGGAGGGCAAAGGTCTCTGTTTTCTTACTCAAAATTCTTGTTCCTTCAATGGGGTCAGGGGGAGGCTGCAGATGGAGGAGGGGATATTGGGGGTGTGTGAGGCTACCCGGTATGTCTGCAAGTTTACATGTTTGTGGGGGCATTTGTATAAGGGTGGTATTAAGTATATTTGTTCAGGCTTGGGAAGTGGAAATGTGTGTTTGGGGTGTATGGGTGCCAGTAGTGACTGTTTGGTGTCTGTGTATGTGTGCATATGTGGTCAGTTCTCAGGTCCCCTAGGCTGGGCTGCCCCAGGGCACTGAGAGGGAGTGGCCTGCTAGCCTGCCCCCTACCTGGCTCCCTCAGCCCTGTGACCTATGGCAGGACTTCCAGAGGTGATCTCACCAGAGAGGTCACTGTGTCCGAGTCTCCCCCTACCCCAGCTCTCCAACACCCCCATCCAATGCCCTCAGTAAAAAGCCTACTTGCAGGGGCAGGGGTGAGCCTTGGCTGACTCCTAGAGACCAGAGGCCAATGTCAGGAAGGGTAGAGAAGCCCTGGCCAGACTCCTTATCCTGGATGAAGGTGGTCACTGTGGTTCCCTAGAGTGGTCATCAGCTTCTCCAACAGTCAGCCTAGATTTTCCTTTTTGTGTTGGAAGAAACCCATTCCTCTGACAGTAGAGGCTGCCTTCCCCTGCACAGACCAGGACAGGGGGTGGGAAGGGGCAGGGAGGCCTGGCAGCTTTGCCTCACCTGGGGGGGGGGGGCGGGTTCACAATGGAAGCTTTCACTCTGAGGGAGGTAGCAGAGTATTGCTCCATCCCTCCGCAATCCCAGCAGAGACTTCTCCCACTTTGAACTCAGGTGAGAGGGCTACTCTCCTGTGGTGACTTGTAGAAAGGGCCAGGGCTGGGGACTCTGCCAACCCCCACTCCTTCCCCCAATGCTTTAGGCCAGTCTTTTAATGAAGTCCCATTGTTGGAGGGGGTCCTCAGGGATTCTTGAATAAAAAGGTTTCATTTCACACAGGCAGGGGTGGAGGGGTTGGGGGAGTGTGGGGGAGGGTGGGGAGGGTCCTAAGAGAGTAAGTTCCTCATTCAAAAGCACACAGCAAGTGAGAGGCAACCCCCTCACCCCCAACCCCCCACCCCGGCTTTCCTGAGTCCAGTGTCCTTCCCAGTGCCCCTACTGAGTGGGTAGAACTATTGCACATCCAGCCACTCAGCACACATGCTTCTGCACATCAGAGAACACAAGCATCCATTCATCTGTGTGTATACACACGCACATATGTAGAATATGTGCACGTATACAAAGAAATGTAAATGGGCTGATGTATTGAGGTGTGTTCACAGCAGGTACAGGGACATTGCCTCCATTGAAGCTTCTGGCATGCATTTATGCGTGGTCCAGGAGTACACATACTGGTGTCCAACACATATCTGCCCTTCCCTTCCATGGAAGCCACCAGGGAGAACTGGGGTGGAAGTGGGTGGGTTGATTGGGTGGGGGTCAGGAAGACTAGAATCAGGACAGCCAGTGTAGTGGAGTGGTGGGGTAGCCCCTTCTCTCTCCCAGAAGGCAGCTGGGTCCAGGTGACTCCAAGCTCAGACACAAGACAAACCCTCTCCAGCCTTACAGTGTACTCTGTACCTTCCAACATGCATCTCCCTGGGGAATAGCAGGGCTTTGGGCAGAAGGGGGCAAAGTTCCTAAAGCCAGATTTCTCAGAGAGCTTGGTAAGTCCTGGACCATTACAAGTTGCTCCTTGGGTTTACTTCTAAATGCAGTCTTTCCAGGCTGAGGTGTCACTCTGGAGGTGGAACTCTGGAATTTTCACCACAGATATGGGGGTGGATTGCTTTGGGGACATTGTGGAAGATTTCAGGCCACAGTAATGGAAGGCTCTGAGTGAAGGTGAGTCTGTAGCAAAGCAGGGATTTACTGTGGATGTCCAGGCACTCACATCTTACCTTGAAGAGAGAAGTGTATCTATCACTCGCCGGGCTCTTGGTGTTAGGAAACTGGTGGGGTGGGGGTGGAATGGGAGGAGGGGATAGGAGTGTTGTGTAGAGGAGGTGGTGAGCACAAGCAACCCCCCTCTTCAACTTTGCTGGGGCATAGGATAGAACTCACATCCTTTTAGGGACTAACAGCCACCAACAGATTCCTCCCTGCCCCCTGCCACCACGCAAGTGCACTGGAGGGCATTTAGAAGCGCCAACAGGGGTGCTCATCCTTCCCAGGGCTGAGGACTATAATGCAGGTGCCAGAGGAGCACAATTACAGCTCAGAGGGGAGGGAGACCCCTGCGGGCAAGACGGAAGGAGTCTCGGGAACAGAGGGACCCACAAGTATTTAAAATTTGGCCACAATGGCTGCCAGAGGGGGCCAAGGTCTTGATACAGACCAACCAACTCAGGCAGAAAGACTCCCAGTTCTGCCATCTGATAAAGCCAACATGATGGGAAACAACGGATAAAGCTCTGCTGCTGCTTGGCAGCCTCCACGGGCTGGGGAGAAGCAACCATCAATGTCTCCAAGCTGAAGGTAATGTAGATGCTGAAGAAAACAAAGCAAATCCCAGAAACCACCTCAGCAGGTCTTTCCCTGTCCACTCCCCTTCACTTCCATGAAACAGGTCTTGTCCACCGGACCGGACGGAGGCAGTTCAGAAAAGGACACTCACAGAAATTTAAATCTAACAATAACATAATCATTATTTATTGCCTGCTCACACTGCTCGCTATTTGGCATAATTTACTTCATTCAACCTCACAGATCTCTTTGAGTTGGAATGTATCATCCCCATTTTACAGATAAGAAAAGTGAGGTCCAGGGTCATCTTGCCAAGGTCACACCAAACCAAATTAAAGCTTACACTGTAGTAATGCATGGTTAGACTGGTGCTTTGCCTTGGCACCTCGCAGTATCAAGTCTCCACCCTACGGAGACTTTGGCACCTGGTAGGGACAGGCAGGGGCTGGGGTTCAGGGCTAGCGTCTGTCTGTCTTTTGGCATCTCAAGTAGGAGTGGTCCTCGGCCCCCACGTCCCCATCCTGCACTCCCTCATTCTCCCCAACCTCGCCAGTCGGGCCGAACTCCTGCCATCGCACCCCGCTCCACCTGGGTCCCAGACTGGGTTCCCGGGGTGAGCGGACCCCCGCCCTCCACAGTCCGCGGTGTCTGCCGCCCTCCGTCTTCTCCCACCTGCGCAGGCGGGTGGGGGGACGCCGCGCGCCCCAGCCAGGTGTCTCCGCCCTTGGCCCCGCTCCAGCCCGGCTGAGCGGCCTGGAGCGCCCGGGCCGAAGGCGCCTCGAAGGTGCATTTCCGGGGAGCGCGGCCCAGGCGGCAGCCCCGAGCCCCCGAGCCCCTCGGCCCAGCAGGGTGTTGGCGCCCCGCACGCCTCCGGGGCTCGCCTTCCCTCCAGGCTCCGCGAACCCCCCGCTGTGCTCGCCCGGCCCGGGCCGCGGCTCCCTCTCCGCCCGTCGGAGACGCGAGGGCAGGGCCCCTCCAGCCACATCCCCGCGCCCCATCTCGGGGCAGGCGACGGGACCTCGCCTCGCGCCCCGCACCCCGCACCCCGCGCCCCACCCCGGCTTCTCCCGGCGGCGACTCTCCGTGCAGTTTCGGTTTGTGTCTAGGCCGGGTTCGCGCTCCTCTGTCATTTCTGTGGGCTTCCCAGCCCCTGCCTGCCTCCACGTCCTCGGGTCCCAGGTTTCCGCTTCCAGCCTCTCCAGGCCGCTGGTCCTCGGCCCCCGCGGCCGCAGTGCCCGGGGCGTCCCCGGCCTCCCCGCCTCCCGCCTCCTCTCGCCCGGCCCAGCTCCCAAGGTCGCTCCCGGGCTCCGAGGGGGGCGGGCGCCTTCCCACCTTCCTGCCCGCCCGCCCCCCCCCCCCGCCCCGGGCGAGGTACCAGCGCTGACCTTGAGGCGGCCAGGCTGCCCCCCCACCGTGTTCTCCTGCCACCCTTGCCTCTCCTTGACTCGATGGCTCTCGAGTCGTGGCCACTGGTGGCAGGGGCGTGGGGGCGGCGCCTTCCCCTGGCGGCAACCCGCAGGGGCTTGCAGTCTTGGCTGCGCACGCCGCGGCTGCGAGCGGCCGGGCCTGGGTCAACGCCGGGCGGAGGCGGGGTGGACCTGCGGGCCCGGAGATCAGACTTTGTGTTGCTTCAACTTGCCCTGCACGGTTAGACCCGGCGCGCCGGCTCACACGCACCGCGGGGAGTCCGCACCCTCGCCGGCTCCGCTCGCCGGCCCGACCTGCCGGCTCAGCGCCCCGCGCGCCCTTGGCCTCCGCAGAGGCCCCGGCGCCACAGGGCTCGGCGTCCGCCTCCTCCGCGCGCACTCGGGGCTCACCTGGCCCCAGAAGGGCGGCCAGCTGAATTTTCCCGGAGTTAGGTGAGCGCCTTCCGAAATCCCCCAGGCGGGATCCTCTTTAGGGCAAAGAAAAAGTTGCAGCAGCAGCAGCAGCAGCAGCAGCAGCAGCAGCCGAATTCCTGGCTGCCTCTTCCCTCAGTAAAGCTAGCACCTTTCGGGGCCCAGACATTTGCCCACCTTCCCTCTCCTTTTCTGGAGATAATTTGGCCAAGTCACTTCCCTATGCACAGCTGCGGTTTCCCGCTCGGGTTCACTGTTTACTTGGAATTTCTTTAAAACCAGCGGCGCCAAATTGCCCTTGCTCTGCGTCTTCTCTGGGCGGGCCTCCCTCCGCCCAGGCCTTGCGGAGCTTCCAGAGGGCGCGGTCGGGCAAGGAGGGCTCGAGAGAGGCCTTGGCCTAGTCTGGGACGCGTCCTTCGGTCCTTTGCTCAATATCTCAGCCTCGCTCACCCCTGCAGATTGAGCTCTGGCCTTCACCGCGGGCCACCTCCCTTCGGGCTCCGACGGAGTGCCCAGTGTCGTCTCCTCCTTAGGCACAGGCGGCAGCCAGGGGTAATCAGGATGTAGACACCCCAGAGAGGAGGGCTGGACCCAGTTCCACCCGCATCAGGTCTCCAGTTTCTTATCAATAGTTTAAAATGCCCTCACAGGGCCGGGCTCCTTGGCGGTGCATATGTAGTGTGTGCTGGTTTGGCAAAGGCAGGGAAGTGACAGGCCCCAGGGTGCTGGGTGCGTGTTGGGGGAGGGGAGAATGTGAAGGATACCGTCTCCTGGAGGCCACTTTCATTCAGCTAAAGTAAACGAAGTTCCCTTTGGGGAATCAAAGTTTTGGGGCTTTCTGACCCGGCAGGACCTGAGGGTGCGGTGTGGGGAAAGGAGGCACTGTGTTTTGTGCATCCCGGTTGCAAACTTTGGCCCCAAACAGAAGCAGGCAGCAAGTGAAAGTGAGCAGAGATGTGGGGGGTGGGGACAGAGAAGGCACCACCAGGGCGAAGGGCTGACGTTCTTGGGTGCAGTGGAGGGAAGAGGACACTGCTGTTTCCAGTCCCCAGGTCCCAGGCAGAGGTCTCCATTGAATCTGCTTATTTGCCTTTCTCCGAGGGCCAGACAAGTCTCAATCTCTTCCTCCCTAGGCTCCCACACCTTCTCAGTTACCCCAGGGACAGCTGTTTGTACCACTGCCCTCCTCCTAGGAGAGCTGCCTGCTTTTGGATCTGGCCCACCAATCTAAGCAATTCAAGACCTGCCTGGCGAGGAGGCTCCGCAGTGGGGCCCTCCCTCCAGCTTCCTGGTGGGGTGGTGGACCCCCATCTTCCCCAGAGACCCTCTAGAGCCAGAGTGTTGATGATCATTACTTTAAATTAAAAGTCCCTTTTTTCCTTTCCGTCTAAGCCCCAACTTAGTTTCAGAGAATGAAGCGTGAAAGCTCTTTTATGGAGATTACCGATGCTTCATTTATTCCCGCAAATGGCAAACACGGCCCGGGAAAAACCGAGCGAGCGAGCTCCTTGTCTCGGATCCTCAGCCGTCTCCGTGTTCACAAGCTCACTTGGCTGTGAGACGGGCGTCAGGGAAAGCCCCTGCACTGGGCTTACCTGGGAAGGGAATAGCTCCTTTGGTAGGTCTGCGACAGCAGTCTCCTACTGGAGGGGATAAGGAACCAGCTACAAACCCCTGATTTGAGAGCTGAGGGATTTGGGACCAAGGAAAGTGTGTGTGTGTGTGTGTGTGTGTGTGTGTGTGTGGTGGGGGTGGCCCAAGTGTTACCTCTGAGGATCCCTGAGGAATTGAATTTATGCATGAGCGGGAGATATTGGTTATCCCCACTGGCCTGGCCGGATTTCCCTTCCATTTCCTTTTGACACTGGGATTTGGGGTGCATTGCAGGAGAGAACCAGGAGACCCATGTGCCACTTCCTGACCTCATTTCACATTCCTGTGCCAACCCTACACCAGCCTTTGTGACTTCCATGCTGGGCCAAGTGGTTGTGTCCACAGTGACAGCTCTCCGTCCAGGGTTTTACTTTGTTACCTATGCACAGCCCCAAGGGCAGCCGGAAAGGGTGGGTCATTTTGGAAATGGATCCAGAACCTCTCAATCTTAGGCATACAAAACTCACCTAGTGACCTGGTGGTTGTCTCATCCATAATCGAGGATTCTTTGGTCATTTCACAAGAGGCAGGTGGAAGGAAGTAAAATAACCTCCAGGAGGAAAGTGACAGAGGGTTCTTATTCTTTTGAGACAGAGCAGGAAAGTTTGAGAGGGAAAAGTAGAAGCTCCTGGAAGGAGAATTTCCCGAGTTCAGGCTGAAATTCCTTTGTGACACTGTGTTATTAACTCAAACACGGTGGCGGTTCCACATTCCGGCTATCCCACACTGGGAGCACCTCTGACACAAAAGCTATTGTTTGGGGGGTTGTGTGGATAACCAGGAGGGGCCATCAGGGGCCTTCTTCCTCTCACCTTAGGAAGCTCACAGGTTGCAAGGAAAGTGAAAGTGCTGCTTTTGTTTTAGAGGGACTTGTTTTTGTTTTATTTTGTTTAAAGAAGATAGCCTGTGGAAGTCTGAAAGTGGGATTTGCCCTCCAGTGTCAATGGACTAGGCTGAAAAAAAGTGCAGTTTTCTTTAATATACAGCTGGTGACTTGTCTATAGCTTGCACGGGAGTTGAGCCTATTGCAGGTGCCTTTTCTCCCCTTAATGCATGATGACTCTTACACCACAGAGGTCCTCAGTGGCCAAGAGGGGCTGTCTAAATGGGTTTTGAGAGCAAGATCATCCCACAGAGCCTGGGGAGGTTCCATGCAGTGAGGGAAGGCGAGGGTGATGTGAAGTATTTGCGAGCACACAACACTGAGTCGGGAAAGGAGAAAAGAGGACTTGCTGCTTGCATGAACAGTTGCCAACTTTCATTAATTACTCAGTCACTTTAATGTGAAAGCAAATACCAAACTGCTCTAGTGCCCATTCTGGATTAATGGCCTGCAAAATTAGATGGGGAGGGGGCCAAAGTGAGAGTTGAGGTGTTCAGTACTATTCAACCCTCCTTTCAAATCCAGAGTGCGTTTGGGGTGGTTTTGCTTTTTTCTCCCCCCAGAAAATGCCTGAGTTGGTGGTCAGGAAATTGAAAACTTAAAAAAAAACCCAAAAGATATTCCTTCGTGAACAGAGGCTGGAGTCCAGTGACAAGGAACATCAGAGGGAAAGCCTTCTCTTGTGTCCTGATCAAGTATTCAGTCACACAGCCTGGCCTAAACCGAGTGCCCGTGATGCAGGAACGTGGGCAACAGCGGGACGGCCTTCTCATGTTCCAGGTGTCTGTTTTGGTGTGCGATTTCCCAGATTTTCAGATTAGACAGACGTGTTCCTGAAGGCTGTTCCTGGGTGTTTGGAATAGTGTAAACATAATCGGAGCCTATCTCTTAACTTCAGGAATGTCAGAGACAATACCTCGGGGACCGTTTTTTGGTTGGTTAACTTAGCTGAACTTATGACCTGTGAAAGAGAAAACAAAGTCAAGTTTAGGTGAGCCTACTAAGGTAGCTTCAGGGAAAAAAAATTGCTTCCCTACTTCTCCCACGTCAAATCTGTTTAGGTGAGTAGACTATACCACAGATCTACAGAATTTTGAGGTTATGTTTGCTTTTCCTGGACGCTTTTTCCTTCTTATCCTTGTGTTTGTTTGTAGGTACTATCAATCCATGTGCCAGCATTTTGCATGGATTTTTCTGAGAATTGTGTTTGCACGGAGCAGTGTCAAATAGCTTTTGGAAGTGTGGCTTTGGGTGTGGAACGGGGCATTTAGGGCTGGAATGCAGGGTGCCTCTGCATTCTGGTTGTCAGATGAAGTAGAGGAAGATGGAGGGGGCATCCCTGAAATGGCTTCGGCTCTATTTTGGGGTAACGTTCCTCAGAGTTCTTACTAAGGAAAGACCTTCTTCATTGTAAGTGTCACATTTCCAAATGGGCCAAACTGGGGCAGAAGAAATTTGAAACATCCTACTGGGGCCATTTTATGTTTAATAACTTGCTGTGGGTTCACTGTTGCAGGCTCAGCCCTTGAAGTATACATTCTTGGAATTCTAGGGCTCTTCCTGGGATTCTTTTAGGCACAGTCTATACATGTAAACCAATTTGAGTAAAAATGACACAGGTGAAATAGGAATTGGGTGAAGGGGAGCAGATAGTACTCTGCTTCTTTAAACTGCTTCCCTTTTCCTCGCTGCCGCTGGGACAAGGCTGTGGGTGAAGAGCAGGCCCCCAAATACCTGAGTTTAATAGTGTGCAGGTAGGGGGCAGATTGGGGGAACTGACACCCCAGAATGAACTCCTTTTTGAAATCAAATGAATTTATCCCAAGTGAATACCTTTCATAACATCGGAGGATGTTGAACACCAGGGGGGAGGAATTCAGAGCTGGCCTTTGAGCCAAAAGGTTTTCTTGGTGTTCAGGTTCAAAACTCAAATCCTAGGCCCTTAGTATGTGTGTGTGTTTCTTCCAAGAGGTTATGGCACCTATACAAGGTTGCACTTGAACTAGTTCCATCTAAAAGAAAGTCCCTTTTCTTTCCCTTATTAATTTCTATAGTTAAGGGCCTTATAAAAGAGACGGCTTGTGTCCTTTTCTTTGGGAACCCTAGACGGTGAGCTCTCAGCCTCTCTGTGGGGCCAAGAATTTAATACACACAGAGGTGGGGCACCAACAATCAAACAGAGTAAGTTCCAGAACCACTCAGGATCAAGAGGAAAAAGACCCCCTTGGATGATCAGAGTCGTATCTTTGGCGGCCGACGAAAGGATCATAACAATCTTTGCAGTTTTTCCAAACTTACCTAGAGTCTCATCTCTGCCATGCTGACAGGCAGATGCCAGAGTGAAAATGGAAGTTTATGCCACTGTTTGGCCACTTAGGCTGTTGTTTATTTATTTTTCCGTGCGGGAGGGAGTGAAGAGATAACAGGAGGAAAGGATTTCCGGGACTCTTTAACAGTAGACATAAGGCTGATCTTTTTTTTTTCTTTCCTTTTCTTTTCTTTTCTTTTCTTTTCTTTTTTTTTTTTTAAATGGAGTTTTGCTGTTTAATAAATAAAACTGCACATGTCAATCTGGGCAATGTGACGTGTTTTTGATTGGATAAAAGATTCATGAGGAGTCAAATCATGGGATGTGCTGGATGCAGCTTCGTTCGGTTTCTAGAGTCACTTTCGGAAGGAAGGCAGGTCTCTCCCCTCAGGTAACTCGGGGCAGGCCTCAGCCTCCTAGGTCTTCAAGAGGGGGAGGAGCTGGCTAGACCCTGGGGTCCATGGGGTCATATTTGTTCCCAAGTGCCTGTCCTTACTCCCAGTTGAAGTAGTAGGAAAGGCTGACAGTTGACTTTATGGGGAAAGGAGCAGAGGGGTGCCCTTGAGCTTGTGGCGCTCAATTCGTACTGTTTTCTATCTATCTCTCCGTGTGTCTGAATGGTGGGAACTTTCTATCTGGAAGAGAATTATTTCCGTGCACAATTGTCTGTCCTGCTAGGAAAGTTATGGCTGCCCTGTAAAAGGGAACTGCTGGTCTTCCTTTGTCCTACGTTGGGAAGGCCTCCTGGTCAATAAATACATATTAATCATGTAAAAGGATTGACATGCAAATGAAGGGCACCATTGACAAGCCCTGGATGGCAGAGGAGAAGCCCTTCGGCAGCTGTGGTCCTGGCCGGAGGAAGCCAGGGCCACACCAGGCTCTCTGCTGGGTGTTTTCTACAGGGTTAAACACCCTTTTCTAATAATTACGTGAAAGAGTTAATTTAAACTGGAGATTGCTTTAAGATCGCTTGCTTGCATCCTTCTTAGCTTTGCCAAATCTCCAGGTTTGTGGTTGTTTTTTTTGTTTTGTTTTTTGTTTTTTAAATTTAAGTCTGGCAGTAGGCAGGCCACCCTTTGGATCGCTGTGTCTCTGGGCCCAACTGGAAGTCTCCAAAGGTACTTTGTTCTTCTGATCAAAGGAAAGTTCAACCAGACCGAGAGGTGGTTAAAAGCTTAGCTGAATTTTTTGAGGAAGGCTTGATATTGCAGGAATAATTATTAGTTGCCATTATGAATTACTGCTTATAAAATAGCACGTCGTACATTGTTGTAGCTTTCTTCACAGAGCGAAAAAGACACTACAAAATAATCTTGCTATAGGCAAGGCTGAGCTTTGATTCAGATTTTTCTATGTGCATGACACCTGTGGGTATGTATAGTCCATAGCAATGATTTTTAGGATACATATGACCACTGAGGAATATGATTTGGTTGTGAGGATATGTAAAGAAAATCTTTTGCTATAAAGACAGAACAAAATACAGTATTATCTACTGGCAGGTCATTGAGGTGAATATAATTGCTTTATGTATTCTGGATTATTAGAATATAAGAAAATATTTTAGCTCCTCTGAAAGACTAAGTTATTACATATACTGAAATAGAAGTGAAGAGTATTTGAGGAAATGGATGGTCTAACTTGGATTTTCCTCCTTTAGGGGCGTGGGATTTTTAAGGGTTCGACAATTGGAATTTATATGATGTAGGCTCCGCGTATGCCTATCAGCACTTATCAGCCAAAATGCATGTGTTCAGTAACTTTGGAATTGGACCACAAAGCAGATTTTGATGATATTCCTGCTCAGGCCAGTGGTGTCAAAATGGGCCTTACTTTGGTCAAGACTACGGCTGTCTGCAGGTTCTGGCAGGACAGGGCCTGGGAATAGTTCCCGGGAAGCCATGTGCATGGGCCTCATTGCTGTCTTTCTTTTGTGGTCTGTGTCTAATCTTATCTGACGCTCTGCAACTGAGTAACAGGTCCAGCCACACCAACTTGAGGAAACAAGTGGGAATGGGTAAATGGTCTTCCTCCCCTGGTATGAAGCACTAACCTTGCTGCCTCATGGATTAATCCTGTCTGAGGATGACCGGGGGACCCAGCTCCTTCTGTATTTGGGGGCTCTGTTAGCACTGACCAGGATATTGACTTGTCAAAACATTTGCATTCCCATTTTAAATAAATTCATGAAAATCTTTTTCGCTAGGGCTTGTTGGCTCTGAAAAATCCACACTCAGTCTAAAATCAAGCACGAAGTCTCCACCGTTCTCACGATGGACATATTATGCTTAGTGTGCTTTGCTAATGTTTATCTAGATTCTGGAATAATCAAATCTTACCTAGAATTCAAACCTAGCAAACATGTTGTCTATTGAATTACTGCATGTGTGTGTTTGTGTGTGCGTGTGCAAAAAAAGTAGCTACTGCTGGAGCTAAATTATTTAACATGATTTTCTTGTATTGTGGAGAGGCAGGCAGAGACTCATTTTTTGGATTATGATTTGTATTATGAAATGCTTATCAAATGTTTTCCAAAGATTAGTTTAATTTTAATTAAATAAACCTTTCTCAAGAGGAGGCTCCCAACTATTTCTTGTACCCAGAGGCTAACGTACTTGTTGGTTTTAATTATTTTCTGCTGTTACCCAAACTGCTTTGGGTACTCCCGCCCAATTAAATCAAAGGCGCAGGTTCCTTATACACAATATGTTTAATATTTAATTTTAATTAAATTAATTAAATTGTTTATTTAATTTTATGTGCATTATTGTTCATTGAACGATGCAAAATTCATGATAGTAAGAGTTAGGATGGGGAGGTGAATCAGAGAGCTTCCAAACAAGCTAATTATGGGGCTTAAAGGAAACTTCCCCTCCATTTCCAGGGAAACATCCCTCCCAGAACCTGAACTTTCTCTCCCAGCAGTGCATGACTGTGGCTGGGGCTGGCCGCTGTGGCTACGGGTCTGTTGGCTTCTTTCATCCTCTGGAACTCGCCCTGCGATTTGCAGCTGCAGCAGCTGCTCGGCAGAGGACAGGGTATGTGCGGGCATGTACACGCTGTTGTCACGGCTCATGCTCGAGTGACATTTCCTACTTTGCTGAACAAGGAGGCACCAGCACAGTGCTCCTGGAAAGGGCCGTTTTTCTACCAAAGACACAGGCAAAACTTCCAGAAATATCTCCCCACTCAGGAAGGGCCCCTCCTGATGGCTTTGAGCTGCTCGATCCAGGCCAGTGCTTACAAACGTGGAGGCTTGTGAGGGGGGCTCGCCTTATGGTTGGAAGCCGTTCCCTTAAGGGAGGGGGCCATTGGCTTGGCTCCGTGGCATCTTTAGGGCATGTTTTTTCAGGAATGTTTTCATCTGCACTGGGCTAGGCTTAACTGTCTCTCACTGGAGCACTGAGTTCCCAGGAAATCTGTTTTAACAGGCATAGGAAATAGAGACCCCGAAGCCCGCAGGTTTCTCTTGTCCTAGTTGTCTCTAAAACAAGGGGTTCTGGATTAAAAAAGTTAAAAGTGCCCGAGTTAAAGGAGCCCACTGAATTCTGAGGCATTTGATTAACTCTCTTCCTGATTTTCCTGACTTAACGAATAATGACATTATCACCACCGTGGCCTGGCCCTTGGGGCACCTGAGCCAAATTTTCCAAACTTGACCTTGCGAGGTGACGCATTCGCTGAACGTCTTTTTCACTTCAGGGTTTTCCACATCTGGGCCACGGTTGGCTATTTATATTTACACAATTCATCACTCTATAAATTCCTTTTTTTTTTTTTTGGTAGGGTTGATAGTTTCTTTCTTGGAGCCTTCTGCTTCTTGAGACTCATTAGTTGTATGCAGTGAAATATAACCTTTAACATGCTTGGCTCAGCTACTGGGAGAACAAAAAGAGAGGAAAAAATAAATGGAAAGAAGGAAGAAAGTGAGGAAGGAAAAAGAGAGAGAGAGAACCAGCGCCCTTAGGTGAAGCTGTTTCAGTTCTCACTGAGCCACCCTCAGTTCTCACTGAGAGCGGGGGCTAAAAATAAACTCGCTTTCTCTTCGTTGTTGTGGTTGTTTGTTTGCTTTTTCGCCCCCTAAGGCTGGTTTTGTTTCAGTAGATTAAATATTATCATAAAAGTAGCTGATGATGCAGGAAATTAAGAATCAGGTTGTGGAATATTTTGCAAAAGCCTTCTTAAATATCTACGGCACCTACCCAGTTGGGGCAAACATTAGTTTTAAACCAAAAAGCATTTGTCACGATGAATTCTTAGCTTCAAATTCGGGAAAATACTGAGAAGCATAGTTAGCCCGAATGGAAAATAAAAGTAGAAAAAAGAGCAGAAAATGTAAAAAGTGAGTTCAGAGGGAAATTAGCATTGGCTCATTGGGCCTAGAAAAAAGAACATCCCCAACTCTCCATTTATGCTGCCCATCAGTAAGCTTAAAAACATTTTTAGTATAAAACACAAACCTTTGTGGTTACAGGAAATGTATCTGAGGATGGACGCAATCGAATTTGTGGGACACTGCTGTGTCACCATGTTTAGCATCAAATTATGAATTAAACAAGAAGAATGAATAACAAATTAGGATTCGCCTAAGCTTAGCTTTGTGCAGTGGGACAATGAAAATTTATTTGAATTCTATTCCTTGATGAGGTTACAGATTTTTCCCCCAACAGAAGATACACATTAATGCTGTGAAGACCATTATTGGAAGTTCATTTTCTGTGCCCATCTTAGAGACCTTTTCATGGATGCAGAAAACTCCTGCGCGGATTTTGATTTTAGAAGAGCCCCCTGCTCTATGTAACTTTTCCTTTGCCACTCCCAATGGAGGAATAATTTGTTAGAGATATTTTGAAGATGACTGCAGAATTAGCAGTGTTGAGTTTGTATGTCTGTGTGTGGTTTTTTTTTTTTTTTTTTGGCCGATGTGTAAGGAAACAATTGTTAAAGATGTTGGCTTTTAAGAGTACTATGCCAGGCTAAGAAATGATAGGCTTCTGACAGCTGGACTGTTTGTGAAGAAAGAAAGAAAAAGAAAGAAAGAAAGAAAGAAAGAAAGAAAGAAAGAAAGAAAGAAAGAAAGAAAGATGACAGACCATAATTTCCAAAGCCCGCTGCACTTTTAAAAGTACAGCCAACTGTTCCTCCTCACCTAACTGGAACCGGCAAATAATGTGTTGTGACCCTGGCTAATGCCTTCACCACATGCTGAAATTGGGGCGAAGAAAGGAAAAGTGGCTGGAATGCACACAAGGGAGCAGAGAAGCAGACAAGTTAGATATAGTGGGACAATTTCTTGTGTTGCTGGATGTGAGAAAACTTTTCAAGCCCTTAATGTAACCCATATGCATCATCATTCCAAGCTTATTAAAGAGGCTAAATAGATAGACATATAAGATAGACATAAAAATATCACCTGCTCACATACCGAGGGCATTTGGGGAAATTAAAACAAAACATAAGCCAGTACGATTGCTGGTTCTTTGGTTCTTTGCGGCATGAGCATATGTTACACCTGACGGATGTCGCTTTTTTTTTTTTTTTTTTTTTTTGAGCAACTTTTTACCTTTGAAGAGTTTTAGGTTCACAGGAAAGTGGTGGAGACTATTGCCTATTTGTATGGTTACTGTAATAACTACAGGTTTGCCTTTTACTGAGCTCATTTCTCAAGAGCCGGAAGGCTTCTTTCTGAGGTTAGATCTGATGCGGTTTGTGCGGCTTCGTTAGGGCTTCCTGTCTTCCTTGAAGAAGACACACCGGCTTTACACACAAAATCAGAAAATAAAGCGACAGGGAAGTGGATGCAAAGAGTTGGTTGCTTAAAACAATAGCCGGGTTTAGTCAAAGGAACAGCTTTGTGTGGGCTGTTTTCAAGTAGATGCCCCCGTGGTCTCACCTGCCTCCCTTCCAGCCTGTCTGTGTCTGTAGGCAAGGTCTCTGCTAGCTTGCTGTGTCTTTCTCCGTGTCACCTTTGAGATCTGACCCAAACTGGGGCAGAACCTGACGGCTCCCCTCTTCCCCCACCCCTTCCCTTTCAAGTCCAAGGCCTGCCTGGTGCCCTTGCCATAGTATTTCTCCTCTGGGGCCTCAAGCAGTAAGTAGTTAATTTATTATGTTAGGTTTCGTCCTTAATTTAAAAAGTTGGGGGTTAGTGAGGTAGTGTATGTGTGTATGTGTGTGGTGTAACCCCTCTTGGAAATCAATCACCGAAGTCACTCCTCAGAGGTCTTAAAAAATATCCTATTGCCTCCCTCCTCCCGCTGACCCCCTCACCCTCTCCCTGCCTCCACCCCAACGTGCTAATCACATTCAGGCCAAAGGCAGGGCCGGGCTACCTGGCTGCAGCCCAGAGGACATTTTATTTTATTTACAGATGAGCTGTTAACCCCTGAAATATGGATTCATCTGGAAGCTGTGACACAGGAAGGCTAGCTCGCTAGGGCAGTTCCAGCCTAGAGCTGCGGTAGTAGTCACCTCAATTAGCTGTGTCATTCAGAACAGAGCCCCCAAGCCAGCAGGCTGGGCAAGGGGGGCACTCGGTCCCCTCCCAGCCTTGCCACCTGAGGCGACATAGAAATATGTGCAGCCCAAGGCCTGGCCTCTAAGTAGATTCTACTCCAGGCTCTGGTGGGGTCTCTGCTTTCTTTTACCAAGTGGGTTCCAAGGTGATGATCTCACCTCTGGGTTTATATATGTTTGTGTGTATTTCTAAATACCAGTTGACCTCTTTGAAGCAAGACTTTGAACTGGATATGCCCTTCTTCCCACAATACTGTAACTACTCATAATCTTTGAAAAGTGTCTTTTCAGAATTACCTTTATGAGTTGGTTTACAAATCACATATTCACACACATGACCTGTCACAGACAAATAAAAAGGCGGCTTTGTGATTTTATATCCAGACCTCACTCTTGCTCAAAAAGGCTTTTCCCAGCCTGATCACTCACCTTATTCATCAGACTTGGCTCAAAAGGACTTTCGACTCTTTCCCAAACTCAGATCTTCATTGAAGCAAGAAACTTCTCTACCACTGGGGATTTTCAAAAGAGTACGCCACATGCTCTGACACACTTCCAGAAGAATTCTTAGAGGTTTTAAGCATGGCAGTTGTAATTGGAATAAACTTACAAGTCCCCAAGTGTCTCTTGGAAGGGGACAAAATACATCTTGGATATGAAAGTTTTGGGTTGGTGACAATTCCCTTCTCAAAACGATGTAGCCAGTAGACCTGTCATACTCCGTTCCGCCGTATCCCACCCCACCCCACCAAGCCAGCCTAGACCTTACTCCACTGGGCACTGGAGAACTAGTTAATATTTGTTTGAATTTCAGGCAGGGTAGGCAGGTTCCTCAGATGCAAATCTGAGGCCTGGTTTTAAAGACATGGTAAAATGTTTGGTGTAGGACAACCTGGTAAGGCATATCTTTAGCAAACTCCATTTGCATTATTAAGACTTTTCTCTGGTAATATAGATGTGCAGATAACAATGATGTATAAAAATTCATTAGCCATGAAGTATGTTCTGAGAATACATTGTTGGTGAGAAAGACCTAATCTTTAGCAAGTATGTTTCTTTGTTTCCATTCATTTCTTACATATGTATGCCTATATTTTGTATGTACTATGTATGTATTTTAAAGATGCCCCAAGGTTTCTACTAGAAACAAGGATACTGGAAGAGGGCTAATTAGGAGGGCATCTACCTTGGTAGATCTGAGCATGTGGTGTTGGTAAAGCAAGAGTTCCTAAAACAATTGGAGAGAATTTGATAGTTGATATTTCCTTATGGCTATATTCCTGGCTAAGCTGTTTTATTTTTTTAAGATTTTATGTACTTATTCATGAGAGACAGAGACAGAGAGAGAGAGAGGCAGAGACACAGGCAGAGGGAGAAGCAGGATCCATGCAGGGAGCCTGACGTGGGACTCGATCCTGGGACTCCAGGATCACACCCTGGGCTGAAGGCAGACGCTAAATCCCTGAGCCACCTGGACTGCCCTAGGCTGTTTTATTTTGAATTGCATTTTTGGGCAGTCTAATCCAGCTAGTGCTGCTCAGTGTACGTGGCAGGAGGAGTCCGGAGTCAGCTCCAGGAGTGGGGTCCCTGAGCACATGTGTAGAGAGGCTGAGGAGGGCTTGGGCTTTAAGGACTCCCACAGGAGGGGTGGAGCCTGGAGTAACTTCTCTGGCAGTCTTGACCACTACCCCTGGGAGGCCAGGCTGTGCTTTCCAACACAGACCATGGTGCTGGGGTCAGGAGACCAGCTTCTGCCACCAGCTATATGATCTTAAGTAGGTCTCTTGTCATCTCTGGATGTGAGCCTAGCATTTGCAACATAAAATGATTGGATTAGCTCAGCAGTTCCCTACTTGAGGTGTTTGACAGGAGTATCCTGAGGAGGAGGGACCTATAGTAAGTCCCAGTGTTTTTAGGCGATTGCTGGAAAACTTCTGTACTCCATTTGCTAAGGCTGCCCTGACCAACCACACTTGACATTTCCTTGCTTTGGGCAGGAGGTAGGGCAGTTCCTTGTGCTCACAGATGCTGTTTCATGCTGACCAGGACCTCTGCCTGGCACTTACATGTGTCTTTGATTAATAAAAATGGAAAAATAAATGTGTTGTTATTCAATAAATATTTAAAAATCAATGACACTTATGCCTGGCATGTTGTTGGCCCTTAATAAATGGTAGTCATCATTATTAATATTATTTTAGGTTAGCTGGTTGGCAAGAGCTTTTAAAATGTAGACCATAGCAGGGACAATCATGGGGAGACTGTTGGGAGCCTGGGGTGGGTGGGTAGTACTGGCTTCCAAACCCTTCCAGGAAATAATATGGTCTCCAGTTCTGCTGGCTGCAGGCTCCTGGTGCAGGAGGGCAGCATGGGCATGTGGGGCCTGGCAATCCCAAGGCACTGAACCTCAGGGAACAGTCTCCAGCTGTCTTTCACCTAAAGCCCACCATTTCCTGGTTCCTTCTGGCCCCAACTGCTGGGTGAACCTGCAGCCCAGCCCTTGTGGGCAGAGTCTTGAGACTGAACCTCAACAGTCTATGAGTCCAGCTGCCTGACCCTTTGCTAACTATGGGTTGCATGCTCTGATGAGAGTAGAGATGGGGTTAGGGAGAGACGTAAGACTTAAAAGGGACAATTTTCTTCTTTAGTGAGTTTCACTTCTAGTTCTTGTCGAGGTGATGCAATTCAGAGTACAATTGCATGATTGCTTTCATAGAATTTTATGCCACACATTATAATAAGAACTACAATTAATTGCTTCCTATTTGCCCAACCCTCTCTAGGATATTTGCATGTATATTATCTCCCTGACTTTTTAGACTAGCCCTATAGGGTGTAGCAGTACTTCTATTTGATAATTTCGGACAGTGATGCTCAGAGAGATTAAGCAACTTGCTCAAGATTACACAGCTAGACAGTGGCAGAGCTGGGATTTAAAGCCCATGCTCTTTCCAAATATTAAAGATTTGTTGTGATCTGATGAAATATCCCACAGTATGAAGAAGATCGACTTTAGCAAGTTTCTGAAGAGTCATAGAGTGAAAGGTAATCCAGAAATGCTTCCAGGAAGAGGAGAGCTGTTTTTGTTGTTGTTTTTTTTTTTAAATTTAAAATTAATTTTATTTTAAAGATTTTATTTATTTGAGAGAGATCACAGAGGGAGAGGGAGAAGGAGAAGCAGACTCGCCACTGAGCAGAAAACCCGATGTGGGGCTTGATCTCAGAACCATGAGATCATGATCTGAGCTGAAGGCAGACGCTTAACTGACTGAGCCACCCAGGCTAGTCTGTTTTTTTTTTTTTTTTTTTAGAACAGAGTTTTGAGTTGGTTCTTGAAGGAGAAAAGGAACAGGGAGTAGGGATGGAAGGGTAGGGTGTGGACTGAGCTGGGGGCAGCATGTGTTCAGGAGAGGGGAGAGCTGGGATGCTGATTTTGGGGTGATGGTGGAAGGTTGTGCCCCTCTGAGGGTCAGGTTGAGAGTGATGCCACCATGGTTGCTGGGACAGGTGACATGGCTGGACACCTGTCTCTTTCTTATGCCTTTGGCTCTGCCTCTCTCTTTGGCTACCAGGGACCTCTCTGCCCAGTGGTGACAAGGGCTGCTCTGGCACTCCTACTCAGTGGACAGCAGTCAGATTCCAGGAAAAATTGGCAGGGGATTTACTCTTCTGCATCCTCTCTTCTTCCCTCCCTCCCTCCTTTCTCTTTTTCTCTCTCCCTCCTAATATTTACCTTTAAAGCCTAGCATTTAAGCAAAAATAAAACTTAAAGAAAACAACCCCTCCTAGTGTAGCTCTACCATTCCACCCCTCCAAACAGCAATTTTTTGCTTTTCTTTAGTGCCTCCCAACTCCTTTCCATTTGTTCACATCATGTTGACAGTTGTAAACATTGGGTAGATACAACCTTTTATTTCTTTTGACATTGATATCAGAACCTTTTCTTTCTATGTTGTCTTTGTGTTCACAAAATTAGCAATGGTTGCCTATATCCCACTGGGCCTGGAGGTGCCCTGATGGACAGAAGCCTCTCATCATGGCTGCTTTTCTAGTTGTTTCTTTTGAGGGGCTCCTTTATTGCTGATCTTGTCACTGAGGGACATATGAGGTGGGCGGGGACTGTGGGAGCAGAACACAGAAGGGTTGGGCTGCCTGGGGGAAGGGGACAGGGCAGGCAGTAAGTCAATAGACAGAGAGGCCTCAAAGGTATATGTGGCTGGAAGGAACCCAGTGAACAGGGTGGCGCTGCCAGGGTGGCTGTTATTTATTTTTTGCAACTATTGCAAGAATTGAATGAGATCATGTTTGCAAAGTGTCTAGCATTCAGTAAACATTAGTTCCCTTACTGCTCTTTCCTTCCCTTCTCCTTCAGATGGTCTTGAGCAACTCAGAGGGGTTGATGATGGATACAACTATCTCTGTATAAGGAGGCCTTGGCCACGGGCCTGGCAAAATGATGGTCAACCCATTCATTCAACAGATGGGTGCAGAGCACCTGCTGTGTTCCAGAATATGGGCCTGAATGAGACAGGCAAGACCTCTGCGAACATAGACCATATGGTCTAGTCAGACAGACAACCAATAAACAGGTAAACACAAAGATAAGAATTTCCCATTCCCATAATGTTGGTTCTATAAAAGGATGATAGATGTTTAAGTTGGGAGATCAGTGGTGGCAGCTGAATTTTCTATGAAAAGGTCTGCAGGGGTATTTGGTTGGAAAGTTGGCCTAGAGGGTTTGTCTCAAAATGGTTTTTTTCTTTAGTTAGGAGATTATTTAGATGTGTCTTTGGGAGTGAGCCATTTAGGATTTTATAGGAGGAAGAAGCTAATGTATGCTTTCTCCAAAGCCCATCCTCTAGTGCCAACACTGTAGAGGGGGGCAATTAATGTTTGAGCCAAGTTGTACACAGTGAGAAGGAACCAGCATGTGAAGTTCTGGGGGAAGAGGTGTGTAGCCAAGGCCAGCACTCAGGGAGGTGTGGGGAGGGAGGGCTCTGTGGGCCAGGGCACAGGTTGTTAGGGTTTGATATCTAGTGGAGGGAGTCTCACTAGAAGGCTCACAGCAGGGCTGGAACACTCTGGTCTGACTCAGGGTTTAGAGATTTAGATATTATAAAGTATTTTGGGTGAAGCGGTAAGTATGACCAGCAGAGTGTGATCAGGGATATCTGGGAATGTTACACGTGCTGGATCCTATTGGGTGAAACAGAATGTGAACTGGTAGGAGTAGAGTACATGCTATAGCCTTTGGAAGACTCAGAAGAGATGCCACAGTTGTGATGCTTTTGTGACTGTGAGGCAAAGGGGAGGCCTGAGGAGGAATCTAAGAGAAGCCCTAGTGGAGAACAGTATCTAAGGCATGGGGAAAGGAAGGTTGGAGCTGTGGTAAGGTGGAGTCTGCTGGGCATTGGATGCCTCTCTTTTTCCTCCTGGTGGGCTCCCTCAGTCAATGACTGTGTCCAGGGATGCATCAGGCCTCAGGCTGGCGCAACTTCATGAGCTTCCTTAGGTTCCCATGGCCTGGCTCTGTCAATTCTCTCAGAAGAGGCTTCTCCATCCCTGCTGCTGCCAAGTGTAGGCTCACTTCTACAGGGAATTGTTGTGATTCTTTTATGATTCTCTCAGAGTGAGTGCATGTCTATCAACTCAAATGTGTTCACACATTCAGACATTTCTGGTCACATCAACTTGCATGACTTCTTGCCACCGTACAGATCGTCTTGTGTATCACCATACACATGGGCCTGATCCACCAGACCCTGGCACCCACAGATGTTTGTATACATTGGTGGACTGCTGCACACAACTCACATCATCTGTTGGATTCACATCCAAACTCCCAACACAAAGGCTACACCAGTAGAAAATCCTTAGTCTCCTGGACTGTGCCTCTGAGGGATGGATCTGGGTACAAGGTACTGTCCACAAGGCTCAAAATGCAAATTCCATAGACAGGTAACTCTGAAGCTGTGTTTCATGACCCCTTAGTGAGTCATGAAATCAACTCACTGGGTTGCAACTAACTGTTAAGAAAAATGCAGTAGATAAATTTGAATGGAATAGGATGGGAAATATGAGTCTGTCTGGCCTATGTAGTAAGGATAAAGTGTGCTATTGTGAGCCTTTTTCCCCCTCAAATATATATGTGTATACATGTACTAGATTGCAGTGTAACTTTTTGTTTTCACTGTGACTTGTGGCAAGAAATGTTTGAAAGGCAACACAAAACCTTCATTCTTAGTCTAGCACTGTGATAGGCAGTAGAAGAAGCCCTCTCCCCTCCCTTGCCCTCCGGAAATGCTGGCTGGTCTCGGAGCCTGAGCCCTCGAAGAGCTGAGTGATGTAGCCTAGTTGTGCCCTGATCCAGGGTGGATGGAGGGGTAAGGCTGGCAGTTGAGACGTTGCCTGGTAGGTTGACTGAAGAAAAAGTCAGGTGATGTTTATAAATCTGAGTTGACAGGACTGGTGGAGGAGTGGTGGTGGTAGAAGAGGTGGTGGCGGCAGAGGCTGAGGCACCAGCCAGGTTCGGTGTGGGGTAACTGGGCTTGGGAATGCAGGTAGAGGATAGACTTGTCTTTTGTGAAAGTGGATCATGAGATTCGTCACCAATATATTGAGTTTGGGTGGCAGGGAGATTTTTAGTTGGGTATGGCCATGGTGGCCCTAGGTAGGGTCTGGGAGAGAGTATGGGTCAGAGGTTCAGGTTTGGGGCCTGTTACACAGGTGGGAGCAAAAGCAGGCTCAGGGGGTGTAGAGGGTCAAGAAGAGGCCCAGGAGACAGCCCCAAGAACCACTGCCATGCAAGGAAGGACCAGAGGCCAGGGACACTGTGATGGGGACTCTAGAAGATGGCTTCTAGAGGTCATCCTAGAAGCCAGGGTGCAAGTTCTGGAGAAGAAGTATGGCCTACTGTGTCACATGAGTTACTGAGCAGAGGATCTAACCATAGAGGAGACCTGAAACACCCAGAGAGCTGCTGGGGGCTGAATTTCATGCTGCTGACTCAGTGGGCCAGTACTCCTCCCACCGAGACCTGCCAGAACTTCCCTCAACATTCATCATCAAGAGCCAGAAAGGAAGAGAGTGAGGTTGGAATAGGGTAGAGGTAGAGCTCTACTGTTAAGCTAGCAGTATTGCTGGCCTCCCTTTAACCTCAGCTGCTGAGTGACAAGCTCCCTACAGCAGCACGGGACCTCTAGACACATGACATCAGGAGCTCCCCTCGTTCTCCATTGGCCTCATTTCCTGACCTAAACGAGTGGGATAACTCCAGGATAATTTCTTAGATCTTTGCCTTCTCTAAAAATTTTTAAGGCCACCTGTGAAATGGGATTAATCATCCTTGCCCTGCTTCCTTCACAGGAGGAACCCTTTTGAGGATCATCAAGAAACAGCAAAGCAAGAGTATAGTTGTTATTCTGGGTATTTACCCAAAGAAAATGAACACACTAATTTAAAAAGATACACACCTCTATGCTTACTGTGGCATTATGTATAATAGCCAAGATATGGGAAACAGCCTAATCCAACAGTAGATTAATGGATTAAAAAGGATGACATACACACATACACACACAAACATACACACTGGAATATTACTCAGCTATAAAAAAGAATGAAATCTTACCATTTGCAGTATCATGGAAGGATCTAGAGAGTACTATGCTAAGAGAAATAAATCAGACAGAAGTGCCTGGGTGGCACAGTCAGTTGAGTATCCACCTCTTGGTTTTGGCTTGAGTCGTGATCTTGGTGTCATGGGATCAAGCCCCTTGTTGGATTCCATGCTCAGCATGGAGTCTGCATGAGATTCTCTCTCTCTCCCTCTCCCTCTGCCCTTCCCCGCTACACATGTGCTCTCTGTCAAATAAATAAACAGATCTTTGAAAAAAGAAAATAAGTCAGACAGAGAAAGACAAACATCATATGATTTCACTTATAGTGGAGTCTAAAAAACAAAATAACTGAATAAGTAAACAAGCAAACAACAACAAAAATAGAAACAGATTCATAACTCTAGAAAACATACTGATGGATGCCAGAGGGCAGAGGTGTTGACAATGGGGAAAAAAGGTGCAGGAGATTAAGAGATCCAAACTTTCAGGTATAAAATAAATAAGCCACAGGGATGAAAAGTACAGCATAGGGAAAAATGTCAATAATATTGTCATAACTTGTGTGGTGACACACGGTAACCAGACTTATTGTGGTGAGCATTTCATAATATATGTGAGTGTTGAATCATTATGTGATATGCCTGAAACTAATATTATATACCAATCAAAAAGGATTATGGTTGTTAATAATTAGATTCAAAAGGGCTCTCAGCAGCCTGAAGTAGCCAGGTAACTGTCAGATCCCTCAATTCCATTCTCCTTCCTCTCCACCTCCCTACCCATTTGCCTCTGTAGTCTCAAAATTGTTCATAGTGGTTGGTAGAAATTGGGGGATAGGAGGAACTGAGGCAGAAACTTATTAACCTAGTGAGTAATTGTTGGGCACAGACTGGGTGCAGGTCTCTGTTAGATGCCGTGGTTACCATGGAGACCAGGATACAGGACTGGCCGCGAAGACTCCTCGCTGCTGGTGCACAGCAGAATCACCCCTGCAGTTTTTCAAGCCCAGATTCCATGGGTCCTGTGCTAGACTCATCTATCTCAAAACTTCAAGGAGGCAACCTTAGCATGTGTCTGTTCAGAAAGTTCCATAGGGGATGTAGTTGCTCTTGGAAAGGTGAGGACCACTGAATGGATGACCAGAAGCAGCTCCCTGAGATGGAATGATAAGAGCTAGAAGAAAGTGGGGTGGTGAGTGCTGGGACAGAGTGCTAAGGAACCCCAGAGTAAGGGTGTGTGAACATAGATGCAGTCAGGGAAGACTTCCTGAAGGCGATGCTGTCATATTGAATTTTGAAGCTTACAGGAAGAGAAAACAGCAGGTGCAAAGCCTTGGAAGCTTTAAATGGATGGTCATATGCTGCCCTAAAGGTGTCTGCACATAAAGTGCACAGTCCAGGTAAGAGGTATACCTCATAGGCAAGCCCACCTGTGACCCTGAGAAAGTCCCATTTCCAACCCCTCCTTTTTCACAGCTCAGGCTGGCTTCCATCATGAGGCAGGATGTGTTAGCTGGGGAACTAGCTCCTGTGAATAATGGATTTATGCAAACAAGGGCAGCAACCATATTAAACCACACCAGGGTGCAAGGCAGGCTTTTCTCGGATTTCACAAGGATCAGACAGGAACAAGTGGGTTAATTTACGAAGGCTCCATTATGGGCAAGTCTGTTCTGCATTGTTGCTAGCTATTGTAAAATTAAGTATTATTCCTGCCATTTTAGCAGTTCAGAGAGATCGAGTGACTTCCCCAAGGTCACACAGCAAGTGAGCGGAGAACGAGGACTTGGGTGTATACCTACTTGGACACACAGTGAGGTGGCTAAGAGTGTGGAAGCCAGATTGCCTGGGTTTGAATCCCTCATCCATGTTTCTGAGGGATCTCGGGGCAAGTTTCTTCAGCAACAGGCTTAGTTTCCTCATTGTGAAGAAGGCAAGGCTGACAGAGCCTTCTAGGTAGGGCTGTTGTGAGGACTGAATGAGCAGAGCCTGTTCAGGCTTTGTGGGTGCCCAGCCAGTGGTGTGAGCTGCTCACGCCTGAGTCTGGCCCCTGCCCTGTCACACACAGGTAACAGGCACGAGGGACTCAGAACTGGCAGTGCCAGGACTGCCTACCCAGCTCTGAAATTCTGGAATGGATTTGAAGTCACAGTTTCTGGCAACCCAGCCGAAGTCATGGGATGACTTGCTTGGAGGTGGGTTGGATTATTCCTTCCACCTTTGGAGTGTCCAGTTTGCTCATCTCGGTGGAGGTAGGCAGCAGGTAGCAGCCTCCTTGTCTGTCTGGGATGGTGTGGGTCAGCTCCTGTTCTGGGGGTGCTGGGCTGCCTTGGAGGGCTCTGGGGAAAACCATGGCTGCGAGAGTCAAATGGGCTGTGGTGGAGAGGGCGCTGGCCTACCTGCCTCAGCCGCAGACAGGAGAGCAAAATAAAACTCCGGAAGTGGCCGATTTTCCTCAAGTGCTCGGCCTTAAAGCTCTTTTGATTCAGTTTCTAAAGGGCCTGTGTGGGGGGGCAGGCACTGTGGCAGGGCGCAGGGCCATGGGAGGCTGCCAGGGCATGGCTGGGGGGCAGGTGGAGGCCTGCCAAGCGGGACTGCAGCCCAGGCAGGGGGGCTAGGAGGAATTTCTATGAAAATGAGCCTGCCAGAGGCAGGTGGGGTGCCTGTGAGCGTGGGTGCGTGTGTGTCTGTGTGTGTGTGTGTGCGTGCAATATGATGGCAACCCACACTTGGAAGGGCGCATCCGGGAAGCCTAGTGAAGCTGCGAGAGAAGAAAGCCAGAGACAAAGACAAAGGGCTGGAAGGAACAATGCCAGTGTGGATGGGCAAGAGTCCGAGCCCAGGATTGGGGCCTGCTGCTTCCAAGCCCCCCACCTCTGGGCCTGCTGGAGGTGGGAGGGGGCTGTGGGCGTTGAGCAGGATGGCCGTCAGGGTTGGGACACTCCCGACAGAACTTCTATGCCAGAGGAGAAGCAAGAGATGCTGTCTGCTTCTCTCTTGCTGGTCAACTGAGGTGGAGAGCCAGGGCCGATATCTAGAGAATGCCATTGGAATCCATTGTGAAAGTCTTCCAAATTTGGCCCAAATCATCCTGGCTGTGTGGCCCCAATTATGATTTTACTCAGCCAGTTCAAAATAGTCATGGTTTGCTGCCAGGCCCTGTGGGAACCTGCAAATCTTCAGGACCTGCTGACCCAGGGGAGGTGCTCAGGGAGAGAATATTGAAGAGACAGAAGAGGAACTCAAGTGCCAGGCAGGCTGAAGAGCATTCTGGGTGCCACGAGGAACACCCACACACCCCAACATAGCTGTGATGATTTAACACAATCAGTAAGGGCCATGGCAACGGCTAATGATTGTGAGCATTTGCCACGTGCAAGACGCTGTTCAAGGTGCTTTACATGTAATAAGTCATTTAACTCCTGTGAAGATCTGAGGTTGGTGGAATTATGAAGCCCCTTTTACTAACACAGAAACCGAAGCACAAGGAGTTCAAATTATTTGTGTGAGGTCCCAGAGTGAGGGCCAATACCGTGGGGAAGATAGGATGAGCACAATTTTGCACCCGAGGAAGATGAGGCCCAGAGAGACCAAGGAATCCTGGGTCACTCAGATGATGTGTGCAGAAACCCACCCTTTGCTGGCCAGGTCGTGGGTATGCAGAGGCCTGGGTGTGGCGCGTGCAGACCTTTGACTATATTCATGCTGTGTGCAAGCTGTTGCCTGAACCCAGGTCTTTTCACCTGAAGCACAGGCATTTTTCTGCTGGTCCGTAAGTGCTTGGGGACCCTCAGAGACCCTGAATCCCCCCAGGCCTTCTGGACCCCTGGGCTGCTGGCATCCTGAGACCTCCCCTGCCTGCCAGGAGAAGACTTGCCCAACCATTCAGCTTTCCCCCAAGGGCTCCCAGGCTGAGGATGGAGCTGGACCTCAGGGCCTCCCTGGAAGGACCTGGGGTCTGCGCTCAGCACAGCATAGGCCTCCACTTCTGAAGCAGCTCGACTGCTTGATGTCCTCCTGCTGGACCTGTGAGGGGCTCATACTTCATTGGTGGCCTGCAAACATTTGGGGCCAAGAGCTCTTTGTCTAAATAACATCTTCTTCAAAAGTTTAATAAGACAGCAGTAGTGCTGGGCTGGCTGAGGATGGAAAGCCTCCTGCAGCCTGGCAGCTGGGCTTGTCTGGACTCCATGCTGGCCATGCCTCAGGGCCCCCTCGGGTCCTTGGGGGCGCATTTGAGCCCCTGTCAAACAGGTACTTTTTGCCGCCATGTCTTGAACATGAAGCAAGGCCATTTCTTTGGGGTCCGGCCTGCTTCCGGTTTGTTCTGGGTGGCGGACAAGGCTGGAAGTAGAAAGGACAAAGGCTTCTGTGTCCCTCTGGCCTGGATCCCACTCAGCAAGAGCAGTTGTCGGTGTTGGGTGAACAGACCTGTGTTGGAATCTCATCTCTTCCAGTTCCTTGCTGGGTGACCTCGGATAAATCATTTCACTCATGCAAGCCTGTTTCCTCTCCCTTGAACGGGTGCTGGATTTGAATAAGATAACGCATGCCGAGCCCTTAGCCTGGCTTCTGGCACACTGTACAGACGCAGCACATGCTTGGCTACGCTGCGGCTCTCCAGGGGTGTGTGGGTCCGGCTCTGGCAGGCATGTGGCGTCAAGGTTGGATCCAGGCTTTACTTCTGGCAAAACTGGGAGGGGCTCTGGGCCCCTCCTTCCTTACAGCTGCCCCTCTTCTCCCCTGCTCTCCTTTGATGCCCCCAGCAAAGCTGTCGCTGTCGTGACACTCCCCAGCCTGACAGCTCATCTTGTCAAGGTCACACACTCTTTGGGTCTCCCAAGGTGAACATCAGCAAGTCTGCTACACCGGGCTCTTCTCCCAGGCAGGGCTGTGAATTTTTTCCACTAGAACTTCGCTGTGTTCTCCTGGCTGCCTGCCCCAGGGGCACCTGGCCTGCTCACCTCTCTGCCCTCAGCACCCAGCCCCAGCCCCAGTCCCAGCCCCAGCTCAGGGCCTTCAAACAGTCAATTTTAATGGCGTATTTGGGTATAATTGTCCTATTTCTGATCCAAAAAAGTGATACTGAAGATAGAAATGTCTGGTCAGCTCCAGGGGTGTAGAAGATTTCCTTTTGCAAGGACTCATGCACCCTTTAAATGGTGTGAGGAGGGGATCCCTGGGTGGCTCAGCAGTTTGGCGCCTGCCTTTGGCCCAGGCATGATCCTAGAGTCCCAGGATCGAGTCCCACATCAGGCTCCCTGCATGGAGCCTGCTTCTCCCTCTGCCTGTGTCTCTGCCTCTCTCTATCATGAATAAATAAATAAAATCTTTTAAAAAAATAAATTGTGTGAGGGTATATGTGACAGGCCTTTGCTGTGAGGCCTGAGGGGGAGGGTCTGCTGTTTTGTTGGGGAGACACATTTTGGACCTCAGGAAATGTCAGTTGAGGCTATGGATTAGAGCAGGAGGGAGAAAGGGGCTTCTTATACCCAGACCAGGACCTTCTTTGAGAGGCCAGAGAGGAATTCTTTGAATGAAACAAGCCATTCTCCATGCCAGGGAAGGAGTTCTTTGTCTCCGTGGTAGCCAGAGAAGAGGTAGGATGGATGCCAGGAAGAAATATAAATTTCCCAGGGGAGGACGCAGACCAGCTGAAGGAAATCAGCTTTTGTCCAGGAAACCATGATGGCAGCACCAAAGGCCAGCACAGCTGCCACCGACCAGATCCTTCGGAGCCTATTACCTGGCCCAATGCCCCTGTATTATCCAGGTAGTGGAACACACATGTGTGTGTTCTACTCTACAATCACAGCTATCACAGCTTGAGTCTAAATAGTTCCTCCAAAGGCAGAGCCAGGGGGCTTCAGGAACCATCCGTGTGAAAGGTGATGTTTTAGAGGCTTTGGCAGGAAAGCTGAAGTGAAATGCTGTTTGTAGCAGCCCAGATTCCTGTCTGCTTTGTGCTCTGAAGGTCACAGAGTGCTGGGTCTGAATTTGTACACCTGCCCCGTTGCCCTGTGGAGGTGGTAGTGGAGGCTTGCCCAGAAGGAGGACAAGAATCTGAGGCTCAGGATAGTGAAGACCCTTGTGCAAAGGGGAGGCCTCTCACATCTGTATCCAGCAGCATGCCCACTAGGAGAGTGGACAGCCAGACCCCTGGCCCCTGCAAGGGCATCTACTTCTCTGATTCAGACACCAGAGCTGAGCAGGAGCTTAAATAGCATCTACTCTAACCCCTTCATCCCACAGGCCAGGAAACTGATCTGGAGCTGTTGAATTACTGGCAATTGAAATTTCAGTGGGCATTTTAAACATCTCTGGTCCCTTAGAATAGGACCAGCATCCCCAAACACTACTGTGTTTATTAAGTTACCCACAGTTTGGGACAGGGTTGACACTAGAATCCAGGCGATAAAAAGAGACCACTTAAGAAAAAAAAAAAAAAACCTTACAAAACTAATGCCATAAGCAAAATGAAATGAAAAACTGGGGAGAATGTTTGTAACTCATCATACCGGGAAAGAATGAATTTCTTTAATATATAAGGAGCCATTATAAATTAATAAGGAAAGAACCAACAATGCAACAGAAAATTTATCTGGGGACATACATCATTTACAGTATAGGAGGTTCAAGTGGCTCTTAAAACGTTTGCAGAGGGGACACCTGGGTGGCTCAGCGGTTGAGCATCTGCTTTTGGCTCAGGGCGTGATCCCAGATCCCCGGAATTGAGTCCCACATCGGGACTACTTCTCCCTCTGCCTGTGTCTCTGCTTCTCTTTCTGTGTCTCTCATGAATAAATAAATAGAACTTATTTATTTATTTATTCATGAGAGAGAGAGAAAGAGAGAGAGAGAGAGAGAATCAGGCTCCATGCAGGGAGCCCGATGCGGGACTCAATCCTGGGACCCCAGGATCACGCCCTGGGCCGAAGGCAGCACCAAACTGCCGAGCCATCCAGGGATCCCAATAAATAAATAAAATCTTAAAAAAAAAAAAAGTTTGCAGAGCTACTCAACTTCACTCATAATAGTGGAAATACAAATTTAAAATTTGTGACAATGCTTTTTACCTATCCAATTGGCAAAGATCAAAAAGGTCCACATCACCTAGTGCTGGCCTAGGCTATGGGGAAACATACACTTTTATACAATGTATTGGAAGGACTAATTGATAAAATCTCTATGAAGAGTAATTTTGATAATAACTACCAAAATGAAAAATGCAAGTGCATTCCTTTTCACCTCCAGGAAATTTTCCTATAAATACATCAGCACATTTGCAAAGTGAGCACATGCAAGGCACATGAATAAAGCACTGGCAAAAACAAAAGAGTTAGGGGTTAAATAATTAAGAACCTGCTCCAAAGAGGACTTCTTTGATAAATGATGGTATATCCATATAATAAAATACTATGCAGCCATTAAAAAGAGTGAACTGGCTCTCTGGATGGAATGGAATAATCCCTAATGCATATTGTTACATAAAAGTAATAGCAGAATATGTGCAACCATTTGTGTGAATAGTATATACACATACATACACACATATACACACACACACATCTATATGCACATGTTCATATGTGTGTATGTACCTATATAGGTGCATACATATTTGAAATTGCTTGTGCACAGATTCTTTTTGGAAGGATACACCCAAAATATAGCAGTGGTGGCCTCTGGGAAGGGAAAGTGGGCGGCTCTCAGCCTTAGTCCTGGCTAAGCACAAGTCTGGGATGGAGGAGAGGGACACTTTTCACTGTCTTTTGAATTTTGTATCATGTGTGTATATTCCTGGTTTAAAAAAAGAAACATTTAATTCAGCTAACCTAAGATTCAGAGAGGAGGGTCTTAGGGCCAGTCTCACCTGTAATGACTGTTCCACATGGGGGACTGTGGCCTTGGTGAGGCACAGGCCACAGAATGAGGGTGTGTCTGGGATACATTCAGCTGTAGGCCAGAGAAGGCGTGGGGTGGGGAGGACCTAGGCTAGCTCACCAGGTCTGGGGACCCCCTGAATACACTGGAATTAAAATGGAGTGTCTGAAATGCCAGTGATCTTGGAAACAAATGGCTAGTTGGGTCAAATGGCAGGCCCATTTCCAAGTGTCTGTCTGATTTTCTCCTCCTCGTCCCGGGAGGGTAAGGGCTGTGAGGTTAGGGATGGTCATGTAGCCTTTTGCAGAGCCTGTGGTGACCTGCAGTGACCTGCCTGAGTAGTGCTGAGCACAAATATGCAGATACAAGGCCCGCGATGAAGTCAGCCAGCTTTTGAGCTCAGTGGGTATTATCTGACACTGACATATTCTCTGAGGTGAGGTCTACACTGGGAACAGGCGGTATAGCAGAAAGACCATGACATTTGGAGTCACGCTGACCTGGGTTTGAGTGTGGACTCTACAAACATGAGGATTATAGTGTTAAATTAATTAAACAAGGGGCCTCTAATATCGTTGCGGCCTACATAAAGGAACCAAAATCTAAGCCTGTAAATGCCTCAAGGTTATGAAATCAAACCAGGAAGGACAACCAATCACAACCAGCCAGCTAGGCGTTAAGCTATAGCCAATCAGATAGTTTCCTTTCCTTGCTCTGGCGTTTTCTCTTTATAAATCTTTCTCCGAGCTCCTGGAGGCAGAGCACTCCTAACCTCTTCTGGTTTGGTGTCACCCGATTTGAATCAATTTTTGCTCAAATAATCTCTTAGACATTTTAACATGCCTCAGTTTCTCTTTTAACAATAGACAAGAGTGTGATCCTTAAGCTTTCTGAGTGTGCTTCTGATCAGCAAAATGGGGATAATCTTATCCACTCTGCAGGGATGTCATTAGGTCTGAAGTGAGTGAGGCTGCAGCATGCAGAGTCTCAGCCCCTCCCAGATGCCCATGTGGCCTGTGCAGGTGACACTGTTAGACCATGGCAGATGGCTACATTAATTAATGGGCGCTAGGCAGGTGGCCTAGGTTTGAATCCTGGCTGTGTGAATTATAAGCTGCGGGATTTAGGGTAAATTACTTAACCTCTCTGTGTTATATAATCTGTAAAATTGGCATTATAATAGTACCTACTTCATCTAGAGTTGTGAGCATAAAAAGTGAGAAGTAACTGGTGCCATAAAGCACACATAGCACTGAACCTAACTTGGAATAAACACTCAAGAATATTAGCTATCGTTCTTATCATTAGTATTATTTTGGAACAACTTGATAACTCTAGTCAGTCAATTACTGATCTTAAAAGTTTAGTAATCAGGGGCTCCTGGGTAGCTCAGTCAGTTAGGCATCCAAATCTTGATTTTATCTCAGGTCATGATCTCATGGGTTGGGATCATAGAATCCCTAGACCCCCAGATGATGAATGGGCTCTGCCCTCAACAGGGAGTCTGCTTCTCTCTTTCTCCCTTGGTCCCTTTGCTGGCTTTCACTCTCTGTTTCTCTCTCTCTCTCAAATAAATAAATCTTAAAAAGCCGTTTAGTTGTCAGGGTGAACCTTTTCTTTTTTTGGACATATAGTGGGAGGTGCTGGAATTGGCATCTCCAGTGTGGGCAGCTTACATTTTCCAGAGATACGGATCAGGCAAATGGGCAAAACACACCCAATTAGACTCACCATGAAACTGCATCCCATCTGGCAGTGCCCATGTGGGACCAGGTCAGGGAGGAGTCACGAAGGGCTTATTGAGCTCAGCCTGCTGTTGAGGGAGGAACACAGCATTCTGAGTGGTCTTTGAAGGAAATGCAAATGAAATTCACAAAACCTTGGTGGAAAGTAGAGGCAGTGTCTGCATCATGGGGCGAAGCTGGTTTTTTTTTTTTCCGAGGTTTTGAGTATAAGGAAAGGGGAGGCCATGTTTGGGAAGCTGTAGTGTTTTGGGCTTTCTTTCCGGGAAACATTATAGGGGCAGAAACATGGTGGGGGCACCTGGGTGGCTAGTCAGTGAAACGTCTGCCTTCGGCTCTGGTTGTGATCTCAGGGGTCCTGGGATCGAGCCCCACAGTGGGCTCTCTGCTCAGTGGAGAGTCTGTTTCTCCCTCTCCATATTCTCCCTCTGTGCTCATTCTCTCCCTCTCTCAAAAAAATAAAGTCTGAAAAGAAAAGAAAGAAAAGATTTTCTACCTCCTCCATATGGTGGAGGTAGAAAATCTCCAGACAGAACAACTGGAAGAGTATAGGCTCGAGAAACTGGGTTTGAAGGGGCTTAGCATAGTGAAGAACTCCAAAGAGGTACAAGGACACAGTGGAACCGATTATTGAAGTCATGTCAGAATGGAGATTTGTTAGAGGGATTTAATAGCAACAATAATTCACTAGGCGCCTCCTCCCACATTAGATGGCACATCTCTGCAGCACCAGTAATGAGGAGTACCAGTAAGCGGGAGGTGAGCCGAGTGGGAGGGAGGAGGGCTCAGCGCAGGGTACATATATTAACTTACAAAATAAGGCAAGCAACACATCCTGCAGAAAGGATACCTGGGCCTCACTAGGGCCTCCTGCCTCCTACCTCCCCAATATTTTATTAAAACTTTGTATAATTGATTGCTTTTTGATCAGGAATTTCCTGAAGAGTGTTTCCATCCGATGGTTGGGCCAGGCTAAAACTCAAGGGGCGGAACCTGCTGTTCCCCACTGCTTCCGAATGGAAAGCTTTTGAGACACGAAGCACAGGGGCTCTATCCTGTTTTCACGCAGACCTCTCTTAGGAGGTCACTTCCACTCAGATGTGTCGAAGTGTCGTGTCGGCTAGGATAGGATAGCATGTGTGTTTCTGAAACAGGCTCACTCCAGGGTCCTGGCTGGGTTCTACTGGATGAGAATGTCACCCCAGGCCACTTTTCAGGAGGGGAGCTATGCTGGGCCCCACCTCTGGTCCACAAGAAAACCTAGGACAGGGGACACCCAGCCAAAGCCCTCCCCGGCCACTTGCGATCATTCCAGAAGCACCATGGAATCTCAGCGCCCTTGGCACAATGAGAAAAGAAATCGAAACAGGATCTAAATCCAAGCTGTTACTTAATTACGATTATTATTTTTCATTTCACCACTAGGAAATTTCAACCCCAGGATGGCCGAAAGCAGAAGGCCGCACACCCTGGAGTCAGAAACCTATTTTGTAAGCACTTCCTCGCAGCCTCCCTAAGTTTAAATATTAATTTGCCTGTAATTGGCGGAGAAAACAAACAGGCAAATTAAAAACGCGACAAAGCTGACTTTCTCCTTCCTCTAAGCTCCCTCCCTTTTCATTTCACTGCCGCCTAGAACGGGATATAAGACAATGGGACCCTGAGCTGGGTGGAATTCTAAGCCTGGGCTTGCCTTAAAGCTACAATATGGATTTAATTTATATGCAAATGCAAGCAATAAAAAGGCAGACACTGTAGAAATTATAGGGATCCCCCCTCCTTTTCTTAGGAGATACTCAAACCCTTTCTCTCCTCTTCCCCACTAAGACCTAATTATTATTGGTTCCTGCTACCTTCCCCTCTCCTCCTGCCCACTCTGGGTGTAAACTGGGCCTTTTAAGAAAAGCAATGGAAGATTGGGAATAAGAGAAGGAGCATCAGGATAATTTCACAGTCTGACTCCCCACCCCCATTTGGTTTTGGGTTTTTTTTTTTTTTTGCCTGCCAGGGCCCTCCTGTTGGCCAGTAGAACGCAAAACTGATCAAAGCCAGCCGGAAGCCTTAAGTAGGCCAAAATGGGGCTAAAGTATGCTAACAGAGGAGCTAAATATACTTTAATCCTGTTATAATACAAGGTAACGTGGAGGCAGGGAAAGGGCCCGGTGGCTTTGGCAGGGGGCGGAGGGGGGCTGGGGACCCCTGTGAACTCTGAATAGAAGTTGCTTCCTATTCTTTCTCTGGCGGGGGGTGGGGTGGGGGCCTTCTTCCTCAGATGCCCACACCAGCCCCGCCTGTCCCGTTTACTGAGTGTCAACAGTTGGGTGAGCAAGACTTCTCAGCCCTTAGATCAGTACCCTGTGACCCTCCACATTGAGGCCACACCATTCAGTCAAGCCTTCCAGCTGTTGCCTGAAGGATGAAGGTTTTTTTTTTTTTTTTTTTTTAAAGTAGGGCATGGCTTAGGAGAACACTAGGCAACAGTTTTAAATTATGTCCTTACCACCACCCAGCTTGCTCTGCAGATCCTGGGGTGGGGGGTTGGTCTGTGCAAGACCCAGCTGGTCTAGCCTGGTGAAGAGCTTCGTGGATGCACACAAATACATTTTGGGCCTCTCTGGCCACCTTCAGAGGCAGCTTCCACCAGATCAGCCTTGATTTTACAGAGGAGACAGAGTGGAAGTTGATCTGGCCACTCGCTCTCACTGGAGGAAGAGCTTGGGGTACTGTGTTTGACATCTCTCTCTGGGCTCTGGGCCTGGGGACTCATTCTGGAATCAGGGATCCATTTCCGGGTCAGGTCTCCCTTTGGAAGAACCAGGGTGGGGGGACCCTCTCCCCCCGGACCTCAGAGGACACTGATGCGGTTTTGCAGCCAACTGCGGCTGGTACCAGAAGATTGAAAACAAAGGTCCACACTGAGGCCTACCTCCCACCGAGCGGCTGGGAGTCTGAATGGTGGGGTGGGGAGGTGGCTCGGAGTCCCAGATACCTCTCTGTTAAGTACAAATTACATACTGGATATATTAAATGGTAATGGTATAGTTTGCATTTGACTTAGTTTCGTGAGAACGTCGATACATCCTCCCAAATGCTGAGTGGGTGACACATGCGAACAAAAAGACTTCAATCCCAACAGAATATGTTTTGTTTGAATTCAGGCCCAGCTTTCCCTCCCTCCCTCCCTCCCTCCCTCCCTCCCTCCCTCCCTCCCTTCCTTCCTTCCTTCCTTCCTTCCTTCCTTCCTTCCTTCCTTTTCTTTTCTTTTTATTCTTTTTTTCACTCAGTTGTTCTCTCTCTTCCTTCTTCCCTGCTGCCCACCTGGATGCTCTAAGCCGCAGAACCCTTCTGACACACGGTGCTTTGGGTGGGTGGGGGAGCGTTGGTTTATGAAGTTGGCCAGAATGGGTATGAAGGATGCCGTCCTGAAAACCTGGCGCTGAACAATAGATCATTTCTATACCTGCCCCACCCCCACCCCTGCCCCCACCAGGCCTCCAGGTCCTGGTCTGCAAGGTGAAGGGTTGTACCAGGTGGTCCCTGAGCTTCCTCGAAGCCTCTGACAGTCCAGGTGGCTGTCTGGCTGAACTTCTGTTGCATGTGTACACTTGAGCCTGGAAGGTCTGGTGACATGGCAGGTGCAGAATGTATGTTCAGTGTTGACATATGGAATGTGTCACCCCAATGGCGTAGAGAAGGGTCTTGGGGGGCGCATTGTCACCCCATGCGAGGAGAACCTACAGACAACTTCAGATAGATTAAGTTTTGATCCTGGCTGTACCACTTACTGGCATTGAGATTTGGGGCAAATTATTAAACTCTCCACACTTGAGTTTCTTAATCTGCAAAATGGGGGTAAGAGTATCTATTTCTTGGGGTTTTAAGGCTTTCAATGCCTGTGCCGGGCTTAATAAGGCCCTTAGAACATGGTTAGTACCTCTTGGAAGTTACCTCTTACTACAAGACTTAGAATATTGCCACTCCCGTGTTACCAGATGAAAAATCCTTTTTGTCCTTTTAATGTTTCAGCAAGGATCAAATGCATAATCTGCTTGGAGCCAGTTCTGAGTGATCTTATTCCCCCAAATGCAAGGGCTTCAGATTGCTCAGATCTGGCTTCAGGGTTGATGCAGAGGTCCTTGGTCCTGAGATGGGTCTGAGCCTCTCTTCTCCAGTTCTCTTTCTCTTTGGTTCTGCTTTTCCTCTCAAATATCTTCCCGGAGTCCTGGCGTATGGCCTCAATGAGCATACAGAGAAAATAAAAACTATTTGCAAATGTCCCATCTGGCCAATACTTTCTATTTCTCGCTTGAGTAGAACCCCCACCCCTGCCCCCAACAATGAATCTTGAGGTCTGAGTCATCACTTCCGTTTTTTGCAACAACTTATAAACTGGTTTTAATTATACAGTGCTTTTCCAAATAAACAGCTCTACCGAAAGAGAAATCAACCTCTGATTTTTGTTGAATTAAGTCAGGAACAATCCCAGCACCATGCTCGCTGACGACGGCAGTGACCTGAGGCTTCTCATGCCGTCCTTGTGCTCGTACCTGCGCTCCCTGGACGGTAGCAGCAAGCACATTGGAATCAGCCCAGGGAGACAAGAAAAACCTCCAAAGAAACTTCAGGACAGGGCTCTAGATCCCAACCAAAATTCAGGCATTATTTTGGTAGCAGTTTTGCTGGGGGAAAAATATGCAAAGATCTTTGTCTCTCCCAGAAACACAATATTATCCCGACGACAGTATGACCCATGAAGCATCCTCTGGTTGACTTCCAGACGGAACGCTATCGCAAACGTATGAATGGTGACAGCCGATTTCTGGGCAATTCCTCTTCTTCCTTTATTTAAACGCTTTATGTTCCACACATTCATTAACATTTCCCTGCATGTCTCATTATTATCTCATCAAACATTTATTATTACTTCAAGATAGATAATTAAAATTTTATACAGTTATTCTCTCTGTATGACAATCCAATGGATTTCGGATCTCTCCACCCTCCCCAGAACTCATCTGCACCCTCACAATCAGGTCGTAAAACTCATGAACTTTCAATTCAGCGGGCAGAAAGCAGAGGAACAAAATCTAAAATTCATTTCGAATGGGAGTTTCGTTTCCTGAATAATGACTCAGTTATTGCAGTTGTTAAAGAAGCAGAGAAAAAGGTCTCATAGGACAATCCTAGCTCTTCAACGAATAAATAACCGGTCTCCATTGATAACATTACGAGGGAGACAAACAATGTCTATGGGTGATTTTTAAGGCCAGAAGTGGATTTGTTGGAAACAAGGACTCCCAGACAGCAAATGCAATAAACTCCAAAAGATTAGCAAAGAATTACTGTCTTTCCAGGATGCATATTACATTTAGGATTAGAAATTTTGATATGGATTATATATCACACATATTGCACAGAGCATAGAAGTATCAAATTCATTGCAAACAGGGTGAGATATTTTTTTCACTGGAATTTAAGAATGTAGGTTGGGTTTTCGGCTACTTACAGCTCGGAAGAGAATTTCCGGGTGGGAGGAACGTCCAGCCTTAACAAGCCCGTGGCCCCTTGCTTTTCATGTGCCGTTTCCCTGCCTAGACCCGAGCACAAGCAGAAAAGTCATCTGAGACCAAACCCAGCCCTGAGGGGCTTGACGTGCAATTTCTGAAATTGCTTGAATTTGGTTTTGGAGCTATAAATCTTACAGTTTCACCGAAAAATAATCGGTGCCAACCTCCAGGAAATTCAAACCGTTTCACATTTCTTCTTTAAATATGCAAACCAGGAAAATGTTGATTTAGTCTGTCTAGTTAATTAAACAGGTCTACCCTACTTAATTTGGGAAAAATAAGAATGCTATCCTTTCGTTGCTTATCACCCCGATCCAGAGAAGAAAAGGGCTGTGGGCTGTGGATCTATCTCTTCTAAACTTTTTAAAAGCGTGGTTTGAAAAGCATCACTTGGCAAGCAACCATTTTCCCCACGTTGGAGCTTTTCACACATAGCTGGTTCAGATTTCAGCATCGCTCACAGGAGAACGTTTGCTCTGCTCTCCTGCGGCGGTGGTTGAGCAGATGGGGCAGGCGCAGCCCAGGGTGCCGAGCTGGGGAGTAAGCCAGAGGGCTCATCTTTTTAACAGGCGCTCAGGCTGTTTAGCTGTTGTGTGTGGATGCGTAGGTCTGCCCTGGGAACACACCCTGGGACACTCGGCCAATGCCACTGCTGGCCTCGGATGCCCATTTACTGATGTGAAGTCTTTTCCTTCTCCAAGGCCGTCCACATGTTCTTACTCAGTAGCAACCACACATCTCAGTTGCAAGAATTTATTAACATATAAAACAGGCCTGGCATGTAGAAAAAGAATGGTCCTTGCCTTCAGGGAACTTTAATTCATTAATTTTTGTTATGCTTTTAGTGTGTGCTGAGCAAATAAAACAGTGCACAATATGGATGGTCTTTGACCTATGATGGTTCAATTTAAGATTTGTAAACTATGACGGTGTGAAAGTGATACCTATCCAAGTAGAAACTGCACTTCGAATTTTGAATTTGGATCTTTTCTGGGGCTATACGGTGCTCTCTTGTGGTGCTGGGTAGGGCAGCAAGCCTCAGCTCCCATGCAGCCAGGCAATCCCCAGGACAAAGAACCCATAGATTTAAAACTACTCTCTACCCCCATAGCCATTCTGTTTCTTACTTTCAGTAAGGTATCTAATCAATTACATGGGATGTTCAGCACTTTAACAACAAATAGGCTATGTATTAGTTGATTTTGCCTTGCTGAAGGCTAACATAAGTGTTCCGAACACATTTAAGGTAGGCGAGGCTAAGCTGTGATGTTAGGTGAAGTGTAGTCAATACGTTTTTGACTTAACGGTATTTTCCACATATGAGGGGTTTATCCGGATGTAACCACACTGTAAGATCGAGGAAGCTCTGGACAGGCAGGTTATAATTTGGTCTCAAAGTGTTTGGTATAAATGGTGATCCTAAGAGGTCTGCAGGGTTTGGAAGGCTTAGGGGTGGCTTCAGAGTGTGGGGCTTCAGAGCAGGTATGGCATGATGGGTAGGCTTTGAAGAACTAGAGCATGCTTGATATTAGGGCACCCAGGGGCCTAGTCACACTTTATCAAATCCTTATTGGGCCTCTATTGATAAATAAGACACCAGATTACGATGTGAAGCTAGATTTTCTGACTAATACAAACACTCTTGGGGAGGGGCAGGATATGATTCATCTTTGTAACTTCCATCCTGACTTCTTAGGAGACACTTCACTCAAAAACTATACCTGTAACTGAATTAATATCCTTATCTGTCCTTTTGGATGTTTTGTTTGCAAAAGGCTATTGAATCTTTTTCTTCCCCCCTCCCCAGGTGTTTTTAGGGCTTTCTTTTGTTCTGCACGTTCTAGAGTCTTTCCCTCAGGATGCTCAGATTTTGGGTCTTAGCACACTTCCTGACATCTCAATACATGAGTATTATCTGAGTGTCTCTTGGGTCTACCAAGGTGTGAGGGTGGGTGGGGTGGAGGCACAAGGGATATATCCGTCCTGAAAAGCTTGACTTTTGATTGGGAAGATAAGAACTAAAATTTGTTGGTGTCTAGTGAGGTTATTCTCACAATGAACCTTTGAGGCAAGTGTTGTAGTGTCACCATTTTGGAGAGAGGAAAAGAGAGTTCCAGAATGGTTTCTAAGCTGTCAAAGTCACTAGTGGCTGAGTGACCCAATTCCCTCATTCAGAGTTTGAGAGGGGCACCCAGAGCATTGTGTTTCCATGTCTGTCCAGGGCCAGGATCACATTTAGTTCATCGGCTGTACACACCTGGCACAAAATGACTTTAGTAAGGATGAGTTGAATCAAAGAATCACTCTCCCATTATGATTGGGGCTGGCAGGGCAGAGCCTAGAGGATCATCTGTTACAGGAACAGACCAGGAAACAGCAGGATAATCTAACACCAGCGCCATGTGCAGTTTTTATTTTGCATTTCTCCTTCATTGTCTCCGTGCTGCAGCAGTATTGACCAGTCAGTGAGAAATGCACTACTTTGCATGCCCAGACACAACCTAACATTGAGCAAATCTGAGCTCACCCTCACCCCTAGCCCCGTTAAATTGGTTTGATCAGCCTGGTGGCCTGGAATGTCTGAAGTCTTGCAAAAGACACAGGCACGTTTGTTGGTGGGTCTCACATACACTCCCAAATTTGACATGACTCGACAGTTGCAAGGCTATCTCTGTCTGCTTCTTACATCGCCCCTGTTCCGCTGCCCAGCCCCCATCATCCTTGCCACCAACATAGCAGAGGAAATATATCAGATTGACCTTTTTAAACATCATTTAATCCTGAACAAAATCCTGATTTTAATGATGGAGTGAGAGTCTATGTCTTGGAAAAGTCAAAAGTGCTACACAGATGCAAGGTAGGGTCAAGGGGCAGTCTGGCTTAGGAGAGAGTAGGGCTGGTCTGGGCTCAAAATCCCAAAGGTGTGACTTTGGACAAGTCACTGAACCTCTCTTGAGTTTCTGTGTCCTTTTAGGAAATGAAAGTTGATAGGGGGTGCCCTGGGGGCGAAGTGAAATAATCTGTGCAGAGCACTTTGCACAGTGCTTGGGATGGAAGGAGTACTCCATTGAGGGTAGCATTACCATTCCCACTTCTGGCTCCTAAGTACATCTAATGCGTATTCATCCAGCACTCTTGACTGAGAACTCTTGACCTAACAGTCCCATTACTCACTGGATCCTGACGTCCTCTGGTGCTGTGACAAAAGTCGGAATAGGGCCTAGAGGATCGCCAATAAGGCCAGGCAAGTATTTTCAAGGAGTGAACGGGTCTGATCTGGAGGCAGCAGAGTGCTGGGGTCTGGCAAACTGCTGTACCCATGCCTTGTCTCAAGGGGGTGATGGTGGCTCTACTCTGGCCATTGCCAGGTATAAATGTGGGCCAAAGCCCCAGATTTTTTTCAAAGAAAGCCAGGCTTTTTTCTTTTAGTGTGAAATTAGTTGGTAACTGCTTAATATCTTTTGAAAATATGGTACAGGACAATTCTATGTGGGCCAAATTAGACGTGCCTGTGGGCCAGATGCAGGCCTCCAGGGTGTAATCTCTGGCCCAGTAAGCTTGCCTTTTTCTGGAGGGGCCCGAGGCAAGGTGGAGCCCAGAAAGGCAGAAGCTACTAGGCACTTCATCCTGTGTAGAGTGCTGTGAAAGTCTATGCCGGCTCTCATAAGAATGTGCAGACCATTAAATGAGTGTCTAGCACAGTGTCTGGCAGCTAAGAGGAATTCAGTATTGTCAGTGTTATGTGTTCTCTAGTGCATATTTTCCCAGGATCACTTAGATTACTGCTAGCTGTGGGGGCCTTGTCAACTCAGTTTTCAGTCCCTATTTCAGAGTCAATATCATTTATAAGATCTTACAGGCATCATTATGGTTTTCTGGGTACAGTCCATTTCTCTTAATATATTTTGCATTCTTATTTGCTGTTGATAAAATTACACCTGAGGCATTTTAGAACTAAAAGGGTCTTCAGAAATAACCTAGTTCCACCTCCCTATTTCACAGGAAAGAAGCCCTGACATTCCAGAGAAGCTGAGTGGCTTACTCAAGTCCTACTAGAGGGTGGCTTGGACTTTTGCCTTGGTTCTGGATGGAGCCGAGATCCCAGCTCTATCTTTGCTTAGTCCAGGGCCAGACTAAGAGCTTGTCTGACAAGGAGCAGATAGGAAACATCTGTCTGGGTCTGGGAACTGGTGGGTGGTTTGTACTACTAGTTGTGACCTTAGTAATGGGGCCTGACCCATGGGGGCATTTGAAATTGGGGGTGAGAGACAAGGAAGGGAAGCTGGTAGGAAGGGTATGGAGGGGAATTGCAACCCTGGGAAGAAAGAGTCTCTGATTTTTGGAAAGTCTCTATGGCAGAATCTGAACTTACTCATTAAATGCTAACTCCCTGACCCAGCTTTATTTTTCTCCCGCTCCTCATATCCCACACCGTTTGATGTGTATTATCTTCATTGTCTGTCTCCTTAAATAGAATGTAAGGCCCATGAGGGCAGAGGGCTTTATTTTGGTTGCTGCTGTATCTCCCCATGCTCAGCACAGGGCCTGGAGCAGAACTGGCACCTAGAGTGTTTGTTGTATGAATCATAACGGCAATGTGCACACACACAAGAGTGACCATATTTGTGTCCATCCTTCATGCATGAGAGGGAAGGGAGCAGTCACAGCTCCATTTATGCTGCAAGAGGCTTAGGCAACTTGCCCACAGTGACACTGCTAGAAAGTTCTTGGTAGACCAGACCCAGAAACCAGTCCCCTGATTCTAAGCATGTAGTTTAGTCCCCTCATCACTACATGCATAAATCCCACAGTCTTGACCATACAACTCTGACTGCTGCTTCTGTGCTTGTGGTTGGAAAGGAAGCTTTGAGCTAAAAGCTAGCAATTTAAGAAAAAAAAATCATGGATAGATTCATGGATAGAGTATCATATTGCTCTGCCTTGGAGTGGTCGATACCAAGACAGAGCTTCTCATGTTGAAATCGAAATGATCCCACTTTTATCCCCAAAACTTTGTCTGAGGTCACGCTCCAGATGGAAAGCAGGAAGTGTTTTTCTGAATTGAGGAAATGAGGTGAAAGCCTGAATCCCAACCTGGCACCCAGACTTGGAGAGCTCCCAGGAAATCAGAGGGCTCATCCCATACATAGAATTATGGACTCACTGGGCTTCGAGCTGAATGGACCTTAAAAATACCATCTGGCCCTATGTCTCCCAAAGAGTGGTGCATATACTCCTGCTAACAAGAATAGAAGCATTTTTTATTTTATTTTATTTTATTTTATTTTATTTTATTTTATTTTTTGCATTTTGTATTTTAATAGCTACATTTTAATTTTCACATGTAGTAGAAAGAAAGAACTATTTCATCAATACCTGATTTCAGGACACGTAGAGGATAGAGCTTGTAGAAAAGTGAGTTATTAAAAAAGAAGTGTTCGGTTTAATTTTGAGAAAATGGCAAAAATTCTATTGGCACATAAATGCCTGAAGTTTGTGAAACTTCGTTTTGTAGTGAAGGCCAAAAGGCCCAGTCATCTCCTTAACAAGGTCATTAAACAAATTGGTGGTGAAGCTATGGTTTGACCCCGGGTCTTCAGGCTCCCTGGCCAGTGGGATTCCAAGGAAGGGCAGTTCCTGGGCTCTCCGACTACTATCTTCATCCTTTCCCGTCTTCTACTGCTCTGTCATCCCTCCACTCCACAAATGTTTCCTGGGCAGCCACGGCCAGGTGTTGGGTGGATAGAGAAGCCGTGGAAGAATTATGTCATTCTCGTTGTCCCCACAGAGCCTTCCGTCTGTTCGGGCAGTGAGGCACTCACGTGGATCCAGAGCAAACACCGTGCACTTTTGATCATATACATCCTGAGTCCTCCTTTGTGATTACTTATTTATAAGCCAGATGCACCACCTTCTGTACTAATGTCACATTTAGGCTAAAACATACACAAAAGAAACAGATACGTGTGCTAAAAATAAAGCAAGTGGCACTTTAAAATTTTTAAGATATTTGATTTATCAATAGGACCAAAGAAACTAAGTATAAAAAAAAGGAATACGATAGAAGCAAAAGTGGATGAGCTAAAGGCATATTAAGTAATACTTTTTGTTTTTGTTTTTCAAATTGATTTTATTTGTTAGTGGCAAAGAAAACTTTTTGTCTTCACTCAAAATTGTCATTAGTTTTAGAAAAGCATAATTGAACATGTTTTAATGTTGGTTTAATCCTTTATAATGGACCATTTGATTCAAAGTTCTGGTTCGAAGTTCAGGTTTATATTTTTGCGTTTTTTACCTTTTTTTTAAAATGCTTAGTTTTAATGGCTGTCAGAGCCACAAAAAAAAAAAAAAAAAAAAAAAAGGAATCTTTACAAAGACACAGAGGTCCAGATGGAATAAATGCAATGCTGGCTATGCTTACTAAATCAAGATGCTCATTTAAAAAAATTTCCACCCAGCAATTACACAAAAGTTTTTATCCAAATTCATCTAGTCGGCTAGTCAGTTTCCATCTTCCTTAATGTCAATTCTTGTAAACTAATCAAAAGTTATATTTTTAACAAATGGGTTCAAGATCCACTGACACTCCTCTTTGGGAAAATTTTTAAATAGGTTAGGAATTGTTTCCAAGTTTTTAAAGAGTGCAGATATGAAGGCTTTTTCAAGAAAAGGTATTATGTCATAGAACAAAATCACATGATGATGGAAACATTTTCAAACATCTGCACTCAAGGTACTTGACTATAGCACATTCGACTATGGCAAAACAGTTGTCATTTGCTTAAAATATTACTTTTAGGGGTAACTGGGTGGCTCAGTGGTTGAGCATCTGGCTTCGGCTCAGGTCATGATCTTGGGGTCCCAGGATCGAGTCCCACATCCGGCTCCCTGCATGGAGCCTGCTTCTCCCTCTGCTTGTGACTCTGTCCCCCTCTCTCTCTGTGTCTCTCGTGAATAAATAAATAAAATCTAAAAAAAATACTACTTTTACCTGGAAAGGATTTTTAAAAAAGATTTTATTTATTTATTTGACAGAGAGGAAGAGAGAGAGAGAGAACAAGTGCAAAAGCAGGTGGGGGGGAGCAGTGGAGGGAGAGGAAGAAGCAGGCTCTCCACTGAGCAGGGAGCCTGACATGGGGCTCGATCCCAGGATCCGTGATCCCAGGATCATGACCTGAGCTGAAGGCAGCCACTTAAGCGACTGAGCCACAGGAGCCCTGAAAGGACATATCCTTTTTAAAAAAATTAAGAATATTCCCACTGTTATACTATAATAGCTGGTTTCATCACAGAAAACTCCAGCAAATATTTTTTCGTACAAGAAAAAAGTCTAATTCGTCTTAAAATTGATCACCTTTTAAAAACAGATTTATTAGGGTCGCCTGGGTGGCTCAGCAGTTGAGTGTCTGCCTTTGGCTCAGGGCATGATCCTGGTGTCCCGGGATTGAGTCCCTCGTCGGGCTCCATGCGAGGAGCCTGCTTCTCCCTCTGTCTGTGTCTCTGCCTCTCTGTCTCTCTCTCATAAATAAACAAACAAACAAACAAACAAATAAAAATCTTTGGGGCAGCTCCGGTGGCGCAGTGGTTTAGTGCCGCCTGCAGCCTGGGGTTTGATCCTGGGGACCCTGGATTGAGTCCCAGGTCGGGCTCCCTGCGTGGAGCCTGCTTCTTCCTCTGCCTGTGCCTCTGCAACCCCCCCGCCCCGTGTCTCTATGAATAAATAAATAAAATCTTTTAAAAAAGATTTATTTATGTATTAGAGAGAGAGAGCATGAGCAGCGGGAGGGGCACACAGAAAGAGAGAGAGAGAATCTCAGACTCCCTGCTGAGTGCAGAGCCCAATGTGGAGGCTCAATCCCACCACCCTGAGATCATGACTTGAGCCAAAATCGAGTCTGACGCTTAACCGAATGAGCCACCCAGGTACCCCAACAGTGATCACCTTTTAAAAAATAGTTTTTCATAAGAAAACCTGCAGACCTTGTATGATATAAAAGATCGTCATGGTTACTCCACATAATATTACAAAGTGCTGTAAACATTCTACTACTTAAGTTAATGTAATCTATAACTCCTACACAGACTGTACATGTCACGAGATGCTGAAACAGTCAGAGGAGTGAGGAGGCCACTATCATCCCCATCATCCCCATCATACTATAGACTAGCTGTGGTCCCCTCTAAATTCCCTACCTACCATGTGACTTAATGACCCAGCGAGGGCAATGGATGCGAAATCCTGAATTAGGTCTTGGTAAAGTTTGTGCTACTTTTTTAGACAGATAATAAACAGTAGTAGAATTTCTTATTTGTTCTCTACACATCCTACACTGGAGGTAATCAAACTGGAGGAAGATCCAGGGTGGTCCGCATTGTAGAATTATGTGGCATGGACTTTAAACCAAGGGGGCTGAGATGTCGGGTAGCTTCACTGAGGGGGTGGGTGTGAGTGCTGGATGAGTGAGGTGATTTTGAAGTGGAAGAGTTGCTGATCAGGGTCCATGTGGCAGGCAGGACACCCCAGGCAGCCTCCTGGGAAGGTATGGGCTCCCTTTGGCCTTGCCTCTTAGCAGAGACACAGGCTGACCAGAAGCTAAGAAGCCTGCCTCCTCTGACTGAGGGTATGCTGGAGCAGCAGGGTATGGGGCTAGTGGTTGGCGGCTGAGGCTGATGCTCCTCCGATTCCTGGTGAAGCCACAGGGTCCAGTGTGCCTACTTGCTCCTGCCCATCCCCACCTATGTCCACCTTTACCTTGCCATCACTGTGTCCTGGCTTCTCAGGAATGGTCCAGCCACCCTGACCAAGCCAATGCATAATTTCATCAGGAAACATTGCTCTCTTGTCCACATCTGGCGCCTTAAGGTTGGCCAACCCTGAATGCAGCAGCTCTCTCAGATATCATCCCTTAAAGCGAAAGATCAGAAACTGTAGGCTGCAGTAATGTGAAGACATTTCTTGCCATGCTTTCTAAAAACTGTGGCCAGATGCTCTTCCATTAGCCATGGGGGTACCCCCCCCCCCAATGTGGATGGCTGTAGAAGGGCCAAGAGCTCTGTTTCTTGTCCTAGGCCCTGGGAGACAGCATACCCTCGGGCTCTTCTGCTAATTCCTACCACAACCAGGAGGCACTGCTACTCCTTTATTAGTTCTGAGCCTCAAACTTAGAAAATACCTTCCTTTTCTGATCCTGTATCAGGAGGTTTAAGGTTCAAGGCTCTGTAATTTCCACTTAGTCAATTTAAATCCATCTACTGTTTTCAGATCTGAAGAATAAACTTCAGAGGACATGGATTATAGCTGTAATAATCTTTGTGGGTGCATGCCTCCTTAGCATCCACCACCCAGGAAATGCACCCAGGAAATGCATCTTAATTTCTCAAAGTCCAAACTCAAGACAGTGAAGCCCTAGATGTAGAGAAAGACATGTGGCCAATCTTGTTGGTCTCATGCCTGCCTTCTGGGTTTTAGTTTTCTCTCTGGGGTTCCTTGTCTTTCTTGAAAGATGATGCCATTTCCCCATGGTGGGCATGGCCATCCATAAAGATTTTGCTTATCTCTTTGAGCTTGTGGGTCATTCAGTAATTAATTCACTTAACAAATATTTATTTACTACCATGTGCCTGGCTCTGGGATAAATGCTGAATATCCAATGGTGAGGGATACTGGCATGGTCTCTGTTCTCTGTGAGCTTACAGTCCAGAGGGGGAAGCTCATGTTAAATAAATGAGCATACAGATGAATATATGATTGCAAATAGGATCAGAACTACAACTTAAAAATCTGGGATCTGTAGTAGACATTAAGAGTGGTGATGGGTAGGGACTGAAGTTATCTCTAAGGAAGACAGCATTGATATGAGCCTGGAAGGCGACAGTGGTGGAGGAAGAGGGTTGCAGATAGAGGGAAACCGGGTACAAGAATCTGTAGTCAAAGAGAAGCTTGACTCAGTCAATGACTCAACAGCTGATCAGTGTGGCTGAGCCAGGAGCAGTTCCCCATGAAGCCGGAGAGGTGGGCTGGGGCAAAATCACAACTGATCTTATGGGCCGTGGCAATGAGTTTGAACTTTATTCATTTTGTTATTTTATTTTATTTTTTTAAAGATTTACTTATTTATGATAGACAGAGAGAGAGAGGCAGAGACACAGGAGGAGGGAGAAGCAGGCTCCATGCCAGGAGCCTGACGTGGGACTCGATCCCGGGACTTGATCCCGGGACCCCAGGATCGCGCCCTGGGCCAAAGGCAGGCACTAAACCGCTGAGCCACCCAGGGATCCCCAATGAGTTTGAACTTTATCTTGAAAGTAGAGAGCCACTAAATGTCTTAAGCCCAGGGAATGCCATGACCCAACTGTGTGTTAAGAAGTTCACCCTGGCCGGCTGGATTAAGGGGAGGGAATAAGACGAGGTGAAGAGCATACTGCAGGTGGGTGCCTGGGTGGCTCAGTGGTTGAGTGTTTGCCTTTGGCTCCGGGTGTGATCCTGAGGTCCTGGGATCGAGTCTCGCATTGGGCTCCCTGCAGGGAGCCTGCTTCTCCTTCTGCCTGTGTCTCTGCTTCTTTCTCTGTGTCTGTAATGAATAAATGGATAAAATCTTAAAAAAAAAAAAAAGCAGACCAGAGGCTATTGAAAGCTATTAATAATGGTGACATAGAATAAGATGGTGAAGGATCTAAGAATAAGATGATGACAATGGGAGAAGGAGATATCAGTGGTATCTTAAAATGAGCTAAGGTGACTATATTTACACCATAGAAACTAGTGAATGATACAATCCAGGGCTTTCAGTTCTCTTTCCCTGGAGAACTGGTTGTTAAACTTTTACCAGTGCACCACGGCTAACAAATAACCTCCGTTTTACCAGCAAGTGACTAAGAACTCACTCCCAGAGGATGTCATGCTGTGGCTGGGGATCTGCCTGCCAGACAGCCTCCTGGACTCCACTGGTAATGAATCAGTCCTTGAGCTGCCATCAGTCTGGGATGCATGTGGCCAGGAGGTGAATATGCATTTTGAATACACTGTGATCTAAATTCAACAAACAATAAATAAATAAATAAATAAATTCAACAAACATTAATAAGCTGCCACTCTGCCAGGGACAGTGATTAGCATGGAGGGCCATGGAGATGAACTTTGCTCCACCTTTTCTGTCCAAGTGAGGAGAGACGATCCTGTCCTCAGGAAATAAGAGTGTCAGACCTCTATGGCAAATTCAGAAACGAAGTGCAAGTCGTGTTCTCTGTAAGATCTGGGAGAAGAAGGATGTGTTCTGAATGAGGGGATATAGCAATGAGAGTGGGGTGCTCAGGATGGGTCTTCAAGAATGTGTAGGAAGAAAATGAAAATGAAGAGAGAGGAGAATTCTTGCCTGGGAAGCAGCACAAGCAAAGGCCCAGAAGCAGGGAAGCATGAGATATATTTAGGGACTAACAATCCATCAACATTAAATGGGAACATTAAAAGTGTATGTGTATGTGTGTGTGTGTGTGTGTGAGAGAGAGAGAGAGAGAGAGAGATCGAGAGAGAGAGAGGGAGAGAGAGTGTTGGTGGGAAGGAGTCTTACATGTCATGGTGAGCCATTTTGATGTTGTTTGCAGGCAGTAGGGAAGCATAGAAGGTTTCTGGGCATTGACTCAGGCAGGCAGCAGTATGGCTGGGGGGTGACCTCCATTAGGGAGACTGTTCAGTAATGCTATTTGGTTTTTGCAGCCCCATCTGTACTCCAGCATTCCACAATGTGCTGGGGACCTTCAGTTCTGCTAGGCTCAACACCATTCTGCTCTCTTTTAATAGCCCTGACACACATACCATGCTCAGGCACAGCTGGGTGGCTCCAGTCAACACCAGATGGATACCCAACTCAGATGGTGAACCTCTGGCCTTTGTTAGGATTCCTTCTGGGTCACCACCTTGGGATCCCGAGAAGGTGGCGATGTGCAGGCCTTCCAGTGCCTTGGACCACCATGATGACTTGCCATGACATGCAATGATGTTGATCTTGGTAGGCATTCCCAGGTGGCCATTTCTAAATGCCTCTCCTCCCTGATCCCAGAGACTCCAGGTACCAGCTACACAGACATGGGAGGAAGAGCTCCATGAACTTGCGCTGATTATTTGATCTCAGTGAGCCTCAGTGTTGTCAACCATAAAAAGGAGGTTAGTAACACCAACTGTAGACTTGTGAGGTCTAAGGGTCACAGCATCTGTAAACGAGATTGAGAGTTTATTGTCAGACCCACCCAGGTGTGAACCTAGCTGTGTGACTTGGCCTTGTAGTTTTGTAAACTTAGACCCCCATCTCCTTAAAGAGTGGCATTAATCACTTCCTTATAAGATGGTTTTAAAGATCCAATGTGATAATGTTTTATGTGCTGGGTACATAGTGGTCAATCAGTGATGGCTGCTATTGTGGTGTTATTTGTTAAAGTGCTTAATCGAGTGGCCTGGCATGGACAGAACTTCTGGCCTGAGTAGGTGCTCACTTAATGGGAGTGTTTGCCAACCCTAGACTCATCAGCATACCCTAACCTGGCCAGTCTCAGCTGGTGACTGGCTGGACATTGCCTGCTCCCCCCCTGGGCCCTGAGTACCTTATCTTAAAATGAGGGGATGGGATTATGTGATTTCTGACTTCTGTCATGTGTTTCCACATCAGACCACCAGAGCCCAGATCCTTCACTTGGCTAATGTTTGACACTGGCTTCCCCACATGGGACATGTCACATGGGATGGCAGCAGACCAAAGGGAGGGGCTGGAGTCCTGGTGCTGCCTCCTCTCTGCTCCTTGGAAGCATCTAGGAGGTTTCAGAAGAGTACATGATGACCGGGCTGGTTCTTCTGAGGCTGGATGGGACTGCTGGTGGCACTGGTACTCCGTGCAGCATGGAGCATGGGTTTGGCATAGAGAAGAACATTCAGCACACTCCAAGTGACGAAATGCTCCACAGTACCCTTGAAGCATTGCCCCCCGCCCTGTTATGTTTCCGCCAACAGTGAGAAAAACCTCGTGTTCTGTTGGACAGATCCTCCTTCAGATATAGTGGCAAAGACTTTCCCCTTGACCAGACTCCAGTCAGTCTCCTTGAGCCATCTTTTTGACTAGGCCTTGTCCTCAGGCTCTGTCTGGCCTACAAAATCCAAGTGTAGCTAGACTCCTTCCAGGTTAGTTTAGACGGAAGTCCCCACCCTTGGAAGCTGGTCAGATGCCTTATCCTTCACCCTTGATATGTGATCCTCATGGCCTGTCTTCAGCAGGAATCCTGTGAGGTTGGTTAGCAAGAAGCCCCCTACCCTTTTTTTTTTTCTGCCCACTGGCCACCCTCACTCTCCTCATTGGCTGCAAATCCCTGTGTTGGTCTCTGTGGTATTCAAGGTTGAACCCAGTCTCTCTCCCATGTGGAATAAGCTTCACACCTGCTGCAGTGGTCTGGAAAAAAAGGCTTCCTTGCCATTTTAAAAAGTGTCAGGATAGTTTTTACTTCCACAGCAGCAGGTATGAGAAACCATCTTACCTCGAGAACCTTCCCTACACTTGCATAGTAACAAAGCACACATCTCAGGCTCTCTCTTCCAGCACCCTACCTAGGTTCCCTCCCAGGACAGCTGGGATTCTGGACTCCAGGAGCTCTTTGCCATTCTGCCTCTGTTCTTTCCGTCCTCACTGTCTTCACCAGGTGAAGGCCCTTCTGGGTCCCCACCCCACAGGAGTGCTCGGGCTTCTATGCCTTTCACCCTCATAGCTTCTATAGATGCTGCCTGTGCTCTGCTTTTCCATCTCTTCCTTGTGGGACCCTATCATCCATCCCTCTGGTCTCCATTTTGCTTTGCTTGTTCTCCTTTACTCTCTCTTGCTGGTCCCTACAGACCATGAGGCATGGGGATGGTCCATCTAGCTGTTGATACTCCAAGCAAGCTGAAGTGTCTGAAATCCTAAAAAACTCTTCATCAACTGATGGCAGTGTGGACATCTATCTGATCACAGGGGTATAGACCAGAGGATTCCTCACCAGAGACCACCACCTCTGCTCACACTGTTTGGATAGGCTGGGAATTCCAATGGGAATGGGTCTACTTTCTGAGGTAGCTTTGAGAGGAAGCAGGACACCATGGGCCCTGACCTTACCCATCCACCAGAGGTGATTGCCAAAAGGTGCTTGGTGGGATCCTGGCCCAGCCTGGAAAGACCACCATAGCCTGGCCTGGGTTGTGCAGATGGGCCCACAAGATCCTGGTACAAGGAGCTTCTAGGTCCTCTCATTACATCTATTGTTATGTTCAGTTCCCAATGGCTGGGGCCATGGTTCCCACTGGCTGGGACTGAGGGATAATCTTCAGTGTTAACACTCTGTCCCCAGACCCTTGCAGATCTAGCTTCTGTCCAACACTCATCTCCACCAGGCCTCAAGCCATTCCCAGCCTCATTGACCCTTCCATGCTGAATAGGACTACAGTTCCCTATACTTCATGCTTTTATCTGTGCCAGCTGCCTGAATTTTTATAAAATCTGTCTGGCTAAACACTACCTACCCTTCAGTCTTCAACCAAGGGACCACTTCTGTTAAGCCTCTCCTCTGACCCCACTCTCTTTCCACCCACCCCAGGCTGGCATAGGTACACCCACGTAGCTTCCCAGTACCTGGAGTACCTCTGCACAAATTTTGCTATACTGTACTCACCTTTACATGATCTATTTCCCAGAGGACACTGAGGACCTTGCCCAGGTGCATAGCATGTTTGTGGAATAAAGGCAAGTGCCCAGTTGACCATGAGCTTCCTTCTTTTCTTCCTTCTTTGCTTGTGTTTCTTAGTCCCAGACACCTGCCTCTCTGTAATGCTTCTGGAGCCTTCAGTCTACCTGCGAACCCAGGATGCTGATTGGTCTTGGACTCAGCAGGAAAGAAGGAGGCAGAGGCAGTGTGCCAAGTCTAACTTCTTACCTTCATGTTGGCTAATGTCCAAGCCACCCAGGCAGATGGTCCCCTTATCTCATTTTAAGCCAGGAGAAGGCATATCTCATTCTCTCCTCTGCAATGATCATCCTTAACACAAATGCAAGCCACTATTGCTTTTATTTAATGTGCCCACTTATTCATTCTACTTCAGCTCCAAACTCCTTTGCCAGGCTCCCTGGACTTCCCAGTGTGATCAACCCCAGCTAACCCTTCTCTCATCCACCGTGTGCACCCCCCACCCCTAGTTCACCACTTCCTAAACATTTCCCAGGACTTTGCACATACTGTTCCTTTCACAAGGAGGCTCTTCCCTCTTTTCCTTGATGCATCATTGTTCCCAAGACCTGGTTTGTTTGATGCCTCCTCTAGTTCCCATGGAATTAGCCATTCCCTCTTTGGGGTCCCTGTAAAACTCCGAGTTATACGTTGAGGATCCCATTTACCAAATTTTGCTTCAGTTGTTCATCCATACTTTATGTGCATACGGGATGATGCCTGGCTTTTTACTGATTCCCTTTTGCTTTTCCCACCCCTCCAGCCTCAGAGAGGTGTCTGATCCACAGTGGATCTTTAATAAACACTTGGTCTGGCAGGGATTTTTTTCCTAGCTCCTTCTGACCATCCAGGTCATTGTTTCATAAAGGTGGGCTCCCCTGCATGCTGCTCAGCACTCCGAATCTGTATTTGAACAGGAAGTTGGTGGATGGGGGATGCATACGCACACTTAAGTTTGAGAACCACTAGCCTAACATTTAGTGTTCCTTATGTCTGACCCAAATCTTCACTGCTTTTAGCTGACCAATGGCACAAAACCCCACTGCCCTGGCCCTTTCTCTTTCTGGTGGCTTGAGAATGTTGCCTTGCACCTTTGCATGTCCTCAAGCAAAATAAATGAGAGCAGAGCTCTTAATGTGCCAACCAGCAGGTTCCTCTATTCTAATCCAGTCCAGATGCTGTTGGTGACTCCCTTTCTGGAATGTAAAAATAACACTATTACCAACCCCTCCTCCTAGTAGCCTTTTCTCTGTAGCCAAGTTAATTCCAAATAGAACATCTGGAAATTCTATTTTGTTGCCTAATTTAAACCAGACTAAAACCAATCTGCATAAAAGTTTATGAACTTTCTGGGGCCTCACACCTTATATTTCCCATCTGCAGAAGCCTGCAATTTGGAGGCCAGAAATAGGAAGGATTTGGGCCATCTCTTTCTCAGCTCTGGGGAGAGTGTTTGTGGCTTTGTGTATTGGGGCAGAGAGGCTGGGTTGGAGGTGCAGTGGGTGGGGTTGAGGGAGAGGCACAGGAGGGAAATGGATAGAGCTACATTTACTTGGGCAAAACTAAATCTGCATGTAGATTTAAAGGCCCTTTAACTTTACACAGAGCTGGTGGGTGGCAGGAGGGAGCCGGGGGAAGAGGGGATGCCAGGTGGGAGAAGAAAAATGGAGTGTCAGGCTATGTGAGAGGGGAACAGGGAATGCGGCATGCATCACTGAGAATAAACTTCCAGGAGAATTTCAGCAGCTGCCCATTGGAGCCAAAGGCCCAGGACCTGAGACAAGGCTAATAGGGTTCTGGTGTTTGTTATTAGTTTGACTGGGGACCTACAGCCTAACAGGGTAGAGGGGGCAGCCCAGAAGTACAGGGCTGGGAGGAGCCTTTGGCAGTCTGGATGGGGAGCAGGGATAAAATCAAGTCTTGATATCTTAAACAGGAGTCAATAGAATCCCCCAATGGCAGCACTTTTTTTTTTTTTTGTAGAAATTGATCAGATGATTCTAAAAATTTATGTGGAATAGCAAAACACCCATGCCGGCCTAATAATTTTTTTGAAGATTTTATTTATATATTCATGAAAGACACACACACACACACACACACACACACACACAGAGGCAGAGACATAGGCAGAGGGAGAAGCAGGCTCCCTGCGAGGAGCCTGATATGGGGGCTCGATCCCAAGACCCCAGGATCATGACCTGAGTGGAAGGCAGATGCTCAACCACTGAGTCAGCCTGGTGTTCCTAGCCTAACAATTTTTAAAAAGAAGAAGGAAGTTAGAGGATTCATGTAACTCAATTTTGAGATTTACAGGAAATCTATAGGAATCACGGCAGTGCAGTATCAGTGAGAAGATAGACATACTGATGATTGGGGTGGGAAGAAACCTACAAGATGGAATACGATGCTTACAAAACGTGTTGGAAGGGCAAGGGGAGTGGGTAGGGTCTAGGCTACACCTCCGGGTTCAGGTTCTAGAATATGGCTCTGCAGAACCCATCCTCAGGGACGTGACAGCCTCAGAGGCCACCACGGAGTCGCTGTGACCCAGGAATCAGGAAGCTGGACTCAGGGGGCTTCCTCCGCCACCCTGCATGTCTCTTGAGACCCAGAAAACCTGAAAAGGGGATGCTGGAATGCTGCTGGAAAAATTCCTTGCTTGTCATGATTTTTCTTGTTGGCAGGCGAGACAGGGAAGGGGAGAGAAAAAAAATACCCAAAGGAGACTCCATTTCAAGCTTGCCTTCCAAACCTTGGTGGAGCCCAATCACATCGAGCACACCGGCTGTAAAGGACTCTGGGAAATGTATTTCTATGCTTTCCATTCTGTAGTATTGGAAGTTGCTCAAGAAGTGGGAAGCAAAGGAGGTTGAGAAATTAAGCCATGGCATCCACCACTCTTCAGGATGTTAGAGCTCCTGCTCACACTGCTTATGTGTACAATTCTCCCACAATCATCCGAGGATGCTCCGGACAGGCAGGAGCTTAGTGCTATGTGCTGGAGCTGCAGGGACGCATAGAACAGAGATTCGATAAATCTATTAGCCAGCGCACACCAGGCATGATGATGGGTTACCTTGTCAATTTTTATGAGGCCCTGGTGAGAAAGGCACTATTATTTCCCCCTGTTATACATGGAGAAACTGAGGCTAGAACAGACGGATGACTCATGCAAGGTCACAGAGCTAGTCAGTGGCAGACTAGGGGTTGGAACTCAGCTCACCTGACTGTGCAGCTCTTTTCTTTCTGGTCTACCAAGCTGCCCCAAAGATAATACATCTGCAAGATATCACAAAGGTTGGAAGAAAAAGAATGCCCAGGACCCATGGGTGACACCTTTCTCAATAGTGTCACCTTGACTAAAGTTCCAAAGGATGGAATGGTGAGGCCACAAGAGTTGCCCTTTGAGTCTTGCTTCTCACTGAAGAGGAGGTAGCCCCTGCCCTCCTCTGTGAGGTCATTAATCCTTTCTGAAACTGTTTTATAGGTCTGGTTGCTGTACAGTCACTTGGGTGATGTGGATGAAATTAGCTACTCAACATGGGCAGGTTCAGCGGGTTAAACTGCATTTCCCCAAAAGATGTGACCAAGTCCCAAGCCCTGGTAGCTGTGAATGTGACGTGTTTGGAAATAGGTCTTTGCAGAGGTACTTAAGGTATGATCTCAGGATGAGATCATCCTGGGTTACAGTGGGTCCTAAATCCAATCACCAGTGTCCTGATAAGAGACAGATCATGAGGAGACACAGGGAGAAGGCCACATGATGATGGAGACAGAGCTTGGAGGGATGTGGCTACAAGCTGTGGCGCACCAGCAACCACCGGGAACTCAAGGAGGCAGGGAAGGATTGTCTCTGAGCCTCCAGAGGGAGTGTAGCCCTGCTGACGTCTTTTTTTTTTTTTTTTAAGATTTTATTTATTCATGAGAGACACACAGAGAGAGGCAGAGACATAGGTTGAGGGGGAAACAGACTCCATGCAGGAAGCCTGATGTGGGACTCGATCCTGGGATTCCAGGGTCAAGCCCTGGGTTAGAGGGAGGCACTCAACCGCTGAGCCACCCAGGTGTCCCCCTGCTGACATCTTGATTTCAGACTCCACCTTCCAGAACTGTGAGAAAATAAATTTCTGTTGTTGTGGTTATTTGTTATGACAATGTGAGGATATTAATTCGACAGATACAATAGAGCTCTCTTTGGTGGGAGAAATCTTCAAGCTTTAGTTGGGTCTTCCTTCTAGAATTTACAATTGGTTTGCCAGACATTCTGGCCTTCATCTTTAGAGACTGAGCGTTCTTTTACTTTACATGTTTGCTTGCTTTAAATGATCTTTAATTTTTTAAAGATTTTAGTTATTTATTCATGACAGACACACAGAGAGAGGCAGAGACATAGGAAAAGGGAGAAGCAGACTCCCTGCGGGGTCTCAGTGCGGAACTTGATTCTAGATCCCAGGATCACGACCCGACCCAAAGGTAGACAGACACTCAGCCACTGAGCCACCCAGGTGCCCCTGTTTTAAACAATCTTCTCTCTGTCTTTGAACTTCTTTCTAAATCTCTCTTGCTACTCCAGGTCCTATACTTTTTAGGTGCTATGAGGAAGAATGGCAAAGCATGGGCTGACCACAGACAGCTGTGGGTTTAAGCTGAGTTTCTGTGGGACCTTGGGCAAGTTGTTTAACCTTTCTGGGCTTTATTTACCTTACCTGTGAAATGTCACTCCTCACCTCATAGGATGGGCAGTTTAGCACGATGTTTAGCAAATAGTAGTTCTCAGGCCTTTCCCTTTTTCTTTAAGATCAAAGAAGGTCAAGACCCTCTTCCAGGCAGCTTTCTCTGGGAAACCTTAGCCCCAAAGTCCTATCCTTGCCATGCAGTACAGTCATCCTTACTGATGGTATCATCAATCCAGCCCTGAGCATGTACTGTGTGTGCTATTCCCTCGTGTACATAGACTTCACCCCCCACCTTCTGTCCCTGGAAGAGCCATCTGAAGGCCTCTGCCTCTGCCTCCACTCTTTCTTTCGTGGCTTCTGTCAGCATCTCGTACAGGGCAGGCCACACAGCAGGAGCCACATGGAAGATGTCCCTTGGAGTGGGTGTGGGGAAACCTCTGCCCAGCCATGGGGAATGCTGTGTCTTTATTCTCCTGCACCCCAGTTCCTGAGAGTGACCGTGTGAAAACTCAAGCTGGAAATAATTAAGTAGAAACGGGATGCCCTTGGGAGTGGCGCGGTATCGAAACAAGGAATATAGCCTCTAAATGGAGTAGAGGCTCATTAGTTCTCCTCTCTCTTGCAAACACAATAATTCTTAAAAAAAAAAAAAAAAGGAAAAAGAAAAAAACCTGTCACTTTTGCCCCATTTCTCAGTGGCTTCTGCACAGCCTCACTGAAGGGAAGCCTCATTACGAAGACTTTATTAAGCTTGCAAAACAGACGAGGAAGTGCAGTGAGAAGCACACAGAGCTAAACTTGCCAAAATAAATGAACAAAGCACATCCTGATGCCTGGGCCCTTCGGGGACTTAAGCCCAGGAGACCTCACAGACTATTAGGATGCAACTTTATTAACTTCACTTGGGCATGTGGAAGGTAGCCCGGGGGCAGCTCCAGCAGCTCCTGGCCAGAGCGCTGACTCCACACTCACCTTGTCCTTGGTCCTGGCCGGTTGCTGGCTGCCCCTCCTTGAGAGCAGTTGGCCGCTGCAGCCCACTTCCCCGTCTTGCCGTGCGGTCCCGGGGTCAGCAGCTCTGTTTGCTAAGCTAAGCTAAGTTAAGCTAAGCTTCTTACTTGCCTGTGCATCTATAGCCAAGGCAATACAGAGGAGAAGATCCGGTGGGAGAGGCAGGAGGAGGGAAGCCCGGTGGCGATGATCATTTTTTGCCCAATTAGACTGGGCATATTCCTGTCACACCAGAACACTCAACCATTATGCCACCTCACTCCAAACTGCCCCCTCTTTGCAAGCAGGTGAACAGGTATATTACTCTAGGACCCCTTTTCCCTCCAGGGGAGTCCCTGGTGAAGTCGCTTCAGCTCTGAGCCCCAGGGTTCTCATCTGTGAAATGGGGCTGACAGCACCACCCTCCTGGAAGGGTGGTCTTAACTTTGAGGCTGTACAAGAATGCCAGCCTGCAGCTGGCATGGAGTGGGCAACTGCCTGTTCCTTCTCCTCACCTCCTGTCCCATAAGGATGACAGAAGTGGTCCTCCAGGAGCTGCTCTGGGTAGGGGGGAGCATGGTGCATAGATGGGGAACTATATAGGCTGGAGGAGGCACTGTTGACCTTGACCTCCCACTGCAGCCCAGATGGCCCTGAGTTCATCTAAACCTTTTTCAAGGATTCTTCTAGCTTTAGCCTGTGCTTCTCCAGGGGATCATATGGTCCCTATTGTTCTGAAACATGCTCCTTCATACCCTTTAGGACTCCCTCCTTTGTGGGAAGATGGCAGTGTGGGAAGAGGACCAGAAGGTCTGGAAGCTTCCAGCCCCTGACAAATCACCTCTTGTGTCTCTCTGGAGCCCTTGAATTTGGGCTGCAATGGGCCAAGGACAATCTAGAGACGGGCACGGATCAATCCTACCAGGGCATGCTGGCAGGAGGAGGTCCAGCTTAGGGATGTGTTTCCCACAACCACTTGTCCAGGTGGGCACAGGTTAGAGGTTCCAGTAGAGATAGCTGATACAGTGGTGAAGAGGGGCCTCTGGTCTCCAAAGTGTGTGTGTAGGGTGTCAGCTCCCAGCTTCAATTTGTACTTGTTGGGAGACTCACAGCACTTCCCTTCATACTCTAAGCCTCAATCGCTCCATTGGTAAAATGGAAATAGTGACACAATCCAATGAGATAGAGTGCCTAGTGCTCAATACATGTTTTCATTTTAGTGTTTATTTTTAATCAGGATGAAGACATAGTGGTTTATAGAAGTGATCTTGCTCTAGTTTGCTCTGTAGACAGGAGGACAGTAACTATCGATAAGACTTTTTATGAGACACAGGCTAGTAGGGGAGAGACACATCATTAGTTAACATACACTGGGTGATGTGTGAGTAAGGAAGCATGATAAAGTGCAGGAGGAGGGGAGGTGTGATTCTGTCTTATGGACAAGTGTTTGGAGATGGCTTGACAAAGGGGGCAGCAGGTGTCTTGAGCCCCTCTGGGTGGCAACAGGCTGGGGAGGGGAACCACGTCCATAAGGGTTCCATGATATCTTGCCATTATTTGCACAATGCCCCCTGCCATGGGAGCTTCCAGTCTGGATGAGGAGAGAGTAGGGCAGGAATGGGCCCGGTGGGAGGGAGATGGGGGGAACACTATGTCTGGCCTTGTCTTGGTGCTCAGTGACTTGGTCTCAGTCTCAGGTTCCTGGGAGAAGTCTCATTCTGCCTGAGGTCTTGTTTCCTTATCCAAGGGAAGGGCTGAACGTCATTCTAGCTCTGAATTTCTAGGTCCAAGGGCTTATTAGTTCCCAGAAATTAGTTCAGGGAGTGGTCACAACCTCAGAGCCCTAACAAGTGAAGAGGGGGCAGAGAACACTACCTACCAGGGGTGGAAAAGTGAAGGTATTGGGTCCTTCACAGGAGGGGGGTGCCTGGAGGCTGCAGGTAGGTGGCAAATCTGGGGCTGCAGCCCAGGACTCCTGGTTCAACGGCTCATTTCTCTTTATGACACATTAGCTACCTTTAGTCATGTCATGGCTTTATCACTCAGGATTTTATGAAAAAAATATTTTAACTCCTATTCACCTCTTTGATGAGTGTCATCTCGCATCATATTAAATGACAGAGTGAGGTGTGTGCTGGGGCATGGGACAATCAGTGCAGGCCAGAGGAAGGCATTTTAGAGCAAGCAATTGGAGATGAGGGTAAGGTGGGCAGCTAAAGCTAGAAGAACCATCAGGTCAGTCTAAGAAAGGGAGGATGATTTCTCCTGCACCCTGATAAAAGCTTTACAGAATCCTACACTGGTGGGATGCACTCTTGGGAGGCCCTGGACTTATTCACCTCAAGGATGGAAAAATCCATGGCACACATTCCACAGCTGCTATTTGCACCCATGGCATGCATCAATAATCGATCACAGCACTCTTTCCTAGTGAGCCAGGATGCAGCCACAGAATCCTCCTCAATCTAGTGTCCTGGTAGCCTCTGTCAGTCAGCTGGAGGGGACGTGCAAGCAGAATCGGTCTGCCCTCATTGATCTAGCCCAATCTCTTATTTGTTGTTGGGGAAATGGAAGCCCAGAGAAAGATATGCTGAGGCTCTAAGTTGGTTCATGGCAGCCCTGGGGTTAGAACTCTGTTCTACCTCTGAATCTTTTGCTTTGTGTACCAAATCATCCCTCTTTATTTACATTACTCTGAAAAAAAAAGGAAGAAGTGCAAAAAGATGCCATAATTGCTTATCAGCAGCCAGCTGTCACCTGGCAGTGAGCACCAGCTTTGTATTCTCTCCCATGTTGATGGTTCTTGCTCTGCCTTAATGGACAAGTTGATTTCACCGATGGCCTCCCAAACACCTTTAAGCCAAACTTTGGTGAATTCGCTCTCACCCTCATGCTTTTCTGCTACCAAGTCTAGGGGATCAGGCAGGCTAAAGGGGGTTCTTAGGGAAGATAATGAGAGAAGGGAAAGGATGTTTTCTAGTACTATTCCCATTGATGGGAAATCTAAAACTAGAAGGGCCTTGAGGGGGGATTTTCATACATAATAATGATGATGATGATGATGATGATGATGATGATGATGATGAATCACATGACCTCCAACATAGCTGCACATCCTTAAGAGGAAGTGGAAGTGATCTTTATTGTCTCACTGGAAAATTGGGTCATTAATGCATCTATTGTTACCTCTATTCAAGTTCCATCCAGAAATCATTTTCTTTGAAAAGAGATCAGCCAATTGCTGAATAGGGGAGGGAAGGTCTTTAAATGGACCTTCTATCTGAAAGGTGTGAGTGTGTGCCTCTGAGAAAGAGCACTGTGACTCCCAGTTCTATTGAGATTGGCTGGTCCCCAGAGAGCAAACTACAGTATGGAAAACCAAGGACTCATCTTGTCTCTCTTTCAGCCAGGTTCAAACCAGCAGCTCAGTCCAACTCAGTGGCCTCTTACCTAGCAGAGTTCCTTTGGAGAAACCAACTTCAGCAATAATGAATCCATGTGTTGCCTTAGAGCTCTGTTATTTTCTGTCATCCTATCTGACCCTAACTTGTGGGCAGCTCGTTTCACAGGTGGGTGACACTGACTGTGTCAGAGAAGCTATGAGGTCTGTCTTGTGCCACCCAACAGGTTGGGGTCAGACACAGACAAAGGTCTGAGTCTCTTGTTTGTGAGCACAGTGCGCACCCACCACCCAAGATTGCCCATGTTGCCAGACCTAGGCAGTCTCAGCCCATCTTGGACAGCTTCAGCTTGTTCTTGCTAAATTTAATAGCTGCTCAATGTAACAGAAGATGGCCATCTTTTTTTGATGGCCATAGAACATCATTGCCATGCATGTGGCACTTGATTGGTCCAGTTTGTTCCCAAAGATGTTATTTTGGTGGTGGTGGTCATTGGTGCTGCTGGACCCACTTCAAGCATCATGGCAGGGAGAAGTGTGTACCGAGGCAGAGTATAATTTTCTGAGGGCGTGGTAGTTATTTCTTGACTAGTCCATCCCCCTACCACTGAAACATATAAAATGGCACATATATATGTGGACGTGAGGTTTCAAAGGCCATCTGTTGCATCCCTCTGCTTCAAGGCAGGGTTCACCTAAGTTGTTCAAGACAGAAGTGTCTCATTCATTCATTTTCCCTTTCAAAGAGTGTCAACGAAGGAGAGTCCCTAACATCTGTGGGTCAGCTACATTAACATTTACCAACTCTCATGGTCAGGAAATTAATCCTGACACTTAACCTAAATTCCTCTTGTTGACAGTTTCCTCCATTCCAGACTCAGTGGGGCCAGCACACAGCTGCTCGCCAGTCTTCTCTGCCCTACCTGCTCACGGAGGAGAGGTCTTGCAATGCCACCCTCTATCCATTTCTTCAGATTCAAAAGTAACAATTCACTTGAGAGTTTTACCTTTTTTTCAGAGGACCTGTTTGCAAACGAATTCTAAATCTTTTCCATATTTCCCACATTACTCTCGACTTGTGGTAGTTCAGGGCAATTCTGATTAAGTGGTTCTGTTTTATGTCAGACCATGCTTGCTATGTAACTTTCTCTCCACTCCCATCTAATCCTCTCCATTAAAAACAAGTCACACAAGGATGCCTGGGTGGCTCAGTTGATTAACTGTCCGATTCTTGATTTCAGCTCAGGTCATGATCTTAGGGTTGTGAGATCAAGCCCTGTGTCAGGCTTACACGTTGGGCATGGAGGCTACTTGAGATTCTCTCTCTGCCTCTCTCTCTCTCTCTCTCTCTCTCCAAACCCTCCCTCCAAAACAAGTCACCTATTATTCTTTTATCCTGGGTCTGGATCATTTTTTATTTTTTAAAGAATCCTGCTTAACACATTTCCTGGTTGAAGTGGATCTTGAAGATGACAGCCATGCCTTCAATATGGCTCACTCATGTGAGTTATTACAGAGGGTTCTCTTATATTTTCTTCTGATACTTACAGATAACTTGCATGCATATACTCTTGTGTTTTCAAAATTGAAAGACAAAACCCCAAAATAATAATATTAAACATTTGGTGTCTACCCACTGGGGTTACAGATCTAAGTTTTTGTTCTAGAAGGTTAGGATTGTTTTGGTAACATAGGATGTTTACACATAGTATTTAAAGACCATAGTTTAAGATAGAATATATCCAGGGAGGGAGTGTGTGGTAACAATGATAATGCTTGGCCCAAGCATGTGCTAAGCACATTATGTAAATCATTTGAAATGGGTCATTAATGAAAGAAGCATCCCAAGAAAGGATAGTTTGGTGAGGAAGAGAGAAGTCAGAACAATGTTGTGGAAAAGGAAGGAATTGGATTGGTCCTAGGATTCTTTGCCTAGGACCTTGTCCTTGTCCTTTTTCAATACACAGTGCTTGCTGGGTTTGCAAATGCTAACATTTTCAAAGGCAAGAAAACTGATAGACTTTCTTAGGTTGAGAAGTATCTTTCGTATTATAATGATGTGTTATTTTACAGATGATCCTGTCTTTAGGAGGGGCCATTAGCCCAGGTAAATGTGGGGTGAGGGGTGGCTTAACAAGGATGTGGGACAGATTTTGCAAAATGATTTGCCATTGACCAGAAGGTTAACAGGCAAATGGTTGTAGATAAAAGTCTGTTCTCTGAAGACTCCACATACCTAGATCCATAGCCATCCATACGTGTACTCCCAGCCGAGTTACGAAGGAGAATGTCTGTATTTTTATTGCAAATTAGAAAGTGATACTTGAAGGAATCAAATGTCAGGTCTCTGGATTCAGCCTCCGGCTCTGAGAGCAGAATTGGAGCAAAAATCCTCCAACTAACTCAGTGGGAAAATGAGGACCTGCATTGAGCTGGCACCATTCGCCGATTTACTCACCTTCTAAAAGGGAGACGTTTGCACACATTTCCTCCTACAAGTCAGACATGCTTTGCCAGAGCGATTCCTCCCAAACAATAACCGCATTCTAGCCACTTTTTTGTGCAAGGCACAGGAAGTAAGGTGGACCCTCAAAGTAGGGCGACAGACCCTGAAGATGAGGGGGTGACTCTGCCTCTGGTGAGTTTTGGGCCATTGGAAGACTTGGACATAGAAATCAGTGGCTAGATTTGTGGGGGGAGGTGTGTTAAAATCAGGGTCCTTCATTTGATAATGTTCTCTACATCTCATTGTCCCAACAGAAGGCAACTTTTCTCTCCTCTGAACAACCCTTGAGCAACGCGATTATCCCTACTTGTCATTATTATGGTTATACATAAATATACATAGTACATGTCCGCTGCCCTCTGACTGATCACAGAGTCTTACAGGGCAGGGCTGTCTCCCTGGCCATCTTAACATTTCCCACAGTGCTTTGCACAATGGGCACACCATATTTGCTGACAGATGAGAGAAAGAGTGAATGGTTTTAGTGTGGGTAGCTATAGCTATCAGAGAGGGGAAAGTTTAATTAATTAAAATGCATTTATCTAACTGGTATTAATGCACCTACTGTATGCTAGGCATTCTCCCAAGGGCTAGGGATACAGCTATGAACAAGATGGACAAAAACTCTGCTTCCAGAGTCTTTCCATTCACATTGGGAATATCGAATCCCATTCAAAGATATGAGCAGGCTTCACAGGAGAGCTGGCTGTGACCATGGCCTTGGAATATGGAAGTAATTTTGGTGGGTGGAGAAGAGTAGTGAGGTCATTACAGATGCAGGGAGTGAGCAAAAACCTAAAGTAAACCAGGTACCTTTTCATCACAGATAAGTGATGCAGATTCTGTTTCGCCCTCTTGAGTATACCTTGTTATAAGAAGACATTTGTGGGTCTGCTGCATTGATTCCAAATTGAGAGAGAGAGGTGAAATAGGAAGATAACTACTTATTGGGCTGGACTTTGTTTCATTTACTCTGCACAGTGGTGCTATAGGTTGGTTGCCATCTCTGTTTTGCAGAGGATAACTGTTCCCCAGGGAGGATGCATGACTCGCTCAAGGTCACACAGGAGGATTTAAACCCAGTCTATCTGACTCCCAAACCCATCTTCTTGACACTTCACCACCAAAGCAAGGGTTTGAGCAAACGAATAGGCAAGTCCACTAACAAGCCAAGTCTTCTCTGGTGAATCTCTTTGCGCCTGTTGTCTATTTCACATGGGTCCTCCCAACATTTCAGTTCTGGCCATGTCATGCTAAAAGCAGCATGACTATTTGGGGCTCATGCCTATTCTTGAATGTCAGTTCACAGCAGTGAGGCTTGTGGGAACACTTCCAGGTTGGCAGGGGGTGGAGTCTTTTCACTTGATAATGGCTGCAGGGGAAATTAAGTGAGAGAGACAGGAAATAAGACGCCAGACCTACAGCAAAGTCAAGGGGCAATAGGAAAGTTTCTGTTCAGGTTTCCTTAGAATGTGGGGATGAAATCATGGGCACTCCCATGGATTTCCTAGTGGCCAAACCTCATGAGATGCTTCTTGTTTTCCTATGACCCTTGATTTGCTCTGGTTTTCTGTTCTCTTTTTAGAAGCCTTGACCTGATCCATCTCTTCAATTCCATCACCCTTTAGACTGGCTGAAAACTTGGACATCATTCCCCTAGCCCTTAGTTTTTAGCCTTCCTGGAAATAAGCATTCAGCATCCTTTTAAAATAGGAGCTTTAATCATTGTGGGAGGATTGCTAGCTGTCTTCCAGCTGCACCATATTTCCTATCTCCCGTTGCAGCTACGTAGAGCCACATGACTAATCCTCGCCAGTGGAATGTGAGTAGGAATGATACGGCCATTTCTGTCTGACCCACCAAAACTCTCATGCTCTTTTTCTGTTCCCATGAGCTAAAATGGGAAGGACAAGGACAGCCCTGTAATCCACTTGGCAAAGCTTCTGTCTGCCTGGATCCCCCAATGACCGTGTGCAGTAGAGCTGTCCCCCAATATGGAACTTGGCCCTGGATGGTTACTGTATAATTGGGTTGTGTTTGAGCCACTATATGTCTTGAGTGTGTTGGTGACAGCTGTTCAGCCCACTCCAACTGTATTGATTTCCTGGGGCTGCCATAACAAAGTACCACAAACTGGGTGGATTAAAACAACAGAAATTTAGTCTCTCACAGTTTTGAGGCTAGAAGTCTGGAAGCAAGATGTTGCCAGAGTTGGCTCCTCACAAGGGTTCTCCAGGAGAATCTGTTCCATGCCTTTTTCCTGGCTTCTGGGGATTGCAGGCAACCTTTGCCATTCCTTTTCTTGGAGATGCAAAATTCCAGGCTCTGTTTCCATCTTTAGGTGGTTTTCTCCCTGTGTCTCCGTGCCTTCACATGGCCATCTTCCCTCTGAGTCTCACTCTCTTTTTTTTATAGGGACATCAGTTATATTGGGTTAAGGGACCATCCTACTCCAGTATAACCTCCTTAATTTAACTAATTACATCTGTAATCATTCTATTTCCAAGTAAGTTAAATTCTGAGGTACTGAGGGTTAGGACTTCAATATACTTTTTTTTGGGGGGGGGAACCTTATTCAACCCCAAACATCAATTAATACAAACAATAAAAAAATGCGGAAGAACCCCCAAAGTCATACCGTAAGTACGGTGGATTCTTACGGCAACTTACCTTTGGTCCTAGAGGCTGACTCCTTATCATAAAGTGGACTCTCAGTTACTCTCTTCTTGTCCTTGCCTAGAAAACAGACCCATTCAGCTTTTATTCTCCTGGATCCTGGGTCAGGCAGTTGAGCCTGAATCCATAGATAGGCTTAGATGGCCTCTTCAGTGTAAACATCTTCGGTTTCAATTTTCTTATCAGCAGAACGGGAATAATGATTCATGCCCTCCTGACCTTACAGGGTTTCAAATAAGGATCAAATCAGTATGTAATAGTAACAACTGATATGCATAACATGTTTTATAGTTTAGCACGATTCCATAATTTTGAGTACATCTTTTTAGTTTTTTGTTAGTTCGCACTCGGGGGTACAAAGTTGGGTTGAGCAGTTCATGGCAAGTCAAGCCAAACATACTTTTCCTCTCATTTTATTATTTATTTCATTTCTTTCATGGTTGGTTCTCATCTTCTATCACCTATCAGTGGCCCAGGGACTTCTGCCACTAGAGCACATTCTTTTCTTGGAAGGAGACCCAACCACTTTCTGTCCCCAATGGGATCCCCACAGTTTCTGCAATGGGAGCTGGGGTCAGAAGCCCCCTCCTCGCTTCTGGGTTGGGTTGAGGGAGGGAGCTGGTGGCTCAAACCAGTTCAGCATGAGGCTCAACCCAACAGAAGCCTATGTATATCCATTTATTATTTTGGTCCCTCTCTCAATCCTCAGCTCCAAATAAATAAGGAAATTTGAGAGAAGGAAAAACAGGGATAGGATTGTAAGAGAAAATGAGGGGTAAGGTTGGTATACAGAAATACCATAAATCCTGTGCCATTTTAGAGATTGTTGTGAGCTTCCAGGTAGCCAAAACAAAAAGTAAGCAAGGCAAACGATTATGAAAATGAGCCAGTTGTTGGTTCAGAGAAGTCTAACTTTCCCAGGAAGGAGGCCTCAGGCTTGCATCTCCTGAGATCGTCAGTGAAAGTCATATACTAAATATAGCAGTGATTGTATCACATATCTTTTAGCATAGGCATTTTCCATTTTTACTTATTCTTTCATTATTTGCCATGACGGACATGATGCTCATTATCGTATATCATTGGGAATTTGCAAATTAAAACAACAATGAGATACCACTACATGCCTATTAGGATGGCCAAAATCCAAACTACTGACTACACCAAATGCTGGTGAGGATGTTGAAGAACACAAATTCTCATTCATTGCTGGTAGAAATATAAACTGTTAAAGGTATTTTGGAAGACGGGCTGGCCATTTCTTAAAAGATTGAACGTATGTTTACCTTATGATCCAGCAATTGTGTTGGTTGGTATTTACCCAAATGAGCTGAAAACTTACATCCAGAGGAAAACCTGCACACAAGTGTTTATGGTAGCTTTATTTATAATTGCCAAAACTTGGAAGCAACCAAGACATCTTTTTTTTTTTTTTTAAGATTTTATTTATTTGTGAGAGATACACAGAGAGGGGCAGAGACACAGACAGAGGGAGAAGCAGGCTCCATATGGGGAGCCCGATATGGGACTCGATCCTGGGACTCCAGGATCACGCCCTGGGCAGAAGGCAGGTGCTCAACCACCTAGCCACCCACGTGTCCCCCAAGATGTCTTTTAATGGATGAAGAGATAAACAGATTCTAGTATGTCCAGACAATGGAATATTATTCAACAATAAAAAGAAATGAGCTTTCAAGCCACAAAAGAACATGAAGGAACCTTCAGTGAATATTGCTAAGTGAAAGAAGCCAATCTGAAAAGGCGACATCCTTTATGTTCTTAACTGTGTAACATTCTGGAAAGGTGAAACTACAGAGATGGTACAAAGATCAATGGTTGTCAGGGGTTGGGTGGCATGGAGGTGGAAGAGGAAGGGAGAGATGAATAGATGGAGCACAGGGGTTTTTTAGGACAGTGGAGTTATTTTTCTGTATGACATTATCATGGTGGATACATATCATGACACAGTTGTCAAAACCCATAGAATGTGCAATCCAAAAAGTGAATACTAATGTAAACTATAGTTTATTAATAATAATGTTTCAATATTAGTTCATTAATTGTAACACATATTCCACTGTAGTCTAACATGTTAAAAATAGGGGATATTGGAATTTGTGCAGGGGTATATGGGAACTTATATCTTTCACTCAATTATTTTCTGTAAACCCTAAAACTAGTCAAGAAGAGGACCATTACTTTAAAAAAAAATGATGCGGGATCCCTGGGTGGCGCAGTGGTTTAGCGCTTGCCTTTGGCCCAGGGCACGATCCTGGAGACCCGGGATCGAATCCCACGTCGGGCTCCCGGTGCATGGAGCCTGCTTCTCCCTCTGCCTGTGTCTCTGCCTCTCTTTCTCTCACTGTGTGCCTATCATAAATAAATAAAAAATAAAAATAAATAAAAATAAAAAAAATGATGCATCTCTATGTACTCCTGGAATTGCTAGCCACTAGGGAATGGACTCAGCATCAAGAGGAAGTTCCAAAGTCTTCTGTTTCTTGCACCCTTTTCATAGAGCCTGCAGACTTCCAGAAAAACCTTCCTGACTTGCCTCTTGCAAGGGAGCCAGATTCCCTGAGGGGGACAGGCCTGGGAGTGAGGGGATCCCCTCAACTTCCTTCTCAATAGGCACATGGGGCTACTCTCAGGTAGGTCCCTTTAACAGCTTCTCAGCTGGGGTGTGGTCATTGTCCAGTCAACACATTACCTAAAATATATTGAAAAGGCCCGTTTTTTAAAGAAAGTGTTCAAGGCAAACCTCTTTTTGCGTTGTCTCGGTGTCTACTGTGACTTCCATTCCTTAGATCAGTAAACTGAGCCTCAGAGACCAACTTCCACAGCACTAGATGGCAGAGGGAGGATTGAATCCAGAGCTAAGGATGCGCCCTCATCATCACACCCATCTGCTCTGCTGGGTGGGGCTTCAACCCCCTCCTTCTCCCCCTCCCCTTCTCCCCATCCCTTTCCCCTCCCTCTTCCATCTCGCCCTCCATCCCCTCCTCCTCCCTCATCTCTCTCCACCCTTCCCTCTGCCTCTGGCCCCTCTCTTCTCACCTTTCTCCCATCCCTCCCCACCCCTCACCTCCTCCCTGCGCACCCATCTAGCCCTCTGGCCCTGGAAGCTTGTCCCTGTGGTCAGCTCCACCTCCACCTCACCCCTCCCCTGGTCCATGTCTGCTATCTGGACTTTTCCCACCTTCCTGCGCAAAGCCACATATTTGGGAGGTAGGAGTTCCCATTTACCTTGCAGCAGAAAAATGAGGGAAAAAAAATTTTGTCTTAGATGTTGATTTTTTTTTTAAAAGACTTATCTCTGAAAGTGTACACACAACAGCAGATGTTGTTTAACAGGCTTGTAGGACATTCCCAAAAAGTTATAAACATATCTTTCAGTGGTTACTTAAGATAAACAGATACAAGTCACATATTTTTTGGTACAAGAGACAGCTTGCTGTTTGGAAGCCAAATAAAGATTCCTGAATGTGAGATGCACCTGAAAAAGATTAGGAGATCGTATCAAGGACATTAAACTGGGGCCAAATCTAACATGCTTTTCTTGGAGTTGTGTATGTCTCAGAAAAAAAAAAAAAAAAAGGGTTCCATCTCCATGCAGGAGACTTAGGGCTGATAAGGGCTTGGGGGACCTTTCTCCCCACCTCTGCTGTGCTTCCCTTCTCTGGCCCTGGGCCACAACCACCGGGGTAGCCTGCATGGCTCACTTCATCTCCCGGCTTCACTCAGCCAGTGTTTGCTGAGCACTTCCTGGGTGCCGGGCGCTGACAGCACAGTCCGACCAGGGAAGCAGATGTATAAATGGATACTTTCATAAATGCGATCGCTTATGGAAGCATCCTGTGATGCTTAATCATATGGACTCTGGGAGCCAGACTCCTCGGGTTCAAATCCTGCTTCTGACACTTCCTTGCTCTATATTCTGGAGCAAGTTAATTTACTTCTCTGTGCTTCAGTTTTATCATCTATGCAATGGAAGTAATAATAGTACCTGCCTATATAATGTATTGCCCTCTCTTTTTTTTCTTAAGATTTTATTTATTTATTTGCAAGAGAAGAAGAGAGGGAGGACACGAGCAAGGGGGTGGGGCAGAGGGGGAGGGAGAAGCAGACTCCTTGTTGAGCAAAGAGCCTGACCTGGGGCTGGATCCTAGGACCCTGAGATCATGACTTGAGCTGACGGCAGACGCTTAATCGACTGAGCCACCCAGGCGCCCCAATGTATTGCCTTCTGTGTTGAAAAATTACCCAAAGCTTAGTGGCTTAAAATCAACTTTTTTTTTTTTTTATTTTATTTTTATTTTTTTTTTTATTTTTTTTTATTTATTTTTTTATTGGTGTTCAATTTACTAACATACAGAATAACACCCAGTGCCCGTCACCCATTCACTCCCACCCCCCGCCCTCCTCCCCTTCTACCACCCCTAGTTCGTTTCCCAGAGTTAGCAGTCTTTATGTTCTGTCTCCCTTTCTGATATTTCCCACACATTTCTTCTCCCTTCCCTTATTTTCCCTTTCACTATTATTTATATTCCCCAAATGAATGAGAACATATAATGTTTGTCCTTCTCTGACTGACTTACTTCACTCAGCATAATACCCTCCAGTTCCATCCACGTTGAAGCAAATGGTGGGTATTTGTCATTTCTAATAGCTTTTGAATGTCCCAGGTTCTTGCTGGCTGTTGCTCAGGGACATCAGGTTCTTGCCACAGGGGCCTGTAGGGCTACTCACAACTGGCAGCTTGCTCCCCCCCCAGAGTGAGGCCAAAGAGAAGGCGGGGAGAGTGGGAGAGAATATTTTTGTTGCCTAATTTCTGATGTGACATCCCATCCCTTTTACCTTATTCTGTGTGTTAGAAGCTGGTAACCAGGTGCAGCTCCCACCAAGGGGAGGGTTTGCACAAGGGCGTTAACACCAGCAGGCAGGGATCAGCGGGGCCACCCTATCTCGTTGCACTGTCTCGAGAATTGCATGAGCTAATCCGTGTTAAAATGCTTAGCACAGGCATATGTGCACACACAGACACTTCCTATCCACCCATCCTCTTTTTCCTTGTTTTCCTGTCTGTTTCCCTATACTAGTCGATATAAGCCTCATGGCAGTATGGGTTTTTTCCCTATTGTCTCACCCCTAGAATCAGAGGCTGGTGAATAACATTTTCTCTTATAAATCGTTATTGGATTGATTGGCAGAATTGGACTGTGCTTCCCATGGGAGAGGCAGTGTTGCAACGCCGTGATCCCATTATTGTAATGGAGGCCCCATGCCCTATTTAGCTTTCTAGCTCTTCTCTGTAGCACACACCCTCTTCTTTTGTTTTGGGCCATCTCCAGCACCCCCGAGGGTCCCCGAGCGCCTCTTAGAGCTCAAGACCATATTTAATGTCGGAATGTTTCCCACCATGGCTAACTCAACCTCCAACCACTGCGGTTGAGCAGGGCTGTGGTGTGGCACACGGGGTAGCACTCGTCACGAGAGGGGTAGTCATGCCCTCACCCCTGGGGCCCTGAGCCCTTTGCTGTGACCTCTTCAGAGAGTGTCCGCTTGCTGGATCTGTTGTGCCACCGGAGAAGCTGAGCAGCCTTGGGGAGGGGCAGGGGGTGGGCTTAGGGTGCCTACCTGATTTGCCATAGAGCCTTGCTTTGACCTGCAATTCCTCAACATGGCCATGGCTTCTCAAACCTTAAAGTGGTACTGTTTACCTGGGAGATTTTGTTAAAAATCAAAAATTGGATTTAGCAGTGTGGGGTGGGGCCTGAGATTATGCCTTTCTAACAAGCTCCCTGGCAGTGCCAGAGAGGCTGGTCTTTGGGCCACACCTTGATTAGCAGCCAGGAACCAGGCCACAGGTCCTCCTGCAGTAGGATCTCTGTGCAGAGATCCAAAAAGCCAGGGTTTCCATTCCTTTTGTGCAGATTCTAACTGAGCAGTAAAGCCACAAGCAAGTGGGGGAAAAAAAGATGCAGAATCAAATGTAACTAGGGGTTTGGGAAGACAGGGAAAACCTTTAGGACGATGTATAATTAACATGTGCCTGCAGGGTAGGTCCACTCCCGATGGATAAGGAGCAGGGAGTTTACATTGGCTGGAAAGAGAAACTGAGGGTCAGTTTGCAAAAGGCTTTGAATGCCAGACTCAAGTCTTTGGATTTGGTTCCGAGGTCCAGGGTTGCCAAACGCAAATGCCTGTGTTCTTGTGTGACAATAAGGAGTGGTGGGGCTTGTGTCAACTGGTGAGAACATGTCTATCCGAGAGATAGACAGTTCCTACTCAGCTCTAGCTGATTGTTGCCATGTGAGGTTGTAGCTGGATCTTCCCATTTTTTAAACAAAGTCACATATTGGAAATTTTGTGTAAAATCTTCCAGTTCTTCAAAGTTGTGAATCCAAATGAAATTTATTTGCGATCATATCTGGCTTGAGAGCCTGTAATTCATGACCTCAGTTGGAGGCAAAAGGCAACCAGTGAAGATTTGGGTTAGGAGGCTACTTCTTGGAAGAAAGTAGCCCCTGGATAAAGTCCATAGCAGCTGAGAACCTTGGTCAGGAGAGTGTGTTGCCTCTTCACCTGTGATCCTGAAGTCCTCCTAAGCAGTCATACATCCGGGTAAGAGGTCTAGGACTGAGGGAAGATGTTCACCTGGAGTAAAGATAATCAACTGCTCTAAACATGAGAACTAAGTGTGCCTCCACTTCTTCTGCCGTGCTCCGAGGCTGGCCACCTCCAGTATTGTTAGAGGGCAGCATGCAATTTGAGGTCCTATAGCAGAGTCAAGTCAGGGCATGTTTGTTGAAACCTCAATCCTGTCATTTCTTTCTTTCTTTCTTTCTTTCTTTCTTTCTTTCTTTCTTTCTTTCTTTCTTTTTTAATCCTGTCATTTCTTAGCTTGTTGACTGTTGACAAGTCAACTGACCTCTCTTGCCTCAGTTTCTCTTATTTATAATAATCTTGCCTCTCACAGAATAGTTGAGAATCAAATGAGATAATATAGGGAAATACCATAGTGTCTTACACAGACTAAGTAATCAATTCATGAGGATGATAATGATGATGATGATAATTTGGGGGCAGTGAAATATATTATCTTTGGAAGGGTCATTAGGGATCACTCAACCTCATTACTCTACAAGGGGGAGACTGAGGCTCAGAGCAGGTAGGTGATTTGGTCAAGGTCCCTTGGTAAGGTAGAGTCAGTGAGATCCCCCAGCTCCCACCCCTGGTGCTACCTGTTTTTGCCCAGCAATGAACACAGGGCTTGCCACGTGGTGTGTTTGTAGAATGAATGAATGAACCAATAATCATGGAGGAACCAGCCATTCTTCTCATTTTCTCTGTGCTTATAACATTTCATTCTTGATTCACTTGCAGGTACATGGAAAAGAGAGAAGTGACATACATAGGAGTCACGGATTCAGGGATGTAGAAATGGTGAAGAATTCATATTGTGTTGGAGCTGGTTGTGACTGTCTCTCCAGCTAGCCAACCTCTTTCCCATCCTCCCTCTCATTCTTCCATCCTTCCTGCTTCCTGCCTGTCAATCTGCCAGTTATTCGTTCGCTCAATCCATTTTTATTGAGCACCTACTCTATGTCAGTTCTTCAGGCACTGGAGATGTAAGAGTGAGCCAATCTGCCGTCCACTCCCTCAAAGGATTTGGAGTCTAGAAGGAAAACCCCACATAATCAAACAATTTCACACATGGGGCCATGCTTTCAAGGGCACCATACAGGCTGCTGTAGGGGTATGGGTGTAGGTTTAGGTGAGGGTTGAGATATGATCGGGGCTTGACCCCATGGGCTGTCAAGAAGGGACTTCCTGAGGACATCATGGCATTGCAGCTGGGAGCCGAAGGGCCAGCAGGAGCTCATGGGGTGAAGGCAGGGTTGGGGGTGGTGGTGCATGCCCTAAGAGGAGGGAACAGACCCTGAGCAAGTGCAGGAAAGCTAGGGGTGCCTAGAGAGGGTAGCTCAGATGAGACAAAGGCTCTGGCATGTCATGCCTAGAAGGTTCCCATAGGTTTTTGACCTTGATTCTTGAGGCCATAGGGAGGCACTGCAGGTTTTTAAGCAGATCCATGTTGTAAAGAGATTGTTCTTGTTGCCTCTCAGAGAAGGGCCCTCTGCAGAGTCAGGCGGCGGTTAGGGGTGTTGGTGGTGTGGAGGCCGAGTGGCATGTATCAAAAGAAATTTGGAAGGTAAAACTATCAGGACATAGACAGTTGTTAAATGGTTGTAAATGCAGAATTTCCTTCACTGAGAAATCCCCAGGCTCAAGGAGGCAGCTGCTCAGTTCCCCTCAAACGGGGCATGCCACACCCCAAGCACGGTCCCCAGGAAGCCACGGTCTGTGTGCAAACACCGATTATTCCACACACACCGTGTCACTGAGGATTTATTAAGTACCCACTGTGGGCCGGGGCTGGGCTAGGTACACAGGCACTGTGCCTCCTCCCACTGACAGGGGTGCGGCATGAGCTCTAATGCCACTTCTTCCTCCATGAGTGGCTGGATGCTGCCCCTACAACCCTGAATATCTGGGAGAGAGGCAGAGCTGACTGTATGCTTCCCGACGCTGCCAGAGACGCTCGGGTTGCTATGGCCATAAAGCTATTTGGGTTTCCAGTGGATGCAGGAGGCTTCTTGATCCTTCAGAAGTTTGTTGGCCATGTGGCCAAACGGCATCAATGTGCAGCAAACCTGGGCTTTCCTCTGAATGACACAGGATGTCTGAATGACACAGGACGTCACAGTGGTGAGAAATTCAGATATTTTCAAATAGAAAAAGAGTTACTTGGAAATATTCGGAAATCATGTCGCTTGTGGACTGAATTTTTCAGGTTTTAGCCAGATGGCAAGGTTTGGAGGCCTCTGATTTAGCCCTGTCTGTACAGCTATTCTGGAAATCTGGAAAGACAGCGTCTCTTTAGGCAGCCAACTGAGATTGCCGAAATGATAAAAAATATGTTTTTTTTCTTCTTTCTTTGCTTAACTGCAGGTGTTTTGGCCTTCATTAGCTGCATCAAATATCTATCCTCCCTGTGGCCCAGGAGGCCAGCTTCCTGGAGGGTGAGGGGACTGATGACTTTCTCCAGTTCTGGGCTGAACCCCACTCTGACCTTCTGGCACTGTGCTGCAGACCCACCTACTGGTCGGGTTAAAAAGACAATCTCACAAAGTGTTTCAAGTACAAACACTAGACCCCCGTGTGTTCTTTCCTAATAAAGGCCTGCAGATAAGAAGTAAAGCTGCTAGTGATTTGTTGGTCTGATTTACCTATTTAAAAAATGCCTTCCATGCTTCAAATGACACTCTCAAGCATTCCCTATCCTCTCTGCGGATCCCAGAAAATTCACAAAAGCTACAAACATTATTGCCTGAGATAACTGGGAAATAGTGTGTTGGTTGGGCACAAGTAGGGAAAGAATGAATTCGTTTGCAAAAAAAACCCAAATTCATGGGTACATAAGAAGATATTTGTGCACAGATTTATAAGTGCTTAGAGATGCCACTTCTAGAATATTCATCTCAATCCAGAGCTATTTCTTTTTCTAAAAAGTGATTTTTAAAAGTTTTTGTTTATTTATTTGACAGAGAGTTCAAGCAGGGGGAGTGGGCAGAAGGAGAAGGAGAGGCAGGCTCCCTGCTGAGCAAGGAGCCTGTAGGGCTTGATCCCAGGACCTTGGGACCATGACCTGAGTCAAAGGCTTAACTGACTGAGCCACTCAGGCATCCCTGAAAAGCAATTCTTAATGAAGATCCCATCACCCTCAGTAAACCTTTCCATTCATGTATTTCTTTCATATCTTACATGAGAGGATGTTTCTCAGTTAAGACTGCTGGTGCCTTCGTCCTCTGTGGGAGGGGTGAAATTTACTGCTTACTCCTTTTTTTTGTTTGTTTTTTAAGATTTTATTTATTTAATCATGAGAGACACACAGAGAGAGGCAGAGATGTAGGCAGAGGGAGAAGCAGACTCCCTGCAGGGAGCCCGATGCAGGACTCAAACCCAGGACCCCGGGATCACACCCTGAGCCAAAGGCAGATGCTCAACCACTAAGCCACCCAGGTGCCCCTGCTTACTCCTTTTGTGTGAAGGGAAAATAAATAGGGCTTCTCTTTCCTCTGGTTTGTTTTCTTGAGCTTGTAATTTTTTTTACATTTTTAAAAATTTAAATTCAATTTTCCAACATATAGTATAACACCCAGTGCTCATCCCATTAAGAGCCCTCCTCAGTGCCCATCACCCAGTTACCCCAACCCCCACCCACCTCCCCTTCCACAACCCTTTGTTTGTTTCCCAGAGTTGGGAGTCTCTCATGGTTTGTCTCCCTCTCTAATTTTTCCCACTCAGTTCCTCTCCTTTCTCTTCTAATCCCTTTCACTATTTCTTATAGTCCATGTAAGAGTAATTTTAAAATATCTTCCTACAGGGCTCAGTATATATTGACTCATGGCGCAGAAGTCCAGCAAAGGGGACTGTCACCTGACAAGTCTGCCTCCTGCTGAGACATCAGGCAGGGATATCTGGGTAAAAATCCCAGGCATGAGCATGGGTGTGTGATTTCCTATGATAAATAGCTTGGACGAACACTAATCAAAATTACTTTCTGGTTCTACCTTATTCAGCAAGACGAATGCATGACATGACCCCAGAGGCTGGGATTTGTTAATTTGCAGATGTCTTTGCTCACGTTTGTCTGACCAGGCTGGCAGCTCCCCTCTTCTCTGCACTCAGGCTGGAGCGTGGGCCCCTCTATTGTGGAACCCTAGTCTTCTCACCTGCCCACCAGATTCTGCAGCTCAGGTACCCTCCCTCCATGGTGCCCACTCGGGGAAACAACTCTGGATCTTTCATGTGCTGGAAATGTATTTTGCAGATGGCCAAAGGGATCTCAGTGATTTGAAGACAGAGACACTGACAGTGGGCATTAGCATTTTCATCTCTAGGACACACCCCTTCTAGCAGGCTGACGGACACATGCCAATTGAATGGTCAGGAAGAAATGTAAAATTCTTGTTTTCCAGTTGGATATTTGGACCACGAGGCACAGTCTTGAGACTAACAGCTTGCGAAACCACTATGCACGTGGATTGAGGGATCTCAGGAAGAGTCCCCAGTAGGGCAACTGGATCAGCTGAAATGATGTCACTGCAGTTTTAAGACTCAGCGGAAAGAAAGGCAAAGGCTAAATTCAACGGCGTGAAATGGTGAATATGTGAATAGAGATTTATAAATCTTGGCCGCCGACCACTGCAGGCTACCTTCTGTGTTTGTTCCCTTCAATTTTTGCAGCTTTGTGGGAAGGACCAGTTAAAACCACCCACAGACCAAGTTTATGAACATCTATTTGATGGGACTGAGTTTCCTGGGCATGAGCCTTGCACCATCACCACACAGGAACCCCATCTGAGAGGGGCGTGTTGCCCTGGTGTGAGAGCGATGCCGTTTCCCTCCTAGGTCTTAACCTTTCATAGCGAGACAGACAACCAGGAAAGTAGGAAATTGAAACAAGCTATGTTTAGCCGAATTTTACATACCATAATCTCTTTACCATGGTCAAGCAAGGCAGGAATGCTCGGGCCGATCAGTTCTGGCACAAATCCATTCCAGAGGGGAGTGATTTACAACTTAGCACCATTCTTGACTCTTCCCTAAGAGTGAAGTTAAATGACCCAAGAATAACAAGAGTCTTCACCAGAGCTAGTAGGAATGGTTTTCTAAAGGGTGGTCTTGGGGGTAGGCTTTCACCTGCAGAAACCCAAGTGTGGGCACTGCTCTGAAGCCCTGGTAAGGGTCAAGTCTCATTCGTATTTTAAGAGGTCAGTGGTGTGGTGAGTTATGAGGTCTGAGGGAGAAGTGGGCCCGGCCCAGGGGCTTTTCATTGCCTTCTTACCAATGAATCTTGGGTTTTTCCAAGCCAGTGATAGAAGACTCGTTCCCTCCTCCTCCTGATGCCAAGCCTGGTCCTTCTGCCTCCAGCTTGATGTAAAGAGATACCAGTGGTGTCTGAAGGCAGGTCGAATGGGTGGGCCCTGGTGGAGAAAGAAACAGGGCAGAGGTTTGAAACTTACCTTGATGTAAAAATGCTCCCCTTGCATGAATCTGAGACGGTCCAAACCCCATCTGACAGGGCTTACAAATAGACAAGTGAGATGTTGAAATTATTTTAAGACAGATGCCTTTTTAAACTGTATTCAGAGCACCTTTTGGGGCTCCTCGTGGCACAGTTCCTTGAGGAGGAGGTATTTCATCTTCGGAACATCTGGAACTGTCAAGGAGGTAGCCCTGCAGACCCCAGCAGATGCAGGCACTTCTACATAAAAGTGCACCGACAAATCACGCCCGCAATTGCAGAGCAACACAAGTGTTCCACAGGCAGCTATGGAGGAAGCAGGGCTCAAGAAGGGACCAAAGTTTACTGGAGCCCCCTACACCCTCCCACTCTAACTGCTGAAGTCAACTCCTTAAAAAAACAAACAAAACAACTTTTCTGCAATTCTTTACCAAGCAGCTAGCCAACTCTGAGCAAGTTTGTTTATGCGGCTTGAAGGAAGTGATTGACAAGAAAGTTTTTTTCCCCCCTCCCTTTGGGTTAACATTTTCTCCATCCTATAAATACATAGGTTTGACTGAGTAGGGTCAGTTTGGACTATTACTCAAAGAATCCCCATGCTTACTTGCTTTGGGTTTTCCACTGGCCTCATTTGTGCTTGGGCAGGCAGGGAAGTGGGTCAGTCACGGCCACTTGTGCATGAAGGAGGTCAGTGTGGCCTTCTCATGGTAGGCAAAGCCATGTGACAAAGTCAGACTTGGCTAGATGTTGGGCATTTGGCCCAGGAAGAGCTTTCTTCCATTAAAACCCCAGACAAAATGATGATATTTTATCTTTTCAGAGGTGAAGGCTCAAGTGTGCCTTTAAAACTTGTGGCTCCATGCATCGCTTAAAATTTTTTCTTTTCTTTTTTTTCTTTTTTTGGTGGCTACATGCTAAAGTGCTGCAGGAGAAATAAAAGCAGGAGAACCCCACAAAGGGCTGAGCTGGAACTTTATACAACTTTTCTATAAATTATAGCAATAAAAGGAATACTGCTGATAATAATAGTAAATAACAATAATGATAAATGCCTTAGTCAGTTTTACGAAAGCATTTGGACCTTGCCAGACAGAGGAGGAAATGAAACCGGTTGTTGGAAGCTTTGAGATTTATAAGAACCTCTTTGGCCAACATAATAAAGACAGAATCTTCAGAGGGAAGGGAAAGCTGGTGTTATAGTGAAATCACCATTGTCACTGTTTGAGCTCTGCTGTCATGGCAAACCAGCCATCACCCTGGTCATTAAGTATATCCTTTAAATTAATTTCCTGGCAAATGAAGTGATGTTCCCTGCAACTTAGTGACGTGGGCTGCCTGGTCCATATTAAACCGAGCCAAGCGTGGTTAGGGGTGGCGATGGTTTCAGGGTCAAACATTGAAACATCTGGTACCTCCATAGAGCGAGCATCAGCTCAGATACCTCTGTTTGGGCGGGTGGGGCAGGGAGCCCCTGGCTGCCATTCTGTGCATTGGAGTGCTTGGCTTCCTTTCCCCTCTGCTGCTCAGGGAAGAATGCCCGAGTGAGGACAGGCAGCCGCACAACTCCTACCACCCTGTGGTAACTTCATGCCATGACATACGCTCCCCAGATGGGCCTTCGTTGCCATTCCTGTAAGAAACGTCCCCCTGGGTGCCTGGGTGCCCCATTTTAGCCTGCAGTCCACGGGGCCATCTCTAGTGGAGCTTTGGAGCTCAAATACAGCACATCTTTGCAAATTTTGAAAGACCCAGAATCACCAGTGCGAGCTCTGAGTGGTAGAGTGATGGTCACGAGACAGAACCAGAACAAGCTTCAGCCAGAGCCAGTGGTGATGTCCCCGATTCCAACACTCTTAGGGGCCAGGGGTCCAGAAAGGAAAGCGGGCTGCTCATTGAAGCTGCTGAAAGCGTGCATAGTTTTTGCATTTTCTCCCAGCCTGTACATCTCCCAAACGTTCCCCTTGCATCGTGTGCCCCCCACCCCCAATTTTATATGTAGCAGATGGCCTTCAAACAAATCAAGCACAGAAGCTACAAAAGCCTTAAAGAAGAAGAAGAAGAAAAAAAGACAGTGAAACTCATATATTTCTTCAAACGATAAGATGAACTACAGATGTTTGCTGAAGGGTGATGCTGCTGCCTATAACTTAAGACTTAACTTAAAAGAAGATTCCACTTGTGTTTAGCGTTGGACAAGCCCGGTAGCTGTCAGGGTGTGATTTATGGAGGTTGTTTGTGAGATTTGATGTCACTGGGGACATAGCAATTAAAACGCTCTGCCATTGGGCCTGCAAAGCAGCCTTCTCTGCGGACCCAGGCCTGGACTCCAGGGTGGAAATGCAGTACGGCTCGGCAGCCAGGCACGAGGATGGATGTGGCTATCCCCCGCATACCCTCCCGCCCCTGGGCCTCCCTCCCTCCCCAATCTGCAGAGTTCTTGGTCCTTTTGGACAAAGTCCTGTTCTTACCTGACACCTGCAGCCAGATTAATCTCAAAATAAGCCTGACAAAGTCACTAAAAGAGAAAACAGTTGTCTGTTGCGGGACCCAGCTGCATATAGGAAACAGCTGCTTGCTGGGCTCCCTTTATAAAGAAGGCAGAAAAGCATCACTGCAAAGGGTTTAAAAAATGATCGGAAAGCATATATTGGAAAGGCCAACAGAGGCCTGTAATTAACACGATGCTAAGTATCTGTGCTTCTACTCAAAGCTGCGTTTCCAGGACTTGTTGTAACTTGGACATAAATACTCATTACGAACAGAAACCAAACGTACGAGTGAGGCCTCAGCTGGATGCTGTTTCCCCTCGCGTCTCTTTGCTCTCTAAGCAGAGATCCTTAATAACGCAGAGAGAGCGAGGTGTTTTGGATGCACACGCCTGCTCCAACCACGAGTCGCCGGCTGCATCTGTGCAAGCGCAGACACCTACGCCCATCGCACGTGTGCCCGGGGGCCCTTGAGCCCTGCTCGGCGCTGCGGTAGTGGCAGAGGCCGCAGAGTCCTGGGTAGAGGCAGCGGGAGGAAGCCCCAGCCCGCCTGTGGCCTCTGCCACAGAAATGTGGGGAGCCTTTGAAGTTCCCACAACTCAGGTGGAAGCCCCTTCGAGCGGCCCTGGAAGGAAGTCATTCGTTTTCACACAAAGGCGAAAATTCCTCAGGACCCTGGTGTTTCCACTAAAGCAAACCTCTGAAAAGTTGTTCTCCAGGGGATCAAGGACCAGCTGTTCCCCATCTCTGTGAGGTCGTGGAGAGAGGAGACGGGCCGCCTGAACTATAGCATGAAAGACGCAAGCTAGACAGGAGGAGGCACGGCCAGGGGGGCAAGGTCCTTGGTCCTCCCCTCCTTGGAAACTGGGGAGATGGCATGTGGTTTGCAAAACCCATGTGGCTGCATTCAGACGGAGGAGGACGTGTGGTGTGGCGTTTCAAGATCTGTTCTGTGTTCATGTAGAAGATAGCAGCCCGTTGCCTTCTGACCTGCCATTGAGTTCGCTGGGGTGCGTGTCACACATAGGACTCACGACTGAAAACCTGGTGACGGCCTTTGGGCATCCCTCAGCTCATGCCCAGAAACTTCCATGGAGATGAGAATGCTGCTTATTTGTTTATTTAAATATTTAAGATATTTAAAAAAAAGATTATTTATTTATTTATTCATGAGAGATACAGAGAAAGAGAGAGAGAGGCAGAGACACAGGCAGAGGGAGAAGCAGGCTCCAAGCAGGGAGCCCGACGTGGGACTCGATCCCAGGTCTCCAGGACCATGCCCTGGGCTGAAGGCAGTGCTAAACCGCTGAGCCACCGGGGCTGCCCAATATTTAAGATATTGTAAAAAATATCTTAAATGACTTGGTAATCATTTATTTATTTATTTATTTATTTTTGATCGCCCTACCTCTAACTCTCTTTTCTTGTGTAGGAGTTTCTCATCCAGTGGATCAGAGCGAAAGGCAAAAACTTCCTCTCATTGCTGAGGCTGAAAAGTCAAAGCCTTCTCTCCTCCTTTTGCAGACTGGACCACCGAGTCTCCTGCTGTGGACGAAGCTCGTCTCAGCTTTATGCTGGCTTGCCCAACCACAGGTGAGCTGCAGGGGAGGCACGTGCATTGTGTAGTTTGGCCCGTTGCCGACACGGTTTGGAGAGGTGATGATAGGACAAGTGTCTATCTGTTTGGGTGCCTCTAATACTGGCTTCAGGTTGAGGGCTGAGCAGATCCCATTAACCAACTCTGCGCAGGCAGACCAAATAATAAAGTCCTGAACAAATCCTGGGGGGCAGAGGGCTGTGGTGAGGCTCTTTCACATGACGCAGAGCTGCAGGCCTCATGGAGCTAGATTCGGATCCTGACTCAGTGGTCTTGGGCAAGACTCTTATCTTTTCTGAGCCTTGCTTTCCTTATTTTCAAACCATGGGCTCTTACAGGATTGTTGTAAGGATCACATGAAGCTCAGTGCTTGGCACATGGCAGGTGCTCAAAAATGGTAAGCTTTTTGCCATCAGGGGGAAATCCTGAGGAAGGAGAGATGTGAATTAAGGCTCGTGGGGAACATAACGATACTGTGGTGTTACACCAGAGCCACTACAAAAGACCCTCAAGTGGAAAATGTAGATGTCTCAAGTGGCAGATTCCTCCCTAGTTATCTGGTTGCAGGACCTAATGGAGGGGCTGGAATAAAGAGGTGTGCTCTTTTCCATTTACACCCCTACCCTACCTGAGGTCATTCTCTTCCCTTCTCTGTCCTGTGCTCTGGGGCCTTGGAGGCTGACCTGCATGCAACACATCTCCTTGGCTTCCAGCCCTCTGGTTTCTGCCTGGGTTTGGCCAATTCCACCTGCCTCCAGCTCTCTCCAGGTTCTTAAAACACCATTCCCTTGAGGCCAAGGAATGGATATAGCTTCCTGCCATTGCTAGTCTTTAGGGCTTTGATTTGCTGTGATGCTTCTTTAAGGTGTACTCACATTTCTAAAACTGGTCCCTTTATTAAATTCTCTTGACAATCGAATCTGAATGTGCTTTCTCTTTCCTGTCAGAAGTCTGAAAAAAGACTGTGACTGGACACAGACAGAGTTAATCTAGGAAGACTTCCTGAAGGAGGGTGTCTTTTCCCCAGATTTTTGGAGGAGAACCCCAGTAACTTGATAAGGACATCAACTAGAAGGCTGATGTTCCTGTGAGGAAGACTAGAGTCAATGAAGACTTAAGAGTTAGACTCTGCATGCTGCATGGACTCCTCACAGACAATGGTGAAGGTCCTTATCAACAGGACACCCCTGCAGACTCAGAAAGGGAGAGAATAATGGTGCTAAAAAGAGAAAACTGTGTCATTTATTTATTGCCTACTGTGTGACAAGCGCTCACAACTGTGCGATAGGTATTATTATCACTTTATGGCTGAGACATGGGAGCCAGAGAGGGTATGAAACTTGCCCAAGGTCATAGTACATGATGGAGTTGGAGTTCATAAAGCATGGAATTCATAAAGCCCAAGCAAGGCTGCCCAATAGTCATCACTCTACCCGGGACTAAGAGATTCCTGGAATGTGGGACTCTCAGTGCTAAATTTTTGTTAATGGCAGGATCTGTTGAGTGGTTGTGGAGGTGGTGAAAATGGGTACTGACAGTAATGCCTATAACAAATAAAGTTAATTTTCTTGCCTCAAGGATCCTCTAGAGTTGATTGGTAAAAGTGGAAGCATGGAGGGAAGGAAGGAAGGAAGGAAGGAAGGAAGGAAGGAAGGAAGGAAGGAAGGAAAGAAGGAAGGAAGGAGGGAAGGAAAGAAGAAAAGAAGGAGGGAAAGAAGGGATTGTCAGCTCAGAATATTCCATACAGCAGCAGAGAGGTGGTGCAGTCAATCCAGACAGCATGGGGATCCCTGGGTGGCGCAGCGGTTTGGCGCCTGCCTTTGGCCCTGGGTGTGATCCTAGAGACCCGGGATCGAGTCCCACGTCGGGCTCCTGGTGCATGGAGCCTGCTTCTCCCTCTGCCTCTCTCTCTCTCTCTCTCTCCCCCCCCGTGTGTGACTATCATAAATAAATAAAAATTAAGAAAAAAATCCAGACAGCAAATAACAACATTTCTATTTGTCTAAGGACTGGAATAGCATTTTCCCGTCTGATAGACTTTCTTCTGCAATTTTTTTTTTGCTCTAATTAATAATAAATGGTAGGTACATTGTTTAAGCACAGAGAACAGAGGAGAGAAAAGGTGGTGTCCAGATTCTGGAAGTAGCAAGAGGTAAGCCTCATGATGGGCAGAGCACAGCCTTAAGGGCCTTTGGAGGTATGCAAACTGCCACGCAGTCGGCCCACTGTTAACTCAGATTGGTGGGTGAGTGTGTGACGGATAGTGTTGTCTGTGTAGTTTCAGGATCGTCCCAGGCTCAGCCAGGATTCCCTGAAATAACAACAACAGCAAAGGTGTCATTTATGGAACTCCTGCTGCTTTTGCTCCAGGGATTTCCTAGACATTATTTTAAATACCTTCAGAGCAATCAGAACAATCCTTCAGAGCAGGTATTATTAATTCCATTTTCAAGATGAAGAAACTGAGGAAGAGCAGTGTCTATGGACCTCTTGTGTAAAACTGGCAGGTCTGGGCCCCCCAGTGACATTCCTTGGGCATCAAGTCCTGACCCAGGTGACAGCTGCATGGCACCTGAGTGCCCAGGGCTCTGGCGATGGCTGGTTACATTCAGTAAACATTCACGAGGGCCTGGCATATTCCACCAGAGGGGAGAGGGTGGGTTCATGGAGTTATCTTTGAAGAACTCAGATGGATTTTTTATGTTCTCCACCACTGTTGTGATAGCTGCCTATGTTCCTCCAAGTTCCATTCATTTGCACATGCTGTGTCCTCTTCTGGAATGGTCTTCCTCCATTTGACCATCTGCAGAGCCTCTACCCATCTTTCAAGATACAGTTCAAGTACCACCTCCATGGATAGGTCTTTCCCAACCCCCCAGCCCTAATCTGGGTGAGGTCCCTCTTCTGGGGTCTCCTCCCATCCCATGTGGATGGTGACCTCAACACTGATTATTCTGTAATCTTCTGGTGACTTATCTGTGACCCCCTTCTCACCACCAACCCTAGGCTGTGAGCTCCTCCAGGAGAGTGATAGTGGTTTCTTTGGTTGGTGCAAGGCAGATGCTCAACACTGTTGAATAAGTAAGTGATGAGGCCAGAGTGTTCCAGGAGCTCTGGCTGGGGCACACTGATCTCCATTGCTTCTGGTAGCAGCCGGTGGACCCCACTCAGAATCCTGTTTGCTTTGTGCTAGATTTTCCCCACACATGCTTCTGGGGATCATGCCTCGGGGACCCTCAGTGAGCTGCTTTCTCTACTTGGGTGTGACTTTTCACCAGTCCGTGAAAGACTAGATGCTGCCGGTGGTGGCAGTGACTTCGGAAGGGAGACACAGAGGAGCCACCATAATTTATACTGGATGGTTGCCATCTCATTTTATCAATCTCCTAAGATTTGATTAAAGAGACCTCTAAGGACAGGGGTATATTAGACACAAGCTGTTAGAGAAAGCATTTTTCACAAGGATCTTCTCTGGAGAAGGAAGGATCCAAGCTCCATAAATATGCAGCATGCCAAATCCTTAGGCAAGAGTTGATTCACAAATTTCCGCTCAGCCCAAAGTGGGTCATTTGCTTGTTTAGAGAGGGCTTTCTACCTGGGTCCCTCTGAGCAGTTGGCATCTCTGGTGTAGGGAAGGAGGGGTCAGAAGGCTGAGTTCCCAGCATTCTCTATCAATTACCAGCTGGGTGGCTTGGTGAGATCATAAACCTGACTGGCATCTCTTAGATGGTGGTGTGATAATGATGATGGTGATGATGATGATGAAGCCCTCACCAGCCTTCCTTGTAGAGCTACCAGTTGGACTGAATGAGCTCACACCTACTTCGCAAATGTAAATGAACACATTCTCATTTTAATGGTTAAAAACAGGGCGGAAGAACCAACTTGGACAAACAATTCTGCTTCAGATGCGTCTGTTTTGCAATCTAAGCAGGCTCAGTGAAACACAATTCACAAAACTTTATGTTAGGTGTTTGTTGGGCTTTGCATCTTGATCAGGGATATTCCCTTGTGAAAGTGCCACTTGATTCTGGCTTGCTGATGTCAGCATTGTAAATATGATTTAATTGATTAATAAGCATTAATGACTGGTAATTAAGGCATAACCTGTTAGCTGGAAAGGGCTCACAAAACATGCCCATAAATGGAAGGATGGCCTTGCTTCTGACTGTTCTCTGTTTGTGGACAGTAGCCCCATTGTAGGGTCCACTGCCTTCTGCAATATGGGTTATAAATAAAATAAAATAATATATTAATATATTTATTGTACTTTCATCCACTGAAAAAAACCTCGAGTTTTGTCAAATGAGTCTTTATTCTCTGATCTGAAGGTCATCTGTTGAGAAAGCCCTCTGCTGTGGTTGGTGGAGGTGGTCTACTCCAGCAGGTTTCACTGTCTATAAAATCCTGGGCTTCCACTGCATTCATTCCTCTTTGATTATCGAAAACTTTCCTCTGCTGCTAACACTCAGGAACAATGTAATAAGTAACTTCCAATTAAAGTTTTCCATATGTGGCAAAAATTGTAATGAATGAATAAGTAAAGACCACATAATGGAAGCCTATTAGCCAAGTGAATATACTCTTTTAAGTCAAATTTCTATAGCACTTTTGTATTATCTCCCATCAGAAGAGAACGTGCAATTACCAATTTTATCTTATCTCGGGCTTATTATTAAAGAGTAGTAACGGAAACTTCATTCCAGGAGCCATAATGTGATTTTTGATTAATAGAGGGATTCTTATGTGACAAGAATATTTCTCCTAGGCCAAGTGTGCACACGGATTTCTGCCCGAGTTGGCTTGTAACTGGAAGCTCCATCTCAGGTGGGAGCAACTGTTCAACAATAGAACATATGTTTCTACACAGGGATCAGATTCTTAAGGTACTCTGGAGGCGTGAGAAGGGCAGGGGAAGGTTGACATTGGCTTTGCAAGAGACCTATGTTTGTTTGGTCTCTTCCCAGCAGTGTATCAAACCTGACGCTGATTCGTGTCCAAAGGGGTGAGATGAGCACCCCACAGCTCATGGTTTTTCGTCATTCCTTCCTTCCCCTCTTGCAAGCTCTTCTACTACCTGCCAGTCTCTTGTGGAGTCCAGGTACATTCTAGGCACATAAGGGATCTATCTGTGAGTCAACAACCCACAGCTTCCCACTTCCAACTGCACACGGAGATGGTTTGAACTTGAATCCAATCCTTCAAGCCCAGCTTTTTCTGGAGAACAGTTCTCAGGAAGTTATTTGGAAATTTGCCCTTGGCTCCCAGTGGCCGGTGTTTATTCCAGTGACCTGGGGAGCATTTGTTAGGAGACTAGGAGAGGGTTGTCCCAGTTGCCATGCAGCAGACCTGTTTGACCAGAAGTCTGAACTGTCCTCTTCCTAGGGTGGGGCAGGACCCGTCCCTCAGAGCCAGAATGCTTCTCTTGGATCTGGCTCCACTCTGGCCAGCTACATGACACTGAGCAATCATCCTAATCCATCCGAACTTGTTCCCTCAGCTGGAAACAGGAATCCTACCTACTCAGGGACTTATTGTGAGAATTGAGGTGGGCAGTGTTTTAACACGTAGGTGTCATCATGATGAATGAGGCTACTGGATGTTGACCAAATGGGCTTGGGTGCCTAGTATTGGCTAAATTCCTGTGGCTCTCTGTTCCTCCTTGAGGATGCTCCTTGAGGATCATTGTCATTTCCTATCCCCAGGGTAGGTGTGCTCCATGCAGGGGACCCATGCCTTTGACAAGCTGCTGACATGGGATTTAATCCTGTGGAGAAAACATATTTTCTATCATTTGGCAGGATAACTCAGATGCCTAAAACAGGACATGCCCTTCCACCAAAGCTTTCCTTCTAGAAGTTTATCATAAAGGAAGTAATTGAGCAAGCATGAAAGCTATATGTATACAAATGTTCAGTGAAGCGCTATCTACAAGGGCCAAAAAATCAAAACAAAATACAAATGGAAGGTGCTGCTAAGTATATTCAGTATGGTACAGCAAAACTTTAGAGTCTCATGCAGCCTATTCCAGATGCCGTGGTAAAAGGATATCTGATGTCATAGAAAGATGGCTATGATTGGGTAAGCAGAAAATCAGGTTAGAAAACAAAATATGCCATGTGATTCTATTTTTGAGGAAGATTTAGGAATATAAGTCAGCAGAATAAATGTCAGTTATTTCAGGGTAGATTGTAGGGTTTTTTAAATCCTCTCTTTAGCTTATTTCTATATTCTAATTAAAAAATTAATCAACATAGGGATGCTTGGGTGGCTCAGCAGTTGAGTGTCTGCCTTCAGCTCAGGTCATGATCCCGGAGTCCAGGGATCGAGTCCCTCATCGGGCTCCCCGCAGGAAGCTTGCTTCTCCCTCTGTCTGTGTCTCTGCCTCTCTCTGTGTGTCTCTCATGAATAAATAAGTGAAATCTTAAAAAAAATAAAAATAAAACATAAAACATAAATTAATCAATATAGATGACCTATGTAATTATTTTAAAAATGAGAACATGTTATTTTGTTAAGTCTTTCTTTTAAATCGAGCCTGTAGAACAGTAAAGGCCCCATCAGCAAGCAGGAGCCAGGAGCAGGTGGTGGGATTTCAGGGGTCCCAGGGCCCTTTCTGCCTCTCTGCTTCATGTCCCCTAATGTCCTGGCTGGCACGCAGGTTCCCCACGTTGGGGAGAAGGCCCCTCACTGATGTTTCTGGCCCGGCCCCTTGGCGGAGCGGAGCAGCCCATCTGGCTGTGCCGGGCACTCTGTGGTCAGCGGTGATTCACGTCTGGGACGAGATATGATGGGAAGGAAGGAGCAGGCGAAGATGTGAGAAGGGCAGTCTGGAAGGCAAGGAGAACCTCAGAGCCTGAGGGAGGGGGCTGCGGGACAACTGGCTTCCGTCCAGCCTCGCCACACCATGTAGTGCCTTCCAGAAACAGAAGATGCCTGGGTCACCAGGGGGAGAGATGGGGCGGGGTTGCACCCAGGGGCTGGCTCACCCAGGCCGGGCTCGTGCCCTGGGGGCGCCACCCAGCGCCCACTGCCCACTGGTGCTTGGAAGGAAGGATAAATACAGCTGTCTGCATGGGCACGGGTAATTGGTTTCTTCCTCAGGAGCTCTTCCTTTTTAGGGCAGAATGCTATAACTGGAAGGCCACAAACACCGGTGTGTGAAGGTAAAGCCACCAAAGAGAGGGTGTTTTGGTCTCTGGTGGTTGGGCCTTTTTATTAACCTCCTGGGCTGTGGTTTGGCCGGTCTTGTCTTCCTCAGACCCTGCTGAACACAGAACAGGATGCTGCCCTGCCCCAAACCCACCAGTAGCTCCCCATAGCTTGTGGGGTGGGGTAACAGGGCCCCAGCTGACCTCTCTGGGCCTGCCCCGCCCCCTCTGATCACACACCTCCTCCAGCTTCTTCCTCTCACAGTGTGTTTTGATAATGCTGAGGCTTTAGGCACATGCTGTCCCCTTTGCCTGGAAACCCTTTCTCCTTCTCCACACACAGAGCTCTTGTTCGTCTTTCAAGAACTAAATGGAACTTTCTATCAAGAAGCCTTCCCTGATTCACTCCATCCCATGGAAGCCATTCTCCTGTGTTTCTTTTCTTTTCTTTAAAGATTTTATTTATCTATTTGAGAGACCGAAAGAGATGGTAAGAGACAGCACAAGCAGAGGGTGGGGGGAGAGGGGGAAGCAGGCTCTCCCCTGAGATTGTGACCTGAGCCAAAAACAGACGCTTAACCGACTGAGGCACCCAGGCACCCTCCTTTCCCATGTGTTTCTTTTTATTTATTTATTTATTTTTTATTGGAGTTCAATTTGCCAACATATAGCATAACACCCAGTGCTCATCCTATCAAGTGCCCCCATCAGTGCCCGTCACCCAGTCACCCCCACCCCCTGCCCACCTCCCTTTCCACCACCCCTTGTTCCCATGTGTTTCTTAAACACCTAGGTCGTTAGCCATGTGAAGGAAGAGCTGAAGGAATAAATGTGTTGAGATATTTTTCCTTTGAGGTTCCAGGCTGTGTATGAACTCTAAATATAAACCTCAGCCTTGCATTTTAAAGAATAATGCTTTTATTTTATTTTAAAATAAGTAGTCACACGGTTCAAAAGTATAACATGAATATATGCTGATCAAATATGATATTCAGCAGAAAGTCAACCTTTCACTAGAGCCCCTAGACCTACACTTCCAGTTCTTTCCTGGACAGAGAAGCCATGTTACAGTTTCTTGTAAATCCTTCTAGACACATGAAAGCAAACAGACACACTGCATTGGGATTTGCCCAGGTCTTAAACAATTGGGGCCATGCCCTGCCCTGCACTTCGCTTTTTCCACTCAACACAATAGTTTGCAGATTGTCTGATTGTCTATAAAGAAGGTTTTTTTTTTTTTTTTTTTTTAACTTTCTCTTATTGTTTCTAGGATTCATTTGAATCAGTGTGTCATACTTTCTTTAACTTGTCCTGCATTGATGGGGCATTTAGGTGGTTTCTAGTCTCTCACTCTTACATTTGCACTGCAATACATGGTCTTCCGTGGAGTCACTTCTCAGAACTACATGCATATGAGGATATTCATAGGATAACTTCCTAGAAGTGGAATTGTTGGGTTAAGATCCAGCGCACTTTTTGGGGTGCTCTTTTAATTTACATAATTTAGATAGTTTTTAATACTGTTAGTTTAGATAGTTATTACCACATCACCCTTCAGTAGAGTTGTGTTAATTTACACTCCCCACAGCAATATAAAAGGTGGCCAATTAATATCCATTTTGGAGCACACTGTTGTGAGCCACCTAGAACTCACAACCACGAGTTTCTCCAAAGGGTGTCAGTTTGAAAACCCGGTTTCATTTTCTGTTGAAACCTGTAGTGGACAAATGGTTTCAGCCTCAACATCTTTATGTTTAGGAAACCACTCTTCTTCCTTGATGGAGCTCTTCCAAGTTGACTCCCTGGTACTCCTTCCTTCCCACCAAAGGTGGTCTTGGCCACAGAGATGATTGGTTTAGGGCTGACATGTGAGCCTCTCTGTAAAGGACTACAAGCAAAGGAGACAGAGTGAGTGGTGGGGAGAAAGGCTGAGGCCTGATCGTCTCCATAGTGCTCCTAGATCCAGCACTGCCTGAAGCTGGACTTCCAAGTTATGTGACCTAATACATTTCCTTTGGGGCTTACTTTCTGTCATTTGCAATGGAAAGATTTCTTTTTAATTCTGATAACGGCCTTGTGAGACAGGATTTTCCTTTTCCATTTTAGGGATGAAGGTCTTGATGCTCAACGAGTCTAAAAAATTGTCCAAAGCTCACAAAAACAAGTAACAGAATTGGGTTCAAATTCAGTTTGTCAAGCTCCAATACCTGTGCTTCAGAAATTTTTCTGTACTTACTTCAGTAGTACTCAGTTTGGCCGAGTGTGTTCTTCTTGTTTCCTTCATATTCTGACTTCTGTTCATGCCCATGTATCTAAGCCATGCATTTGGAACAGCATCGAGGAGAAGGTTCAAGAAGCCTGTCTGTTGGAGTTCATACTTGTTTTTGGGAGGCCAGCTGGCAAGGTGTGGTAGGAGAGGATGTCCTATGGCTTCCTTTTGAGGGAGCTGCTGAACGAGGAGCTATCGATGAACCTGTTCTGTTAATGGTCAGTTCTGACCCAAGCCCTTCCTCTGGTACCACAGTGGAGTCACTCTGAAGCACACAGACTGCCTAAGGGCCTTCCATTTGCTGGCTCTGTCCTAGTCACAGAAGAAACGGAGGTGGACAGACCCATATGCCCCCTACTGTGTGTTTTAAAATAAAATGTATTAATAGAAAGTTTGAGGTACAGTGAGATGAGTAGGACCAGGAGATGACTGCCATTGAAAAGACTGTTACCCATGGTTTCCAAGAGAAGGGGGCACACAGGGAAGCACCAGTGTTGGTCAGGGGTCAGAGGGACCAAAGGGAAGACATGTGCAAGAGCCTTTATTGTGAGTTTCCCGGGGAAGGAACAGGAGAGGCAGGACTAACAGAATTAGGATTGGCTAGTTGGAATAATCTCAGTGGCTCTGGGATGTAGGGACTGTCCCTAATTTTCTAGTACTTGGCCCTGGGGTATTTAGGGCAGCAAGCAGTGGTCCAGAGTGTGAGAGCCTGTCGAGGAGGTGTTTGGGGTGTGGGCTCTGAATCGGTTGATTCTTATTTGGGAAGGGTGCTCTCGGGTGAGTCCTTGACTATTGCTAGAAATTGGTTAACCCTGGGAGGGGCAGTAACTGCAAAGTCAGCAAGGCTCCCAATGTCACCAGAATACAGAAAATAAAAGCCATGGTCAATACTCAACAAGACTAGAAATTGGGGCCGTTGGGGGTTTAGTCAGCCAGCCAACAGTATCCACCCTGGTACATACTGTTTTGGTCCAACAAGTATACCTTTCTTTTCTTTTTTCTTTATACATTTTTAAAATTTAAATTCAATTTGCCAACATATAGTATAACACCCAGTGCTCATCCCATCAAGTGCCCTCCTCAGTGTCCATCGCCCAGTTACCCCATCCTCCCACCCACTTCCCCTTCCACAACCCTTGTTTGTTTCCCAAAGTTATGAGTCTCCCATGGTTTGTCTCCCTTTCTAATTTGTCCCACTCAGTTCTCCTCCTTTCCCTTATATTCCCTTTCACTATTTCTTATATAAGGAAATAATTGAGAACCTGAGCAGGGAACTCTGTCAGCATGATGTTTACAATAAAAAAGGACAAGAAACCCTAACTGTACGACAATTAGTGTATGGCACATAGTTTATCACTAATTCCACACAACGAATCACCCGTGTGATAATTGAGAGTATCAACTTAGAGACATATTTACTGAGGTAAACACGTGATCAGAATATAGTATTGAGTGAAAACATGAGTTACAATCAATAAATATGTGTAATCCTACTTTTGTTAAAAATACATATCATTAAATGTCCACTTATATTTTACAGAGTTTTCTCCTTCTTTGAAAAAAGATTGAAAGGAAATGTATCAAATTGTTAACAATGGCACTCTCTCGGGGATAGGATTGTTGGTGATCAAAACACATCTTTTTCTTTTTTTCCATCTGTGTTTCTGTATATTACATAATGGGTGTTTATTACTTGTGTAATAAGTGGGGGAAGTTTGTAATAAAGATACATAAAATATCATCGCTGTTTGCCTGTGACTCTGTGGAGGGCACTCTCCGGGTTATGAAACATTCATTTGCAGATTTCATTGAATGAAAATAGTTCCACATGGGGAAGAAGTAACAGCAGTGTGAATACAGACAGTCCCTCATTTGTCCCTGGGACGACGTGGGCTCATGGAGTGAGTTCCATAAGTCATGTTCTGTAGATTTGATCTGTGTTTGATCCTTCTACCATGTTCTTGTCATGACCGGAAACCACCATCCAAACCAAGGCTGGAAATTTGTTTGATGTTCACAGAAGGAAGATGGCAGATCCAGCACAAACTTTGTGCTTACTTAGATTTGAAGTAAAAGTGAACATTGAGGTTGCCAGTGCTGGTAGAAATTGAGAGATATTTATCCTGAAGCATTTCTGTTGGGTCAGGCCATATGGAATTGCCAATAAAATGATAATTTCTGTAAGGTAGGCAAGACCTCTCTGAACTAGATGATGAAGGAAGTCAGAGAACATCTGTTTGGGGATTTTGCATAATGTTTTATTTGAAGTTGTTTCTGAAGCTCAAGAACTATATTAAAAATACTGGAGTAGAAGATCTCTATGGTCCTTTTTAAGTAAAAAGTATTGCCCTCTCCTTCCCCATCCCTCCTGACTCAATCCAGGCAGCCCATTCATATTCACCATTCATATCAGCCCCAAAGAGGATGTGTAAGTCCCAACTAGCCTTTCCAAAAATGGCTGAAGGTCCCTCCCACCTGCCTAGTCTCTGGAGCTCAACCATTGGCTCCCTGACTTCAGCTTTGATCCTTGTCTCAGACTTCCCAAATTAGTCATTCATCTACATTCTTTTGGACATCCTGACCAAACTCTCCCTTTTTAAAAACTGGGTCAGGCCACTCCTTTGTTCTAAAGTATGTGGAACAAGACTGGAATACAAATTCTGTTCCAATATGGCCCCATGGAAAGCCAACCTCATTTTGGTGATTCAATGGCTACCGGGCAGCCCCCAGGGAGGCTCATGCAGACAGATTCACAGTGCTGGGGCTCTCTGAGAAGTGCCATGCAGTCACAGGCCAGCTGGGGCTCATATACATTCCAATGAGGTCCTCAGAGACTGGGGGTGGGAAGGAGTCCCATCCATGATGGGAGGTCTTTGCAGCCATCATTTTCATCATCATCACCAACAACATGATCAAAGCTTCTTGGAGGAGGGAAATTTGGGGGCTGTCTGTATCTAGAAGGAGGCAACAGAGGAAACTTGGAGGAGCAAGATGTGAGGGATCCCCCAGGTGGAAGCCCGCAGGTTACTCAAGGATGCAATCATCAACCAAGCAATGTGTTGGTGTACAGAGGAGCCTCCATAGTAATCAAGTCCGAAGGCTGAGGGAGAAGCACATGACACCTGCCTCAACTCAAAGAACCTATTGGAGAGGAAGAGAGTGAAGGAGCACAGAGGATGGGGTTGCCGGCGGGTGGTGGGTGGTGTGAAGGGCCAAGACAGAGGGGCCAAGGGCATGATGAAGAGAATGTGAATCTCAAATAGAAGGAAGACTGTTTAGGGTGGGCAGGGAGGGGTGATGTGATCGGGGTAGGATGGGCTTGCACTGTGGAGTTTCCAAGGCACCTGCAGAGGTAGGTGACTTGCCGCCTTGGATGCTCAGAAGGACCCACCATGGCAGATCCTGCCTCCTCCTATAAAGCTCTATGGGAAAAGCTGTGCTGTGATTAAGATCTTTTAATTAAGGAAGCCGTTTGCACAGGATGCAACAAGAGGCTGATGGAGAGTTTGCTTAAATTGGATTTTTTTGGTTAACTAGAAAATAGTAAGAGGAACTCGTCTTTGTATAAGTAGAGGGATGTGTCATTTTGAAAGGTGCTGTGCAGCTATCTGTGAATGAATTCATCTGCGTATATTGTAGCCACTGGAAAATAAACATTTATTGAATGCTGACTCTGTGCCAGGCATCGTGCTAGCGGCTTTACACGAACTCTGTCCCTTATTCCACACAGCCACCCCACAAGGCACAAGCCCTCCCTTTCCTGCAGATGAGAAAATGAGCCTCTTTGTGTAGAAGATGACTTCTCCTTCCTTGAAGGAAAAGCTCATCATGAAGGGGGAAGCAGGACAAGGGTAATTCTGAACCCTGATTTCCTCCTTTCTTACAGTTCTGGGGTCTTTCTCTTTTTGTCTTAAGGCCTCGGCCATGTCCTTTCTGATTGGACCCATCGGCCCATCGATCTCAGGGTCCCCTCTCTCCTGCCTCAACTGTCCCCAGGGACACACTGCAGAATATGCTGGGGCTCCATAGCGGCTGACATCCAGGTCCCAAACCCAGGCAGGCAGCAAGGCACTTACTATGCTGGTCACCTGTCTGGTCCTTCAGTGCCCCTGCAACCCTGGATTTGATGACATACTAGACAGTCCACGGATGCTGGAGCCAGTCCTAAGTCAGAGCTCCTGCCTCCCTCACAGGACTTCTGGTGTTGGCTTCATTCCCAGGACTGAATTTTTCTTGGTTCTGAGTGACACAGTAACCTTGTTTTTTGTCCCGAGTCAACTGAAGGACATCTCCTGAGCGCTATACTCTTTGGACGAGACCCTAACTGTCTGGTCTATGCCAGGAGCCAGTTTCCTGACCTCTGCCTCTCTAGTCTAAAGTCAGAAGCCAGGTCCCAGTGCCAAGGCCCATTTCATGTGTTTTGTGTATGGCCCAGCATCTTTTTCTTTGGGGGAATCCTTCTCCTACTGTTCCACAAAACTCCTGCTCAGTTGATGGTTTGGGGATTGGGGAGACTACAGCTGCCACTCTGTCCCAGTGGCCCAGTCCTTTTTGGCCTCAGTAATGGGTTCCAGGAGGGCATGTGACCCGTGCCAGGCTAGAGTCCTCAGGGCTTCCTGACGGTCCTAGCAGGAATGACAGGGCCCATCCCTCCAGGGCCATGAGAGCCTGTAGCAGCTCAGAGCCTTTCAGAGAGGGAAGCAAGGCCAGCCTAGTAGCTCCGAGAGAGGCCGTGGCCTGAGGACCGTTTCAATTGCCCTCGATCCCACTGTGCCTGAAGGCAGTGTGCCCCTTGGACTTTTCAGCTTTGTGAACCATGAATTTTGTTTTTTCCAAATGAATCTAAATTTAGTTTTTGTCACTTGCAGTGGTTTTATTTTGCTCTTACACCTGAATGATAGGTTGCCTATATACAGAATAAAAAAAAAAACTTTTCCTTAAGAAAAAATTCAAACATATATAAAAATAGAATAACATAATAAACTTTCTCTTGTCCATGGATATTTTAAATGTTTCTAGCAGCATAGAATCCTAAAATTTGTTTGAGAAATATTGGTTGGACTCTTGTGTGATGGGGAGGTTCTAGGTTTGGAGGTACAGCAGTGACAAGACTCAGTGCTTCCTCTGTTGGGGCTTGCACGCCAGTGGGGAAAGTGGCCATAGCAAGTTCACAAATGCACACACAAGGTCATTTCAGATAACGATAAATAATGGGAAGAGGGTAAGTCAGGGTGCTGAGTGAATGGTGAGGGAAAGCTCCTTTCGAAAAAGGCTATCTGAGCTGATATCCAAACGATGAGAGGGAGTCCCTGCCGTGATGACTTGTGGGATGACTTGTGTTCCTGGCAATTTGAGTCCTTTGTCCAAAATTTCTCCAGATGATAAAGGAGGCTTGCAACTGAGGTAGAGTGATACATATTGGCCTAAGCAAAAGGAGCATCACATGCCTAACCAACCAGGAGCCAGGACTACAATCTTGGACCAAGGTTGCCATGTTTGGTGATATAGGTTGTATTCTGCACAATTCAAAGGAGAGCCATTCACACACACCAGGGGTTGGCCAACAGTTTCTGTGAAGGGCCAGATTGTAAATATTTTAGCCTTGCGGGCCAGATGGTCTCTGTCACAACTATTCAGTTCTGCTGTTGTAACACCAAAGCAACCACAGACAATATATAAATGAATGGGCGTGGCTATGTTCCAACAAAATGTTATGGACACTGAATTTAAACTCCAAAATGAAAATCAAAATAATTAAGATGAGTCTTTTAATTTTTTTCAACCATATAAAAATGTAAAACCCATTCTTTTCTGTATGAAAGACAGAATGGCAGACAGCAGACTGGATTTGGGCCACAGGCTAGAGTTTGCTGACATTAAACCGCGTATGTAGTAAGTAGCCTGGTCATCTGAACGTCCCCGTGTCTTTCACTGTCTGTGGTTGCACTGTTACTCCCACTGGGAACCTTTGCTGTCTTCCATGTCCTACACTCACCGGGAAGCAGGTGCAAGCCAGGCATGGAAGTTACAAAGATGAGCAAGATGCCTTCCTCTCCTGCAGGAAGCTCCCAGATGGTTCACCCCTCCAGGGTCAAGCAGAGCCCCTGCTGGGGTTAAACACCCTATGTCACCTGCCCAACGGTGCTTTCTCCCTCCCCTGAACTCCTGGAGTTTTTCCTGTCCTCTTGGCACTTACTTCCACAATATGTCTTTGCTGGAGCTGTGTGGCTGGTTGCGAGTATGCCTCATTTCCCACCTGGAGCAGGACCCGTGTCTTTGATTCCCACCTGTCCTTCACTGAATGTCCTGCTGTTCCATATACTTTGAATCGGTTTTAAAAATCCTGTTCATATTGGGAAGGGTTGGCTTCCTGTGATGGGTGGGGTTCAGGGAGCAGGAGGAGGGGAGGTGGTGGGGAGTTGGGAGAGGGGTATGCCCAGGTACTCAGACAGTTTAATTGGGATTAATTACTGCTATTTCTACTGTTTCATTTGATCTGTAAATGGATTTTTTAATGTTCTAATGATGAAAGGATGGCCATTCATAGAAATAAGTACCAGCTACTCTGCTGGGAGTGCTGTCTCCTTCCTGGCTGTCTTCTGCAGTCACCTCTCAGTGATCTCTGCAAGCTTTATTTTTTTTAAAATTTTTATTTATTTATGATAGTCACACACACACACACAGAGAGAGGCAGAGACACAGGCAGAGGGAGAAGCAGGCTCCATGCACCGGGAGCCTGACGTGGGATTCAATCCCGGGTCTCCATGATCGCGCCCTGGGCCAAAGGCAGGCGCCAAACCGCTGCGCCACCCAGGGATCCCATCTCTGCAAGCTTTAATCTCTTGGTGACTTCTCACCCATGGCCTTGTTAGCCCCTCATTCAGTAGTTCCTGTTGGAGCTGGGAAAAATAAAACCACCACCCTAAGCTAAGCCACTATCATCCATTGCTGAGTTCGCTAACTGGTCTCCTTGCTTTTGCTCAAAATATACACTCAACTCAGGAGTCACTCTGATCCTATTAACAAACACATACAGCTTCCCCCTGCAGTGGCTTCCTTTCCCAACTATAATAAAAGTGCTTTTTCTCATGATGACTCAAAAGACCCCATAGCAGGGATTCTTCAACTTTATTGTGGCCTGGAAATCTCTGGAAGTACAATGAAGCCCATGGATCCCATCTCAGGATGTTTCAAAATACATGAAATAAAATTCACAGAATTTCAAAGGAAATCAATTGTCTTAGTCTGCTACAGCTGCTATAAAAAATAAATGCCATAGACCGAAAGGTTTGAACAACTGAAATTTATTTTCTCGCAGCTCTGGTCGCTTGATGTTTTGTTGAAGGCTCTCTTCCTGGATTTCAGAGGGCTGCATTCTGCTTCCTCACATGGTCTTTCCTTGGTGCATGGCCATCGAGGGAGGGGGGGAGTGGGGGGAGAGAGAGAGAGAGAGAGAGAGAGAGAGAGAGAGAGAGAGAAAGCTTTTTTTTCTTTTTCTTCTAGAAGCACGAATTCCATCCTGAGGACCCCACCCTGATGGGCTACTCACCTCTCAAAGGCCTTATCTCCAAATACCATCACATTAAGAGTTAGGGCTTCAACATAGGAATTTTAGGAGGACACAGCATTCAGTCCATAGTGCCAATTATATTGGGACATAGTTATTAAACTATTGATTTTCAATAGTTCAAAATTGGGTTATAGTAATATATTTACTTCTTTATTAATGGAGTGTACAGTAGATATAGTTAAAATATCAGCAAGTCAAAGTTTATTTTTGAAAGGCATATTAGGGTGAAGGTTATAGTAGCTTAGCTTGAATAAGAACATCCAGTCATGGGGTCGTCTTTGGGAAGAGAATATGCATGGGATGCTGAATATGAAGGTTCAGTTATAATTTTTTTCTCAACCTAGTTCATGGACACACTGAATGCTCCCCACGGACCTTGCTTGATATAATGTAACCTGGTCTTAACCTCTCAGACCTCATCCCTCACCTACTCACCCCTTTCCTGCTCTTCTCTAGCCACAGTGGCCTTGTCATTTTTTCTCTAACGCTCTGGCACATTTCTGCCCCAGAACCTTTGAGCTGGCCATTGTCTCTACCTAGACTGCTTTTTATGGTGAATATCTATATGGCTCATGCCCTCATTTATTTCAGATCTGTTCTCAAATACCACCTTATCAACACGTCCTTCTTTGACTATTTCCACCAACACTGTGCTCCTTATTCCCCTTCCCTACTTCATTTTTCATATTTCCCACTAACTTGCTCTGTATTTTCCTAATCACGGCCTCTATTTCCTGTATCCCCCAACTGGAACATAAGACCCACGTAGGTGGTGATGTGTCTGTTTTGTTCACTGCTGTGTCCACACTGCTGGGCACAGAGCAATTACTCAATAAGAATTTACTGATCGGATATGCAAGCCAACATTTACTTTGGCCTGAGCAAAACACAATTGGAGCGGCAAGTCTGCCTTTTAACTTTCTGCCAAATTTTGATATGCAGAATCCTATTTCTCATTCGTCTTCACTACTGTGTTGGAAATGTGCTCCTAAGTGCTAATAAAACCACTTTTAAGAATTCAGTGGGTTGGGCAGCCCGGCTGGCTCAGTGGTTTAGTGCCATCTTCAGCTCAGGGCATGATCCTGGAGACATGGGATAGAGTCCCATGTCGGGCTCCCTGCATGGAGCCTGCTTCTCTCTCTGCCTCTCTCTCTCTCTCTCTCTCTCTCTGTTTCTCATGAATAAATAAATACAAATCTTAAAAAAAAAAAAAGAATTCAGTGGATTTAGGGGATGTCTGGGTGGCTCAGCAGTTGAGCGTCTGTCTTCTGCTCAGGGTGTGATCCCAGGGTCTGGGATGGAGTCCTGCACTGGGCTCTCTGCAAGGAGCCTGCTTCTCCCTCTGCCTGTGTCTCTGCCTTTTTCTCTGTGCCTCTTATGAATAAATAAACAAAATCTTTAAAAAAAAGAAAAGAATTCAGTGGATTTAGGAGAAGACACCTACCTTAGGTAAGATAAATCAGTCAGAGAAAGACAAATATCGTATGATTGCACTTATATGTGGAATTTAAGTAACAAAACAGATGAACATGGGGGAAGAGAAGGAAAAATAAGACAAAAACAGAGAGGGATACAAACCCACAAGAGACTCTGAACTCTAGGAAACAACTGAGGGTTGCTGGAGGGGAGGGGGTAGGGGAACAGGGTCAGCAGGTGATGGGCATTAAGGAAAGCACTTGATGGAATGTGTACTGGGTGTTATACACAACAGATGACTCTCTAAAGTCTACCTCTGAAACTAAGAGTACAGCATATGTTAATTAAATTGAATTCAAATAAAAAAATCTTAAAAATGAAGCTAAGATTTGATTGTTGGGACGATATGTGAGGGCAGGTATGGCAAAGGGGTCTAATCCTGGTTCCTCTGTGAGCTGTGCAAGCCTGGGTGGGAGCCTTACCTTCCTGAACCTCCCTGCCTCATTTGCAAAAGGAGAGAGAATCTCCCTCCTGATCTCAAAGGGTTGCGCTGAGCTTTAAATGAGATGCTTCATGAGCGCAGCAAAACCAGACTCTAGAAATAAATGACAGCTGCTGGCCACACTTGTGATAAGTCAAAGAAGAAGAAGAAAGCAGATGGTCCTTGGAAGTTTTCTGCTCTGCTGGAGACCTTCAAGATTCTGGGGAAAAGCCACGGTCTTGCTGAAGGGAACATACTGTTCTGCCGGCCTCTCTGTGCTCCTGCCGGCTTTCCCATCAGGACAACTTCGTGCTCAGAGCTGCCCCAGCTCTGGCCGCCTGCAGATGCCTCTGGCTTTGAGGAAAGGTCCTGTAAATCAGAGCTGAAGGGACGGGATGGAGCCACTCAGGCCAGGCCAGGATTCAAAAGGCAGCAGGAAATGAATACATTTGTTGGAACACATGGCAAAGGGGACTTCAAACGTCTGAGGAGTGAGTCATCAGGTACGCTGAGCTAGCGAGCCGTCCCTGGCTCCCAGACCAATGGTCACTATTGGGGGATCCAGCTACAAATACGATGGTGTACATTCCATCCAACAGAAATGATTTTCAGATTAGCTTCTGTTTCAAATTATCCATTGCCTGCCTCCCATTTGTTAACGCAGATGATTGAAAGTTGACGGACCATCGACGCATTATGTATTATTTTACTCACTCATTCATTAGTCATATGTAAAGTATTGAGTTCGACACTGAGGGCATAAAAAGATGATCAATCTGAAAATTATAAAGAGTTTGGGAGTTTACACAAACAATCTCAGGGCACCTGGGTGGCTCAGTTGTTGAGCATCTGCCTTTGGCTCAGGTCATGATCCTGGGGTCCTGGGATCGAGTCCTACATTGAGTCCTGCTCACTGGGGAGTCTGCTTCTCCCTCTGCCTCTCTCTCTGTGTCTTTCATGAATAAATAAATAAAATCCTTTAAAAAAATTCTCATGTTATCCTTAGAACATGAAGTAGGTAGAGGCTAACTTAATGATTGATTTGTTGAATGACTGATTCATTAAATCATCCAATACACATTGAGACCCCGCCATGTGTCAGATACAGTGCTGGATACTAGGGAGTGGAAAATAAACAAAACAAAGACCTGTCAACATTGAACTTACTTTCTCTAGGAGAGACAGAACATAAATAAGTAAGCCATGCAGTGTAATGTCCAGAAGTGATAGTGGCATCAAAAACAATGACCCTGGGCTGGAGGTGGCTGCTATAGAAGTCTTGGTAGGCAGGAGGTAGCTTTGAGGAGTGAGAACTGAAGGAAATGAGAGTCATCTGGGCACTTATGTGAGGGAGGAATGGTGCTTCTGGATTCCTCTTTGGAAACTGAGCCACAGAAAAATGAAGTGAATTTCTCAGGGTCACACAACCAGATGGTGGCTGAGTTGGGGCACTGTTCTAGCCTCGAGACTGTAACCCATACTAGTGGGTTTAAAAAATCCCAGTCCTGCCTGCAAGGAAGCCTATAGCCCAGTGGTCAAATACAGCCTCCAGCCAACGATGGCTCCATAAAGAGCATGCGATGCCCTAGAGCAAAGTGGACACATATCTTGGATGGGTAGATAGAGCAGGGGCAGGAGAGCTCATGGAGTCATTAATTAAGACCCTGTTCATTTCTTTCTTTAAGATGAGTGGCCTATTTCTGCTCTTTCATTCTGGAGATTAGTGTATGAAACTGTTTGCCAAGTTTTATACCTTGAGGTGAATGAATGCAAAACTCACCAAAAGAAAATGTGTGTCATCCGCAAATTCTTTTTTAAATAAAGACAGAAGCAGTTTTCAGTCACAATATCTTCAGAAATAGAACTGTAAACTTTTGTGTTTTAGAGGAATTTACTCCCCATTCTGCCTTGCTAGCCAGGGGGCTGGAAATGCCTGTTGAAGACCCAGCCTCTAAGGAAGATGGGCATTTAGAAGCTTCCCACCCTGGGTGCCTGGATGGCTTGGTTGGTTAAGCACCTGCCTTCACCTCAGGTCATGATCCCAGGGTCCTGGGATCGAGTCCCACATCCAGGCTCTCTGCTCAGTAGTGAGTCTTCTTCTTCTTCTTCTCTCTCTGCTGCTCCCCTTGTTTGTGCTCTCTCTCTCTCTGTGTCAAATAAATAAGTAAAATCTTTTTAAAAAATTAGAAGCTCCCACCCTGACTCCTACCTATTGCCTGGGTAAAGGAACTCTACTACTAGGTCCCCCCAAATCCCCCAATACCCCCAAAACCAAAAACACCAATGGAGAGATCCTAAGGACAGGGGAAGGGACTAAAATACATTTTTACTTTCCTCTGTACTTTTGGAGGGTTTGATACTTGAGATACCAGAGAGTTTTTTCCCTCCCTCTTAAATGTCATTTTTTCTTCTTCTGCATTTAAAAGTGAAAGGCATAAAGTGCCTTTATGATAGGAAGTTCGAAAACTTAGAAAACTTAGAAAAACAGAAAAGTAAAAAGAGTAAACATTTCACCCTAATCTTACCTCCCAGAGAAAACAGCAAAAAATGGTTTGTTTTCTGATCTTTTTGTCCTGGGCTCGTATTTGTTCCTTTATTGATATCTGATTGTGTTTATAACTGAGCTTCTTGTTTTAATTAGTTAGATCATATTGCATATATATTGCTTCATGTTATTAAAAACTCTTCATAAGCATCATTTTGATTTTTTAAAATTTTCCCCTCTGTTTTGAAAATACCACATGTTTATTGTAGTGACTTTGGAATACACACACACACAATTATTTTGCATGTGCCAAAGCACACCACCAGTAGGATGAGAAGGCAGCCCTGTGAATCAGAGAATATGTTTGTAAGCTATCTATCTATCTGATCAGGGATTGATCTCCAGAGTACATTAAAGAACTACTACAACTCAAAACAACCACAACAAAAGCCAAACAACCCCATTAAATCCCATGGGCAAAAGAGGGGCGCCTGGGTGGCTCAGTCGGTTAAGCGTTCAACTCTTGATGTTGGCTCAGGTCATGAGCTTAGGGTCTTGAGATTGAGCCCTTCATCGGGCTCCCTGCTCAGCATGAACTCTGAGATTCTCTCTCTCCCTCATGCCCTGCCCCTCCTCCCTCCCTAAAATAAATAAATAAATAAATCTTTTAAAAAATGGGCAAAAGATTGAATAAATATTTCTCCAAAAGGAGATGCTCAGATGGCCCATCAGTACGTGAAAAGATGCTGGACATAAGTAACTTTTAGGGAAATGCAAATCAAAGCTACAGTGAGATACTACTTCTCCACAGTTCTTAGCATGGCTATTATCAAAAAAAAGAGACAACAATAATATGAAGTATTGGGGAGGATGTGGAAAAGTTAGAACCCTGGTACAGTGCTCCTGTGTAAAATAGCACAACGATTTCTGGAAAAAGTCAACATGGAATTACTGCATGATCCAGCAATTGCACTTCTGGGTATCTACCACAAATAACTGAAAGCAGGGAGTTGAACAGATATTTGGCACACCCATCTTCATACCAGCATTGTTCACAAGAGCTGAAAGGTAGGAGCACCTGGGTGGCTCAGTCGGTTAAGTGTTAGACTCTTGATTTCAGCTCAGGTCATGATCTCAGGGTTGTGAGAGTGAGCTCTGCACTGGGTTTGGAGGCTGCTTGAGATTCTCTCTCCTTCTCGTTCTGCTCCACCCACCATTCTTCCAACAATCTCTCTCTCTCTCTCTTAAAAAAAAAAAAAGAGGGGATCCCTGGGTGGTGCAGCGGTTTAGCACCTGCCTTTGGCCCAGGGCATGATCCTGGAGACCCGGGATCGAATCCCACATCCGGCTCCCGGTACATGGAGCCTGCTTCTCCCTCTGCCTAGGTCTCTGCCTCTCTCTCTCTCTCTGTGTGACTATCATAAATAATAATAAAAAAAAAGAGGCAAAAGGTAGAAGCAATCTCAATGTCCATAATGGATGCATAAACAAAATGTGATATATACATATGATGGAATATTATTCAGCCTTAAAAAATAATGAAATTTAACTGTTAATAAGTTATTCTGACTCTTGCCAAAACAGTAGAAGAGTCTTTTTCCGGACTATTGCAGTTGGTGTCAAGACTATTACTGGAGATGAGAGAAAATGGACTCAACTTGAAATACAACAAAGACAGCTGGGGATTTGTAGCCAGGGAACAGAGCAAGGGGATCAGTGGTTGGGAAATTACCAAGAGGAGACACCCAGGGTAAGGTGCTTCTTGCTAAACTGACATAACGGATTCTTGCTGACAATAGGCCGGTGACTTGCAGGAAACTTGCTACAACAACAAGGTGATATGGGTCCCACTGGAATGGAGACCACAGTTGAAGCCTCATTGAGCAGAGGGCTCAGAAGGGCCTGGGTCACGTTTGGTTAAAAAGACAGCCTTTGATGGATGCCTGGGTGGCTCAGTGGTTGAGCATCTGCCTTCGGCTCAGGTCACAATCCCACGGTTCTGGGATCGAGTTCCACATTGGTTCTCCCGCGGGAGCTTGCTTCTCCCTCTGCCTCTGTCTCTGCCTCTCTCTCTGTGTTTTCCATGAATAAATAGATAAAATATTTAAAAAATCATTAGTCTTTCTAGTACCCAGAAATAACGCCCAGTAACATTGTGATATATTCTGTTCTCATCCTCTCTATATGGATCTATACACATATATAGCTGTTTGCATGTATAGATATGCACATCTGTACACACACAAATATAACAGTCAAATTCATACTAGATATAAGATTTTATATATTTAATAAGCTTTAAACATATACTGGTCAATAAGCAATCTTGTTAAGCAGCATTTAAAGTCGCTCCATTCCGTTTCATCCTATGACTTTTACCATAGATGTTTTCACATAGAACCTATTGTTGACATTTATGTTACTTCTATTTCTTCATGATTATAAATAATTCTACAATGAACATCTTTATTTATAAAACTCTTTCCCCTTGCATTTCAGATTCTTTCTTTAGTTCAGCTTCCCCAACAGGAAACATTCAGATAGTGTGAATATTTAGACGTCCTACATCAAATTAGCAAGATGCCTCTATTCTTTCCTTCCTTTCTACCTTCCTTCCTTCCTTCCTTCCTTCCTTCCTTCCTTCCTTCCTTCCTTCCTTTCTTCCTTTCCTCCCTCTCTTCCTGACTCCCCCTCTCCTTCCCTTCTTCTTTCCTCTTCCTTCTTTTTATCTACTTTTTGAGGAATGGGGCAGGTAGACTTATAGATGGGCCTCAAGATCCTTGACTCCCGGTGTAACACACAACTTCTCCCAATTTTTCAACCAAACACTAATCTAGATCCTGCTGCGAAGAGGTTTTTCAAGAGTCATTACAGTTCCAAGTCGGTTGACCTTAAAATAGGGACATTATTTGGATGGGCCTGACCTGATCACATGGCCCTTTAAATGTAGGCTTGAGGTCAAAGACAGAGGGGTCAGAGATTTGGAGCACAAGGGCACTCAAAAGTGTCCCATTGCTGGTTCGGAGTTAGAAGGGACGTGTGGCAGAGAACGCAGGTGGCTTCTGGAGCTAAGAGCAGCCCCCAGCTGACAAGCAGCAAGGAGATGAAGATCCGGCCTCATGACTGCGGCCACCGAAACTCTGCCAATCCTGAATGAGCTTTGACAGTCCTCCAGAGCCTCGGATGAGAACTCAGTCCGCTGACACATGGATTCAGCCTTGTGGTGGCCCCAGCTGTGCTGTGCCAGTCTGCTGACCCATGGGAGTGTCAGCTAACAAGTGCGGGATGATGTAAGCCACCGAATCTGCAGTAATTAGCTATGAAAAATAGAAAACAAATATAGGGATGTATTTGTGTTTGTAAAGTATATGGCTGCATGTGTGTGTGTGTGTTTGTGTGTGTGTGTGTGTGTATTTATGAGACAGACAGACTGAGGGAGAGATGCACAGCCAGTTCTGTGAAGCGTAGATTTCACATGGCCCGCTATGGTTTTACGGGCCACTCGTCCCTCTGCCAGGCTTTTTCCAGTGGACCCTTTACATACAGTTGCTTGTTTAATACCTCCGTCAGTTATATGATTAGCCCCATTTTGCAGATGGGGAAACTGAGACACAGAAAGGAGAATTGACTTTGCCATGGAGACACAGCTAGTGATCATCAGAGACGGTACTGGAAACCAGACCTATGTATGCTGACAGTCTTGCTTTCTTCTGGGCCTCACAGTTGATGCAATCTCAAAAGACTAGATGACAATGTGGATAAAGGACTTTATCAACCCAGGGAGGCCAGAGGGGGAAGGCCATAGATCAAGAAAGGAAGCACAATGTGTCTAAACACTAATCTCTCTTAAAGCCCATTTAGTGTCCTGCCTCCTCTGGGGAGCATCAGCCCCCACCCTCAGCCTCTTGTGGACTCCCTGTCATTCCTGTGCTGTGGATTCCACCTCTTGGCTTGTGTGCCTGTTTCCTTGCTCTGTTGGTGTCCTGCTCCCACGTGACTGAGCAGGTCACAAGCTCCTCTGGGGCCTGGGGCCTGGGGCCGGGGGCCTGTTCTTCTTTGAATCCAAAGCACCCCAGCTCCTCACCCAGAACTGCCTAGTGCAGTCCTCTGGGGAAGGATGATCAGTAAGATTTTGTTGAAGAAATAAATAAGGCAATGGATTCTTCTAGAATGCTTAACTCCTGCCCTTGTGAGGAAGTGCCATCTCCTTTCATGAAAACAACTGTCACCATCTACGTGGGGACTCTATCTTTGCTTGGGTCTTGAAGGCCTCAGGGAACGCTATTCCTTACTAGGTACATGATTCTGCAGTGATTATGTTCCCTTTGCCATCTCTCTTTGTGTAGAGCAGACCTGTCTGAATGTTCTAGCTTCTCTCATCTTGGCCAGGGGACATGAAGGGGGTGGGGGAGGACTGGCTGGCTCTTTGGTCATTCTGCTGTAAGTCACAGGGTACAGCAAAGGGGACATGATCCCAGATAGAACCAAGCATCTGGGTCATCTGGTTCACAGGACACATGGCTCTTCTGCAGCTCGTCATCAAGTCTAGAGATTTCTGCCCGCCACCCAGGAGCCCATGCAAGGCCCTGGGACACCAGCCCAAGAAAGAGAGGCTGATTCCAAAGTCCAGAGTCTGGCTGACTTAGGGCCCATTCTTAACATCTGGTTTCCCATCCGAAGACCACTGCCTTTTCCTGTGACTTCAAGAATGCCTTCCCCACCTCCTGGCAGGTTAGCCTCCCCTGTCTAAATGCTGGTGTACAGCTGCCTTTCCAGCCTGCATAGCGTATCCCCACACACCCATCAACCCCCAAAAAAGCACCCATCTAGCAGGAAGAGGAGGTTGCCTTCTGGCCAGCAGTCTCAAGTCTAGTGGTGAGCTTTGTCTTACAGAGTGACGGACTCAGATGTGAGAGATCAGGGTGAAATGGAGGGTGGGTAATTGGGGTGTCTCCAGGATGCCCCAGATTGGAGTGGGGCCCTGGGTAGGGGACCTTTTCAAACAACAGTGGCTGAGGCTGAAGAGAAGGACCGGGCACTGCAAGGCGCCCCTGGAGCTCCAGGGCCTGTATTGTCTTAGCAGTGGAGCTTGAGCAGGAGGCTCTGGGAAGGCAGGAGGAAACCATAGTCTGGCATTTCTGAGTGAGGGAGGAGAAAGAGGCAAAGGAAAGAAGACTTGGCAGTACAGAGGCAGGAAGCAAAGAGGGTAAGCGGGACGTGCCCAGGGGAGTCGATATGGAATCTGCGCTTTGTTTACGGAGCGAGGGTCCAGGAGAGACCCAATCCATGCTGGGGAACACTGACATGAGGATGGGTTTGTCTCACATCTTGATCTACTTTCTGAAACTTTCTGGATGGAGAAAACCCCCAAGCCCTTGTGCCAAGCTATTTCCCCCTCTATTTGTTAAACCCATCTGTAGTTCAAGGGAAATCAGATTCATGTGTTTTCAATTCATTTACACTTAACTTATTAAAATATTGCTTTGGAAGAGCTATTTGATGTCCAGGAAGCCATTTGCGTCTCTTAAATAAATCTTTAAAGTCCCTTTTTCTTAGAAACAGGAAATTGCATTTTGCCAAATGCAAATTAACTTGCACCTCATAAAGTTCAAGTTGAGCTCAAAACATACACTGCGCGAGGGTCGGGTGGGTTTCAAACTTGGCAAGGTATCTCAAAGTTTAATCTAAGCCAAAAGACAGCAATTGGAGGCTCCAGGCACATTCCAAAGGGTGGGATTATTGCAAGCTGCCAGCAGAAAGTCAAATTCATATTTTGCTTCTCTCTCGGTTATCTGGCAGTTCACTATCATGACTCCCTCCCCACCCCTCCTTTCTCCGTCAGCCCTCTTTGCCCCAATCCAGGTCAAGAAGACAAAATTAAGATGTGGGTGTTCCCCCCACTGCCTTTGTCAAGAACTGGGGGAGGCTGGGAGAAGGTCTAAAAACCTGAGCCTGTGGCATCAGATTTTATCTGGCTTTCTTTGTTCCCTATGAACACCAGAAGCAAAGGGCATTATCCTAGCAGTGCCTGGCCTTGGAATCAGACACACTCATCTTCTCCTCATATGTGTGGAGTGGTGAGTGTGTTCCACATATGCCTGGGCCCCTTCCCTGAAGCTTTTCAGATCCATTATCCCATCTGTCTGCACTGTCAGAGTGGGGCAGGGTGGGCCAGGACTATTAGCTTCATTTCACACAGGAGAAATGGAGGGTCATTGACAGGTGAGGTAATTCACCCAAAGTCATTAATAAAACCAGGCTGTCTTCCTCCAGGACCCTGAGAAACCAACTGTGACACTTTATCTGGGCTAGGTGGAGGGAAGACTCTCCCAGAATGATGGGGCAAGGCACATAGGATGCTAGTGAATGAACCAATAGCTGGACCAGCGATGTGAGTCGTGTTCTGCTGAGTTCCATAAATGTTTCTTGAGCACTCATCCTATGCTTGGCCTGGAATAAGATCCAGGAAATACAGATGTGAACAGCAAGTGTTCCCTGACCCCAAGGCATCCCAGCCCAGTGGGGAGACAGGTGCGTGGATCAATAGCTAGAACAGATAATGGTCAGTATCACCCCTAAGGCATGCATAGGGCATTCTAGAAGAACACAGGGAAGGTGCTTAGCCCAGTCTGAGCATTCTGGAAGGCTCTCTTTGGGGAGGGGGCTACCTGTACTGAACCTCTAAGGATGAGCAAGAGGCAGCCAGGAGAAGAAAGGAGGGAGGACATTCCAGCCAGAAAGGGCAGCAGGAGTGAAAGAGTGGGACATAGAAGCAGCATGGTGAAAGTGGGGAATTCTAAGCCCCTTGTAGATCGGAATTGTTAGAGCACAAAAGTATCAAGAGGGAGGGAGGTGGTGGGCGAGCAGCAACCAGACTTTACCGACTTTTGTCTGCCACGCTAAGGAACTTGGACTTAATCCTGAGTACAGGGTTTCTAAACCTTTTCTTGATGGATCCCTTGGAAATCAGATGAAGTCTATGGACCTTCTTTTAAAAACACCGCACTTAGTGTCATGCACACAAAATTACAAGGCTTGGATATCTTTGAAGCGCAGCCTAGGGAACCCTTGCTTAGGAAACAGAGATCGCTGACAAATGTTGAGCAGGAGAGTCACGTGATCAGACTTGCACTTCAGAGTGACATTCTCCTGCAACATGGAAATCAGACTGGAAAGAGAGTGAGACTGCAGGTAGGGAGACTGGCTAGAAGGGCAATCTAATAGTCGAAGCGGGGGACGGTGAGGACCTGGCAATGCCTCCTTGGAGAGAAGCTGGAGCAGGGGACATGGGCTTGGCTGCAGAGCAGACCCTTTGAGGATGGAGAACTGGTCCTGAGGGACAAGTCTAGAATGACATCTGAAGTCATCAGTGGGACAAGTAAGAGTTGGAGGTTCCCACAGATGCAGGAGGAAAAGGGTAAAAGACATGAAGAAAGGATAAAGTTAATATAAGATTAAGCTCCTGTTTTTCTCAATGATTGGTGATATGCTTGGAATTACTCATGGCTGCAAATTCTGGGAGCGATGCTTACTATATCCATTATTGTGCCAATCAGATGACATCCATAGAACTTCTGTATGCAGTGGGTATATTTTATTATTAAAAGTCAGTTTTTGACTTGGGATTTCAAAAACAAATGTAGTATTGTTAACACAGACATTTAAACTTCCAGTAATTTTTAGGGGGGAGGAAGAGTTCTTTCATGGTGCTGTGTAAAGGCTATGAAAACGTGCCATTCAGATCTCCCACCGCTGGGAGCATAATTGCTTTAAATGCTGCTCTTTGATCTTCCATCACTTTGGTGGAGAGACCATGCTGCTCTCAGCCAATGACTGTGCAGGGCAGGCCCCATTTCAGTGAGACGAGATCCTAGTGAGGAAATCCATGTTGTTACCTTCCCATTCTTCGATCCTCAGACTCATTTGCCAATTATCCCAGTAATGTCCTTTACAGTAAAGGGGCTCAGAACAGAACCATGGTTGTGTTTACTTGGCGTGTTTTTTAAGTCTCATCCAGTTTGGAAAGGTTCCTCAGTCTTTCCTTGATTTTCACGCTCTTGGTACTGTTAAAGAGGATGTTTCATTTATTTTATAGAATGACCTATACTTTGGGTTTCAACATGTCCTCAATTATACAACTTTAGCAGCAATATCACAGAAGTGATGCCGTGTAATTTTTAGTACATTCTATCAGAGAGTACATAATTAAAAATTTTCCTATCACCAATGATGTTAGTTTTCATCACTTGATCAAGAGAGTGTCTGCTAGACTTCTCTACTTATTTTTTTTTCTCTTCGTAGTTAATAAGTATTTTGTGGAGAGGTAACTTGAGTGTGTATATATATATATATATACTCCATTTCTCATAAAAATTTTAATGTATATATATATTTATTTATTTATAGAGTGTGAACTCATAGATTCCTGTTTTATTGAATAGGTTATGATTATCTATATGTAATATATAATACATATAATAAGTTTCGACCTACCATCTATCTACCTAATCTATTGATTGATCTATCTATACTGATGATCAGAGTTTCCTAAATTTGGCCATTGGGAGCGCCTTCAAACTGCCTTCTGTGTCCTTTAGATACGATTCCATCAATCTTTGAGCAATTCTTTGCTTTCTGGCACCAAAAAGACATCTCAGGCTCATTTCATTCTTTCTTTGCCCAGTACTGAAATCAGCCATTTCTCTAAGGAACTCAGCTTCTTTTTGGTATAAACTGGAATTTAGAAGCCACAACTGGTTCTCTCGGAGTGCTCACGGTTATTGAGGGGTTGATACTCTCCGGGTCTCAGTGGACAGAACTTGAAAATAGGTATATATTTATTTTTAGAAACCATGAATTCACCTTTGATTTCAGTCTAGCATCTTCTGTGCAAGTGAGAAATCTCTCTCCTCATTATCTTTATACTATTTACTTATTTGACCCATCCCTCTCTATGTAACCAATCTCCTGTCACTGTTGCTCCTGCTCCCTGGTGTGGACACTCTCATATCCCCACGTGGGCTCTGACACCTGCACTGTGTAGCAGCACCCTGCAGGGATGCTGACCTTAACCCAGGCTCCAACACTTCACAGGGGACCACCCAAACCACCCCCACTCCATGAGAATATTCTCTTCATGCTATTCAACACCCTCCTCCCCATGGACATTGTGTTTATTTTCTTTGGCTATTGTAACAAATCACCATACATTTAGTGACTTAAAAGAACATAAATTTGTTATTGTACAGTTCTGGAGGTCAGAAGTATAAAATGTATTCACAAGATCATGTTCCTTCTGGAGAGTCTAAGGAAGAATTCATTTCCTTGTTTTTTCTAGCTTCTAGAGATTATACCCATTTCTGGGTTCATGGTCTCTTTCTCCATTTTTGAAGTCAACAATGTAACATTCTCTCTCTTCTCTGACCTCTGCTGCTGTCTTCACATCATCTGTGAAGTCCTTTTTAGCACATAGTAGCATAACCTATTCATGGGTTCTGGAGATTAGGATGTAGACATTTTCGGAGGGGCTATAATTCATCTTACTTCAGGTCCTTTTCAGTGCCACTTAATGATTTGGGAGTGAGTCATTCAAGGAGGAAAGGGAAGAGAAAATAAGGGGAAGAGACAGAGGAAGAGCAGATTATTTCAACTGTATTTGTAGATAATACTGGGAGGATTCATATGACCCAATACCTCATAGTTTATGTCAGGGCCAAGACCCGAATACAGATATCTTGATTCCTAAGACATTTAGACTTCTTTTTCTCCTCAGTGTGTCCTGGGTTGTCACTTTCCAAATTACATTCCCTTACGTGACCCTGCAGATCACTAGAGAGCTGGGCACTTTCTACCATAATCATAGATCCTGACTGTATTTTCCTAGGTTTATCAGGCAGGCATAGTTGCACCCCATCATTTGAGTGTTCAGTTGTTGTATTGTGGTGATGGACAATAGTTATTCTGGAGGAAAAAATCATCTTTCATTATTATTATTATTAATTATTATTATTTTTAAAGATTTTATTTATTGATTCGTAAGAGACACAGAGAGAAAGGCAGAGACATAGGCAGAGGAAGAAGTGGGTTCCCCGCAAGGAGCCTGATGGGGGACTCGATCCCAGGAACCCGGGATCATCATCTGAGCCAATGGCAGATGCTCAATCACTGAGCCTTCCAGGCATCCCTCATCTCTAATTATTGACACGCTTCTGCTGACCTTATCCAGACCCCAGCAGGAGAAGGAAGTGACACCTGCCACTATCTCAGTAATCAAGCTATGATGTTTTTTCAAAACCTCTGTGGGGGCAGAAGAGAGGTTAGAGTATAGAAATAAACAGTTGGTTCACATTCTATAACTATTTCCTTGCAGAGATAGTATAAGCAAAATCCACAGCACCAGACATATTAGCCCAAATAAACAAAACACCAGCTTCTCCAGTGCCTCCATGGGGTCCTTGTCGATCCACCCCACTGGCCACATTAAGAAAATCAATGTTATCACAGTATGTCAGCTCTTGTATCCTGAGGATACTCACCCCATCTGCTGTGCTGGAATCCTGAGATGTTCTCAGCATCAGGGATCTCTGTGGCTGGAATGAGACTCTCTGTCATTTGGTTTCACTAGGAAGGAAGTGATTGGCTAAGAAAAGAAATGAGATGTATGAGATACAAGATACTTCTCAGAAATTGTCCAGAAAAAAAAAAAGCCTCTTTTCCTATAAACATGTAATCTCTTGTCCCCCCCCCCCCCGCCTTACAGAAGTGTTCTTGATACTTTGGGGGGATTGCATTTATAATTTAAGCTTTTATCTACACATCTCACCCACTCATTCAGTGATGTTTATGAAAGATTATCTCTAAGCCAGGCACTGTGCATGGGATCGAGGGCTGTGAGGTAAGCTGGACTCAGATCTTCTTTCCAGGAGCTCACAGAGCTCGGTTATGGAGAACCTTGGTGGGCTAATCTAAATGTCTGGTGCCCCTGCACATGCTGAGCTGAATTCAGAATTCTGGGCACATGGCTGATAGACCATAAATATTTGTTGAATGCAAAGGCGCTGCTTTTGCCATGAGGACCCAGAGTCCACATGGCTGCTATTATGTTCATTTTGGCAGATGGTAACACAGGCTCAGAGAGAATATGACTGGCCTACAGTAGCACAGTCAGTAGACAGCAGAATCAGGATTTGAACCCACATTCTCCGACTCCTGTCCTATCTCGTTGAGTGTGTGTCCCAGACTCACACACATTGAGGCTTGTTAAAAGGTAGCAGGGTGAGTTCACAGGCATAGCTGCTGATGGTGTGGTTTTCAACCCGCTAGACATGTGGATTACTCTCAGCTCGCTCCTTTCTGGGCATCCTGGAATTTATGGAGGTTTCTGCTCCTTCTCCTAACCCAAGCCTCCTGCTCTCACCTTGACATGCTCTCCTAACATCATGGTGAAGATTTCTCTCCTTCTGGTGGAACACTTCTTTATCCCCACTTCCCCACCAGGGTACAGCCTTGGGGAGCACCCCAGATCCTCTTTCCCTTGTCAGCTGAGCCCCTTAGGGCTGGGCTCTCTTGTCTGTAGGGACTATCACTGCAGAGTGGAGGTTTTTAAATGTATTTGAAAACATGGGTGGGGCCCTTTGTTCAAACAAAAGCTTCTGTGGAAACCCAGAATGTGAAATGGCTCTAACAAAGGTGGTGGTCTAGTGGGTACGGGTTGGGGGCCTGAAGCTGGGTCCCTCTCCTGCTTTCTTCCTGCTCTCCTCTCTCCTGGAGGGGGTCTTGGGGTCTTTGGAGCTCTATCACCAGGTTTGAAGACACTGGTTCCGTGAATACAATCCCATCCCAGGGCAGGACTGTGAACTCAGCATCTTGCTTGTGATCTGAGGGAGTTGGGAGCAGCAGAGTAGGGCTACGGGAGACCCAGGCCATGTGTTTGAAGATCCCTGCACCAGTCTCTAAGGGAGACACATATGCATTTTCCTTACTTCTGCATCTCCCTTCTTCCCTGTGACCTTTCCCCTTAAGGTGTTCAGACTTCTGACATGTCACCTGACTGGTGACCAGTAGAGACAAATCCAGACACTTCTCTGCCCCATCCCTTTCCAGCTTGATGGACCTGCTTCCCTTTGATACCACTGTGCCCTGTCCCAGATTTCTGTCCTTAACCACTGAACTTGCTTGCTTTTGGCTTGATGGTGGATACTTGGCTCTTTCTCGGTTATGCACTCCCCAAACTTGGCCATCTCAAATAAGAGACTCTGTTTTATTTCTGGCCACGTGGCTCCAAATCCCACCCCACCTCACATTGTTTAACACAAAAGGAAACCCATTCTTCCCAGTTCAGCTCTGAAGAAGGTTGGAATTGTCAAAAGGGAGCTCTACTAAGATGCTATGGCAAAACAAAATGGAAACAAAGAAATCACAGCAGCACAAAATGATTGACTTCTGCAAACTCAAATTCCTTATTCTAATTCTTCCCACAGAGTAGTTTGGCTGGTGCCAATTCTGGGCAGGCTGCCCTGGGCACCTTCCCCCACTCCCTGCTCAATCCTGAGATGGTTTGGGCATTGCTAGGAGACTTGGTGGCATTCTCTTCTGGAAGTGATTTCTTCATCTTCTTTCTCCTCTAGCCCCAGGTCAGCACCCCCTGGCCCTGGGTCAAGTTGCCTGTAGGCTCAAAGTTGCCCTGGTCTCCCTGGACCCCTGTCCCTGGAAAGCATCTTCCTTCTGGGGCTCCAAGTAGTCCTCTCCTGGCTGCTGTCAACTGTAGTTTTCCCTCCACCCTCTTGGTGGGTAGGTGGTCTCCCTGTATCCTTGTGGTCATTCTTCTCTCCACTCCTTTTTGCTATAAAAGTTTCTCCTTTAAAGACCATTCGCTTATAGGCTTGATGGGCTGTTTTAACCTTCTTGGTCTGTATTTTTTATTTTAAAAACATTTTACTCCCCTTTCAAACAAAAAAAAATAACACATTATTTTAGAATTAGGTCATACAAAATAAAGTCAAGTGCATTTTATTTTAAAAATCAGTAAATAAAAAATAACATTTGATCACCTTGAAGCAAAGGATGCTGCTTCTCTCTGGTATACCCTTTCTCCGTGCTCGTATGCATAAGTACACAAATAAGAATCTTTTTCTAAAAATCTAGGATTATACTCTGCCTTTTCCTTAACTTGCTTCTTTTCACTTAATTTTTCTTGCTTTGTATTGTTGATATGTTGGTAGACCTCGGTTCCCTCACGGTGTTCTAGACCAGAAGTTCCCAGTCATGCTTCTGCAGAACATGGGGTTTTCCTCAGTTGAATCAAGATACTGAGCTGTTGAAACCCAGTAATAGTCAGTTTTTTATTCAGTTTGTAGAAAATTAAATGAATAAGTATAATTTTCACCGTTTTGATGTATTGCCATGACTTTTTATTAAAACATTGGCTCTACTACCAGTTGGACACTGCCATATTCTTATCCCAAAGGATTTCTAGATTAACACAAACTTCTACTTAGTTACCTTCAGTTTAATCTGCCAATATCTCATGAGGTCATGCCAAGAGCCCTGTGACCTCCAGGGTCCTTGCTATCTTCCCACACTTGAGATGTGCTGTGGGTCTAGAATGCAATTTTGACCTAAAGCCGCAGTTTTAACTTGATCTAGCCATCAGGGAGTATGTGCCATGTCAGAAGAGGTGGGAGGACAAGGTGCTGTGTACAAGCACTCACCCAACTCTGTGGAGGGATGTCTCCAGAGAAGTGAGACACCAAGAAGGGGAGGTATTTCTCCACCTGCAGCACAGAGCTAAGTCCAGGAGTCCAGATGAGCAGGGAACCCTGGGAGAAGTGGTAGTGCTGAAGCATATCAGCTAAGGGAGTCTCTGAAGGGCAGCAGAGGGCATGGGATCCAGGAGAGCATTGGGTTGTTTCCTTGGAGGGAGTGATGGTAGAGTTCCAGGCAAGGGACTGGATTGAAGTAGCTATGCAAGAACATGGGAGATTTCCTTTTGGGTCCTCCAGAAAGATCCTGGAGGGTATAAAAACTTTGAGGGGAGGGCACCTGGGTGTCTCAGTGGTTAAGCATCTGTCTTCAGCTCAGGTCATGATCCTGGGGTCCTGGGATCAAGTCCCACATTGGCCTCCCTGCATGGAGCCTGCTTCTCCCTCTACCTGTGTCTCTGCCTCTCTCTCTCTGTGTGTCTCTCATGAATAAATAAATAAAATCTTAAATAAAAAACTTTGAGGGGAAGCTGAGGTCTTGCAAGGGTGCTGTTTATCATGTGGCGACTTATTGGCACTTACGTGCCATGGGAGAGATTTGCATCAGGGACAGGAAATCTAACTTGGAGTGGCATAAGCCAAAAGGAAAGAGCAAAGACCCTTTATAGCCACTGCCTGTAGGAGCTCAGGTAACATCATCATCACCTGGCCTTTTCTCAGTTTCTTTTTCATCTGCGTTGGCTCTGTGCCCACCTGAGCCAGGCTCTCCTTTCGCCTTAGAGATGATGGCAGGAGCTCCAGACTTGACATCTTCCTGCTTCAAGCCCAGTGGGAGGGCATCTGCTACTCTCCCATCCAGCCCAGTACCCCCTTCACTAAATTGATCAGTGATGGATTCACTCACCAGGGGGCAGCTCATGCTGACTGCGTTAGGTCTGGGCCATGCGTTCCTCTCCTGGACGCTGGCATGGGCCAACCCATCCCAAACTGCCAGGCTGGTGAGGGGTGAGTCCACGAGAAAAATAGAGAATCCTAAGGAGTGTGTGTGAAGAGCAGATACTTAGAGGCCAAAAAACAATGCCCTAAAGTTTTAAGTAAATATTTAAGTTGCATGTCTCTGAGAAACTCAGGAAGAAGAGAAATCGAGGGCGGGTGAGGTAACCATTTTTATATGCATGGAAGTCTTTTCAAGGAAGCTCGCAGAGGTTTATTCTAGTGGTTCGAGAGGATACAGTGGCCCCAGTGCATTCTGAGCCTCCATCTCTGGGAGTGGAACCAATATTCCTTACAGTTAAATTCCATATCTCCACAACAGTCACCGGTTGTGTGAAATATTTTTGCATAATGCATACTCATGGTTTCCTCACCAGAGACAAACATGGTGAAGTGGGTAATGTCTAGCAGGGCTTAGACACAGCAATCCTTTTCAGCCATGAAGATTTATGAGAAACAGAAAACAAGTTGGCTGAGTCTTCTGGGCGCATATGTGTGTGTTGCACGTGTGTGTACGTGTGTGTGGGGGGCATGTGCATGCCTCTGCACTGGGGGGAAGGTAAGGGAGAGAAATGGAATGAAAGTTGCCACGGAGATCTAGAGTTGCTCATCCCCCATCCTGATCATAAAGAGGGGCTGGTGTTTGGACGAGTGATGGATTTGCCTTGAGCCTCTCATAGCAGAGGAGCACAGCAGGACCAATCAGTGCAGTGTGCTCACAGTGGAAGCAGCTGGGGCAGGGGACCTTGGCCCTTCTTCCCGGTCTGGAAGTCCAACTGGCCTCCTCCTCCTCCGGTTTCTGCAGAAAATCTCTGTGAGGCTATGGAAGCTGTCACACACAGCTCCCTCCTGAGTGGGGAAATGAGGCACAGTAACAGGTTTGATACTCCTCTTTTCTCCTATCAGGCAACCTTTCTGATCCCCCCAGGGCTCACTGTTCTCTCTCTCTCTCTCTCTCTCTCTCAGTTTCTCTCTCCCTCTCTCTGTCTCTCTTTCAATCTCCTCAAATCCCCTGTATTAAATTACTGTTGAAATGTTTCGAACTCTCAGCACCAGGATCATATGACAGAATGCATGGGGGTTTGCTTTTTAATCTTGCCCAAGAGAGAGAAATGAAAATGACTTGCAGGATTTTGACACAATGATCAGACAAAAAAGATTTTTATCCCCCACCCCTCGAATAAATAGGAACTTGTCAGATGCCATTATCAAATCATATAGATCAGAATTCGTCTCAGTTTTTTTTTTTTTTTTTTTTTTTGGTGGGCCTAGAAGCAATAAAGAGTTATAACTGCATTCCAAGTTATGTTTGGATTATTGACGACTGCATGACCAAAGATTTGTCTGTCCTGAAGGCTGATGGAATTTGAGCTGATTTATCTCCTAGAGCTGGAGGCCTGATCCCTCATTGAGCCATAAAACACCGCAGTGAGCTCTGCCCCTGACCACTTTGAACCACTGGACCTGGATTTTCTGAAATGACCAGCTCTGAGGCTAAACTCTCAAGATTCAGAGAGGTAGGGGAGGCACGGGGATGAACTCATTCTCCACTCCTGGTTTTCATTTGCATGGGAAAAAAAAAAAAGAATCTATTCTAATAAAGACCTCCGCCAGCGCTGAGCGATGTTCAGGAATTATTTCCTGCCGCTGTTCCTCCATTAAATAAATAAATTGCTGTTGCCTTTGATTTGTCATCGGGGGACTTTGACAGATCTCGGATGGGTGACTTCAGGTTTAAAGACTTATTTGGGTTAGTTTGGCTTTGGGTGACATGGCCACAAAGACGATGATAAGTAAAAAGTCTAGTTTCTTGACCCTCAGGTGAAGAAGGGAATCCGGACCACCCACTGCCCCCTCCTCCCCCACCAGTCCATCATTTCCTTGGTTCTTTTCTAATGAAGACAGATGCCAGGCAACTCTGGTTTATCCAGCTACTCAAAGGTGTAACTGACTTCCCAATTTATTAACAATGGTGATTCATTACCATGACAATTGGGAAAAACTGATTACCTTTGAATTTCTGATGAGGTAATCCTGCCTCTCTCAAGCCCTGTAATGAATCACCATATTCCCTCCCTCCTCTGACCTAATTTTCCAAATCATGTACCTGTATAAAATATTGTGCAGAGGCGTGCATCTATTTATCTTATAGGAGTTCTCTCCTTCTGAATTCAAGGGAGAAGACAACCCCTCCAACTGGGAGGGAAGATTCATGAATGTTCTGGGTATGGAATTCACCAGAGTCCAATCTCTTGGATAATCAATCTGCACTGTGACGAGTCTGGGAACATCCATTTCCCTCCTGCTGGCCGGGACGCTGGAGTCTGGACCTGATGGAAGTGGAGAAATCTATAGGGACAACATGATTCCCCTTCTCTCTGTTGAAAGACAATACCTGAACCTTAGTCTTAAAAAGCTGGGGTTTCTTGTGATAATTCTTCAAGCTCTATGATGTCTTACACAAGAAGACTTGATGGTCTCACAGTTGTTAGCTGAAGTAAATGGTGCCCTTGACTCATGGGTCTCAGGATCAAGGGTCAGTTACAGAAATTGATATTTGCAAGCTAGTTCTCCCTTAATCATTGAGTCTCCCAGACACAGGAATCTTCCCCATGGTGCCAAGTGAGTCTTTGACTAACCAGGCTGTGTTGTCAGGAACATGTAGCTATAGGGTGCAGGAGGAGGACAAACCACCACCCACTTTCTCCTAATCACTTATTAACAAACTCTTTTTATCTTTCTTTCAGCTATGAGAAGCATCCTTAACTCCGTCTCTCTGTTTTTAGATCCCTCATTAAAAACACTCTACTAAGAGTGCCTGGGTAGCATCATTTGGTTAAGTGTCTGACTCTTGGTTTTGGCTCAGATCATGATCTTTTTTTTTTTTTTCAGATCATGAGCTTAGTGTCATGATATTGAGCCCCTTATCTGGGCTCTGCACTGGGCATGGAGCCTGCTTAAAATTTTCTTTTCTTCTGCCCCTCTCGCTCTTGCTTTCTCAGTCTCTCTCAAAAGAACAAAATAAAACAAAACCCAACCACTCTACTATTTTTCTTGCTATAGGAGCACTCACCTCTTAGTTAATGTATGGCTATACGGGCAAGGAGGCACATCTCCTGGATACATACACTGGGTAGTTTGATTCCCTTTAATACATACTTGCTGAATGTCCACTATGCTGGGTGCTGAGAACAACCAAAGATAAATGGGGCACACAATGGATGCCTCCAGAAATTCTCTTTCACTGAGAAGATCAGTGTCAGTGTGGTCCAGATCAGCACATTCCAATGGCATTTTCATATTTGTCCAGGCTTCTAGTCTAATCAACTTTCTGGGTTTGGAATTTCCCAAAAGCAGATCCAGGGATAAAGTCTTGGTTGGATGTGGCTGTTTAGGAGGCTTAAATGGGGAAGTGGAAGAAGTGGGCAAGGAAGGGACAGAACCAGTAAAGCATGTGTTGGTAAAGAAGGACTTAAGTCCATGAGGTAAACTCTGCAAAACTGTGGGGAACATGCCTGAGAATTGACCCAGGGGACATGGGTAGGCTGGTCATTTATCTACTGAACCCCTTAGTGGGGTGTAGCTTCCTTCTTTTCAGGCTGTACTTGAGTCAGCCGAGCAAACTCTGTGGTGCCAGCGAAAGAACCCTGGGAGGAGGGGAGGAGAAGAGTGGGCAAGAGAGAGAGGGTAACTGACTACCATAGCTATGGTGGGACTGTGGGGTTGTGGGATGGTGGCTCTATAGTGGCTCATATAAAAGGAGGAGAGTCGATGTGAGCTGGTTATTTTCAAATCAAACAGGCAATACTCTAGCCTGGGCTCAGAGAGATCCAGAACTGGGGCTGGTGGAAAGCAAGTAAATCTGCTCCCCTTGCCTGTTCTTTGAAAAGCAATCCTTCTTTTCCTACTGAGTCCATCTCTTCTCTGACCTGGTAGAAGGCCTTCTAACTGTATGTCCTTATCTAAAACTCAGATTATCCAGTCAGGATCTTTTGGGAATTTACATGGGTATGTGAAGACAGTTTATCTCTTAAGGGTCATTTAAGTCTGGGTAGATGGTGATTTTTTTTCCTATCATATTTAAAAATAAATCCAATATACTGGACAGTACAGCATTAAAAGGAGGGAAGGAGAGAGAAAATGAGAGAGAGAATTGGGACATATCATTTGAAAAATATAATCAAAGTCTCAAGTCCTCATGAAGGCTCCTCTGATCCTTCACTCCTACCTCAAGCTGGTAGAGGTTGCCTTCCTCAGATGGCCAATAGCACCATGTTAATAAATCTATGCTTCTACCGGTCATATTATATTGTAGTTGTCCAAGTGCCTAGAGCAGCCTGTCACTCAGATGTTAATGTTGTTCCTTGAGTGGACGAGGGGCCACGTTGTCACTTTTCTGGTTATCCTTTCATTGGATTGAAGGAAAAGTGCACTTCTTGGAGGTTACTAGATGCTACAGCGTCCTCATTGCTTTTTATTATCTTTCTTCATTGTGGTATTTCACATCACATGGGATGAGAGAACCTTGCTGTAGGCCCAAGGATGGTTGGGTTGAGTCATCAAATGGAAGCTCTTCTGAGTGGCTCTTTGTAGAATTACTTCATTCAATAGGCTTTTCTAAAGGAACAGATAAAAGGGAGACACAACTTCTGATGTCAGCTAGAGGTAGTCTATCCATTGAGAGTTGAGAGGTAGGAGGTTGAGACTTTTCTGCTACATTGATCTTCTTCAGTTAAGTTACCATTATGGTTAAGAAGGATTTTGATTCGGTCAGGAATGATGACTCATACAGAGAAGTATAAACAGAACATTAGGAGAGTCTAGGAATTCAAGTAGTTTCAAGATTTTTTTGAGTACATACTATGTGCTTAAATATCCTTAGTTGATGTGGGGAGTTCAAGAAATATTAGAACATAGTTCTGGAGAAAATGGAAAACATTGGACTGAATATGAAGGGGTTAGATGCCAAGCATAGCCTTGTTACTAAGGACATCACTTTTAAAGAAGTTACTTACCACTTCTATCCTTTAATTTACTCATTCCAATCATATTGAATAAGAGTCTAGTCTTTTCTGAGAGCAGGTAAACATCTAACAAGAAAGTGCATGTAGAAGGACTGCTAGAAATATGGCTGGTTAGATCACGTGAACCATTATTAAGGGGATCTCAAATCTGAAGAACACTTGCTACATGCAAAGCACCCAGGATATGTGAGCAAAAATGAATGAAACATAGTCTGTCTTCTGCAATGGGGGTTCTAAATCTTAAATCCTGGAAGTAGTAGACTGGTTTGTTTGTTCGTTTATTTATTTAACAGATATTTGTTGAGCACCTACTATACGTTGAGTGCTGTCCTGAGAGCTGGAATAATAGCAGTGAATATAAACACACAGAATCCTCATCCACATGGAGCTTCTGTTCTTGAAGTACAAGATGCAAGGGAGTACATGCATCTTGAGTACAGATGCAAGGGAGGGTACCAAGAAGAAACAGGGAGTGATGCCTGTGGACTGCAGACCAAAGACCTTAGCCTCATGTTCATCATTTGAAAACAGGGATCATGAGATGGAGTGGCTGCTTCAAAATTTTAGTTGAGGCAAGAAAGTAGGACTATTGCCTTTTTCTTTCTTCTTACTCATGGTCCCTATTTTCAAAGACCTAATCATTTTGAAAAGACCATATGTGACAAACACATGTCCTCTCAGTGTCCCAAATATGAAAAACCATGCCAGAAATTTCTTTTAGATTTAAGTATCTGGGACACCTGGGTGGCTCAGTGGTTGAGCGTCTGCCTTTGGTCCTGATCCTGGGATCCGGGATAGAGTTCCATATCGGGCTTCCTGCATGAAGCCTGCTTCTCCCTCTGCCTGTGTCTCTGCCTCTCTCTCTCTCTCTCTCTGTCTCTCATGAGTAACTAAAATCTTTTTAAAAAAAGATTTAAGTATCAGTGGCATGTTTGTTTCTCTTGAAGTGAATTTATTTTCTCTTACACAATGTGAATTTTGTAACTAATCATTTCTTATTTCACTTTGCCTGCTTGGAAGCTCAGGGCTGAGATTGTAGCTCAAAATTCATCACTAGAGATTTCTCTTATGAATATAAATATGTATGTTCTACCTATCTACCAGCCTTAGCTTCCTAGTCTATTTATATCTTCCCTAACCACTCCTTACAATCCTTTTCTACATTATCATGTTGTATGTATTTTCTTATGCTGCCTCTAATCCTGGGTGGAATAGATTAAGGGTATAGATTTTAGCTGAAGAAAGAAATACAAACCAAAATCTCTAAGCCTGGAGTCTTATCAGTTATCAGTTCTGACTGGCATGTCCTCTTTTGATGTTTCCCTTGCTAATCTTGAAAGGTGGGATGCTAAAATGAGCCTTTCTTGGTGTGAGGGGCTAAGGAGAGCTTCAGCCAACCTACGGTGCGGTGTGATGGGGTGTGCACCAGAGAAGTTCTGACAATGTGTTGTATGTAGCCTGCCTATTACCTCAGCACTTAACACAATTCACATATATTATGTTTCTTGGCTTGTTTCTTGCTTTTCCCCCTGCATCTTTCCCATTAGAACGTAAGCTCCTGGAGGGCAGGGAGGCTCTCTCATGTTCACCAGTGTCTATCCAGGACTGTGCACTTTGCTTCACTCTCTACTTGGGCTCAACAAAAATGGGTCCAGTGAATGAACAGACTATACACTGATCTAATTGACAGTTAAATCTCAGAGACTGAGCTCCAGAAAGTTCACAGACAGAGTAGAGCAGCCAAAGGAGGTGGAGAGGGCTTTCTACTAGTGGCACCTGAGCTGGGATCTGTGCAGGAGGCTTTGCAGGCTAGTGGTCTGCCCCTGGCCAGGAAGTCTGATGGGGATGTCACCTCCAGACTCACCCCCACTGCAGGAAAATAAGCTGCTCAGGAAGGCCAACAGATGGTATCCTGGCATGCTCGTCTTCCTGCTAGAGGCATGACTCTGTGGGCTCTGGTACTTTAAAGTGGATTTCCCTCCCTCCTTCCCTCTCTCAGTCCTTCCCTTCTTCCTTCCTTTCTTCTGTCCTCCCTCCCTTCCTCCTTTTCTTCCTAACAAAAAAATCTTGAGCACTCCCAAACTCTGGAACCTCTCCCTCCTCTATTAGTTTCCTATTGCTGTGTAACAAATTGCCACAATTTCAGTGGCTTAAAACAACACACATTCATTATTTCACAGTTTCTGTAGCTCAGAACAGCACAGCTGGGTTCTTACTTAGGGTCTGGCCAGACAGAAATCAAGGTGCCAGCTGGAGCTGTGGTCCCATCTGAGGCTCAGGGTTTCCTTCCAAGCTCACTTGTTGTTGGCAAAATTTCATTTCTTGTGGCTGTAGGACTGAGAGCCCTGCTTTCTTCCTGGCTGGCAGCCAGGGGCTGTTCTTAGTGCCTCAAAGCTGCCTGCTGTCTCCTGTCATGTGACTCTCTCCACAGTGAGGCACTTTGTCCCTTTAAGGCCAGCAGGAGACTCTCTCCTGTCTAGAATCACTCTGACCTTTCTGAAGGGGTCTACTGGTTAGGTCAGGACACTAGGGATAATCTCTTTGATTAAATCAAAGTCAACTGATTCATGACTTATTTATAAATATCTGAAGAATATCTTCCTCCGTATCATGTAACATAGTCATAGGAGTCATGTCCCATTATACCCACAAGCCCAACTCACCCTCAAGGAGAGGTAATGACACAAGGCATGTATACCAGTTGGATGGAATTTTGGGGACCATCTTAGAGTTCTGTCTACCACCTCTCCCTTCTCTAGCCTTTCCTTAAGATCAAAAAAGGATTTTGTCCGAAAATGGTGTTGTCTGTCTCTTAGGAAAAGAGGAGAGTTGTTGTCATGGGACAGAAGTTCTTAACCAGGCTGATTTGGGTCCCAGAGAACATTTAGCAACGTCTGGAGATATTTTTGGTTGTCACAATAGGGGTGAGGGGGTAGGTGCTTCTGTCTGGCGTAAGAGAGTAGAGGCCACAGACTTTGCTAAATACCCTACAATGCACAGGACTGCTGCCCCCTCCCAACACTGACTGATGGATTATCTGGTCCCAAAGGTCACTAGTACCGAGGCTAAGAAATTCGAGCATAGGGGATGAAGGAATGAAGTTTCTGTGCTGGAATGGGGGAGTGAAGTGGGTAGGGCTAGTGTAGCCATAGGAAATGGAAATCAAGCCTTTTAGAAGTGAATGGACATGAACACCTTCATGGATGGGTTGTGATACAGGATCTATATTCCATCAGACATGGAACAGGTGCAGGAAGGACCAGGATACCTGAAGAAAGTCAGAAATTCTGAAACCTGCAGTTTCTTAGCATATTTAGGATTTGAGCCCAGGGGACTTTCTGCAGGGAGGAGATAGAAAATCAACTATCTTAGTAGAGTTAAAGCATCAGGCTAGAAACAAATAAGAACAACTTACTGTGATCAAATGAAAATGTACTTTATCCAACAACCTTGCGATTTACTCACAACTCTTTTCTAGACATTCCTTATTAGACTTTTGGGGTTAGAAGGGACGTCTAGGGCTGAGGCTGCAAATCCCAATGTCCACAGGCATCAGGTAGATGAAGTAAAGGAGTCAGGGCCTGAGATGTGCAACTTGTATCCTCTCCTTCATACTGCAGGAATAACGGTCCAGGATTGCATGCCTGATTTTTCAAGTGAAGCTGGAAAGTCAGATTTTTATTTAAAATCTCTCAGTTTTCAAATGTTGGCAATGGATTTCTCCATCGTCATCATCTTCACCATCATGGTTCAGGCCAGCACCCCAGGTCACCTCCAGCACGATGGGTTGCTGACCCCTGGACTACTGCTCTGTAGCCTAATTCTTGTCAGCCAGCAACAGCCTGTGGTTCTGGTAATGAGAATCCAAGTTATAGTGGCTTTGACCAATTGGGGATTAATTTCTCACACACAAAAAAGCTCAGGGATGGGTAATCCAGGGCTGATATGGCGGTGCTCCAAATTGGTTCACCAAGTACCCAAACACCTTGGTTTTGCAAGAGAACATGGATTTACAGTCATTGCTCCAGTGCTAATGATTGCCTCACTGACAATAAAATTCTATGACCACGTGTATGCATGTTCCAGCAGTGACAACTATGCCATGACTGGTACCTGGTTAACACCAACTCCAGGATGCATCTTGTATTACTCTGGTTACATTGTGGGGGGAAAACTCTGTCTTAGAATCAACAAAGCATGTGGTTTTATCTGGGCTCAGCTCTAGGGATGAATCTACTCAGAGACTCTGTGTGCTGATCCCCATCCTCGCTACTCATCTGTCTTTTTCTGCATTGGTTTCTCTCTTTCAATGATATTCTGAGTGGCCCAGTCTCAGTTCTGGGTTTCAGCTGGCTCTGGGTATCTGCAGTGAGGACTCAAGGACGGGACAATGATTTCTCCTGTGTCAACTTTGTCAGAGAGCTGTCCTTGCCAAGGTTCACCTTCCTCATTTATGAAATGGTAATAATCGTGTCTTCTTCCTGGTGTTAGTCTGTGTGTATGGAGTTAAATATATATAAAGTTCCTAGCACAGTATTTGACATACTAGTAGCTTAATAAACATTAGCTTCCTCTTCCCTTTACAGAACTCACTCACCTATAAGCCATTTTCTATTCCTTGACTCACTGGGGAAAAGCCCAACAACTGACAATGTGAGGGCTGTGGTCTCTGATCTGGGCTCTTCTGTCCTTTCCAAGTCAGGGTCTCTTATGCCTGCTCATTAGGGTCTAACTGGAGCTTTACCTTTCTGTCTTAAGATATATCTCTAGTTCGTCTCCCATTAAAATGTCCCTTTCTCCTAGATAACATCACAGAATTGCCACCAGGCACATATGCCTTAGAATGAGTGAGAAGAGATCTGAAGAGACAGGGCCTAGAGATCATCAGAAAACTGAAGGTGGAAAGAGGATGGAGGAAGAAGGAGGGTGGACATTGGAGAAGCTAAGAAGGTCCCTATTTACCCAGTGAGTTTCACAATTGGTTGTTGTCTATGGTGGCAGACGGTCTCACTGCAGATTTATGTTTCTTAATACCTTAACCCCCTGTCTCCTCTTCTAGTATTTCTTCCTTCCTGCTCTCCTTAGGGCTATTTTGTTCTTTTTCCAATTTCTTTCTTTAAGATTTTATTTATTTATTTATTCATGAGAGACACCCAGAGAGAGAGGCAGAAGTAGGCTCCCTGTGGGGAACCTGATTCGGGCCTTGATCCCGTGACCTGGGATCATGCCCTGAGCTGAAGGCAGACGCTCAACTATTGAGCCACCCTTTTTTCAAATTTCTTGAAGTGACAGCTCTGTTCTTTATTTTTCTCATGCTATGCATTGACCTTTGAGAGGAGCTTTGTTTTGCACCCCACCTGCTGTGATTATCCTTTTAGTTTCAATATTTTCTTAAAACTGTGTAATTGTAGCTTTATTGTGTTTCTTTCCTTTTTCTTTGTTTCTTCCTTCGATTCTTTCTTCTCTTTGTTCATATCACTATGGTCCTTTCTTCCCTACCCACCCCCACCCCTAACACCTAAGATTTGCAGATATCACAGAAATCACAAAAGGCAGCAAGCATCCTGACTCTACCAGAGGCACAAGACCCGTGTTCATGTCCCCAGATACTCCAGTCATCAGAGCCTGCGTAGAAGATAAAGTGAATACTCCACGACCACACACATCTATCACTGAGCCAAAGTGAGGACCCAGCACATGCCAGCCGGGTAGCCACAGTTTGTCATTGTGGTTACCTACAGGAAATACTCATTTTTCATGATCATTTTCACTTATCAAGTTGAAAATCTGTGTACATTAGACAGTGAAGAAGACAGAAATACCCCTTGCTCTTATAGAGCTGTCAGTCTAGTAGGGAAGATGCACATTAAGCAAGAGATCACCCAGGAAGAGTGGGGGAGAAAGTGCTGGCTGAGAAGGCCACAGCTCTGCCAGGGCTTAAAATAAAGAAGTCCATTTTGTGAGTGAATGGTATCCCTGGGAGTGGAATCCCTGGGAGTGACCTTGAGTTGGGAGGTGAGGACCGAAACCACAGAGACCTGAGTGATACAGAGCTGGGGAAGATGAGGGAGGTGGATGGGCAGAGGCAGTATGGGCAAAGGCCCTGGGGCTGGAGCCCCAGCTTAGAAAGGGAGGGTGGCATGGTGGAGCTGCAGCAGTGGGCTGGGACCAGGCTCATGGATGGCCTTGATTAGATCGGCATTTTGAAGCTTCTGTTTTTAAGAAAGGCTTGGATCAGGTCTGTTCCTAGATGTGCTTTCTAGCTGCTGAACTGGGAACACATTAGTAGGGATGCATGTGGGTGCAGGAGGCCAGAGGGCAGGGTTCTATGGGTCTGGGGGAGACTAGAGTAGCTTGGATTGGGTGGCCCAGCAAGAGTGGATGGACCTAGGGCCTGGTATGCGGAAGGAGAGGATGGCAACCTCCTAGTGTGGCGGACAGTCTGGAGTGTAGAGCAGCAGTGCTGCTACTGCCAGGCCTGGGGGCTTGCCAGGCCCGGTGGAAGTGGGTTTCCCTTGGTGGTTATCTCTCTCCATCTCCATTGTCTGGTCTCTCCTCACTGTTTTGAAACGCAGTTCCATGCGAGCTGATTTGATGCGTGTTTCTGAGTCGGAGGGTTTGGTTTTAGTTGAGGTAGTGGCACCCCCACCCTTAGCAACCCCCCTGCAAAGTCAAGTGGAACCAGATGTCTAACAAGCTCCTGGCACCGAAAGGCTCATTTAAGACTAGATCAAGGGCCAGAGTGATTCCGGTGAGGGATGGGGGTTTTGAAGTGCTGGCCACATGAGATGATGTTTAGAAAGTCTCTTGTCACACCGTGTTGAACTGCTTAAGAGAAAGGCTTCCCTCCTAGCCTTATCTTTGTTATGACTGCAGCGGCAGCAGGAGGGCGGCAGGGACCTAACTGGCTGCATTCGTGGAAAGAGAATGCAGAATGTGGGGTGGTGGCCACAACAGGGACGGGCCAGGGCTCCATTTGTGGGAAGGGGTTGGGGGCAGCCCCTTAGAGGAGGAGTGGCCTGCTGCCTCTGAGGGGAGCAGTGGAGGCCATCCAGACCTGGGCTGAGTAGGCTAGGGCAGGGTCTACCAAGCAGTGGGATGTGCAGCACATTAACCATGGCTTCTGTATCTGTGTTCTGATGCTTTGGCATCTTGGGACCTTGGTGACTTTGGAGGGACTTCCCTCTGGGGTTAGCCAATTCCTAGAGATAATAAACAACTCACCTGGCACACACTTTTTAAATACAAATCAACCAGTCCAGAGTCCACACCTTCAACTACCTCCTTTATCAGGCTCTGACACTCAGACTACTATTCACCACCACTACTCACTCCAGGGCCAGGTACCAGATAACTGGGGCCAGCCCTGCCCCACCCAGGGGTCCCTGAGATCATCCAGACTAGCCTATCTCAAATATGACTACCCTGCCTCATCCCTGCCTTCCTGTGGAAAACACAGTCACAGCACTTGTCCACAGTTCCTCCCACTCCTTCTGCCTCCTGACCCACCCCACTGCTTCTCTGTGTGGTCCCTCAAGGCCTGTGCGCCCGTCTCACTTGGGAACAGTGAGTTACCAATTGTATTTTCAATGGCAGTTGTCTCCTGATCTGTTGGCTTCACTACGTAAAAGGTTCTGTTAGAACTTTTTTCTTGTATTTTATTTTTTTAAGTTTTATTTTACTTAAATTCAGTTGATTAACATATAATATATTATATATTATAATGTATATTATAACATATAATGTATTATTAGTGTCAGACGTAGAGTTCGGTGATTCATTAGTTGTAATAACACCTCGTGCTCCTTACATCATGTGCCTTCCTTGATGCTCATCACCCAGTTACCCCATCCCTCCACCCTCCTCCCCTCAGCAACCCTGTTTGCTTCCTAGAATTAAGAATCTTTTATGGTTTGTCTCCCTCTCTGATTTTGTCTTATTTTATTTTTCCCTCTCTTCCCCATGATGCTCTGTTTTGGTTCTTAAATTCCACATATGAGTGGAATCATATGATAATTGTCTTCCTTTGATTGACTTATTTTGCTTAACATAATAAACTCTAGTTCCATCCATATAATTGCAAATGATAAGATTTCATTTTTTTTGATGGTTGACTATTCCATTGTGTGTGTGTGTGTGTGTGTGTGTGTGTGTGTATCACATCTCTATCCATTCATCTGTTGATGGACATCTGGGCTCTTTCCACAGTTTGGCTATTGTGGACATTGCTGCTATAAGCATTGGAATCAGGTGCCCCTTTGGATCACTACATTTGTATCTTTACAGTAAATACCTGGTAGTGCAAATGCTGAGTCGTAGGGTAGCTCTAGGTTTGGTTTTTTGATGAAGCTCCATACTGTTTTCCAGAGTGGCTGTTCCAGCTTGCATTCCACCAACAATATAAGAGGGTTCCCCTTTTTCCTAATCCTTGCCAAACACATTATATTTTAGAATGATGGGAAACCAGGATTTCATAACAAATAATAATGTTTCACACTCTCTTCAGCCCCATGCCTACCTATAGCTGTCATGGGGTTAGGGAGGGTGACATTTATTGGGTCTAGCAGATGAAGATAACCACACAGGAGTCTTTCCTCTTTTGTGGATTCAGTTATTCACCATCTTCTATGGTCTGGAAGCAAATGATCCTCCTTGTGACACATCAAAAGTCAATAGCAGCCTAATGCTACATCACTGTGCCCACATCATTCCCTTTATGTCACTTCATTACATAGGCATTTTATCATCTCTCAGCATCACAAGAAGAAGGGTGAGTACAGGATAATAAGATATTGTGAGGGAGACAGAGACCACATTCACATAACTTTTGTTATAGTATGTTGTATAATTGTTCTATTTTATTATTAGTTATTACTAATTTCTTACTGTGCCTAATTTATAAATCAAATTTTATCAGATATGTATGTGTAGGAAAAAGCAGTGTATGTAGATTTCAGTAATGTCCCTGGTTTCAGTAATATCTGTAGAATACTCAGCATTAGTAATATCCAGTGTTCAGTAATAGCCACTGGGGGTCTTGGGACATATGTCCCATGGATAAGGGGTAGACTAATAGAGTTGTGGCGGTTTTCAACATGATCCAATTCTTTGACACTCTTCCCATTGAAAAATGGAGTCTATGTCCCCTCCTCTCAAATCTGGGCTGGATTGGGACAGCTTTGACCAACAGAGTTAAGAAGAAGTGATTCTACTGGCTTTGAGAGATGAAAAATGCTTTGCAACTTCCATCTGGTCCTTTTGAGATGTTTGTTCTGGAAGATCCCAGATGCCATGCAGCAAATCTGATTACACTGAGACAGCCATGCCGGAGAGGCCACATGTTGGCCAAGCTCTTCTAGAATTCCTGATTCATAAAATCATGAGCAAATGGAAGTAGTTGTTTTAGGCTCTTGAATTTTGGAGTTGTTATTTAGTAATAGTAACTGAAACAGTAGAGTACATTTATTTTGCATTTACCATGTGCTGGGTGTTGGATGAAGCACTATGCAGACATTATGTCATTTGTTCGTATTAACACTGTAAGGTAGGAATTATGCTCCTCATTTTACATACAAGGAAGCTGTAGCTCAGAGAGGTCAAGTGGTTATACCAAGGTTACACAGAATTTGGTATATAGTATAACCAAGACTGAGATTCAAATCGAGGGCTATCTGGGTTCCAAAATATTTCATCATTTTTTGGAAATAGTACTGAGGACTCAGCTCTCTTTAAGGCAAGCCTGCTAGGAATGTTGCTACAGACACTCTGCTTACTTAGGGTTAGTATCCAAAATATATAAAGAACTTATACAACTCAACACCCGAAAGACAAATAATCCAATTAAAAAATGGGCAGAAGACATGAACAGACATTTCCCCGAAGAAGACATCCAGATGGCCAATAGACACATGAAAAGATGCCTGATATCACTCTTCATCAGGGAAAAATGCAAATCAAAACTACAATGATATATCACTTTACACCTGTCAGAATGGCTAAAATCAAAAACATAAGAAATGACAAGTATTGGCAAGGATGTAGAGAAAAAGGAACCCTTGTGCAACCCTTGTGTTGTGGGAATGCAAACTGGGGCAGCCACTATGGAAAACAGTACAAAAGTTCCTCAAAAAGTTAAAAATAGGACTACTGTGTGATCCAGTAATTGCACTACTGGGTATTTGCTGAAAGAATATGAAAACACTAATTCAAAGGGATACATGTACCTCTTGCACCCCATTATTTACAGTACCCAACTTATGGAAGTAACCCAAGTGTCCATTGATAAATAAATGGATAAAGAGATGTGGTGTTTATATACACAATGGAATGTTACTCAGCCATAAAAAAGAATGAAATCTTGCCAACAGCCACAACATGGATGGATCTAGAGAGTATTATACTAAGTGAAATAAGTCAATCAGAGAAAGACATATACCATATGGTTTGACTCATGTGTAGAATTTAAAAAACAAACAACCAAACAAACAAAAACAAGCAAAGGGAAAAAAGAGAGAAAGACAAACCAAGAAACATACTCAGCTATAGAGAACACACTGATGGTTACCACAGGGGAGGTAGGTGGTGGATGGGGGAAAGAGGTGATTAAGAGGAATTAAGGAGTACACTTCATGATGAGCACTGAGTGATGTATGAAAGTGTTGAATCATTATATTGTACACCTGAAAATTAATATAACACTGCATGTTAACCATCTGGAATTATAATAAAAAACGAATTAAACAACATTATATATTTTTAACATGTATTATTTTAAATTGCCATTAAAATTATTATTAATTTCCTCATTAGTAGTTCCTTTTTAATTTTTTTAAAGATAGGATTTTTTAAGGGAGACAGAACGTAAAGACTGCTAACTCTGGGAAATGAACTAGGGGTGGTAGAAGGGGAGGAGGGCGGGGGGTGGGAGTGAATGGGTGACGGGCACTGGGGGTTATTCTGTATGTTAGTAAATTGAACACCAATAAAAAATAAATTAAAAAAAAAGATAGGATTTTTTAAACTTATTTAAATTCAATTAGTTAATATATAGTTTATCGTTAGTTTCAGATGTAGAGTTTAGTTGCATATAATTCATCATTTGCATATAAAACCCAGTGCTCATTCCATCACGTGCCCTCCTTAAAGCCCATCATCCAGTTACCCCATCCCTCCACACTCCTCCCCTCCAGCAACCCTGTTTTTTTCCTAGAGTTGAGAGTCTCTTGTGGTTTCTCTCCCTGATTTTATCTTATTTTACTTTTCCTTCTCTTCCCCTATGATTCTTTATTTCTTAAATTCCACATATGAGTGAAATCATATGATAATTATCTTCCTCCAATTGACATATTTCACTTAGCATACTATGCTCTATTCCATCCATGTCACGGTAAATGGTAAGATCTTATCCTTTTTGATGGCTGAGTAATATTACATTGTATATAGATACTACATCTTCTTTATCCATTCATCTGTTGATGGACATCTGGGCTCTTTCCACAATTTGGTTATTGTGGATGTTGCTGTAAAAATAGGATTTATGACATAGAGAAGTAAATAACCCAGAAGTAAATAAATATATAATTTCCAGTATATGTATTTTATATATTTTATGTAAAATTAATAATGTACATGTATATTTACTTATTATATACATCATTTGAAAATATTACCCGGTTGTGTTTTTTTTTAATTTTTATTTATTTATTCATGAGAGACACACAGAGAGAGGCACAGATACAGGCAGAGGGAGAAGCAGGCTTCATGCAGGAGTCCAATGTGGGACTCGATACTGGGACCCCAGGATCACGCCCTGAGCCGAAGGCAGACACTCAACCCCTGAGCCACCCAGGAGTCCCCAGTTGTGTTTTATTGTTATGACTGTGTCCTGAGTTCTCTCTCTAAAAAGCTTATCACCCTCGCCATCAATACAGTTCAAGATTCAGACTTCAGTAAGTCTACTTTTTATAGCTTAACATATTTGAAAGATCAGATTGTAAAAAACAGCAAAATGAGAAATGATTAAAAGAAATGTTGCTTGTCTGCCAAGGATTATCTAGAAAGTTCCAAACATTATCTCTGCATTATTTCCTTATCATTTTAACATTTTGGTTTTTTCCCACATGGATATTGTAGGTATTGTTTTATTCTTCCAGTTTTGCTCTGTAGATAGGATTTTGTGTTTAGGTCAGCAGGACCTTAGTTTATTTTTTAATTTTTTAATTTTTTAAAGATTTTTATTTATTTATTCATGAGAGACACACACACAGAGAGAGAGGCAGAGACACAGGCAGAGGGAGAAGCAGGCTCCATGCGGGGAGCCTGACATGGGACTCGATCCCGGGTCTCCAAGATCACACCCTGGGCTGAAGGCGGCACTAAACTGCTGGGCCACAGGGCTGCCCAGGACCTTAGTTTAAATGAACAAACCTTGTGTCCTATCCCAGGTGAGTGTCTTAGGATAAGTTTCTGGAGGGTGCAGATGCCTTTGAATCACTCTGCTTCGCTTCTAATGTAAGGCTTTTCACCGACGAGGGGCGATGTACCCATCGCTGTGTTAAGATTAGAACATGGCCTGGCACATAATGGGCGCTCCCCATAAATATTTGTGGATGAATGAGTCACTGAATGGGAGGAGTTTTTAAATTTAGTAGCATTTCCTAGAGGCTAAAAGTAATGGTGTTATTTGAATATTGAAGTTTCCTAACAGACAGGCTTCCTTTGCAGTCTCATTTTGGAGTAGACATTATCCCAGGTCATTTAAATCATGACCTTAATAGAGTTAGCTCCATCGCCCCACCATTTCTCTTTGCAGCCCTGCTGGTTCTGGAAGAGAGGCCCACAGCTCCACCGGGCCTTTCTTCCCATGGTAACAAATTCGCTTGACTCAACCACAAAGTTAGCTCTTCTTATGCCCAGTGGAGCTGTGGGCCCGGCCAGCTGCCCCCTCCTCAGGATCTCTCTTTCTCTTACTACCCAGAGGGGAGCCCGTTACACAGATCTCTCCTGGTTGCACCCAGAGAGGGAAGTGGGGCTCAGAATGCTACTGGCCTGGCAGGGAGAGCAGGGAGAGATAGGCAGGCTGCATTTGAAGCAGCGGCAGCAGAGGGCACCTGTGTGCTCATGGCAGAGGCGAGCCATCTACGATGCTGTGTTTGAGGGAGGGCGGGGAGGATGGTTTTAGAGCAGCTCCTGACATAGGTTCCTGGCAGGGCGGGGATGAAAGCCCACGTCCCAGCTCACTGACATCTTTCTAATAACTGACAGTATGAGGCCCTCAATTTTAAGGCCAGGTTGGGCAAATGTGCAGGCACCAATGAAGGCAGTAACACCCACCACGTACTGTGCTTAGGCCTGTTGTGTGCTGAATATACTGTTTCCATGGTGACAAATTCATATGACTTAACTGCAAAGCTAGCTCTGCCTATCCCTCTTTTAAGGCTAAGGAACTAGGTTCAGAGAGGTTAAGTCACTTAGGCAAGGCCACACAGCTAATAATGGCAGAGCTGGCATTCAGAGCAAAGTTTTCATGATTTCCTTCATCTAACCAGTCTTACTAAGAAAGTCCTAAGGATGTGATGCTCCAGGAACTGGTAAAGCACTGGGACCATCACAGCAGACAAGGCAGGTAAGGTCTAGCAGTGGGGGAGACAAGACTTTGGGAGAATGGCAACACAGCAGCAGAGTATTTTCTGATGGAGGTAAACCCGGTGACAGAGACAAGTGGGAATGAGGTGAGAGGGAGTATTTAGGGATGCAAGGGATAGAAGATGAGTCCACCATTACAGCCCGTGCTCTGATGTTGGTGCCAAGGCTCCCCCAGTCAGTTGAGTTGAGGGACTCTGTGCCTCTGCCCTGCCCTTACCCTCAATCCTGTCTCCTTCTCTTGAGTGGGGGTTGAGGGATGGGAGAAATCAGTGTTCTAACCAGATGCTACAAAAACATTTTAATTCTTTGTACAATTAGCATCCTATGTAAAGACGAAATTTGTGTTGAGTTCAAGATTTTCATGGAATAAAGATCACACAGTACTTGAGGCAAAAAAAAAAAAAAAAAAAAAAAAAAAAAAAAAAAAAAAAAAAGCTCTGATGTTGAGCTATGTCCAGCTTATGTCTATAGAACTACAGCCTGCGGACAAAATTACAGCCTGGGCCCCTTGGTGTCATAGGACTGTAGGATCTACTAAAGCTGGGTAGCATTGCTAGACAAGAGGAGGAGCAGATATCTTGGCAGAAAGGACGCTGGACTAGGAGTCGGGAGATCTGGATGGTGGTGCCAACTTTGCGGTTGATTTGCTGTGGAACCTTCAGCAAAGCACTCACCCTCTCTGGACCTCACCTCTACAGTGGTGCATGATGACGAAGGTTACTTGAGAAAAGCTGCACGGTGCCCCTAAGGTGCCCTGAGATCCTGAGCCCTCTTTCCTCTCCACTCTCTTTTTGGATTGACCAGCATCTCTCTTCACAGGTTGAGGGGAAACAGGTCACGGAGAGTGGATACCACTTGCCTTTCCTTGGCTGCCCCGAGCCTCACTCTTCCCATCCTCCTGTCCTGGTGGCATGGGGGACGAGCTCTCTGCTACCATTGATAGCAGCTTGATATTAAGCCGCCCCTTTGTCACAGCAGGATTTAGCGCACTCTCCATTCTTGGCACTTGGCGGCCTGGGAGTCCCCGGCTGCCTCTTCCTCTATCAGAACCCTCCACACTTTCCTCTCTTTGTCGCTCCAATTCCTGCTCAAAAGCTCTGAGTTATCCCTTTCAAGCACATGTGCTCCTGCAAATCTATTTCCCCACTGACACCTTTTGCTTTGTCAGGAGAGACCTGTTGGTTTTTCCAAGACAGCAGTCATTGTGTCCGATGCCCCACCACCTCCCCCACCCCTTGGGAGCCCCCCCTTCCTTCTCAGGCTTGTGCGTGGTGAGAATTCCCTGGGTGGGATTTTTATTTTCTACTGCTGGGGCCAGTCCCTGGCTGGTGTGTGCCCCAAACCCTGTCCTTGGCATTCTCTTTCCTTCTACTGACTTCTCCTTTGTTATGAACTCCATATATTCAGAGGGGTTTGCAGGCCTCTCCTATAAATTCACATGATTCGGAAGCTCTAGCAGGAGGTTTGTAGTGTGTGTGGGGGTGTGTCTATGAGAAAGATAGAAAGATAGGATAGATAGATAGATAGATAGATAGATAGATAGATAGATAGATAGATGAAGAGATTTTATGCACGAGTGGGTGAATATATGTAAGCACATCTCAGAGCTAGACAGAAAGAAGGAACCTCTGGGGTACCTGTGTAGCTCTGTGGTTGAGCATCTGCATTTAGTTTAGGTCGTGACCCTGGGGTCCTGGGATCGAATCCTGTGTCAGGCTCCCTGCAGGGAGCTGCTTCTCTCTATGTTTCTGCCTCTCTCAGTGTCCCTCATAATAAATAAAACCTTAAAAAAAAAAAAGGAAAAAAAGAAAGAAGGAGCCTCTGTCACCTGCTTGCCCTAACCCACCATAACAGATAACCACTCCCTCTACCCATCCTCTTGAAATATACACCCATGTAGTCACACAGCTACTGTGTTGGGAGGTGGTCCTTTAGAACCAGATCTCGTACTTGGTCCATAAGCATTTATTGAGCACATACTAGAGCCCAAGAATTTAACACTGCTCTCATCAGAGTGTTGAGGTGTGTTGGTGCTGGTGGGAGTGTTCATGTTTCAGTGTGCAGGCAGGTAGGAGCCTGGAGCCAGATCTCAGAGCTTCACAGGGAGAGGGCTCGCTCCGGACTCTGGCCTCCATGCACCACACGCAGACTCGTTCGCTCTCTCCACTGTCACTGTATCTCTCTATCCTCTGCACACGGCGATTGTCACACGTCCACCTCCCTGGCTAGACCATCAACTGGCCGGGAGCACGGATGTCCGCACCCCCGCATCTCACTCTGTTCCTGGCATCTAACAGGGGTTTAATACTCGTTTGAGGACTTGATGTTTATAACCAAGAGAACAGAATTTCTTCATCTCTGGGCTGAGGATTATTTTTGAATTCCAGGGCAAGAAAAATAGTCTAGGTGGCTTCTTTGGCTCTCGGAAGTGTGAGTAATAGCCTGAGGCCTGGGGATTTGAGGGTACCTAGAGGTAAACAAGAGAGATTGGAACATCCATTTTTGAATACAAAACTGTATTCATTTGAATATGTTCCCTTCCCAAACCCTAGCAAACTACAGTGAAAAGTAAAGACTCCTGGGGACAAAGAGAATGAGAGAGATGAAAACACTTGAGAGAGGACCACAAAATTTGAGGACATGGAAAGTGGACAAATAGGAACTTACTTAGCAGAAGAGGAAAGCAGAAAGCCAGCTTGCTGTGTTGGGGAAGGGGTAGTGGGAAGCCGGCAAGAAGCAAGCATCCCACAGCAGAACCGCAGGAATGCTCAGAAGTTGGAGGCATTGAGTAGTTCCAAGGTGAAGTAGTTTCAGGAGCCTCGAGCAGCAAGACAGTTCAACGTCTGTGAAGAACAAGTGGACCCCACCCAAGCCTTTCCCTCCCATTCCGTGCAGCAGGCAACTGGCCCTGCCCTCCTGCAGCAGCACAGTGGAGGTCGGCTCTGGAAAAAAGAGCAAAAGAACCTCTATCCTCCAGGACCCCTGCACGGTGGCAGGGGGGTGGGGGAGGGGTGCCACATTTAGAACAGGGGACTCAGGGTGAATCTATATTCTGAACTATGAGATTCCATCCTTCTCCTTCCCCACCCTGCCACTTGGCTCCTTGAAAACCAGACTCTGGGGTTTAAGCCACCTCACAGAAGATGGGGATTGCTGCTGCCCAAGAGCTGACCTGTTAAGAAAAGACAGACTAGACATTTGGAGGATCCTTTTTTTATTTTATAAAGATTTTATATACTTATTCATGAGCGATACAGAGAAAGAGGCAGAGACATAGGCTGAGGGATAAGCAGGCTCCCTGCAGGGGGCCGATGCAGGACTTGATCCCAGGACTCTGGGATCACGCCCTGAGCCAAAGGCGGACGCTCAACCCCTGAGCCACCCAGGTGCCCCATTTGGAGGATCCTAATGAAAAAGCTGGCTCACCGTATCCTCACCTGCAGGAAGCTGTCCTGTTAACACTCCGTATCCCTGCACACAGAGCTTCTAGCCGGTGCCCAGGCCCATCATGTGAGCATGACCAGGCAGCAAAAGCTCAGCAAACATTGAAGGAAAGCTTCCATTAGGAATATTGGGCAGATAAAATGCAGAGACAGAGAAAGACCATAATATATTAATATAATCAGAGAGAGAAAGTAGGTTGTATCTATTAAACATGAATAGGAGGCTAGAAAAAAGGATATTCAGAGAATAAGAAGGAACTGTTGGAAATTAAAGATATAAACATATTAGAGAGTTTATTTTTTATTATTCTCAAGATTTTATTTATTTATTCATGAGAGACACACAGAGAAGAGAGAGAGAGGCACAGACACAGGCAGAGGGAGAAGCAGGCTCCACACAGGAGCCCGATGTGGGACTCGATCCCAGGACTCCAGGATCACACCCTGGGCCGAAGGGAGGCGCCAAACTACTAAGCCACTCAGGGATCCCCTATATTAGAGAGTTTAATAGGAACTTTGGAAGATAAAACCATGAAATTTCTATGATGGGGGAGAAAAACACAAAGAGATGGGAAATAGGGGACAGAGGATGAGAAAATTAGAGGATCATCCACAATGGCCAATAATTTATTGATGGCTTTCAAAAATAAGGACTGGGTTAAATATTAAGGGGTGAATTTTCAAAGAATCAACACCAACAGTTTTCCTAGAAACTGAAAGTCATGGGTTTCCTGACTGATGGAGTCCATGGAGCACCCAGCACACACAGGCCTTGCACACACATACCACATGTGCATACACAATGTACACATCACACACATGCACAAACATACTGTACTCAGACAATCCATACACCACACACATATATATACCACGCACATGTTAATACACACAACACACAGAACATACACACATTCACATGCTATGTGCACATGCATGCACATATATGTATACACACCGCATACTGCAATGCCACACACATGCACACACATACCATATACTATCACAAACACCATAATGTGCCACACACATACTCATCCCAACATGCACACACCACACACATACACATTCCCACACACCACATGCATATCATACACACACCTCACACACACTGCACTATAAATATTCCACAATATACACACATACACTCTCACAAACACCACATATACTCACTCCCAAAATTCACACATCGCACACTACATATGTCATACACTTTCACAAATACATCACACACTATATACATACCACACTTCACAAACACTCCCCAACACACACATACTTCACATGCTAAACACATGCACCACACTTATACATACACATCCATACCCACACATCCATCCACAACACATCAATACCCACAAGGACATCACACGCACACACACCATACATACATACATACACCCAGCCCCCACAACATGCATACAACCACACAAAAACAACATACCACACATATATGTCACAATAGACACCCCACACATTATGCACACAGGCCATACATACACACACCACATCCTATACATATGCTTAAACCAAGAAAGATGGACTTTCAGAACACTGAACATCAGGATGGGATCCTAAGTTTCTCCAGAGTAGGAGAAGAAACTAAAAATCGGACAAGTAATGGGGCAGAAAAACCATATAATTTTTCTCCAAGTGCAGCCTCCTGGAGATTCGAGCCCTTATGAATAAGAAAAGATGTGACTTATGAATTTTTCAATGAAAAGAAAATTGGCTGATTATCAATGCTTTTCAACGGACTCACTTTGAAACCTTGCTCAGAGTGAAGATGCTACAGGGAGTCCCAAGCAGGCATCCAGTGTCTGCTGTGTGGCGCTAAATAAGCCTGGTCCCAAGCCTGGCACTCAAGGCTCCCAGGACCTTGCCCTCAGAACTCACCTGCAAAGTCAATCATTCACTTAATTAATGGGCGAAGTTTGGAGGCAAATCGTCTCATAAGGAAGGGTTTATTGTTGGCCCCCTGGCTCTGTGACTTGCAGTGTCCCTGCCAGTGTGACAAGGGGTGGCTTGGCCTTGCCCGGGGTTCTCCCTGGCGAGAGCGGGCACATTCCCAGGGGCCACCTGCACAGCCCTTACAGAAGTGGTGTGTGGATGCCTGCACCTGCATCTGCACCTGCGCCGTCCACGCTGCCTCCAGCCTCCAAACTGAGGAACCCTGCGCAGAGCAGGTGGGGACATTTCTGGAGGTGTCACTTCTCACCAATGTGGGGTTAGTATTTATCCAACCGCCAGCCTTCAATGTGGGGTTAGTATTTACCAACTGCCAGCCTTCAGGCCCATTCTGTCTGACTGCTAACTGCCCTACCCCTCCCCAAGCAGAAGACAATGGAGGGGGAGCCCAGGTGACAGACTTACAGACAGACAGGAGTCTGAACCCCAGCACTGTCTCTTTCCAGGAGCACATTCTAGAAATCTATGAGCCTTAGTTTCTCTAGTCCCAAACTGATAGGAACGAACAACAAGATTTCTAAGGCTTTTCTCAAATCCAGGCCTCTGTCAGCCCTGGGGATTTATGATGAACAAGACACAGGCTTTCTCGAGGGACTCCTAGGCGTACAGTCCAGTCAAGCAAATACACAGAAATTATAGCACTTGGAGTATAAAGGTTGGGAAAAGGGGAATCTGGAGGCACATGACCGGTTGGGGGCAGAGCGGGGGGGCGGGGGACCAGGCAGGCATCCCTGAACTGAGTCTCAAGGAAAGTGGAGGACTTTGCCAGGGGCCGACAGGATGATCTTGCTGGCTTTGGGGTCCACTGGGACATGTTGTAAATGCTGTGCTTAGAAAGGAGCTGTTTACCATGCTGGTGAACAGGTATTCCTCAGCTGCGCTGAAGAGATTTATTCTGCTGAGACGATAAAACATACAGTTCTTTCTCGTCCTTTGGGCCTTTGTTCATGCTGTTCCCTCTCTCTGGAATGCCCTTCCTGCTGAGCTCCCAATTACCCTTTACACTTCAGCTCCTGCAAAGTGTTGTTTGGGAAGGCTCCCTCCGACTCGTTTCACATCTGGTAGACTTGTTTTGAATGAATGAAGGAATGAATCAATGTGTGACACATGGGTCTTTGGAACTTTGTATTTTCAGGCAGTGGTGCCACACACATGCATAGTGTCAGGTCTACCCTATTGGTTAAAGCTCGCTGAAGCTTTCTGCCCTGGCTCTGGCCTCCAGTGTCAGCCTCAGAAAATTGAAAAGGTTAGTTCCCCAGCTCCTTCCTCTCGGCTCTGCAACCATGGGACCCAAGAGAGCTGTACCAGCTGTGAGTGACTTGTTAGATCAGAAACTGTAAGGGACAGAAACATCTGTTGGCGCCCCGTGTCACTAATCATTGTCATGGTTTCCATCCTGACTGCTGACACCTGCAGCTGAGCCCAGAGTTCTGTGATCTGAGGCTGGCGATTGGTAAAATGCCACTTCAAGTGCACGCCTGTCAGAGCAGTCAATGTCGGCCGCATGGCCTGGCCCCGGGGCAGGCAAACAGGCAGGCAACTGACACCGTGACGGTGGTAGAAACGGGGTCCAGCACAGTGAGCTGGGCACCTCACTTTCTGTTTTGAGTGATGTGTGAGGCTATCTCCTGACAACATGTGTCCTTGTTGACAGCTTATTCTCTGACAGAATATGTAAGTGACAAGTTTAAAGATGTCACTGGAAGTGTAGTTATAACTGATTGTGGACAACTAGAGAAAAGGGTTAAGAGGTAGAGATAGGAGTTTCTGTCAATCAAAAGCAAATTTCAGTGAAACAAATCTGACAAAGGATTGGCAGTCTTCATATATAAAAAGCACTTGGAAATCAATAAGAAAACATTAATATTACCCAGGAAAATGAACCAAAGACAGAAATATTTTGAGGAGAAGAATTAAAAATGAGCAGCAAACATAGAAACATCTTCAGCTTTGCTAATAATAAATATGTGTATAGAAATGAGAAGATCTTAATTCTTACCTATTGAACTGGCAAAATGTTTTTAATAATTAATCTTCAACTTTGATGAGAGTGGACTAAGATGATTGCACAATCTTTTGGGAGTAAATACTGGCATTACATTTCTGGAAAACTATTTTGCTGTAGTACCTAGAGACTTAAAAATGTTCCTAATACTTGACCTGTAATTCCTCTTCTCCAAATGTCTGCCAAGGAAATTGAAATTGGGACAAAGATTTATATGTACAAAGATGTTTATTGCAAAGTTACTTGGAAGCAACTCAAATGTCCAACCATAGTGGAATGGTTAAATAAACTTTAATATAACAATGCAGTGAAATATGCAATGATTAAAACAGTTCTTTTGAAGAATTTTAAATGACATGGGAAAATACTCATGATACCATTTAAGTGAAAGAAGTTGGATAGAAGACTGTATGTACATTGTAAATTCAATTATGTAAATATTGCTTCTCTCTAAATACTATTTTCAGAAAGCAATGTTGGAAGAGAAATACAAAAATACAGTGGTTATCTCTGGATTGTGAGATTATGAATAATTTAAATTTTCTTCTATACTATTCCTGATGTGTCCAGAGTTTCTACAATGTATTATTTGTAATTTGTAGACTTATTCATTCACTCAAACAATTTAATGATGGTGTCCTGTGTCCCTGACACTATTCTAGGTACCAGTTTACAAAACCTACATTCTCTGTGTCCCTGGTTGCACACATTGGAAGCAGACAGATCGTTGGGGTTTAATACTTGTTCTATTGCTCAGACCACTACTCTCTCTATGCATCATTGTCATCAGGAATAAAATAAAGAATGATACTAATACTTATCTCATCACATGCTTGTAAGGATTAAAGAACAAAATATATGAAAAGGGTATGACTTAGGGCCTGGAACACCCTAAGTGTATCTCAACTGCTGGGAAAGGCATGCATAAAGAATTCCTCCTTCCCATCAATCCAAATCCCACCTGAATTGTATAGAAGTATAGAGTACAAAAGGGGCTCTCCTGCTCCATCAGTGCCCTTCTCTTACCACATAATCCTGCTTCTTTTTCTAGAGGTGCCACACAAAGTAGTTTTGTTTGTTTATATGTCAAAAAAGTGCCCTCTGTTCATTCACGTGCATATGGAGCTATAAAGTACCAGAATCCTGTGAGTCACATCTGATCATGCCCATTTGTCAAATAAAAAAGCAAAGGCTCAAAGTCAGTAAGCAGAGTGACTACTCTCACATGGATAGTTAGAGGTAGACCAGGAAGGCAGACTCAGGCTCTTCAGGCCAGCCTTCCAGAATGGCCCTTTGTCTCTGGGCCCAATCTGGGATGAGGTGCTTTACTTTATAAAGACCATCACCAAAGTTGAGCCAGGACTCAATACAGTGAACATGGAAGCCACTGTATCTTTGTTTCCTACTGCCACTTGAATCTTAGTGGGATTGCCCTCTCCTTTGCCCTTCAAGCCAACTTGGGAAGACCTATGACCTTTGTCTTCAACTTTGATTGACCAAATCCTATATTGCTGTGGTCCAGACATAGTTGAGGCATTCAGTCTTCTCTTTCCAGATGTCCTGATTCCAGGACAACTTATGGGCAGGAGAGGGATGGGGCTGCTTCTTTCTGTCTTGTGAAATCTCCTTCTCTATCCCCTGGCTCCTGTCTCAATGGATCCTGGGTGTGGGAGGCAGGGAGGAATGGTAGAAGGCTAGGAAATTTTTACTTTTACTTGCCTGATGCCCAGTAACTTCAGGCTGTCTGCATGTGCCACATGTTTGCAGCTGCCTCTTGCTTCTGTGGACACTTTTGGGGGTTCTGAGAGACTCTCTTACTGGGCCTTTCCAAGCACTCTTTCCTATTGGGTAGGGCTCTTTCAGGGGGCCAGTCCTGACAACCCCACAATCTGTAGCCTCTTACTTGTGGATTCTACTTTCTATGCCAAACTATAAGCTACATTCTTGGGGGAGGATCCACTTCAATATGATCCCTGTGTTCCCTATTAACTCCAGATCTGGCCCCCAGGATTCACCAACCATTGATTTTTTCCAAAGCAGGACAGGACAGCACACATCTAAACCAGTTACTAACAGGGAATGGAGCCATCACGATTGTTTTGCGTGTGTAGGTACACACATATGTTCGTGCACCCTGGGTCTCTGATTTACAGGTGAAAAAGTTTAAACTCAGAAAGACTGTTTTGGGTAATATCTTATGACTACTTGGTTGTAAAGTCAGAACTCAAACCCAGGTCTTCTGACCCTTGGAGCTAGAGCTCTCTCCCTTAAATAGTTTCATTGTCTATGAGAATAAGGAACCAGATTGGATCATCTCAAAGAACCACTCAAGTGTTCTAGGGCTCTGAGGTTCTGTGTCCCCTGGCTCCCCCTCAAAAGCATGGATGGCACTTCAAGTTGTCTGTTCTGAGGGACCTCGTTCACCATGACTCAGGCTCATGAACGTTTTCATTTAGAATCAGCACCAACTCCTGTTGATTGATTGAGGCCAAGGGCTTGGCACTCTCTTCACATTATCTGTGAATAACAATCAAGGAAAAATTAAGAGTAGTGAGTAAGAAACAATGGTAGATATTTTAAGCCTAGTTATTTTTTAAAGAGAGGTCAAACAGAAAGAAATCTTCCAAATTATTTTAAAACCCTGTATGTAAATAGCTGCGTTGTTCATAATCATTTTAACAGTGGAAATGCACCTAGGTGGCTCAGTCGATTAAGTGTTCAACTCTTGATTTCAACCCAGGCATGACCTCAGGGTCATAAGATGGAGCACCAGGTTGGGCTCCATGCTGGATGTGTAGTCTGCTTGAGATTCTCTCTCTCCCTCTGATCCTCCCCTCCACTCTAAAAAAAAAAAAAAGTGGAAATAACCCAAATGTCCATCAACTGAGGAGTGGATAAACAAAGTGTGGTTCATCCATACAATGGAACAGTGCTCAGCCCTAGAAAGAGAGGAAGTACTGACACAGGCTATGATGTGTATGACCCTTGGAACCATTCAGCTAAGTGAAAAAAGCCAGTCACAGAAAGACAAATATTGTATGATTCTTTTTCTAGGAGATGTCCAGAATAGATAGAAATAGAAATACAGAGGGAGGAGAGAAGAGTGATGGCTAACAGGTTTCTCTTTGGGGTGATAGAAATGTTTTAAATTTAAATTGTGGTGATGGTTGCGTAATTCTGAATATACTAAAAACCATCGTATTGTACACTTTAAATGGGGCAGATTTTACGGTTTGTGATTTATATCTCAATTTTATGGTACATGAATTAAAAAACCGAAAAACCTAAGGGGCCGAGCCATGAGGATTTTTCCTGGCTTGTTTGCCCAGAGACCTAGGAATCCGATCGTAGGAATTCATCAATGCATTCACTTTAGAAATAGAATTACAGTTTGTGCTTGTGGTTCCAGAAAGCCATCCTTCCCTGTCTCTGTATTAGGACTGAGCCCTATTAGCTCTGTATTAGAAGTCTGATCTCCTGCTGAAGATGTGAGAATAAGTAATTTACTTTCAGTCAATCAAATGTGTTAAGGGGGAACTCTCAAGGTAGCCGAGGGGAGGAGGGATTGTTTTGTTTTTCTAGTGTTATTGAAGCCCCAGCCGAGCAACTGGCAGCCTTTCCACAGCTGGGTGAGGCCCCTCAGCAGGCGGCCCAGTGGGCTGGAATCCTCAGCAAATCATCCAGACAGCCAGGACCATGAAATCCAGCCAGACCCCCAAAAGGTGACCCCCGCAGCCCCAGAGCCCTCTGAAGCCCTCTGAATAGGCTGGCTTCCATTTCTGGTCCAGCGTGGCCACTGAGGAATGCCAAGCATCTCCATGCCTGGCAGCCACAAGGCCACCAGGTGTTCCCGGGGCCAGAGTGCAGGTTCAGGGCTGGGGAGGTGTTTCTGCTCCTTCACGCCGCCCCACACGGAAGTCCTCCTGAATCTCCCTCCTCTGTCCCTTTTCCTATTTCTGCTTCGCTGCTGGCTGGAGAGTGCGGACAAAGCCACAACTCTCTCTGTGGGCTGGAGGAGACTGCCAGAGTCCCATCTTCTTGGGGGTATCATTTCTTAGGGAAACGGTTGAGCTAATTGGAGACAGGTGTCCCCAGGTGCTAACATGCAGACTCCCACTGGAGAAGTGGGTGCAAAGTGAAACCACATGGGCTACTTACAAATAAGTGAGGTGTGAGCCGGCTGGCCCTTTACCTCTCCTTCCTCCTTCTGCCCCTGCCCCATCCCTGCAGTCTGAAGGGGGGAGAAGCCCCCAGGCTCACACGTCGGGTGGTATGGTTGTGGTTTCCGCATGGTGCTTTGCTAGGTGCAGAGGAGCACAAGGCATGAGGCTTCTCTGAGCCTGTTCCCAGCCAAGACTTGAAATTGGGGTCACGCAGGGAGATGTGCTTTCTACGTGGCAGCAGGAGGGGGATTCTAAGAGGAGCCGAGGGCAGTGAGTGGAAGTAGGTCCTTTGAGAAGAGGCTCAAAGAACAGAGGTCGTTTGCTTCAGGAAGTCTGGAGACCCTCTGCACACATACTTTAGAAATCCATTTGACCAGCAGGTTTGGAGCTTTGGGGGAAAGTGTATCCTGACATTCTGAAGCTGCAAAGACCCCTGTGGACATCCAATTCCACTCTCCATTTTTCTGGAAGAGAACTAAGGCTTCAGTCTTTCTTGTCTGTCACAGACAGAGCCAGGACCCTATGGGCCTATGGGCCTATGGGCCCCTGAAACCAGGGCTCTTATTTGGACTGTGGGTTAAATTTGGGTGGGTTAAAAGACAGGCAGGGAGCCTAGGTGGATGAGCTAGAGCCCATTTTGGTAATCCCTCTGCCTTCCTTCTTTCCGTCCACTGGATCCTCACTTGCTTTCTGGGGCAAAAGCCTGGTAAGAAGGTGAGGGGGGCAAGGTAAGATCAGGGAGACCTGATAGCCCCTGAAATCACACCTAAAACACTTCCAAGTCTGTCCTGTCATCTGATCCCCACAATATTAATGATTTCATTACAGGTGGATCAGGAGCTTCAGATGAACTGATTGGAGAGAATATGTGTAGACGTGTCTTGATCAATTCTAACATTGGAGGTTGAGACCTTGGCGGTGGGGCTCAGTGGAGAGGACGCAGTGCCAGGAGGCAGGAGTCCTGACTCCCAGCCCTGATCCTGCCACCAACAGTGCCTGCATTTTGCTAAAGCATTCTCCTTAGCTGGTGTTTCAGCTTCCTTATCAGTGAAAAAGACCTTTTCGTTCTGTGGATGGCTTCCTTTTCTCTGCAGAAACCCTTTCATTGCTTCAGGCCCACTTGTCTATTTTTGCTTTCATTGTCTGAGGTTCTGGTATCCAAAACCACAAGAAATCATTGCCAAGACCAATGGCAAGAAGATTTCCCCCTATGTTTTCTTGAAGGAATTTCACACGTTCAGACCTAATCATTTCGAGTTGATTTTGCATATGGGTATAAGTTAGAGGTCCAATTCCATTCTTGTGGGTATGAATGCCCAGTTATCTCAGCACCATTTATAGAAGAGACTGTTCTCTCTTCCTTGCACCTTCTTGGCACCCTCGTTGAAGACCAGTTGACTATATATGTGTGTGTTTCCTACTGGGCTTTCTATTCTGTTCCATTGGTCTATATGTCTGTCTTGCTAATACGGGAGAGCTTGGTTCTTGTCTCACAGAGTCGAAGAATGAATCTCTGGGACACAGGAAAGTGAGTAAAGGGATAGAAGTTTATTAAGTAAAGATAGAGAGGAAGCTCTTAGGAGTAAGAGGCCTCGGACAGAAGGGTTGGTCTTTTATTGAAAGCCAACCAGGGAACCTAAATCTTTTAGCATATCTATTGATGTCACCATTGAGTAAGGACTAGTGATAACACTTTCAATGGCTTACTTCTTTTTTAGGGTCCAGTAATTCTTTGTTGATCACAAGTAGCCATCATAACAAGACCTCACCTCTGGCACCTGGGACCGGATGGTCTGGTTTATTTATATCTCTGGTTTACTTTCATCTCAGCATTTTGGGGATTTTTGTGGACCTGATTCTGTGGCCCCCTACTTAGCCCTGCCTAGCCCCATTTGTCCTTAACTCATTGCAACCTATGGAATAAGAAAATATCTTCAAATCATTGATCTGATAAAGAGTTAATATCCCAAACATGGATTATTCTATAATCTAATAGCAAAATAACAAATAAACTGACTAAAAATTGACTTGAATAGACATTTCTCCAAAGAAGATATACATTTCACCAGATATCTAAAAAGGGGCTCCATGTCACTAATCATCAGGAAAATGCAAATCAAAAGCATGATAAGCTATCACCTGTTAGGATGGCTATTATGTGCAAAAAAAATAAATAACAAGTTTTGGTGAGGATGTTGAGAAATTGGATTCTAAGTCCAGTTGGTGGGAATGTAAATTAGTGCAGCTGCTATGGAAAACACTGAAGGTTCTGCAAAAAATTAAGAAGAGAACTACCATATGATCTGGAAATCCTACTTCTGGGTATACATACAAAACAATTAAAATCAGGATCTGGAAGAGATATCAGCACTCCCGTGCTCACTGCAGCATTATGTACAATAGCCATGATATGAGAACAACCCAAATGTCCATCAACAAATGAATGGATAAAGAAAATGTGGTGCATACATCAATGGAACATTATTCATCCTTTTTAAAAAATTATTCATCCTTTAAAAAGAAGAAGATTCTACCATTTACAATAACAGATGAGCCTGGAGGAAGTTATGCTAAGTGAAATAAGTCAATCATAGAGGGACAAGTGCAATTTCACTTACACAAGATACAGAGAAAAGAATAGTGGTCACCAGGGCTGGAGGGCTGGGAGTTGCTATTCAAAAGGTATCAAAGTTTCAGCCGTACGCAGTGAATAAGTTCTAGACTTCCGCTGTATGATCTGATCTGCAGTGCCTATTGTGGCTATGGTGTTGTGCATTTAAAAACTTAAGGGGGTAGGGGGATGCCTGGGCAGCTGAGTGGTTTGAGCGTCTGCCTTTGGTTCAGGTCGTGATCCCAGAGTCCCGGGATGGAGTCCCACATCAGGCTCTCCACATGGAACCTGCTTCTCCCTCTGCCTATGTCTGCTTCTCTCTCTTTCTCTCTCTGTGTCACTAATAAATAAATAAAATCTCAAAAAAAAAAAAACAAACACACTTATGAGGGTAGGTCTCATAATGGTTCTTAACTCGAAAACAAAAGGAAAATACCATAAAAGGACACCAGAAAACTTTGGGAGGTGACAGATACATTAATTCCCATGATTATGGTGATGGTACCACAAGCATATGCATATGTCCTAGCTCATCAAATTATATACATTAAACAGGTGCTGGGTTTCTTGGGGGCAGGTAAATCAATTATGTTTCAATAAAGCTGTTTAAAAAAACCAAACCAAACCAAACCAAACCAAAACAAAAAACAAGTAAAAAAGACCTCGAAGCTTGCCTGCTAGGCACTAGACATTAGTTGTCTCCGTAAGAGCCACCTCAGCCTTTTTTCCTCCTTGCTTGCCTCCTATGAAAAGACTAAAGTCAGGCCCTCTCTCTCCATAAAGTCCTCGTTGCCGAGAGGGAAGGTCATAGGGACGGTCATAGGGACGGTCGTCTAACCCATTTCTAACCAGAGAGCTGTAAGAAGAAAAAGTCTGGAGTACCTGGAAAACACTATTCCTTCTCAGCCAGAGGAGAAGCTTCTTTTCCACTCACTGCCTTCCTTGTTGCTGGGGACAGGATGAGGGAGTGTCCAATCGATTCCTAGAACTGGAGCAGCCTTCTTGTCATGAGGTGAGACTGTCACTTCCCTGCCTAAAAATTTCTGTGGCTCCCACTGCTAGTGGAAGGAAGTCCACGCACCTGCACAGGTAGGGGGAAGGAAAATCCCCACACCCTGACTTCTGCCCACCAGCCCCCATCTTGTCTTTCCTGCTCCCCTAGTCAACTGCAGTTCCTCTTCCTTCCCTACCATGTCCTGTGGTTCTCACTTCTTGGCCTTTGCAAATTCAGTTTCTTCTGTCACTATCACTGTCTGCCCTGTAGCCTCTTCACCTGGCTCCTTCCTCTGCATCCTTCAATGTAGATGTGCCTTCCTCTGAGAGTCCCCAGCCCAGGCCCTGGGGTACCAGGTGAAATGTCCTGGCTTGGACCACCCGTCCCTACCTGAGTTACGCTTTGTGCTTACCTGTGCACCTGTATTTCTTCCTTATGCAACTGTGAGCCCCTACAGGGCCCAGGGCATGTCCTCTTCATGCATACACACACATTGAGCATCTCAGAAAGCAAATTCGGTCTCTGGAGGTAAAACCCAACCCTACCTCATGCTAGGTTAGAGAAAGGGGGGAGGCACTTTTTGAACACCAAGGAGTATCGCACAAAATGAAGTGAGGAGTTGAATAATCAAACCAGGCTGGTGGGCAGAGATGCAGAAAAGGCTCCTGGAACACTGGGTATCGGGAGTTGGGCCGCCTCCAAGAGTCACTCTTTTCACTCTTTCTTTGTCTGTTGCTGTTTCTTTCTCCGTCATTTGTTTCTTTCTGTTGCCTATTTTGTTGTTCTTCCTTGCTTCCTCCACATGATGCCAGACACTTCCACTCACAGTTTATGGATGTCTCATCACAAAATGTTTGCCACTGGAGAGATTGCCTCAATTCTGGCTTGAAGAATCTCAGGGGAGGCTCTTCATCAGCCTGGGGTAAGGAGAAGACAAGTTCCCCCAAAGGAGTCTGAATTCTCAGGTGGGATGGTGGAGGTAACAGCAGGTAAAGGTGACGGCTGCCTCTAAGATGGTCCCTCAGAGGGAGAACCAGCAGCTGGCGCCATGGTGGCTGTGATCAACAAAACCTTCTGGACAAGGAACAGCTTCTTCCTCTAGGGGAGGGTCTAGTGTGAGAAAGCAAAAGAGGCCCTACTTTCACATTGAGCATTAGGATTTAGCATACGAATTTTGGGGGAGACACAGACATTCATTCTATGCTGGTTATTGAGTTGCATGCATGTGGCATGAGCTATATGCTTGTCACAGCCAGAGGGGGCATGCTGGCCGTTCCCACAGGGGGTTGTCAGGGTTGAGGGTCTGCAGGATCACTAGGGGCAGGCCTGACCCTGGTTGTTTCAATCAGCTATTGGGAGAAGTAGAACTGGGTGTGGTGGGAATCTTTGTGTTTGTTTTTATTGGTTAGAATGAGGCATGATTGGGATGCCTGGATGGCTCAGTGGTTGAGCATCTGCCTTTGGCTCAGGTCAGGATCCTGGGGTTGTGGGATCGAGTCCCACATCAGGCTCCCCATAGGGAGCCTGCTTCTCCCTCTGCCTGTCTCTGTCTGTCTCTGTGTGTCTCTTATGAATAAAATAAAATCTAAAGAAAAAAAAAAGAACGAGGTGTAATTGACTGAATTCATCAGTCACAGGTTGTCAGTAGGGGCCCACTGGCCACCTGTGATCCTTGGGCCCGTCTCTTGGCCTGCATGTGTTGGGTCTCACCATTTTGGGAAAAATTTGAATCAGCATGAACTAATTTCCTGTAAAAATTGGGTGCTGGCTCTCAGAAAATCAGTTAACCTGGCAAAACTGGGCCACATTCCTACTTGTCCCCAGTTGGCTGGTGCTAAGTAGGGGCTGCCCCTTTAGGTGGGGCACATGCCCCTCACTTCATCTCTGTGCCTATTGCACATAGACTGGGCCTGTTTCACTAACTTACCTGGCCAGCCTGGCCTCCACAGTCTTTTTGACATGCCTGATTGAGGCCAATTCAGGTTAATTCATTAAAAAATTTAATCAATTGTCTCTTATGTGCCTGAAACTGGGTGATTATTATTATTTTAAAAATAAATACTTATTATGTTATGTGGAAGGTAAAAAAATTAGTTTTTAAAAATTTTTTATAAAGTTTATTTATTTTAGAGAGAGAGAGAGAGCACAAACTGGGGCAGGAGCAGAGAGAGAGGGAGAAGCAGACTCCCTGCTGAGCAGGGAGTCAAATGTGAGGCTTCATCTCAGGACCCCCAGGATTATGACTTGAGCTTAAAGCAGACACTTAAAAGACTGAGCCACCCAGGCACTCCTTGTTTTGTTTTGTTTTGTTTTGTTTTGTTTTGTTTTGTTTTGTTTTTAATGTGGTCTCTCTTGCATAGAGCATGTAGCCTCTTCAGGAAGCAGGTTGTCCTAAGCAAGAAGGTATATGGTATATGGAGCATCAGACACTTCTGAGAAAGGAGCAATTTTAATTGATAGTATGAATTCCTTATACTCATGTAACACTGTACCTTTTTAAAGCCTTTTCATGTACAGTGGTTCCTTTGACAAATCCTGGTGAGATAGCTAGAACATGAATTGGTCCATCTGCTTTACACAGGAAGGGACAGGGGCCAAGCAGTGACTTGGCCAGGTCTCTCATCTAGGATAGAGTGAGAGCCAGGTCTCTGCATTCCACTCCAGTGGTCTTTCAACCCCCTAGACAGAAAGCATCCAGAAGGACAAGCCAGGTGTCTAGGGGTAGAGTCTACTGCAGGCAAGGAAGGCTCATGCAGTCTGAAGACTGGTTGAATGATGATTTCAATATGGAAGAATCATCTCGCCAAGAATAATTAATCAAAGAGTGAATCAGTTCAGAAATGGACGCACCCAAACTGTGTCATCACCTGGGGAATGAGTTCTCATTTTTCAACATAGGGTGCGCCTTAAGAAGTTTGAGAGAAGCCATTTGGCCTGGCCCATTTCCCGTGATGTGAGTTTGTAGGTGTATCCGATGATTTGGGCTGGAGCCTTTGCTGGAGACATCCCAGGTTCCTAAACCCCAGGGAAGTCCGTGGAGTGGTTGTGGTGTGCGCTGAGGACTCGAGAAGATGCAGAGGGACTCAGTGAGCCAAGTTCTCGAGCCAGTCATCTTCTCTCTTTTAGCCCCAATTTTCCAACTCGGTTTCTGAGCAGCTCACATTGGCTTTCTGAGTCCTGCCTGGGAAGTACCCACTGGCATCTGCTTCCTCTTGGACAGACAGGAGGGTATGGGGGAATGATGCCCCAAGGACAATTCTCCCAGCTGAGTGGCAGCAAAGTTGAAGAGCTAGGCAGTCACAATGCTGGAACGTAAATGGAAAGGTGTAGAGGATGATTCACTTAGCAAAAGAGGTCATATATTATGTGCCTACTACAAGTGACTAAAGTCAGGTACTAACCTGGTATATGTGTGTGTGTTTATGTGTTTGTTGTGTGTGGGGGAATCTTGATTCCATTTTAAAGACATCCATAGAGGATAGGGTTAATATTCCCATTTTATAATTGAGGAAATGAAACTTCAGAAACATTAAAGATCTTGCCCAAGGATAGATACTAGAAAATGAATACAGACTTACCTGACTTCTCTATTTCCTACCCTCCACCTTCCAAACCGTGCCGGGCCCCCTGACTGATGATGGAGACCCAAGAACATGTGCCTCCTGACCATTGCATTCTTCCATTCACCCAGGTGATCCTTGCTTGGAGAGGTAAGTCACAGGCCAATCAACAAATCTGCTTGCCATGAAGCAAGTTACAATAATTAGCTTGTAACATGGATTCCTTTTTGTATCTGTAGTCCTTATGTTTTGTGTTTGAAATGGCCTGTAGGATTGAAGATGGGCTGGAAAGGAAATAATTACCAGCTATCTGAATAAAATCTGCAACAAATTACCTCTAAAACTATAACTATCCAAACAGGATGACATTTACTTTATAAGTTCATGACTCCCTTTCTTTAAAGTTTGTGGAAAAGAGAGCAAAGTAATTACAGTTCTTCTCTGATTGATTAAACATGACGTATATGCTAATACGAAAGTAACTCTTGTTCTTTGTTACTCCATCGTCTGCCTTACAGTAATTTGAAAGGTAGCAGATAGAATCATTTCAGAGCTGCTAGTCTGAACTTTCCTGTACTAAAAATAGAACCGTGGGTCTCCTTTGCTTCAACCAAGAATTCATATTCCATCTCTGTGTTTCAACTTTCATAGAGACGTGAAATGATATTATAGTTATTAGAGCTTTTTTTTTTTTTTTCTCCTCTACATCAGAAAACACATGTTACCATGACTGGTTTGGCAAAAAACTCTCACCTGCTAAGATTTCTTTAAAGCAATTATGTAGTTAGTGGTCTGTCAGATGGAGTATTTTTCACTCTCTGAATAAAATAATGTTCGACATGATTTAGAAAAAACCCCACAAAATTTGGAACATCAATAAAATATGCCACTTGTCAAATTATGAGAGAGGGACTTTTCAATTTAAAGCAGCAATTATTTGAAAAATAGGTCACAGCCATATCCATTAAAATTAGCCTGTGTCTTGAGAAGGTTACAATCACTAATGCAGCAATTATTTTTAAAATCTACAAAAAATGAAAGAATCAGAAATAAAATATCATAATAAAAACACATATATATTGTCCTTACGATGTGGTAAGCATTATTCTAAACACTTGGTAGGTATTAACTAGATTAATTATTGCAACAACTCATGTTGTATAAGCGTCTGAATAATTGGATAAATACAATTATGAGCCCCTTTTTACAGACATTGGAAGACAGGCATCAGGAAGCTAAGGAACATCCCAAAGGTCAGTGGTGAAGTTTGAGATATCCAGTTATCTTCAGATGGTGCTGCTGGAACATTTTATGAAAGGAAATAATTGAGTTCTTGGTTAAAGAAGATAATGAATGACTCTCAAAGAAAAGTAGTGAAGTAAGGCTCACCCGGAACCCTCCTTCATGGTCTGTGGGCCCCTGACCCCCTCTGGCTTTGGTAAGCTCCATGAGCCCAGAGACCCCTGTGCCTGAAAACAACATAGACGGAAGGCAATGGGCTTTGAGATTGGGTAGGCCACCAATATATTAGCCAATGCCCTGTGTCTACAAAGCTACCAACAGTGTCAACCCTGGTCTTGGGCTTCTCTGGCTGAGCTGAAGCTCTCTCCTGACCCCATCCCACCTAACTTTTCAGATTCTGTCTACCTGGGCCTGTAGAATTTGCTCCTATGTTGTCTTCTCTGAAGAGACAGTGTGGCTCAGTCTTTGAAATATACCCTGAAGAAGACATATTGGTATCTGAGTCCTAGCATTGCCATTCACTAGCCTCTGGATGACTTTGAACACATTATTTCAGGGTTTCATGCCTCAGTTTGCTTATCCATAAAATGGGGATTTTCACGGTGTTTGTGAAGATCACGTGATGTAATGTATGTCAAGCATGTATGTAATGTACAGTTACGTACAATGTCTGGGTGCGTGGCTTATGCTGGAGGCTAGTTCCCCCTCCCTCCCCCCTTACCTTCCTTTCTTCTTCTTTTTTAAAAGTCACTCCTCTTTGGGCTTCAAATTCCCACTGAAGAAAGGAGGGACTAGATTATTGACATCCCTTCATTTTTATATTCTGTGGTGGAAAACTGTGGTGTCGAATAGTTAAGATGCATACAGATTAGTCTGTATTACAAAGACCCAAAGACCAAATTACAGTCACAGAGATGTCTCTTGCTAGATAGTTGAATAATTTAACACACATATATCAGTTGTGTCCAAAGATGAGGCAGGCAAACTTGTTTTGCCTTTTTTTGGAACTGACAATGCAGTCAGGAAGGGAGAGACAGGCAGCAAGTTTAGATTTAACCCATTAGCTCCTGGAGCATCAGCTTGCCCCAAGTGTTAATTCAGGATGACATCTGGTCCCCTCTAGTGCTCTGCTTAGCCCCTGTCTCCTGGTCCTGTGTACATGGAGGCTGATGCTCAGTGTCCAGCACCCTTCCTGCTTGGAACAACGAATGACTGCAGACCCCACGAAGGCAGGAGGCTGTGAGTTTGGAAGGCAGTTCCTGAAGGATCATGAACACAGCACATGGCACGCACAAAAGGCCATTAGTGGATGTTAGTGAAGTCCCCAGAGTTGGTAGTATGGAATGTCACTCATGTCTGGACATGCAGGTCAGGGAATAACCTGACCACAGCTTCTAGCTGGAAGGGTAAGGTCATGTGCTTGCCCCTGGCAAGTGAGGCAAAGTTGGTTTCTCGAAGTTAGCTCCACAAGTGTGCTGCAGTCTGGCCCTCTATGAGGGGTGCTTTCTGCTTTTCTTTCTTTCTTTCTTTCTTTCTTTCTTTCTTTCTTTCTTTCTTTCTTTCTTTCTTTCTTTCTCTTTCTTTCTTTTTCTTTCGATTTTATTTCTTTATTCATGAGAGACACACAGAAAGAGGCAGAGACATAGGCAGAGGGAGAAGCAGGCTCCCTGTGGGGAGCCTAATGTGGGACTCTATCCCAGGACCCTGGGATCACGACCTGAGCTGAAGGCATATACTCAGCCACTGAGCCACCCAGGCATCCCTCTGATCCTCCTTTCTTTGCCTCCCCATTCCTCTGCTTTCTGCCCAGGTCTTAAGAATGCATGTTACGTTCAAGGTCCCCTTAGAAGTAGGGCTTCCGAGCCCATGTTTCCCACCTTTCTAAGTCACAGAATCACTGCTATACATGATTGTTGGTGAATAGGTCTGAGGTACTAATGACAGCTACTACCGTTTACCCTTTCCCTCCATGATGTCAGCTCCATGTGGGTTGGGATCAGGGAGGCTAAAAAATCTGCCTAAAGATCACACAGTTGGGAGGATGGAATTTGAAGATCTACTACATTCATTCACTTATTGAACAAATATCAAGTAAGAGTGACTGTGCCCCTACTAGACAAGAGTCAAACAGAGATGCTTTGGTGGTCATAGGCCCACAGAGAAGATGGTTGGATGAGAAGTGTTATCACAGGGACAAGCACAGGTTTTAGCAGCAGCAGCAGCAGCAGCAGCAGAAGTAGGGAGTCCCAAGAAGGCTGCCTGGAGGAAGTGCTAGAAGAGTTTAGTTTTGGAGAATGAACAGCAGTTTGTCAGGTAATTGCAGGGCATGACAAAGGGCTCCTGGGTACTAGGAAAGGAGCCACACTACCACATATCAAGGGTCCACGAAGGTTAATGCAGTGTGGGACAGACAGGGGCTGGGGAGGTAGATGAGGCCAGGTCTGAAACAGGACATGCAAGAAGCGGGAACAGGAAAAAAAAAAAAAAAAAAAAAAAAAAGAGCCTTAAGAGAGGTTTAGGTCTCTCTGTCTCTCCTCTCTTCCTTCGTCAATGCCTTCTTCCTTTCCAAGTGCTCCAGTGATCTATTTCTGTGGAAGCAGCCACACCAAAATTCAGTAGAGGGACACCCTCATTTCATGCCTGTATGTGGGTACTGTGGGTCAGAAACTCAGTAAGGGCCCAGGGGGAACATCTCAGCTCTCTCCAGTGGCTGAGCGAGAGCTGCAGGGGCTGAAGGAGGCACATCTAAGGTGACTTCTTTGTCCTAGGCCTAGCACTTGGCCAATGTGGCTGAAGGAAGTCCGGCTGGGAGTGCTCCAGCACGCCTGCTTGAGGGCCTCCAACGTGGTATCTCCCAGTCACTAGCCTTCTTACATGGGAGCCCGCATCTTTAAGGAGTGGTCCAGTGAACAAAGAGGCTGCTGTAGGCCTTTGCTGACCCAGCCTGGAAAATCACAGCACCAGCCAGTCACAGGCCCACTGGAGCTCAAGGGGAGAGAGGTCAGACCATCTCTCCACGAGAGGGGTCACAAAGAATTGGTGGCCATCTTTTTAAACCTGCCATCCCTAGTAAAACCCACAGGTCCTGAGACCTAGTTCCTTAACTCTGGTGTAGACTCTCATACATTTATGCATCCAAGATCTTTATGGTATTTTTTAGAACAGTGGTTTCCAAAACTTCTCGGCCTCTAGGTGAAACAAGAGCTCACACTGTGGTGGGACAGGTACCCCTGCCCACCAGACATCCCTCTGTTGGCTTCTTCTCTCCCTAGAGGCATTTTCTAGGTCCTCTTCTAGAATTTTCTGGAGGATCTGAGGGGGGAGATTTCTAATTCACTCTCTTAAGGTGTTGTTTGCCTTTAATCAAGACTCACATGGGGGAAAAAACAAATCTCCCCTGGAATAAATCCAGACATCTTGAGAAGGACCCTCTTTCGGGAGTGTCCCCTCAGTTCTTGATGCTCAGGCCAGGGCACACTCTGCCCGCCAATGGGACCAGTTCTAGGAGAGCAGCCGACAGACCTAAGCCGGTTACCTTCTGCACGATGTGCTGCTCTCCAGCTATTTTTCAGATTTCTGATCTCAGTTCTTAATTTTCCCTCTACTGTTGCCAGCATCTCCCTCCCTTTCCTCCAGCCCTCTGCCAATGTAGCACGGGGTGGCACAGAAATGAAGTCCCCTTGAGGACAGCACCTTGGGGCTGTGAATGGAGGTGTGGTCACCTTGGCCATGGCCAGGAGGTCAGAGAAAGCAGACACATGTCTCCAGGGCTACCTGCTCGTCATCCCTGAGCCTCTTCTCCCCTGCCAGCTACCGCAGGCCTGGCCCTCTCTTCCCTTCCCTTCCCCAGGCTGGGAGTGGGGGTCTGCTCCAGGTGGCTTCCGCAGTGGCCTTGCTGGCCTCTCGCCCAAGCACCCACAGGCTGTGATGTGACCGGAGGTGGCAGCTCTTTTCCACCACTGATCTCTCCTATCTGCCTGCCCTGAAGAGGAAAGCTTGCGGTGTGAGTCATGGTCCTGGCAGGGAGCAAAAGGCACCCCCAGTTTGGGATCATCTGGCTAGAACTTAATTAAGGGACTATTTCAGAGCAGTGGGCTGAGGGTAGGGGAACCACAAGGTGGGGGAGCTACAAGGGAAGGGAGCTGTCACGAGAACTTGGAGAGAGAGAAGGTTGTATAGAAAGGGTGGCCCAGTAGGAGCCTTGACCTCCTCTGCAGGGGTGCAATTCATCTTGGGGGGGTTCCCAGAGGGAGGGAGGGAGCCTCAGGGTAATGTATATCCCGGTCTCATTCTCTTCCTTGCCTCCCCTCACCCTGCTGGTGCTCACAGTCGGCCCACCAAGTGGGGAGCCATGTGCAGGGTGGGGGTGGCTGGAGCAGTGTCCAGGGTGGCAGAGTATCAACCTGCGAGGCCAGAGCGTGGCCAGCACACTCACATGTCCTTACCTACTCCACACCAAGGCCCTTCCCATTTGCCATGTCATGACACACCTGCCAGCAAAGACCAGTGCCCCCATTTCAGGGAGGGATCCCCAGGGGCCGGTGAATGGAGGGCAGGCCCTCTCCTCGGAGATGAATGGCAGCATGCACTCACCACTGGCTTGGGGCCCAGAGGATGCCCCACAATTGCCCCACAGCTGCCTCCCCGAAACATTTCCGACACTCATCAGTCATAACAAGCTTCCTGCACCAACTTGCTCTCTCGAATGCGTGATTTCTTATTGCCAAGTGTAATTAACATGATACATTGACTTAGGGCAGAGCTAACAAGCACATATTAATTTTGAAAAGTCAGGTTCTTTCACTGGAAATGAGCTACTGATGAACACCTACTACAGGAGTTTAAAAGTGCAGGAAAGGGAGTAGGTAATTATGGGCTGGCACAGCCCATAGGTCTGCCTTTCTGCCCCCCGGAAACACCCTGACAGTGAGTGATTGCCCCCTCCTCTGGGAGGGGGATGCTCGGGGTTGTCCCAGCTCTGCCTCCTGATGCCCAGTCTCCCCCCCACTCTCCCCAGGGAGCATCTTGGTTCAGCCTGTCTCTTAATGTAGTTATCTCCCATCAGGACCCCTACCTGAGCTGTTCTTTGCCTAATTGCTTCCCCTGACTTGGATTTACACACACCCTCGGAAAAAAAAAATCATTCTAGGGACATAGGTCACTGGGCAGCCCTGGGCAAAGGATGGGAAACAAAAGAAAGATGCTCAGATCCTTGTCTGCCTTTCATTCAGGGCCTCCCTGACAGTTGGAATTTCCTTTAGAACTCTGGTTTCACTAGCCAGATGTTTCAGCGAATTCCCCCCTCTCGATCTCTTCACCCAGTGGGGAGAGGAATCTTCTCTCCACACACCTTTGTCTATCAAGGTTGGGCGCCAGGAAGAAAACTTACTTCCATTATTCTGCTGGCTGGATGTGGTGTGGCTATATTGTGGTAGGGACGCTTCTGGTCTATGAATCCCTTTCTCGCACAGCTTGCCCCCTCTCTATATCGGCAGGTCTCCTGGAGGGCCAGGATCAGGTTAGGATCTCTTATATCCTGGGTAACAGTGAAAAAGCCGGGGTTCAAATCCCACTCTGGGTCTCTTCAGCTATGGGAAGCTGGACAAGGCACTTGGTCTTGTTCAAGGCCAGTTCTCTCACTGGCACCTTGGAGGGGATGATCGCCATCTCAGGTGTCTGTGGAATTCAAGGCAGAGCTTCGTAAGGCGCCTGCTATATGGAAGGTTCTGGATGAATGCCGGTTTCCTTCCTAACTCTGCCCTGCTCCACGTGCTTCCAAGGAATCCAGGAGCCGCTGGGGCCTCAAAAAGTTTGTATTTCTTGGGGTGTGTGTGTGTGTGTGTGTGAGGAAACCACCACATACCTCTGTTTAAAAACTTATTTTGTGGTTTCCTCGGTTATTTATAGGACCTTGACTTTTCTCTTCCCCCTTCACTTCATCCCCAGTGCATTTCCCTCGCTTTTTCCATCTCTCCTTACAGACCAGTCTCTTGGAAGGACCTGGATGCTTGTGAGGGCCTCGTTTCAATGCCTGTGGTTTTCAGATGATCCTCTTCATGTTGACAGGACTCTCCTGGCTGAATTCCTGAAAGCAATTCCCCCTCCAGCAGTCAGGAGAGCTCTCCCTCGTAAACCTCTCCTTCCACCCTCAGCCCCCTACCTCATCCTCAAAACCGCTCTGTGCCTTTGGCCCCATAAGGCCAAATGTGACGATGGAGTCTTGTCTCTTCCCAGCAAGATTTCCAATTCTGGGTTTCTGTCTGGAATGTTTTTCTTGTGACCAGAGTTGACTCCCTCCACAAAACGGTCTTCAGCGTCCTCCTGTCTAACGTGGCCACTGTCTGTTCCACTTGGCTGTCTCTTCCAGACAACCCCTCTGCATTTAGTGCCTCCTAGTGGGATCAGGTAAGTGCCTGGCTTTGCTTTCCAAGCACTTCAAAGTTGTGTTCCTCTGTTTGGCCCTCTGTGAAGGCCTTCCTCCCTAGGTGAAATCACCGAGGAATGTGGGTTTTCAGCTCACAACACAATTCTCAAGCCTTTCACAACCTCATCCTAGCAGAAGCCCAAGAGAAACCTCCCTCAGAGTATCCCCTGGGCAGGGGAGAGCTGTATGACGCTTCTCAGACCCCTGTGGCCTGGGTTCCATCTCAGAGATTACTGGGCATGGATGCTAACACTCGTTCCGCTTTTCATTCTTGCATTGGCCCTGAAGACACGTGGAATTCGAATACAACCAATAATTCTCTTAAGTCCCTTGCTTTAATAGCTATCAGATGGAAACTCTGGTTCCTTTATTAAACTAGGCTGGATGTCACCCAGAGAACTACTGTGTGGGGGAATTTCTATCCTGGATTCTCTTCTTCTTGATTGACTCTTTCTTTCCATCCCTGACCGAGTTTTACAGGGGGCATTCCCAGGAAAGGCAGACTTTCCAGGCTCGCTCCCCAATCCTCCAGCTGCTATTTGGAGACAGAAAACATCTGTAGTCTTAAGTCCAATTCCGAGAAGAGTACTGGTCAGGCTGCATCTTCATTGAGTAAAGTCTAATCAATTATTTTAAACAAAATCTAATCAATTATTTAAAAAAGTGAGTAGCTATCTTGCTGAACTGAGTTTCAAATGGGCAGCCTTCATGGCAGACACTTCTGTGTTCCTAGGTCTTAAGTACATGAGTCTATCGCTAATGTCTCAGAACATCCCACCCTCTCATCTTCTGGCTGAAGTGATGGCAGTGAGGTGGCTACTTGGAAGCGGTGCCATCTACCCCATGGCTGATGTCCAGGAATCATCAGTGGGTGGGGGACAGCCTAAGGGTCAAGCTGCTTATTCCCCACTGAATCAGGGGCTTTCAGAAGGGGGAAGGGGAGGAAACCAACTTTAATAAGCATGTCCCATGTGCTGGCCACAGGGTTGGAAGCTGCACACCTGCTATCTTGTTTTCTCTTGACCAACAGCCCTATTGAAGACTACTGCTAGTCTGACTTCAGAAATGATCAAGCCAGGCTCTGTGAGGCGGGCATAGGTGGGTTCTCCAGCAGTAGATGCTGGAATTTGAGGTATGCATGTTTATGCAGAGCAGCACCCATAAATGGATGGGGAAGAAACAGGACTGGACAGAGGGAGAAGGTGAATTTCAATGTAGGTCTAGCAAAAACTCAACCAAACAGGAGAAAGTCTGCCCAACAGGACTGTCTCATAACAGCTGAAATGGCCAGGCCTTTATGCCCATGTTTGGACCAGTCACCAGGTGTGGATGCCCCAGGAAGGGTGAGACCTGCAACTCATTCTGTGAAGTGAGATCTGAGCAATGCACCTCTAGGTCTACCTGAAGGTAGCTCAGCCAAACTTTTAAGTGCTGGAGCTGAAGTCTGTACCAAGGTCAGGTTGCCTACAAAAGCCATGCTTCTCTACTACACCATCACCCTGAGTCATTGAGAGTTACTGTGTTCAGAGTTGTTGGCCAACATAAATTAGAACCCTTCCTCTGTGTCCCTGATGGGCAGGCACTCCGACTCATTTTAGGACCTCCTGACAGAGTGGTCAGCGAGAGCCTTGCAAGCATCTGAAGCTACCTGTTAACTAAGGTGCCGCTGAAGCTACCTGTTAACTAAGGTGCCGCTGCCAAGGACAGCCAGTCATTTGTCTATAAATTGGAGTTTCTAAGCCAGTAGAGCCCAGTGGCCTTTACCCACAGGGTGTGTGCCGGGAAATGCCCACAGGCCGTCTTTGCTGTCCACTACTCCCAATCCATGCCTCCTCTGCATTTCTCCTGTTTTGCCATTTCTAGCTGTCTCCAGAACAGATCGATCCTTCCATTTCTAAAGGTCAGCCATTTCTTCGGTAGGCGGGGAATGGGGCAAGAGCCATCAGCTTAGTTGTGAGTTTGCTGACTATTTGTCAACAATTTGCGGAGGGAGCAGAAGAGACTCTGAGAGAGAGGCCTGGGGAAGCTGCTTGTCGATGTTCCAGCTCTGTCCTGTCTAGGGGACATCATAGGGATAATTCTTTTTCCTTTGGAGGGAAAATAGGAAAAACCTTCCTCCTTTTACATGGACCTTCATTTACCAGTCTCACAGTGTACTGTGTGTAGGTGGAGCTCAGCAGGGCTGGAGAACACAGTAATGGCCCTCCCGGGTCACCCCTGTGGATCTCCAGCTGCACAGGCAAGGAGGGCTTCTGTTTGTTCTGCCATTAACTTGCTCTGTGACCTCTGGCTAGTCACTTCTCTTCTCTGGGTCTCAACTTCTCCCATTTATTTCCACAGTACAACAGATAAGCAATATATAAATAGTATATTAGTTTCCTAGGGATGCTGTAACAGAATATTCAAAACTGGGTGGCTTAGAATAACAGAAATTTGTTGCCTCATCATCCTGGAGGCTAGAAGTTCCAGATCAAGGTGTTGACAGGGTTGTTTCCTTCAGAGGGCTATGAAGAAGAGTCCATTCCATGCTTTTCTCCTAGCTTCTGGTGGCTTCACTGGCAATCTTTGACATTCCTTGGCTTATAGATGCATCAGCCCGATCTCTATCTTCATCTTCACATGGTGTCCTGTGTGTGTGTGTGTGTCCAAATTTCTTCCTTTTATAAGGACACAGTTATATTGGATTAGGATCCACACTAAGTACCTCATTTTACCTTGATTACCTCTGTAAGGACCTACCACCAAATGAGGTCAAATTCTGAAGTACTGGGGGATAGGGCTCCAACATATCTCCTTCTTAAGGTATACAACCCAACTTGGTTGGGTAGTTAAACCACTGAGTATCTTTGTTTTATTATATTTTGTTTGTTTTATTCTATTTTATTTTAAATTCCAGTGTAGTTAACGTATAGTGTTATATTAGTTTCAGGTGTGCGACATAGTGATTCACTACTTCCATACATCATCCAATACTCATCACAAGTGTTCTCCTTAATCCCTATCTCCTAATCCCTATCTACCTACCTCTCCTTTGGTAACCATTAGCTTGTTCTATAGCTAAGAGGCTGTTTCCTGGTTTGCCTCTCTCTTTTTTTTCCTTTGTTTATTTTTTGTTGTTTCTTAAATTCCACATTTGAGTGAAACTATATTGTCTTATTTCACTTAGCATTGTACTCTCTAGCTTCATCTATGTCATTGTAAAAGGCAAGATTTCATTCTTTTTCTGTGGCTGAATAATATTCCCTGGTATACATATATACATCCAACATCTTTAACCATTCATCAATGAATGCACACTTGAGATGCTTCCGCAATTTGGCTATTGTTGATAATGCTGCTATAAACACAAGGGTGCTTGTATCCCTTTGGATTTTTGTATTTTGAATTTTTGTATTTTTTAGGTAAATACCAAGTAATGCAATTACTGAGTGGTAAGGTAGCTCTGTTTTTAAATTTTGAGGAACTTCCATATTGTTTTCCGTAGTGTCTGCACCATTTTGTGTTCTGTATTGGGTTTCTTTGAAAGGCCTTCATAGTGCCCATACTCTGAGTTCCTACATGATGGAAATACCCAAAGGTGGTGTCAAGGGAAGGCAGAATGGCCCTTGGGACCAATGAGAGTTAAGTGTCTGCTCCAATTAGTCATGTGGTTCAGTCATCCCAGAACCCATAGGAATCATCCTGAAGCATCCATGCCCTTCACTGATCCACCATTTGGAGACTTCATATTTACCTCAGCTTTCCATCCCTGTGAACCATTTCATTGAGTCCCTACTTCATTAGGAGGGCAGGACAACAACATTCAGCTGGTCTTGAGGTTGTCAAGTATTTTGAGGTTTTCTTTCATACATAATTGCTCACAGAACCCCAACCTATAAAATGCATCAAACCCAAGCTTCTGTTACATAGGTCAAGGCAAAGTGCTTTGGAGGCTGAAGAATAAGCTAGAGAAATTCTGCAGGAGGAATTCCTGGGAATTCAGTTCATGGCCTTGATTAGGGAAGAAGTTGTTTGGTGATTTACTTTTCTTTGGGGGACACTGATGACATGAGTTATACCAATAGTTTTAAACTTTAGCACCTGCCAAGTGATCAGGGGATGTATGCAGATGTTAAAACATTGGCTATCAATGAAAAAACAATTATAAAGGTAAAGAAGAGGGCAGGACAAAGCCATTTTGTATTGTATTGTGTTTGTGAATTAATGTACTTTGCTTTCCTTTCTGCTACTGAGTCATTTAAAAAAAAGATTTTATTTATTTATTCATGAGAGACACAGAGATAGAGGCAGAAACATAGGCAGAGGGAGAAGCAAGGTCCCTGCAGGGAGCCTGATGTAGGACTCGATCCCAGGATCCCAGGATCACAACCTTAGCCAAAGGCAGATACTCAACCACTGAGCCACCCAGGTGCCCCTACTGCTGAGTCATCCAATCAGCCATTTGACTCAGCATTCTTTCATTCAACCAACACTTATCTGGTATTCACTGAATATATGTAATGGATGGAGAGAGGATTGGATTGGAATTTTGAACTTTGTCCTTGTGGCGTTGTCTCTCTCTCTCTCATCTATATATGGGAACCGAGGTAAAAGGAGATAACATATTTCTCAAGGTATATCAGACACCTTCCATGCGCTACCTTAGGGCCTCTTGACCTCATCTGACTCTTGTTCTGGCTCTGGGAGAACTCAACCCAACAGTGCCTCACCTCTGGCAGGTTGCGTCTCTGACAGGTGGTCCTCACCTTTTGACTCCAGTCTCAGAGTCTTAGAGCTTTCCTGTTGAGGTGGTCTTGGGAATCTGCTCACTGCTCATGCCCATATATGCCCAGCCCAGAAGTACAGAGAACCTGATGTCTGTGAGGCAGAACTTTGACCCAAGGGAGATGGGACCCAGTGAATACATTTGTCCTCCCTTCCTCAACCAGAGGTGCTCTGGCTTCTGGGCCTGCAGTTCCACCGAGAGAGCAAAGTCTCAGCTGGCCCCTTCATGTCAGTAATGTACATTACCCTCACATGGGCTGCCCCTCTTTACCTGATTTCTCTCCCCATATCTTCACTCCTAATTTCTTGGATTGCATTCTTAGCAAAAAGAGCCCATTATAATTTCCCCAGGCTCACCTTTCTTTTTTTTTTTAAAGGTTTTATTTATTTATTCATGAAAGACACACAGAGAGAGACAGAGAGAGGCAGAGGGAGAAGCAGGCTCCATGCAGGGAGCCCGATGTGGGACTCAATCCTGGGTCTCCAGGATCATGCCCTGGGTCGAAGGCAGGTGCTAAACTGCTAAGCCACCCAGGGATTCCCCATGCTCACCTTTCTGAGGAACTCAGGTTAGGATGCAGGGAGAGAGAGCCAGGGCTCTGCCCGCGGTGGTCCCAGGTGTGGAAGTTCTTCACCCTCACCCTGATGCTTTGGTTTGGGAGGCGGTAAGAAAGAGGATTTATAGACACAGTTGCCTGCAAATCTGCATGAGTAATCTGTGGATGTTCTTTTGTGTTGCAGCATGGAGACATAGGTTCCTTTTTGTGTGTGTTGGTTTAGGGGGAACCAGGATTCCCAAAGAAGCAGGGGAAGGTCATGTCATGTGGTGGGTTGAAGATGGGGAAAATGTCAGGAGCCCTGGCTTCTGGGCTTTGTTCTTCCACTAACAAGCTGCATGACCTTGGCTAAGTCACATGGTCTCTCTGGGAACCAGCTTTCTTACCTCAACAATGAGGGCTTAGAGTAGGTGATTTCTACAACTACTTTCAACTCCAAAATCTCGTGATAAACTGTAGTTCCTGCCACTCAGGCTACATTTGCCTGGATGGTGCTTCCATTCCTATTCAAAAGGTCAACATGTGAGCTTTTTCAGTATGGGAACTAAAGCAAAGAAAGCAAAGAAAGAAAAAAAAATTCTTTTCTAAAAAAGAAAAAAAAATGAGTTTGGTCAGAGCTACTCTCATCATCATAAGGGAAAAACAGAGGCAATGACAGTCCTCGACTTTCAACTCCAACTGCAGGTATTTATCCAACAATTCAGTACATTGTTGCTGAAGGCCATTTTGCGGAGGGGAGCTCTGAGACAGTCCCAAATAAAGGAACAGGATGGACCCCCACCCCAACCCGGCTCCAGCACACACACCATCTGCCTCTTTCTGCACATCCGTTGTACAGAGGAAGTTCTCCACATCTGAAGTCAAGGCCATGGCCCCCTCTCCCCCAGCACCCTGACCACACCAGGAGGTGAGGGAAGGGGAACCTCACATCCTTCTCAGCAACTCACAGAGGCCAGCGCAAATCACTTTTGGTCATTGCCCAAACTGGAAAGAACATTTTTTCCCCAGATCATTATTAAGAATTTTATACAATCACACACTCTCTTGTCTCACATACAGACATACACTGCCAAAGAGAAAAACTCATCCCTGAGTATTGGGTCATAAATTATATGAGGTACATTTCATTATAAAGTACATTTCTTTAGTCCTTTATGAATGCTCTCCATTTACCCCAGGGGTGTTGTAATGTACTCTGACATCTTACTTTCTTCCAAGAAGCATTCCCTCATATTGTTTAGTATGTGGGGCCTAGCTGGGCAAACAAATCTTTTGCTGGAAAATGAAGGCATTCGACTCTTGTATAAATGCGAATACAATCATGCATCTATGCCTGGGCTCCAGGGAGGTCACATATAATCTGTAGAAAAACTGGGTAAATAAACATCAGTGAAAGAAATGTCTGGTGGGGGAAGGGGGCCGCATAAACAGTGCAAATGCATAATTGCCATGGCCTAGAAAAATTGGAGACCCAACGATTCTCTAGCCAGAGAGACAGGAACAAGGATTTTATAACAAGTCAGTCCTCATTACATCTGGTTTTTAATTTTCATACTTCGTCTGCATCCCTCTCCGTCCCAACCCCCACTCGATCCTTCTCAGGCCCTGGGTTTTTCCTCAAGTAGAGAACCATGGAAAGGTACAAAGTTGAACAAATTAAAAACCATGCTGGGGCCTCTCCATTTTCTTCAATTAACAAAGCCAGAGGCAGCAGCGGCAGGATTTGGAGCGCTCGGGTTTTCCTGGACCTGAAATGCTTCAGTTTTACCTTGCAGAAGATCAGAAACCAAAGCTCATAAAATTGAACTCAGATGAAGAACACTCCCGTCTTTGGAGTGCTACTAAACAATCTGCAAATTATTTAAATTAAACCAACCCAGCCTTCAACATCTGCACACAAAATGCTTAAAGTTCCAACTGCAACTTTACTGGCATAAGAAAATAATAAGGGGAGTTCAATTTGTGTCAGCATGGCTCAGGAAAATAAGATATCATGTCTTGCTGTCTGCTTGATGTCAACTTCTCAGATGCGAGCCCTAATGCCTCATCCTAGACTGTCCGCACCAGAGCCTGCCAAACAGAGAAGTTCAGCCAAAGTTCACCAAGCTACTACCAAATAGCTTTTTTTCCCCTCCTTTTTCAATCATTAGAAACCTTCTGTTTTATATTGTGCACACGTGATTGTATCTACCTCTTAAAACATATATAACTCTATTAGCCTCTCCTATTCTTCGGGAACGCTGTCAGTTCTGTTCTGTGACGATATTGTTCTATGGCTCAGAGTTATTCAGCTTTTTTAGCTCCCACGGCATGTGCTAGGTTCCATCTGAAATGTTCAGTCGGGACACACTGACGAAATCTGTAATATTGGAGGTGATTTGAAAATAATCCTTTAAACAAAAAAATAAAGTGTCAGCACAAGTATAAGCATGAGCAAAAGGGTGGACACCAGTCAATCACTATCCAAGATTGATCCAGAAATGCTTTTTCAGCCCTGTCTCCCTCCTTGCCCACATCAGAGACTCACGCAGGGTGTGTGGGAGAAGCTGCTCTAAGACTCTCATCCAGCCCTGGGAAGAATCCCTCGCTCACATCTCAGTTCCAATCTCCCCTTCAGCTGGGAGGCCGAGACGACCAACAGGGCACTATCACAGGCCATTTTTCTCATTTTCCTTGTTTAGTCTTGATTTACTTTAAATGACTGCTCCTCTCATTCCTCCCAGTGAAACTGTGCACCCACACTTTTAACCATGCAAAACCAGCGTTTTAATGCTGCCGGATGATGTATCAATTTAGAGTCCTGGGATCACTGAAGAGCTAGAATTTCACTCATCAGCAGAAATGCAGGTTTAGTAGGTGTGTGAAGACAAAAATAAGCACAGAGAAGTCTTTGATCTACTGTGTGCATGTTCTATAAAAATACCTTTCCTATAGTGTAACATGTCACATTGAATCTATATGTCCCACCTTCAGCATCTTCCTCCCAAGCATCACTTGGTCCTTTTCAAAGACCAGAACACCAGGGCTCGAAGCTTAATAAAATCATGAATGAGAAAGGAAAGATCACTACCAACACCAAGGAAATACAAACGATTTTAAAAACATATCATGAGCAGCTATACGCCAATAAATTTCTTCTAAATGGACGCATTTCTCGAAGCAGCATTGTGGAAGGAAAGTCTTCTTTGTTTCTATTTGGTGGTGGTGCTTGGGGTGGTGTGGGTGTGGAAACCAACCCCCTCCCCCCACTCCCACCCAGGAGAGGGAGAATAACTTCATGACCTATAGCCTTCAACCTCATTCCTGGGCCACTGCCTTCTCACTGTTTCAAAGACAGTGAAAGTCATGTTGAAATTCACATTTCAGGTGAGTTACAGCTGATTATGATTATTGTAAAAAAGCTTCCTTTACACTGAGTGTTGATTTAGCTTTCAGGCTCTTGCTAAATATTGGACCACCAATAGCTGAGTATGGTATAATTAAGCAATTTGGTAAACTATGACAAATGAATCTGGTCTGAATACGGATATTAAAACATGACAAATCCTAAAATGTAGCAATACTAAAAACAACCTTGTCACATGCCAATCATTATCATCTTGACGTCTTTTTATCTTTCCTATCAGAAAATAATTCAGCTTAAACCTTGCATTTAAAGGAACTTGTCTACTGATTCATATTTCAACTTAATCTGGTATCAATTACTGGCTGAGATTTGGAAATTCAACGTCTGTGTAGACGAAATGCTTTAATACTGTAGATAGTAGCTGGTTTTGGGGTTCAGCCCGAAATGGCATGGTCAGAAAAGTTTAAAATATTTTTTGCTAGATTCAAAGATGAGCAAGATTAAAAATTCCCAAATGTGTATTCTGGACTCCCTCCAAAAACATTCCATCTTTATTCATTATTGGATATTGTCTTGATTAAAATTCCTGTTGGTTTGTTCTATGGTTAAGTAGTAATCTTGTATCTTAGCATTTGGAATGTATTGGTATCATGTGACGTGCACAGAGTCCAAACGACTATAGAGAGATCTCTTTCACAAGTCAACAAGGACGACTCAGCGCGTTCAGATTTCAGCAGTGCTGTTGCAAGGAGGGGGAGGGTGGTTTATCTGTTCAGCACATTCTTTCCAAAAAGTGAGTCAGAAAGAGAGCTGTTCAAAGCAAAATGATTTTTCCCTACAACACCAAGGTCCTGAGTCAAGGCAGATTTCTCTAGAGGAAATAAGATATATATTTTTTTCCTTTTCTTTTTCTTTATCTCTTTTTGTTCTATTTCTAGCATTTGGTGCCCTTTATTGCTAGTTTCACCCAGTAACATGTGAAAAATGTATTCGACAATGCAAAGCAGATGACTCGGTCACCATCTTCTGAGTCACCGTTCTGTTCTCTGCATTCCTACAGATGCCTTTCAAAACCAGAAAACGATTCTGTTAGGAGCCAGTGAGAGGGGAAATGAAAATGAAAAAATGGACCAGCTTATGCAGCCACACAGAGGCTTTATGGCATGTCCCCCACTGGCAACCTGCTTGGTGTGGAGTGTTCTCAAGGACCCTAGGCCAGGGCCTGGGGCCTGCAGAAAATCTAGGAGAGTATGGGCACTTCAGGACTTTGGAAGATGTGGCCAGCCTTTTGTTCTGTTTTCTAGCCTAATAGCTACTTGGAAGTAAGCTCTGTGGTCAAGAGGAAAGCATAGGCCATGGAGAAAGTCTGGCTGGGCTCCTTGAGGTGAGGTCAGTTGTCACCACCTCTCACATCCTGGAAATGTATCTGTCAGTTATAAAAAAAAGAGCCAAGCTTTTAGGTAGGTTGTCAGGTACACCAAGTCACCTCCCCCCTAGGTGGTTGGAGGTGTCTCAGGGCATTGGCCAAGGATATGATCCCAGCGACATGATTCTGGAGGAAAGTCATCTGACTGCCTTGGTGACTGCAAAGGAACACATAGCAGATGCTCAAGACCTTCCTCTGCATCAGGAGGCTGGTGTCCACCTTGGGGGAAGTGAGTGGACCCGATGGTGTTTGGCGAAGCTGACTCACAGGTGAACTTCCTCCCTAAGTGTACTCCCTCCGTGTGCAGAAATACTAACCAAGGTCAAGTGGCTGTCTGGTTTTTTTAACATAAGCTCTAAGAAGAAGGCTTTGTCTGTTTTTTTTTTTTCCCCCATCCTCAGACCAGTGCTGAGAACAGTGGCTACACATCAATATTTGTCCATGAATATGGCATCAAATGAAGATTCTGATTCAGAAATCAACCTTGATGAGCCCCATGGTGCTAGAAGCATGCTCATTATTTTAAGGAGCTAATTTTTTTTTCTTTTTTTAAACACACCCCGGGCTGCAGGTGGTGCTAAACCGCTGCGCTGCCGGTACTGGCTAAGGAGCTAAATTTGAAGAAGACTGGACCAAGAAAGGGACAGGACTAACACTCATTGGTTCTCACTACGGGTCAGGAAATTTCTCATGTTCTTAATAAGTAGGTGCTGTTCCATTTTTCAGATCAGGAAACTGAGGTTTCGTGAGGTTAAATCATTTGCCTAAGGTCTCCTAGCTAATCAGTGGTGGATCTGTGGTTCAGACTTAGGACTCCCATGGTGGAGTGATTTCAAATATCTAATTACTGTAATACTTCATTATTAGAGGCTTACTGCATCAGCACTTAGGGATGTACTTGCCTCCTTACACTCAATGCTGGAAAAAATGTTTTAAATTCTTTTTATGGGAAGTTTTTAGGTTTTTGATATTCAAACCAGATTAAGTAGGTGAAAGTGCTTTTTTAGACTTCTTGGCTCGACACTAAAAATTTTGTTCTGAATCCAAATCCAATATAAGTGTATTAGCTTTTTTCTAGCCAAGAGTTTACAGAAGCAAGAAATAAATCAACATGCCTCCAACCCCAAGGGATGATGCGGAGGAGAGAGATGGATGTGTGATCAGGTCTCAGAGGGCTCAGGCTTTTGTTCCAACTCTGCTGGTGAGCAGCTGTGTGATCTTGGCTGAGTCACTTCACCTCTCAGGCTGATAAGTTTATCAATGGGCAAATAGGAACTAATACCTCTTATTTTGCTTGCTACTTAGAGATGGTTGGATTCGGGAGAAGTAATGGAATTCAAATACTTTCAGAATTTGTGGTATCTAATTGAGAAAACTATTGTGTTTGTGTTGAAAATGTCCTCCATTCTATAATAATGGGGTTTGAGCTTTTTCCCATCTATTACCTAATTCTACTAATTCAGTTTAATTTGTATCTTAGGTGACATGTACTTTTTGCACTTAAATTTTCATTTAGCTTTTTCACTAAGTTACATGGAACATTCCTCCCTTAATTTGGCATTTGTGAATATTTTCCTGATTTTTTTTCTTTTTAATTTTAGCTAAATCAAGATTTACTGTTTTTCCTCTAAGGCAACAAGTCCAAGTACCCAAATTCACCTCAGAGGGCATGCAGAGTTGAGTCGATGTTTCCCGGTGTACATGTTTCTTGGGTTGGCCCCAGATATGAAATATAATTATGGTGCTTTCTTGCCTGATATTAAGACAAGTCTGAGGAGGCCTGGCGTACATTCCTTGGGCTCATGAGTAATTATGGTGTTGGTGATGATCAGCTACTTTATAAGGTCTTGGGCTGCTGGCATTCTAGTTTTTCTGTAACGCACATAACCTGTGAATCTAATTACCACTGTTTTGGTGCTGAACAAATATGTTTCACTTGTAAACCTTGTATTTATGTTCAGATGGGACTGGAGGGTGTGTGTTTGTGTGCATTGCAACCACTACAGCCCAGACATTCACACAAATATCCTCCGAATTCCGATCAGCCTTTGGTTTAATGGCCCGTGCATTTGATATTCTTTTTTTGGTTGGAAAACTATTTATCAAGTTCTCTTTTTCTCCACTGCCATTCTTTTCCCTTCCTGTCTCTCTGTAAACTTTATAATACTGTGTTTCCTTTTGAAAGATTAGGTAAGAGGGAACACGTGTGTGAAAGTCGTGGCCAACTCCCATGTGCTGGGGGCCGGTGAGATTAAGGCCAAAGGCCAAATGACTTCGGCACCTGACAAGTGTGTGGATCTCATTATGGCCCTTAGGTCTGCGGGGGCTTGGAAAAAAAAAATCAATGGATTTGCAGGATGCATGGTCAACATTTGGTGAGAAAGCAAGTCTTCAATAACTTTGTTTCTAATGTGTGGCAGAGGTATGGCCCTCCCAGATTTTTATTTTGTCTTCTAGCAGAAAAGTTCCTATCTACCCCATATATTTATGGATTCACAATAGCTTGAAGAAGTATTTGAAATGATCTGGTCTCATCTCTATTTTATAAATGAGTAGCATGAGCTTAGGAAGGAGAAAGAAAGTTTTCCAAGGCCTATTCACAGCCGGATTTCCCTACTGCCAGCTGGATGCTCCATCTTTTACACCTGCTGTCATGGCACTGATGTCCAGGTATCCTTGGGGAGCTTTTGTGCACCTACTCTGAGCTTGACAGTAAGTGTCTTGGTTTGGGGCTCACCAAGAAGTCCTTAGGGCCTAGTTTTGGCCTTCAGGGAATTTGGTAGCAAACTGGAAAGCCAAGACTAATGTGACACAACAGCCTCATTATGGTAAATGGCAGCTTACAGGTCAGAGATGACATCAGAGGAGCAGTGGGCCAGTTTCTCAGGACATGGAGGAGGTGGGAAAGACTGATATACCCAGAGGAAACTTGGATGTAGAGCTTGAAGCAGGTTTTGAAGGTTTGGAGTTTTGGAATTCCAGGAAAGCAGCGGGGCTTACAAAAGGCATGGGGACCTTAAGGAAAGCCTGCAAGGGAAGCTCCAGAGTGAGGACAAGTCAACTTCTCAGTCTGTATGTGGAAGGTGTGGGGATGAGGTGATGAACACTCTGAGCAGGGACGTGGGGAAGGCAATAGCTGGTGCCCAGGAAGCCCCTTCAGCTGCAAGAACTGCGGAGGTGAGAGTGACATCTACAATGCCAACTTCTAGAATGACTAATCTCTTTGCCCTCCTCTTTGAGAGGTTTGCTCTGCTTATCCATATGGCTTTTCCGGGAAGGCCAGTGCCATATACGAGCCCGCACCATTTCTAGAGTGAGGCTGGAGTCTGGGAAAGAGGGGTAGTTGCCTCACAAGACCAGAAAGTCTCAGGCTAACACCAAAGCACCCAGTGACTGGGTAGAGTGATGGGTCTGCATTCCGACTTGGCGTCTTCCTGCTTCTGAACTGTGGCAAAGCCACTAATACAGTCCAAACCTTGGGGTTCTCATCCATCCTTTATTGAGAGAATAACGCCTGCCCTAGCTACCACACACAGTGCTGCAAGAAGTCAATGAGAGGGCATATGTAGACAGTAAAAAGATAGCAATCTCCATCATGTCACAACACTCTGCTACTGAGATGCTGGAGCATTTAATGCAGGGAGGAATTATGGGAGGGAGGACATATTTCCTTCTAAGGAAATCACCATCTTCTGCCTTGACACTTAGAGCATTCTTTGACATTGTCTCTCCACTTTTTTTTTTTTTTCATTTCAGAATGGATAGAAATGCAACTAGCTTGAGGATTGTGCTCAGACTGATGACTGTGAACAGCCCTAACCAGAACTGATCCGATGCTGCTGGCAGAGCCTTCAGAACTCGGGTGGCCCCTGCAAAGCTGAAAAATCAAGGAAAGGATGGCGGGGTAGGGGGCGGGGTGGTGAGATGATTGTCCCTCAAAAAAGAGGGGATGGTTTTCAAACTATATTTTTAATATATTTTCTAAATTTTAATGACAACTCTGTCTGAAGCCATTAGCATTTTCTTTTTTTTTTTTTTTTTTTTTTTTTATTTATTTTTTTTTTTTTATTGGTGTTCAAATTACTAACATACAGAATAACACCCAGTGCCCGTCACCCATTCACTCCCACCCCCCGCCCTCCTCCCCTTCTACCACCCCTAGTTCGTTTCCCAGAGTTAGCAGTCTTTACGTTCTGTCTCCCTTTCTGATATTTCCCACACATTTCTTCCCCCTTCCCTTCTTTTCCCTTTCACTATTATTTATATTCCCCAAATGAATGAGAACATATCATTTTCTAAGGTTCTCTGAGCAAGGTTTTCCTTGGAGATTGGCTTGATTATAGGTTTAGTCCTGATTCCTTTCTAAATGTAAAGAACCAGTTCATCTAGAACTCCACAAGTGCTTCCCCTCCTCACCCCCCTGGGAGGAAGAGCCCTGAGCTGGATGATGGGGCCACCTGGAAAAAGACAGTGTGCGACCAGTAGTAAGGGGACTTCTAGACCAGTGGAAGGAAGAAAAACCTTAGAAACATAAATAATGGGCACCAATAGAGTCAGAGGCATGTAAATGTATATGGAAAGGGCATTTATTGAGTGCTTGCTGGGTGCCAAAATCTGTTTTTGATTCCAATTTTACAGGCTCAGAGTTTAAAGAAATCTGGATTTTTTTTTTCTGGAAGACAGCAGGAATTCAGTGAAGAGTTTTCCTTTGCAGAATGGCACAGATACAGCCTTAGAGAGCTCCTCTGGACTGCCATGCAGAAGATGGATTTGGAACAGAGGCTAGAAGCAGGATAGCAGTGGGCAGAAACCAGCAGGAGTACCCTGAACTGGGGCAGAGGCAGTGAGCAAGGATCAGATTTGGGAAAAAGTTTGGCAGCAAAAGTGTAAAGAGTTGGCCTTTGAGAAAATAGTGTCCATAGGTTTTGCTCTCTATATCTCCAGTGTCTAGTACTTATGAGATACTGGAGCTCAGGGCTTTGGAATGCTTGTTGGTTTCTTGGTTCACTATATTTCCTAAAGAAAATTCCACTATCCAGAGATGTGGACTAAAAATTTACCCATAAGGATGTTTATTACAGTATCATTTTAATTGCAAAATTATGTCCAAATAGGGAAATTCTCCTTTGTTGGAGAGAATATTTGCGATGATTAAAAATCATGTTTTCAATAGATAATGACATAGAAACTTCTAGCAAAATGTTAAATGTATACATAATGCAAACTACATATAAATAGTATGTTCCTGATTCCATGAGAAAAATACACAGAAAAGAGAAGGGAAAAATATATTGACATGTTAATCATAATTCTCTTGAGTTTTAAGACTAGAACTGCTGTTTATTTTCGTCCTCCTGTATTTTTATATTTTTTCAAGTTTATACTATGGAGGGATAGAAGTATTCAAATCAGTAAGTTAAAAATCATTGTGGAAGACAAAAAAAAAAAAAACTGAGACAATACCACTTAAGGATTTAGAAGATTGTGTTCAAGTGTCAACACTGCCTTATGACTCAGGCGAGTCACTTATGTTCTAAGGTCTATAATTTTCTCATCTGTACAGTGGGCATAATAACATCTTCTTGTTAATTACAGGGTTATTGTAAATGTCAAACAAAATAAGGGATGTGGAAGTGCTTTGTTACTAGTATAAGTTGCTTCAAATATATGAGATTCTGGTTATTGCAAAGTTCCCTTCCCTCATGGGCACTCATAAGTGGCTACTAGAGGGCCCTCCAGAGAGGTAGCTCTCAACTTAATCTGGAGAAGGAGAGAAGGAACTTATTCCAGTGGAGCTTATTCCATTTTGCCTGAATAGAGACTATCAGGTCTAGCCAACAGTAATTTCATTGTGTTAAAGAGAGAGTGGAGATTCTCCTGGAATGTTAGGGAAAGAGCAAGAAGTTGGCCAAAAAGGACCTCAGTCCTGGCAAGCTTGTTGGGATACTATGTCTGCAAGGTTGGGCTCTCCTTCCAGCTTTGGGACTCCAATCTTTAGTAACATTGAACCAGTTCTTCCTTACTCCCTCTGGGCCTCAGGATCCTCTGGCAAATGAAAGCTTGTAAGGGCTAGACCGTACCCCAACTTTTCCCAGCACCTGTTCCATATTCTGTGGGTTTTATGTAAAATAATCTCTTTTGTCACTACTGTAATAAAAAGTCACTGTGAACAATTCAGGTGAAGGGGTGAATGAATAATATGAGTGGAACATACACAAGGTGGGGTCAGGGAATGGGCAAGCCAAGAGATGACATTATGCTGCAACCAAGAGATGTATATCAAATCTGTGTAAAGTGTAGGACCTTGTGCTTCCTACTGAGGGTTCAGAAACATGGGTCCCAGTCTCTGCCTACTTGAAGAGAGACAACAAATCATCGCATTCTGATTGCCAAGAATGCTTCACAGGGAGTGAGCACCCAGAAGATCAGGAGTGGATGACATGTGGACTGAGGAGGGGTGAAAATGGAGATCAGATGACTGGGCGAAGCCTCCCATCTGGGAATGACCACAGAGCTCAGGTAAGAAGATAGGTTTAGGGAGCACTCATCTGACAGCTTCCCCCAGGTTGAACACTTCTCATTGAGTTCTCTTGGACAAATCATTTAACTCAAATGAACCTCTGTTTCTTTAGTTGTGAAAATGAGGCTAACAATACTTCATGGGCTATAGAAATGGTTAAATGCAGGAAAGGAGATTAAGTTCCAGGCATATAGTAAGAGTTCAAAAAATATGAATTTTCTTTTTCTTTTTTTCCTTTGAGGCAGAAAATGTCTAGCCCCGGACCAGTGATTGAAAAACGGTGGCTTATGAGCGAAACCTAGTCTGTAGATATTGTTTTGTTTGGATCACGGAGTTCTGGCTCTCACTGTGTTTTTAAAACATTTGAATTCGTTGGAGACACTTGAAATTGGGAGATTTCATATAAATATCCAGATTTCCGACGTCTCTGGAAAACTCAGATCGGGCCACAGGGGCTCGAGTTAGCACTTGGCACTTACTGGCTGGCAAGGAGACAGGGCTGCTCCCGTGGGTGGGGCCACATTCCGCACTTCTCCGCAGTCCCCACAACTCCCTACTGAGCCCCAATCCTGAGGCCGGTGTCAGCTGCAATCTATCATTGTGTTTGCACTGTTTTTGTTTCGTTTTGTTTTGTTTTTAATTCTTAAATTAAGAGTTGAGTGAAATTTCTTTTTATAGCCACAGCAGAAAAATGAAAGATTGGCCAAGATCATCATATGTTTCAAAAACAAAAACAAAAACAGAACAGGAAGAGAACTTATTTCTCTGGGGAAGTGAAGAAAATTCCTATGTGTTTAATATGCAGAGAAAGCGTGGCTATATTGAAAGAATACGCTTGGCTTGCTTCTCGTGTTTATATTACCTGCCTGGTCCTTGTAGACCTTTGAGTTTGTTACCCTTAGCCTGGGCCACTTGTTCCTATCCATATGTGCTTGTGCAAAAGATCAGTCCCTCTTTATAATTTCCTGCTGCTATGAAGGGAAAACTCAGATGGAACTGAAGAAGCCATGCAGGCACCAGTGATGGGTGACATGAAGTCCACTGAGTTGGCTACTTGGTGTCTTGCCTCCACTAATATATGTCAATTTACCATGCAAACACACACTTCTTGGAGGTACTTTCTTCTCCGAGAACTTCCTGGTGAGCACCTCCAAGACCATAGATAACTCTAAGCCAATGTGATGTTGGCTGGGAATGAAGGGAAAACAATAGTTTTAGAGAACCATCATCTACTAGAAATGTGGCATGAGCCACAAATGTGGGCCATACATGTAATCTGAAATTTTCTAGTACCACGTGGTAAAAAAGTTGAAAGAAACAAGGGATTTAATGTAAATAGTGTTTTATTTTACCTAACATATCCAAAATAGTGTCATTTCAACATTTTAACATGGAGTCAAGGTCAAAAAGAATTGACATACTTATACTTTTTTCCCCTTCTGATTTAGGTCTTTGAAATTTGGTGTATATTTTGGATTTACAGCACATCTCAGTTTGGGCGGCCATGTTCAAAGAATTCACTAGTGGGCAGCCCCGGTGGCTCAGCGGTTTAGCGCCGCCTTCAGCCCCAGGGCCTGATCCTGGAGACCCAGGATTGAGTCCCATGTCAGACTCCCTGCATGGAGCCTGCTTCTCCCTCTGCCTGTATCTCTGCCTCTCTCTCTCTGTCTCTCTCTGTCTGTCTCTTATGAATAAATAAATAAAATCTTAAAAAAAAGAGCTCACTAGCTTCCTATGGCCAGTGGCCACTGTGTTGATCAGTGCAGGTTTTGAAGATAGAGGGAGTGATCAGTAGCTATAGATACTTTACTGGCTTCATGGCTTTCCTGCTAGCTGACCTTGATTGGTCAGACCTTGGTTTATGCCTTCTTGGGTATTCCTTATCCTCTGGATCATGTGCCTATACATACTCCCTAACTTGAACAGGAACCAGGCAGTTTAGGGCCACCTCCCCATGCTGTTTTCCTCTCCTTGCAAACTCTTCTGGATACAGGATGGTGTGGGACACTGTAGGAGGTGCTCACTATGTTTTCTTGACCTGGTATGCTCTTTTTCTCAAAGAGAGTTTGAATTCTTCCAGAACGGGACATTCTCAGAGCTGAGGTCTCTGTTCTGAAGCAGAGTATTGACTTTGGCTGCTCCTGTTGAAACCTCCAAGATTACAGATCCAACTGAAACTCTGACTTTCACTGTTGCAGATGTTCATTCATTAATTCGTTGATTCATTAATAAACATGTAAGGCATAGTGCTTGACACTAGCAATTCCAAAGATCATAAAAGCACATTTATAACTCAATAATTGCTCAATATGAAAACCAAACGAATGCTTTACAGCATGACAGGTACAATTGTAGATGTAGAGTGAGATAAAGAGTGAGGGACATAAATGGAATAACCCACTGGTTGGGATTAGGGAAGGCTTCACAGAGGAGGTGATGTTAGAGTGGGGTCCTGAGGAATGAGTACAATTCAGCAGGCAGCAAGAGGGGCATGAACTTATGCTTGTGTGGCCAGCACATGCAGAACTCTGAAAGAGGGCCCCAAGTTGGGGCTGATGGCCAAAGCAGATGTTCCAGCTGTGTCTTTCCATTGTGAGTTTATAGGCGAGATTGTAGTCTAGAGACAGCTAGTTTGATATTCATTAGCCTTCTATTTATTGTGACTTTATCAAAATGCCCCAACGTGTGAAATGTCTAGCCTGATGACCACCTCAGATGACTTCTATTCTGTGCATCTTACAGAAATTTAGACAACTTTACTTGTTTGTTCACATGGACCTCTTGGGCCCCATAAAGTCATTTCTATGGAGTACCTTCAACAGACTTCTGAATAACTCTTGAAATTAACTACCATTAAACCGTAACCAAAATGTACATGTGGATTTGAGATGTGTCAACATGTGTTTTGCATCTTTCACTTGTGAAATTTATGTATCTTGCATGGCCTTTGGACAGACGCCATGTGTTTCACATATGGTTGGTACATTTCTTATTAGGAATGGTATAAAGAGGGTCAGGAGAATCAGACTACTGTATTGATAAACATAAGGTTTGAGATCCACTGATAAAAAATGGCTCCCGAGACACCCTCATTAATGGGAAGAATATTTTTCTTGGGAACATAGAATTTTATGGCTGGAAGGAATCTTGGAGAGAATCTGGTTTAACCTATTCATTTTACATCTAAAAACTGAGTAAGTGACTCATTCAATGTCCTCAGATATCAACGGTAAAGCAAAAATGAGAACTGAAGCTGTCTGATTTCCAATCCAGTACTTCTTTCTATTTCCCACAATGCTTTGCTCATGATTCTTATTAAAAAAGAATCATATTAAAAAAGCATTATTATTTTCCAGCTTAAAATGATTTCTGGATAGCAATTCTAGAATTTTCCAGATTGCAGCTGCGAGGACATGGGAAAAGATGGAAATGTGTGGGAGCAGAGTCGTGTGTTTATGACTTAGGATTACAGATCCAGGGCCTAGCAGCAGCATGTTTGGCATGTAGTAGCTTCTCATTAGCAACTGGAGAATGAACAAACCATACCAATAACCAAGGAGTCCAATGTGCCACCAGAATCTGTGAGAGAGCATCACAAAGATTATAAGATTATAAAACTAAGATGAGAACCACAATTAGGAGGCCAATATACATTTTGCCACAAAACAGGGCAAGCTTGATTTCCTGTAGAATGTGTCTCTACCCAGAGATGACCTTCAAAATACTTAATGATCATGACCACACAGACACCAGACATCAGAGTAGAGGCTGCTGTGAACAATTGGAACAGGAACCATCCAGCACTGTCTCCTCCCATTTTACTGTCCTTTGAGATGCTCCAAATGTGTTTCCTCTCCCTCTCACCCAATAATTCTCCTTTCCATGTCCCCTGAGAGAATGAAACTCCAATAAAATTACAGAGAAAAAAGGAAATAAGGATGGTGGATGTGGATATTATTACATAGAGGTGTAGCTTTAGTGAGCAAAAACCTGTGGGTAGGAAGAACCCGAGTAATATTGCATGCTGGAGTCTAATTTGGGGGTACTTCTTCATTTCAGAGTCAAGCCAGGGAATTAAAAAAGGACATTTATGGACATGTATGTAGTAGGGCTCTGCTAGATGGACATCCGCTAGATACTGGAGCTCTGGATTTCTGTGTACATCTTTCTGCTTGCTAGCTGTAGACCTGTGAAGGTTTTTTTTTTTTCCAAACCAAAGTGTCAGCAAGTTGGGGTGAAGGGAGCTATATGAACTACACCTTCTGGGGAACAACCCGTCTGACCACGTCTTTGGTAATTTTAAGATTAGAAAGCAGGAAAAACCCAACTCAGCACATATTAAACAAATGGCATAATAAATGATGGGGAATAAAATATTAAGAAACTTCTTGAAATATTCTGAAGGATGCATGAAGTCTTGTTTCCATCAAATGAAAGCAAAACACTATGAGGAAGAAATAGCCTAAAATGATAATACTGAGGACAGCAAAGGAACTGTTTTATATATAAAATAATAAAACAATATATATTTGCAGAATGGAAATCCTTACTGAAGACAGAAAATAGCAAAATTGGTGATGCAGAAGACTGAGGCAAAAATACTGAAGATGAACTAGATAGTCCCCCACTCCTAGATTGAGAGAAAAATGGACACAGTAATGATTAGAACAACATAGAATAGAATCAAGAGTATGGACTCTGGGGTGCTTGGGTGGCTCAGTAGTTTGGGCATCTGTCTTTGGCTTATGCCATGACCCCAGGGTCCTGGGATTGAACCCTGCATTGGACTCCCTGCTCAACATGGAGTCTTCTTCTCCCGCTCCCTCTGCTTGCGCATGCACTCTCTCTCACTCTTTGTCAAATAAATAAAATCTTAAAAAAAAAAAAAGAATATGGACTCTGAAGGTGTAGCCTGGGATAAGCCCATCCGTAGTGGCAGTGTGACATTGGACTAGTTGTATAACCTCTCTGTGCCTTGGTGTTGTTGACTGTAAAATAATAAAACAATAAGCGAGATTACCAATGTGGAGGGCAGAAGATGAGGATTAAATTTAGCCCTCAATAAGGATGAAACTTAATTAGATCTCTACCCTCCTTCATTCTCCTTTTACTTATACCCTTTATATCACTGCTTAGAATTATATCATATATATACATATATATATATTTATTTATTATTTTTGCTTTCTCTTGAAGATGTATTCCATGAGCGCTAACACCTAATCTCTTTTTTTCACTATCGCCATAGAGCAGCCTTTACAAAAACTATTACTGGAGATGTAAGTAAAGAAATTTTCCTGCTAGATAAAAAGACCTGGTTGTATATACTAGAGGAGCCTGTCATATCCAGTCATAATAATTAATAGAACCATTCTTAAAAATGTACTGACAAGTTTTTAGAAAAGAAAGAGTACTGGAGGCATCTGTGGGGTAACAATTCATTTCTTTGCTTACAAGTGAACACATTTTTTTGCTGATGTCATCCTTACTCTCTGCTATAGTATATGACAAACAATAGAGCAATTTTGGGGAAATTTTGAGGAAAAACATTGGAAGTCAAGAATTTTATACTCATGTGCTAGAGGAATTAGATAATATAACCACAATATGCCTCTCTTTTAAAAAGGAGATAGATAAAAAATAAGACCTTGATGATGAGGAAGTCATGCTATAAAGGGGGTGTGGTAGATATTCATGTTCTGCTCCTATGGCTTTAAAGTCCATCCACAGGTAAAGACTCCTACATTTGGTAAGCTGAATAATGGTCCCCTATAGATTTCTACCTCCTCATTCCTGGAACCTATGAACATGTTATCTTACATGGTAAAAAGGACTTGGCAGATGTGACTAAGTAAGGATTTTAAGATAGATTATTTGGTATTATCCAGCTGGGCTCGATGTAATCACAATGATCCTTATACAAGGAAGGCAAGGGAATCAGAATTAGAATAGTGAGAGACATGATGATGAGAAATTGGAGTGTTGTGAGGAAGGGACCATAAACCAAGAAATGTAGGCAGTGTTCAGAAGCTGAAAATGGTAAGGTAACAGATTCCCCCCGCAGAGCCTCCAGAAAGAACTCGTCTTGCTGATACTTGAACTTTGATCCAGTGAGACTTTGTTTTGGAATTCTTATCTCCAAAACTGAAAGATAATGCACTTGTGTGTTTTTTAAAAATCGAGGTAAAATTTTGTAACAGTTAACCACTCTAAGGGGTATAATTCAGTGGCATTTAGTGAATTCACAGTGCTGTGCAACCACCATCTCTCTCTAGTTTTAAAACTTTTTCATTATTCCAGAAGAAAACTCCTACTTATTAAGCTAACCACTCTGCATTCCAGCCTCCCTCCCTGGCAATCACTCATCTGTCTCTATCTTTCTTTCTGGGGCTGTTGCAATAGACTCTTCATTCTTTTTTTTTTTTTTTTTTTTTTTTTTCTGATGCTTTTCATTATCACAGAACACACCACCTGCAATGTGTGCGAAGAGGAAATGAGGGGTGGAAGGAGAGGTCAAAATGGGAAAAAGGCTGGATGGTCAATTTCACTTCTTCTCTTTCTTCTTGTCCTTCTCATTCATAGCCAGGATCATCATGAGTTTTCTGAAGAGGGTAACGAAATCTAAGAAGAGGTCAACGCAGTGCCAGATATAATCCTTATCTCCATTTTCAGCCTTTTCAATAATGAGTTGAGTATCAAAAAGGACAAAGCCACACATGACCACCAGCCCCACATACAGGTTTGCCTGGAAAAGCCAAATGGATCCAAAGAAAAGGTTCCCCAGGGAAGATAAGAGCATCAGACTCATGGCTGACATCAAGACACCTCCCAGAAAGAGGTAGCTCCGGCGCCTGGCATAGAGGGCACTCAGGGTGAAGCAGGTAAAGATCATTGCTGTGCCCATGAAGGCAGTGGGAAGAATGCTGGGGTTGATGGCAATGCACAGCTCCAGAGCAGGGCCCAGGCCAACTCCTGTAAGGAAAGCAAATCCAGCAAGAAGTCCCAGTCTTTTTTGCTCAGTTTCATGGCTATGAGGTGTTGCCATCAGCCAAATCATCAACCCCAGGGAGCCCAAGGCAGAGAGCAGGCCAGCCTGAAGGAAATGAGTGACCACATGGACATAGGCCCCTGCAGCTGCCACGAACATACAGAGAGCAAAACTGGCATAGACCTTCTTCAGGTGCTGCTGTGTAGAGGGGGTTATGTGGGAAAATTTTAAGAGTGCATCAAAGTTGATCTTCCGATCAAATATGTTCATGATGCCAGAGTTTGTGGGACACAGCCTCCACTGTTCTTACCCGCCTCTCAGGAACCCACCCAGGCCTCCTACCACCGGATGCGCAGACTCTTCATTCTATTCCTGCTTATGCTCTTGCCGCCATTTTATCAGTGCTACATGTTGTATCTGAGTCCTTGTTTGTTTGTTTAATGAGTAAATCATATCATGTGAGTCTCCTACTGAAAATCCTTTAATGGCTTGCCATCATATTTAAAATAAAATCTACCACTCTTCTTATGTCCCTGTGATAGCTAATTTTATGTGTCAACCTGACTAGGCCACAGGGTAACCAGACATTTGTTCAAGCATTATCCTGGGTGTATCTGTGAGGATGTTTCTGAATGAGATTAACATTTGAATCAGTAGACTGAGTAAAGCAGCTGTCCTCCCTAATGTGGATGGGCCTCATCTGGTCAATTGAGGATCTAAGTAGAACAAAAGGCTAACTTCTGGTAGTAAGAGGGGGCTCTTGCCTGACTCCTCTGGGTTAAGTCATTGCTTGGTTTCTCTCTCTCTCTCTCTCTCTCTATATATATATATATAGAGAGAGAGAGATAAATCTATATATCTCTGTATTTAATCTCTCTCTCTAACTCTTTCCTATTCCGTCTGTTTATCTGGACAACCTTGACTAATACAGTCCTACAAGACTCTGCCTGTCCCCCTGAAGCCATGTTGAGACTCCCCCTCCTGCTCATGATGCTTGAGCCTCATTGTTTTTTCTTCTCTTTGAGCTGGGGCTCACTCTTTCTTCTGACTAGAAACTCTTCCCCAGATCTACATATGGGTGGTTCTATATCATCATTCAGTTGATTGCTCAAAACTATTTTTCCAAAGAGGATTCTTCTCTTACCACCTAAGCTAATGATACTCTACCCTACCCTTTCTACTACATTATTCTGTTTGTTGTTTTTTCTTCCTTGCAGGTAGCATTAGCTGGAATTACTTTATTTATTTAAAGTTTATTACATATTTATTGACTATTTCCTCTACCAGATTTTAAGCTTCATGAGTTTAGGGATTTTGTTTTATCCATAGTACCTTGTCTGTAGTATATGCTCAGTGTGTATTTATTGAATAAATAGATGAATGAATGCAATCAGGTTTAAATAATTCTTATAAACCTACCTGCAAAATCAGAAGAAAATAACAAGAATAATCATGTCCAACCCAAGACTATATTAGAAAAAAAAGGAAGTTGGGGACAAAGCATTAAATGCACAGTAATTATCCTCTGAATCAGGCAATCAAAGGAGTCTAAGTACCAATAAGTACAAAAATATGGAGTAAAAAATATGTATATTGTCTAAGTCAAGGAGAAGATTACAAAGTACATTCTTTGTAACAAAACACAGAAGAAAATGAATAAGATTTAAAAACAGAAGCCGGGGATGCCTGGGTTATTCAGCGGTTGAACGCCTGCCTTTGGCCCAGTCGTGATCCCGGAGTCCTAGGATCAGGACTAGTCAGGCTCCCTGCAGAGCCTGATTCTCCCTCTGCCTATGTCTCTGCCTCTCTCTGTGTCTCTCATGAATAAATAAATAAAATCTTAAAAAAAAAAACAGAAGCCAAAATATGCATAAAGGGGATCCCTGGGTGGCGCAGCGGTTTGGCGCCTGCCTTTGGCCCAGGGCGCGATCCTGGAGACCCGGGATCGAATCCCACGTCGGGCTCCCGGTGCATGGAGCCTGCTTCTCCCTCTGCCTGTGTCTCTGCCTCTCTCTCTCTCTGTGACTATCATAAATAAATAAAAATTAAAAAAAAATATGCATAAAGACAGAGGACCAAACATCATTTATGAGACAAATATAAATGATTTACCTCCTATTAAAAATAAAATACCTTCATATAGGTCTAAAATATCCAAGTATGAAGGAGTACAATAAAGTGATGCAGAAATTAACAACAAAAAATGGGAAAAGATTTACTGGGGAAGTGTAAACCAAAGGAAATCAGGGTGGTGATATAAATTTCACACACAGTAGATTGCAAGGCAAGTTGTGTTACATGGGATAGAAAGAGTTCTCTTAGGTGGAAGGTGAAATGTACAATGAGAGTATAAAAGTAATGTATACCATGTGACTGTCATGAGCTATAGAACGCAAAAATGGGAGACAGAGTGAAGAGACAACACTTTCCACTTGTGAGAAATGTTCCTTTTAATATTTAACTGTCATGGGACAGGAGATATAAATACATAACATAATTAAAAGACAGAATTAATTAGTATAGTAAGTGCTTTATATCCCACCAATGGAGATCACACATCTTCTTTTCAAATATACATGAAACATACATGAAGTTGATCATACAATAGACACTTCAAAACCAAAAAATAATTTGAAAGCTTCTCAGGGCAAAAATTTCTCTGCTACGGTGTAAGACTAACAACAGAGGAGGCGAGACACACATATACACTGAGGCATATATAAACTCAAATCCTAAATTAGCTAGCAATTTAAAAGTCACTTTATATATTTTTTATTAATTACTGAGTCAAAATGAAATAAAAACCATGATTGCAGATTGTGTAGAAAATAATGAAAATGAGAACATTACATATCAAAATGGATGTGACAGGCCAGTCTTCTTCACAGGTCTATTCATACCTTAAATAATATAATAATAGTATAATAACTATGAAAATAAAGAATGTTTTAAAATACCATTTCTTCAACAAGTCTCTGGGACAAGAGACTTTGATGTGATACTTTAATCTTCCAAGAACCATAATTTTCATGCAATATAAACATTTCTTAAACAAAGGAAAAAATAAGAAAGCTAACCAATTGTCTTACGGAACTAGAGATACTCTAATATCAAAACCTATGAATTATATATTTTAAAAAGCTATAAAATAGTACCACATATGTCTATAAGTTTTAAAGGTCTGAATTAAAGTTGAGCAAACTGAATTCAATAACATAATAAAAAACATTTAATCATGAGCTAGTAGGGTCATATTAGGACGTCTATCTCAATTTTAAGGTGTACCTTTTCTTTCTCATGTTTAAACATCTCTGAAGTTGCAATATATTTTATGATCAATGGAATACAATAGTATAATATAATTCATGCTATTCTTCCTAGATGCTAAAAGAGTATTAGACATAATTAAACACTACTTCTACTTTTAAAATATTTAGGAAGCTCGCAATACTAGGATCCTTCATATGAAGACTACCTAACTCATACCAACATTGTACATCATAGTAGCAAAATACAAGTATTTCCATTAATATTGGGAACAGAATAAGGACGCTTACTTTTATCATGAGAACAATAGGATATACAACGGAAAGTAGTGGAATTATTATTGAAAGAGGAAGGTAGATTTATTGAAATTTGCAAATGTTACAATTATATGCCTAAAAAACCCCAAGATAATTGACAGAAAATCTTTCAGCAAAATAACCCGATAGAAGATAAATAGGCAACAACACTAGATTTCCCAAATGTCAGCAATATCCAGTTAAAAGGATAATAGGATAAAAAAAAAAAAAACAATCCTGTAGCAATGGAAAACAATAGTTAAGCGAAACCATAACAAGACATGCCTGGAATCTATAGGAAGCAAAGTGTGTTTCACTGAGAGATACAAAGCTTTTGAAAGGCAAATGGTACGTTCGAAAGATGTTCATTCCTTTGGAAATAGCTCCTCGTTTTAAAATAAATCTTTTCAAACACGATAGAAAGATTCTAACGTTCATCTAGAAGAACATTGTTGCCAGAATAGGTAAAAGCAAGGAGAAGGGGCTTACTCTGCCCAATATTAATATGTGTTAAAGCTGTAATTCCAATATGCAGATTAAAATTTCTAAGTAATTGTCCCTGAAAGCCCCTACCCATTTGGTCAGGGGCGCACCAGCAAACAGACACACGGCTAGTTGCGAGGAAAAAAATCACTCCCACACTCACAATCACACAACAGACTAAATTCTGATTGGATTAAAGATCGCAGTATAAAATAGCAGATCATAAAATGGGGAGAACATAAACATTTCATTGATTTGGGGATCAGGAAGAAATTTTTGAAAGTAGATGCAAATGGACAGAAAAAATGAACCTGATCACAAAAAAAACTTAAAAGGCAAGTGGCACCTTGGGAAAAATAGAATATCAAAGAAAAGGATGAATAGATTATATATAAAAAAAGCTTTTAAAATTAATAAAGCATAAGAAGTGTTTTAAAATCCCTAGCTAAAGAATCTGACTACATAATTAGTGAATGGGATTGAAGAAACCAAATATACCTGTAAAAGTATGTCATTCTTACTGCTAGTCAGTGAGATGAAAATTAGCACAAGAGCCAGATATCACTTTGCTCTTTTCATATTGGAAAGAATAAAATAATCTGTTAATACAAATAAGGCTGTGATTGAATAGCACTCTGGTTAGAATAGAATTGAGTACAATGCTTCTCAAGTGTAAATTTCTTCCTGTGTATCATGAGCCTCAAAATCTTTTATATACTCAAGTAATTTCATTGTTAAGAGACATTGCCTCATGAAACAATCAGACACAAAGGCTTAGGCATAACTATTTGTGACAGACATATGAAAATAGCGTAAGGAAAGGTACGGATGCAGATGGAATATTACACACTCAGTATAATCATGTTTTCTGAGTGAAAAAGTAGACACAAAATTGCATATACAGAATTTTCTCAATTTTGTTAAAAGTACATCAATTTGGGTATGTATGTGTATATATATGTATGTTCACAGTACTACTATATATGGTTGAGAACTGAACAATGAGATTGAGGGGCAAACGCCTGCTCACTCAAAAATATGTGTGTAACTTTCTACTCCCTCAAAACTTAACTAATGGTCTACTGTTGATTGGAAGCCTTACTGATAACATAAATAGTTGATTAACACATACTTCGCATGTTATATGTATTATATATTTTGTATCTCACAAAAAAGTAAGCCAGAGAAAAGAAGATGTTATTAAGAAAATCATAAGGAAGAGAAAATACATTTATAGCACTGTACTGTTAAAAAAAATCCACATATAAGTGGGTTAATGCAATGCAAAGCTGTGCTGTTCAAGGGTCATCTGTATATATATATATATATATATGTATATATATGTATATATATATGTAAATACATATGTATATACACCCATTTTTAAGAAAACTGAGAACATAGTGCCTATATACAATATTGTATATGTATAAACACAATAAAATTCTGAAAAGAAATATACTCAGCTATTACACATTATCATTGGGTAAGGATTATAAGCAAGTCTATTTTCTTTCTATTTCTTTGTATTTTCCAAAAATTCCCTCCCAAAAATAGAATGGTCATAGGGAATCCATACAACACAGATAATGAAAACCCATAGGTAATTTTTGGCTCTATGACTGTCCATATTCCTTTGCCTTCCTGCTTATGATAAAAAAACAGAAAAGAAAAATACGAAGTGACCAGATGTCTTGTTTTCTACATATCCCTCTAGCTCTGCAGAGATGGGTCATGAGGCAGAAAAAAGAATTTCAGCAGCAGGAAGAAACCCCAGTTAACATTTATCCCAACCCTTCAATTTCACTCTTTGGTTCTCCTTTGTGTCTTCCAGATTTCTCTTTGGTCTTTATCCCATTCTGCTTCTGGGAAAGAATGAAACTTGGTGATTTTCACCTTTATGTGTGTGTGAGTCACTTGATTTCCAAGATGTGCTCTGGGGCTCCACCTCTAAATGTGGGAATTCATTCATTGGATCATCTCACGGTGATGACTATGAGAGGCCCTGAGGGAATGATCTTCTATCCACAAATTTGCAGCCCTCCATGTCCCCATGGGGAACTCTCATCTCGGCCCTCGCCTCTGGGATCCCTGGAGATCCTCAAAAGTTTCCCTGGGAAGACATGTGGCTTCTAGTGCACTGGAGACCAGCAGGACCTGACTTCCATGTGTGTCCCTCCCTGTCAGAGGTATCTTAGCAGGTAGGGAGCTCAGCTCGGTGGAGGGTCTCCCTGCCCATGCTAGACCTCAGCTGGGAATGGGAAAGAACAGGTGCCAAGGACAGCCATACTGAGGGTGGGTCTGGCTCTGACTGGCAAGTTGATAAAGACAATTCAACGTGGCTCTTCAGAAAGCAGGAAGGTATTGGGCAGAGGTTTAGTTTTTTACAACCTGCAAAGTTCCAGGGTGACTTTCCCATCACTTCTTTCACTTTGGATGGTGTGTTCAGATCCTTAGCAAAGACAAGAATTACCCACAGCAGGATGGGGGTGAGATCAGAGAAACCAATTAGCCAAAAGGAAGGCAGGTAAGGAACCAGGGGAAAAGTAGTACACTCTCTTTCCACAGAGCCTACAGCACCAAAGAAACTTGCAGCCAGGGACTCTGTGACCTGGCTTTTTTTTTTTTTTTTTTTTTTTTTCTCATCCATACTGGAAAAACCCATTCTGTTTGGAAGTCAAAAGATTTTAAGGTTGGAAGCACCATTAAAGATCTTGTGTTTTGTGTAATACTAGTTCTGCAAAATGAAAAAACAAACAAAAAGAACAACCAGTGATTCTATGGTTCGGTAAGTTTGGGAAATTCTGTGTATGATATTGACTTCTTGGAGACTCATAAAGACCAAGAGTATTTAAAAGGCTTTGAGAATTACTGCAGGTAAAACACAAATAAAGACAAATCTCTGTTGCTCTGTTTAATTTTATAATTTTCCAAATTTCCTTGATTGCTGCGGTAGAAATGATCAGCAACAATTCCTTCTATTTCTTGTAAACAGAGACCATCCTTCCCATCAAGAGGCAGAGGCTGTTTGCTCCACACTTAAGTCTGTGCTGGCCCTGTGACCTACACAGTGTGGGAAAAGTGACATTGTGTTCGTTCTGCGCTTAGCCCTTAAGAGGGCTGACAGCTTCTGCTTCTCCTCACTTAGGAGTTAGCTGCTATGCTGTAAAGAAGCTTGCACTAGACTCTGAAATAGTAGGAGGCCAGATGAAGGGAAGCCCTGCTCACCCAGGATCACTCAGCTAGGAACAGCACTGGAGCTGCCCCCCTTTTTTTTTTTTTAAAGATTATTTATTTATTCGACACACACACACAGAGAGAGAGAGAGAGAGATAGGACATGAGCTGCGATAGAGGCAGAGAGAGAAGCAGACTCGCCGAGGAGCAGAGCCCTGTGCTGGGCTCAATCTCAGGACTCTGGGATCATGACCGAGCTGAAGGCAGATGCTTAACTGACTGAGCCACCCAGGGGCCTCTGGAGCCACTCTTTGATAAACATTTGGAGATTCTTCTCAGGACCAAGCCCTGTGGCAGGCAATTGGGAATATGGCAATGAAGAATGCTTAGTCTCTGCTCTTTAGAAATGTCCAGTTTTGTTTTCTTCCAGGACAGGGTTAGAAACAGACAATTAAGCAGAGAGGAAAGGATAGTGATAGAGGTAGGTAGAAGGTGCTGTGGGAGGTCAGAGGATGGCCTCAGATCTCATTTTCATGCTTCTGGGTCATGAGCATCTTCTTGAAAGAGAAATCTTTCTTTTCTTTCCTTCTTTCTTTTTCTTTCTTTCTTCCTTTCTTTCTTTCTCCTTCCTTCCTTCCTTCTTTTTTTTAAAATTTTTTTAAAAATTTTTTATTTATTTATGATAGTCACACACACAGAGAGAGAGAGAGAGAGAGGCAGAGACACAGGCAGAGGGAGAAGCAGGCTCCATGCACCAGGAGCCCGATGTGGGAATCGATCCCGGGCCTCCAGGATCGCGCCCTGGGCCAAAGGCAGGCGCTAAACCGCTGCGCCACCCAGGGATCCCCCTTCCTTCCTTCCTTATAGAGAGCATGTGCATGTGCATACAAGTGAGTGGGGGTGGGTGGGGAGGGGCAGAGGGAGAGAGAGGATCTTGGGCAGGCTCCATGCCCAGCACGAAGCCCAGCCCAAGGCACAATTGTGACCCTAAGATCATGACCCAAGCCATCAAAAGCCATGGATATCAAGAGTCAGAGGCTTAACTGACTGAGCTACCCAGGTGTCCCAAGAGAAGTCATTTTAGTTGAATCCTGAGGATGAAGAGTGTGGTGGGTTTGAAATATGTCCACAAATTCTTTGGCAATCCTCCCCTCAAAAGATAGAGCCTAGGGCAGCCCGGGTGGCTCAGCAGTTTAGAGCCGCCTTCAGCCCAGGGCCTGATCCTGGAGACCCGGGATCGAGTCCCACATCAGGCTTCCTGCATGGAGCCTGCTTCTCCCTCTGTGTCTCTGCCTCTCTCTCTCTCTGTCTCTGTCTCTCATGAATAAATAAATAAAAATCTTAAAAAAAAATATGGAGCCCAAGTCCTCTCTCATTGAGTGTGATTTCAGTGACTTGCTTCTGACCATATATGTGGCTGAGGTCATGGTATGTAACTTATTGCAGTTTCCTTTTCCACCTTCCCCTCTGTCTCTATCTCTTTGTCTCTCTCTCACTTGCACTGAATGAAATCAGCCACCGTGGTGTAAAGATACTCAAGTAACCTATGGAAACATCCATCCATGCAATGAAGAACTGAAGCCTCTTGCCAAAAGCCATGTGAAAGAGCCACCTTTGCAAGGACCATGTAGCCTAATTGTGCCTTCAGATGAATGCAGCCCTAAGTTAACTGCATCCTTATTGAGAAAGCCCTGAACCAGAACCACCCAATCAAACCACTCTTTGGGGGCCAGTACCACCTGAGTCAATTCCCAGCCTGATTTCCTATGGAAGAGGCTGCCTTTGAATTTGCCACCAGCTCCAGGACCACGAAGCTCAGAAAGAGAGGAGAGTCTCTACTCTGCAGGTTTAAGACCAGCCTCTGAATTATTGAGATTTCCTGCCCAAGGGCCCATCTCTGTGCTGAAAGATTGACAGTACAAATGATAATATCCCCTTCTTACCATGGGAAAAGTCTACCTCCTATCACCAGGTTGTAACTTTACCCTACATCGGTGGTTTTCAACTGTGGCTGCGTATTGGAATCACCTGGGAAGCATTCAAAGCTTCCAAATGTTCAGGTCCAATCCTAGAAGAATTATACCAGAATCTCTGGGCAGGGGAGCTAGGCATCAGTATATCTCAAAGGCCCCCAGGTGATTCTAGTGTATAGCAAAGGTTGAAAACCACTGTGCTCTGTCCTGAACTGGATAAGCAACTCCCAGCAAATAGTGAGGCTGGTGATTTCTCAGTATCCCAGATTTTCACAGGGAAGCAAAAAATACACGAGCACTACTGGTCTGTGGCTTAGCATACTCAGATTCAAAGGCAGGAGGCTACAGGCTGTGTCGTGTCTCCCAACACAAACAGTCCAGGACTCTGTGGCTCAGAAAGTATTCAGTCCTTAGACATGACCTCCCTTCTGATAGTAAACAAAAAATCTCATATTTATCTAGCTTTTACTGTGGCCAAGCACCATTCTGAGATCTTCACCAGTCTTAACTTAGTCTTACTAAGACTTCGTAACATCTTACAGATGAAAACATTTAAGCACAGAGAGGTCAAGCAATTTGCCCAAGTTTATGCAGCCAGTAAGGGGTGGAGCTGAGTTCACTGTCCAGGCATCTGGCTTCAGAGCTATCACTCTTTGCAACTTTGGCATTCTGCTTCTCTGGGCTGTTGGTCTCCACTCTAGAGTGAATCCCAATCTGCTGGATTGGGTGGGTAAATGATGGAGGAGGAGAGGAATGGATTTAAAATAAAGAGTCCAAAAAAATAAATAAATAAAGAGTCCTGGGGTGTCTGGGTGGCTCAGTCAGTTAAGCAGCTGCCTTCTGCTGAGGTCATGGTCCCAGGGCTGTGGGATCGAGCCCCATACTGGGCTCCCTGCTCAGTGGGGAGCCTGCTTCTCCCCTCTCCCTTCCCCTGCTTATGGTCTCTCATGTTCTTTCTCAAATAAATAAAATCTTAAAAAACAATAATAAAATAAAATAAAATGCAGAGTACTGAATCCCAGGCCGAGTACTGACCCTAATTCAGTGGGTTGAAGTAGGCCAGGAATCTGCATTTTTAAACAAACAGCTCCCTGTTGATTCTGAGGCAGAAGTATTCGGTTTGTACTTTCAACACTCAGGCTTCAAGTCCTAGAAGCCCAGGCTGTCTGAGCTAGAAGGGACATCTAAGCTCCCTAGCTATTCATAGGACTCCTTTTTCCAGTTGGTTCCATTCTGTTTTTTGTAGTTTATGGAAGCAGCTGAGAAGCAGAGTGTAGACAGGGAGAAGATGACAGTAATGGGTCACAGCCTCAGCATTGTTGTAAGTGCTGGGCTATCCTAACCCAATGACCACAATAATAGTATATACAAATAGTATGCCCATTTCATAGGTGGGAACACAGAGTCACGAGTAGATTAAAAGTTTTGCTTAGGATCTCTTGCCTAAGGAAGATTTGCTCTCAGGCAACTTAACTCTAGCATTTGTGCCCTTAATCCCTCTGCTACACAGCCTAGCAAGGGCAACCTGAGAAAGCAGTGTTTGAGCAATGTGGCCAGGTATGGGTGGCCTGAGGTTAAGAATCCAGCAGGCAATTCTCTGGGAGTGGTTATGGCCCAGGGACTTCCAGGAACTTGGCCACTCATTTGAATTTTGGTTGTGTGCTAGGCTGGCATGTAAGATAAACCCCCTACGCTCCTTCTTCCACATGACCCAGCTCTATGGATAGACTTGTATGCCGGGTGCTGTGGGCAGTCAAGGTAAAAGGCTGGCTCCAGGTTGGATTTAGGTCAGAATGCCATGGAGAGAAGATTCTAGATGTGGCAAGAGAGATGTGAAGGAGACAATTTGGAGGAAGCAGGGAAATGGAAAGAGCATTACCATGAAAAGTAGGACTTTCCTTAGGGTTGCCAGTCCCTGGAAGGCACTGGGCATAGGAAACGCTGAATTTCCCATTTTATAGGGGATGGGGGCATTTAGCTGTCTTTATTTTAATACTGAGGTAAGAGTAGCTCCTTGAATTTTAAGAATTTAGGGAGTTTTGGAGATAGCCGATGCTGGGTTTATACAAATCAGGGCTAATTCTGACCATTCCCGGTTAGTTTAGACAAAGGACCTAAAGTGAGTCAGGAGGGATTTTGCGTCATTTCGCAGACAGCCGTGGGGTTCCGGGGCCTGGGCGAGGGAAGGAGACAGTTCAGGAAGGCTGTAATTAGAGTGACGGCTTTGAACAAGTCCCACGTGGGGCTCAACCTGAGCAGAGTGGCAGGTGACAGCAAGCCCTTGCCCTGCTCTGCATGGGTCCTGCTGCTCTCAGGCCCCTGCCCTGCACCAACACCGCCGTCCCCACCTCATGGACCTCTTCAGGCCCCAGAGTCCTCACGGAATCTGACTGATGTCCTGGTACTGCCTGTGTCCACAACCCAGGTAACTTATGGTGTCAGGAGCGCTTGAGTTTTCTAGACAAATAAGCCCCTGCAAGCGTCACCTGGGCTGAGACCTGTGGGGCTTTCTCTGCCTCTGGGCCTGGCCCCTGCCCTTCAGGAGCTGGGTTACTCTTTACAACATGGCCTCATACATCACATCTTCCTTTTTTTCTTTTCTTTGTTTCTTTGTTTCTTTATTTTTTAAAGATTTTATTCATTCATTCATTTTTATTTATTTATTCAGAGACATAGGCAGAGGGAGAAGCAGGCTTACTCCTGGGAGTCTGATGCAGGACTCGATCCCAGGCCCCGGGATCACGACTTGAGCCAAAGACAGATGTTCAACCACTGAGCCACTCAGGTGACCCACATCACACCTTATTTTAACTGTGGCCCTCTGATGAGGCCAAATCGATGTGCCTATTTCGATTTCACAGATGGAGAGGCTGAGGTTTAGAGAGAATAAATAACTTGCCAGCCAAGGACACATGGCTGCAGGATGTGAAGGTTAGCAGATCCATTGGGTTCAGAGTGAGCTTTCTTGGCTTCAGGCTCCATTTTGTATTTATTAGACATCAGTTTAGTTCTCTTGTGAGGACTTGAAGCTTTTTCAGGGCAGGAAGTGTGCCTTCTGTTCCATTAGGATGTCTTCTGGGTCTGCAGCCTGCAGGTAGGTGCCCAGTGAATGTTGTTCACTGAGTCTGACTTTCCAGAGTCCAGTCTCCCATGGCCACTTGTCCTGTTGATGTGTCCCAAGTTTGAATCCTACATTCACTGGGCGTATGAGTTGGATATATCCTCAGACTATGTCATCGGTGTTCTCTCTCATCCACCTGAGTCTTCTGCTTAAAGGGAGACATGAATAAAGGCAGGAAAAGCAGCTTCCTGTGAGACCAATGTACAGCCATCACGTTGCTTGGCTTTTCAGAAGTCTTGCTGAACATCTGTTACATGTCGTGCTCTGTGCTTGGCCCTGGAGCACAGGAATAAAGTAGGCAGGCATGACCCAAGTCCTCCTGGAGCTATGGTCCAGAGTGGCAGAGGCACACATTTTAGATCTCATGATAAAGGAGAAAGAGAATGCAGTGAGAGTGAGGCATCTGGAGACCTGACTCTTTGGGGGGCCCGGGGACACTGCCCAGAGGATGTGGCTTCTAAGCTGGAACCTGAGGGATGAATTGCAGACTAGAGTGGGGAGGAACTAGAGGGTCAGGAAGCAGGAAAGACCTTGGTTAAGTTCAAAAGTGTCTGGAGCAAGCTAAGGGTCTGTGTGTGTTTCAAGGGGTAGGGGAGCACACTGGGAGAAAGTTACAAGATGAGGCTGAGGAAATGGGCTGAGGACAAAGGCCCCAGTGTAGGGCTTTTGGGCTTTACTCTAAGGGCAATGGAATTAAATCCATTGGTGGCTTTTAAATGGGAAGTAGCAGGCTCTGCTTTTCACTTTAAAACGATCTTTCTGGGATGCCTGGTGGCTCAGCAGTTGAGCATCTGCCTTTGGCTCATGTCGTGATCCCGGGATCCTGGGTGGAGTCCCGCATTGGGCTCCCCGCGAGGAGCCTGCTTCTCCCTCTGCCTCTCTCTCTGTGTCTCTCATGAATCAATAAATAAATCTAAAAAAAAAAACCAAACAATCTTTCTGACAGTCACAGACAATAACTTGTGGCACGGAAACTGGGAGGTGCAGGGACAGCAGTGAGCAGGCTGTTGCCGTGGCCTGGGTGGGAGATGGTGGTGGCCTCACAGAAATGGAAAGAAGCAGGCAGAGGTGAGAGATGTGTAGGATGCAGCATGGATATGACTTGGAGAGGGACATGGTGTCAGGGGCAATGGTGGAGGCACATGGGGATTGTGGTGTCAGTCTCATGATGGAGAAGAATGGAGAGAGAGCAGTGCAGGTGGGTGTTCAGGTTGGGTGGCATGGGTTTTGAGAGTCCCGTGAGATGCCTAAGGGCAGGCCTGCTGGGGAGCCGGATGAAAAACCTCAAACTCTGGGATGAGACATAAGCCTGGGATGGGGATGTTCATTTGGGAGAGCCGACCCTGTGGTAAATGTCCTGATTACATGGGGAGGAGGTGAGGGGTGAGAAGACAGAGGCTTGGGCTGAGCCTTGAGAAGGATCCTGCTCTAGACAACTGTGGAGCAGCTGCTGGAGAAACATCTGGAAGACTGGTGGCTAGGATCATGGCAGCCACGGAAGAGGTGTTGCAAGAGAAAGGGAGCTATTAAATGTGCCAAGTGTTTCCTAGACAGCAAGTAAGATGGGGCTGTGAATTGTCCATGGTGACCTGGAGGTAATTGCAGAGGAAGTTTAGGAGCAGGTACCTGCGTTTTCCAGGAATAGGGGGTGAGGAAATAGTTAGTGCCTGGACTCAGGTTCAAGTATAACTCTGAGTCTGCAAAGGTGATTTCCCTCATCTGGATCCCAGCATTCTCACCTGAAAAATGAAGGGGTTGAGCTGTTGGGTCTAAACGACATTCTCTAATCCCAGCAAAATGGGATTATTCCCATTAGCAGCATATAACTGCAAGAGGTTTTTAATGACACGAGCTTCCACTGGCTCCTTGGGGCTGTCAAGCCTGGTGTAACAGGCCAACTGGGAAATTTCTTGCTCAGCTCCACATTTCCTCCATTTGATTTCAGGTCATTGCCCCTAGCGACAGTCCTCTCTAGACTATCTCATAGATTCTGATTTCTACATTCGTGGAACACTTATACAGTGGCATAATATTTTCCATTGTTCCTTGTCTGAATCTTTTGCTCCATCTCTTTCCTCCTATGACCTTGCTAAGTACACACATGTAAAAGCAAATCCTTGAAAATTTATCAAACGACAATTGTATCCTAGGTACGGTCCAAGCGATGTGCATGTGTGTATGTGTGTGCGCGCGCAAACACTGTGATGACAACGATGGGGAACTGGAGTTCAACTATAAGTATAGGTAGTGCACAGAGTTTGATGAACTTTTGAAGGCCACTTTTTGGATTGGACCGTTTAGAGAAAATTCTGGAAAGGAAGGAACAGAAGAGGATTTTATGATTAAAAATCAATTTTAGACGATATCTTCTGCCAGTAGAATCTTATAGCAAGTTGTTTACTGGCATCGGGGCATTCAGATGTGGAAAAGACAGCAAAGATTAGTACTTTTGTTTTTATTTCTCTCTCTTGCATTATATGGTGGGGTAAGCTTCGGTCCCCGAGAGACAAGCAAGTCACACAGCTAATTGGTGTGGCACTACAGAAGTGGTAAGATTTGTACATGGGCTCTTCAAGTCTCCTCTTGACACAGCAGAGCACTCTGTGTGCTAAACATGAGGCTGGCACCACTGGGATGCAGAGAACCTTGACTTTCATTGGGTCTCACTGGGGAAACCCTTGTGGAACAATCTAGGACTACCTCTATATTCATTCTGTATCTGTATCTGTACAAAAGTACTGCAGAGACAAGAGACATGTGGGCCTTGAAGTCTTGAATTTTCAAGTAGGTAGAGAGAGTGAGGGAAGGGGTGAGAGGATCCTAAGGACAGAGAGAAGAATGGAGTGGAATAGGGTGGGTCGCCGGGAAGAACTCATGTAGACACAGCCACGTGTGAAGAGAAATCAGGAGCAGAAGTGTGGGATTAGATTAGGTGAATCAAAAGATACTACAGAAATATAGTACAGTCATCATTTTTTATATGTACCTGTATAGACAAAAGAGCAAGCTGAGGGGGTTCCTAGAGTTCTTCCTTCCACCCCTGTATCACAGCATGTGGGTGCTGTCTGCTTTTCTGCTCCTTATTTCCCAGAGAGAGAATTGGACTCAAAGGTCCATAGCCCACCAGCTGGGTGAGGTGGAAGAGGAGGGATCCAGTGCAGCCACGATGGTGTGAGCAAGATGGCTGGGGGAAGAGTGAGGGGTGTCCAGGCATTGGGGACTACATGCTTGAATCCTCTTAAAGAGTTTGAGAAAGACAAGTGGAACTGGAATTCTGGTACATTTTAAGTATGCCCCTAGTTAGAATCATTCCACATCATGTACCTATCCCTTACTTAACCTCTTTAATTTGTTTTCCCAAGCCCTGTCTCTAAGACAAAAACTGTTGAATAAAGGAAATCTTTCCATTCTTTTAGTAGGAAAAATTATGGTGAATTTCATCCCAGCAATTTTCACCAAGAGAAAAATACATTAACTGAACAATGAAAATAAGATATTGTGATTTCTAATAAGAAATATATATATATATATATATATAAAAGAAAAGAAATATATATTTGGGTCATTTCCTAAATGATGAGACCCACCCTCCAAATCTTTTGTGATGTTAACGAATTGAGTTTTAGATAGCACCTAAGGGGGATCCCTGGGTGGCGCAGCGGTTTGGCGCCTGCCTTTGGCCCAGGGCGCGATCCTGGAGACCCGGGATCGAATCCCACGTCGGGCTCCCGGTGCATGGAGCCTGCTTCTCCCTCTGCCTGTGTCTCTGCCTCTCTTTCTCTCTCTGTGACTATCATAAATAAATAAAACTTAAAAAAATATTAAAAAAAAATAGATAGCACCTAAGGATGGAACTGCTTGCCAGGAGAACCAACTATGTAATTAGAAAGTTAAAACCTTCAGTTCCACTTCTTTGACCCCCTGGGGAGGGGGAAGGGGTGGAGCTGGACTCAGTCTCCAGAGGTCAGTAATTTAATCAATCATGCCTCTGTTATGAACCCTCCATAAAAACTCAAAAGGATGGGGTTCAGCAAGCTTCTGGATTGGTGAATGTGTGAAGATGTGGGAGATTGTTCTTTCCCCCTACCTTGCCTACACATCTCTTCCATCTGGCTGTTCCTGACTTACATCCTTTTATAACAAACTGTGATCTAGTAAATAAATATTTCTCTGAGTTCTGTGAGCTACTCTAACGAATTAACTGAACCCAAGGAGGGGGTCCATTGGAACCTCCAATCTATAGTCAATTGGTCAGAAGCCCAGGTGACAACTTGAGCTTCAGACTGGTATCTGAAGTGGGGTGAGAGAGCACAGTCTTGTAGAACTGAGCCCTTCGCCAGTGGGATCTGAAGCTGTCTCTAAGTAGAAGTATCACAGTTGAGTTGAACTGTAAGACACCCAGCTGGTGTTTTGGAGAAGTGTTTGGTCATATAGGAAAAATCTGCCCCCCCCCCATCCTGCCTGCTATAATTGGTTTCAGGACCTTTAAGTTCATATTAAGTCATAAAAGCAACTTGAAAGTGAATAAATAAACCTTATTTGTGAGTGAGGAATCATTGTATTTATCAAAGGAAGAAACAAAGACTTGATAGTAGCTGGTAGAAGTCAAGGGGTCATTCTTTAGAAAATGTTTTTTTTATGCACTGTTTTTAAAGATATATTATAATTTTGGATGGGAGAACTTGTGGTTATTTTGCTCTCAAGCTGTACTTATAAAAAGCAATGTCAAAGAAAAACACCTTAAACAAAATAAAGGCTAATTATACTACTGCATTGAAGCACATGGAAATAATGAAATAATGCATGTTTGTAACAGATTAAAAAGTCATAGAAGATACTACCTCTTCATCTTTCTCATTTGGTGTACAAAAAACAAAATGTTTTGGGTTCATTCGAATATGAATTCAATTTTGTCTCCAGTGGTATTCTTTAACCAGAGTATGTGGTGTCAAGCAAATTGTTGAGTGAGTCTTTGCCTGAAACCATAATGTCGAAACTTCACTTTTTATAACATATTTATTTGCAGTATTGAGGGGTGAGCAACTTGTTATATTGAATAAAAATGAGGTGTTATCTGAAAAATGGTACACCTTTTCAAGAGCCTTTATGACAAAGATAACAGATCATTAACAGATACACAGAGAAGGGAGTCTTCAAACTTTTGCCCAAAATATTTCCACTGCCCAGGACAACTTCCTGTCCACATCCTTTTTGCCTTTTTTGGCCTGGAACACTCTTATTCAAGTTTTCAGAATAAGCTCAAAAGTTAAATTCTTTTTTTTTTTTAAGATTTTATTTATTTATTCATGAGACACAGAGACACAGGCAGAGACACAGGCAGAGGGAGAAGAAGCAGGCTCCCTGTGGGTATCCTGATGCAGGACTCAATCTCAGGACCCCAGGATCATGACCTGAGTCAAAGGCAGATGCTCAGCCGCTGAGCCACCCAGGTGCCCCCCAGAGGTCAAATTCTATGAGGGATCTTCTTTGATCTGTCCCTCGGTATCTTCAGCTCCCTCTATTTGGTCCAGTGCTTTCTCCTCCATGCACCAAGGTCCCTGTATCCCCAACTAGCAGAACATTTAGGCAACCACTATACTATGCCTTTTCACATTTTCATGTTTCCAGCTTGCTTTTCTCATTAGAATGTATGTTTCTTGTGAGTAGAGACTGTGGATGTATTCAGTGTCAACAGTGCCTGGCACACAGTGCCTGGTGTACAAGAGACAGCTGATAAATTAGTGAATGTGTGTACAACATCATTCAGGGAAGAATTGGGAAGCCAAACTTGACGGCTGTAGAAAGTGTATTTGGGAAGTGTATTAGCCAGTTTTCAGCACTGTAAGATAACAATCCCAGTATTTCAGTGGCTCCCAGCAACAAACATTTATTTCTTGTGACATTAATGTAGATTATGGGTAGACTAGGAATCTGATCTAAGCTGTGTGCAAACTGGCTCCACATGTCTTCTCATTTGGGACTCTGTACTCAAGGTGGAAGGGAGAAGTGTAACTAGCAAAGCAAAATACATCACTAAAGTTTCTGTTTTCGTGTGGGAGGTAAAGTATACTCCACTTACAGGGAGGCATCATACAAATCTCATTTAGATGAAATGGACATACAGTCATGTTAGAGGGGAGAGATGGAAAGTTGCGAATAATAAGATAATCCGATTCAGGAATTTTGGGTTTTTTCTTCTATTTTTTATAATAGCCTTATTGAATTATAATTAACATATAACAAATTGCACATTTTGTACGACTTGATAAATTTGGCATACGTGTACAACCTGTGAGACCATACTACAGTCTAGATCAAGGGTAGGCAAACTCTAGCTCATGAGCCAAATAAAGTTTTATTGGAAAACAATTGTACCCATTTGTTTTCATATTGTTTATGGCTGCTTTGTTCCTATGGTGGCAGAGTTGAGTGGTTGCAATAGAGACTAAATATATAGTTACAAAGCCAAGAATACTCACTACCTGTTTAGTGACAGAAAAAAGTTTGTCAACTCTTGATCTAGGTAATGAACATATTCATTATCAACTTTCTTTGTGCCTCTTTAATTTCTCCCTTTTACCTTTTCCAAATCCCTCCCATCCAGGTAACTACTGATTTGCTCTCTGTCTATATATTGTTTGTCTTTCTTGCATTTTATATAAAGGAAACCATACTGCATATGTTCTTTCTTGCATCTTTCTTTCACTCAAATAGTTATTTTGGTATTTATCCATATTGTAAAATAGATCAATATTTATTCTTTTAAATTGTTAATCAGTATTCTATTGAATGGATATACCACAGTTTGTTTAGCCATTTACTTGTTGGTGGACATTTGGGTTGTTTGCAGTTTACAGTCGTTACCATGAAAGCTGCTATAAGATTTTTTTTTTTTTTGCTATAAGATTTTTATACAAATATTTCTAGGGTCATGTACTTACATTTATCTCTAGTATTTACCTAAAAGTAGAATGTCTGGATTATGTAGTAGATGTATATGTAAACATTTAAGAAACTCTCAAATTGTTGTCCAGCATGTTTCCTGCCATTTTATGATCCCACCAACAGTATATAAGAGTTCCAGTTCATTCACATTCTTACCAACACCTAGTATGGTCAGTCCTTTTAATTTTAGCATTCTAATAGGTGTATAGTAGTATGTCTGCAGTTTTAAATTGTGTTCCTTCATGACTATTGATACTGTCTTAATCTACTAGAGTTGCCATGAAGGAGTTCACACACTGAGTGGCTTAACCAACAGACATTAATTTGCTCATACTTCTGGAGCCTAGAAAATCAAGATTGGGGGGCTGGAATAGTTAGGTTCTGGTGATGGTTCTCTCCTAAGCTTAGGGATGTGCACCTTCTCACTACATTCTTTTTTCCCCCCTAAGATTATATTTATTTATTTGAGAGAGAGAGAGAGAGAGAGCATATTCAAGGCTAAAGAGGGAGACTGATGGACGTGGGGCTCAATCCCAGGACCTCAGGGCCATGATCTGAGCTGAAGGCAGACACTTGACTGAGACACCCAGGCACCCCTTGCTACATTCTCACACAGCCTTACCTCAGTGAGAACATGTAAGAGATGAGAGGGAGGAGAGAAGCAGAAAAAGGAGATTGAGAGGAACTTCTTATAAGGCCCCTAGTCCAAATTTGAAGGCCCTTCTCTCATGACTTTGTCTAGTTCTAATTATCCCTCAAAAGCCCCATCTCCAAATATTATCACACTGAGGTATAGAAATTCAAAGGATGATTCGAGGGATGGCAAACACAATCAGTCCATTAACAGACCTTGGGCATCTTCTTCCAAACTGGAAATGAAAATTGATTTCTTTTGTATGTGAGTATCCAATTCCTCCTGTGCTATTTGTTCTGAATTGCTTTTGCAACATTATTAAAAACCAGTTGTCCACATATGTGTGTATCTACCTCTAAACTCTCTATTCTGTTCCATTGACATATTTATATAGTTTTATTTTTATTTTTTTTAAAGATTTTATTTATTTATTCATGATAGTCACACAGAGAGAGACAGAGAGGCAGAGACACAGGCAGAGGGAGAAGCAGGCTCCATGCAGGGACCCCGACGTGGGATTCGATCCCGGGTCTCCAGGATCGCGCCCCAGGCCAAAGGCAGGGGCCAAACCACTGCGCCACCCAGGGATCCCTATTTATATAGTTTTAATATGTACTCTATCCCATTGCCTTGATGTCTGTAGCTTTGTACTAAGTCTTAAGGTCAGATCATGTTAGTCTTTCAACTTTGTTCTTTTCTTTCAAAGTCATTTTGGATACTCTAGGTCTTTGGCATTCCCATAAAATTTTTAGAATCACATTGTCAATTTCTAAAAAAAAAAAACAAAAACAAAAAACAAAAACAAAAAAAACCACCAGTGGGCTTTTTACTTTAAAAATTGGCAAGCTGATTTTATTTATTCAGGAATGTAAGGAAAATAGATGAGCCAAAACAACTTTGATAGGGAAGAAGATAGAGGACTAATCTTGACTGATTTAAAGACTTAATACAGAGATGTAATAATTAAGATAGCATAGTGCTTGTATAATAAGGATATATGTATTGTTTAATAAGACAGAATAGAGAGTTTATAAACAATGCATATATATTTGACTTTAAACAAAGATACTAAGTTAATTCAACAGAGAAATTGTACTCCTTTTAATAAATGGTACTGTAGGGCAGCCCGGGTGGCTCAGCAGTTTAGCACGGCCTTCAGCCCAGGGCATGATCCTGGAAACCCAGGATCGAGTCCCACATCTGGCTCCCGGCATGGAGCCTGCTTTTCCCTCTGCCTGTGTCTCTGCCTCTCTCTCTGTGTCTCTCATGAATAAATAAAATCTTCAAAAAACAAATGGTACTGTAAGAGGTAGACATTCATAAGGAGAAGCAAACAAAACCAACTCCAACCTTTATCTCATGCCATGTAAAGAGATAAAATTGAGATAAATCATAGACCTAACTATAAAACTTAAAACTATGAAAGTTCTAGAAGAAAGTATGGGAGAAAAATCTTTACAACTTTAGATGAAAATATGCAGAATGCATATATATGTCAGAAGACTTGTCTCCAGAATATATAAGGAAATTTATTGAGATAATAAATAACCCAAAAAGACGGGCATAATATTTGAACACTTAACAAAAGATATAAAATGATCAATAAGGATATGAATAAATGGTCAACATTGTTAGTCATCAGAGAAATGAGAACACAAAGTGCAATGAGATGCCACTATATACCCATTAGAACTGTAAAATTGTAAAGACTTATAATCACAATTTGGAAGAGATGGGAATAACTAGAACTCTCAAATATTGCAGTGGGATGGTGAAATGGGCAAGCACTCCAGAAAACAGTTTTGTTTCTTATAATGTTAAACATACATTTACTATGTGAGCCAGCATACATGAGAGAGATAAAAACATACGTCCACACTACATCTTACACAAGACTGGTCAGAGCAGTTTGGTCATAATAGCCCCAAACTGGAGATAATCAAAATCTCCATGGGTAACATGATAGATGAACAAATTATGGTACATTCAACCACTGGAATACTGCTCTCCAATAAAAAGGGAACAAATTCCTGATGCATACAAAAACATGGAGGAATCTCAAACATGTTTTACTGTACAAAAGAAGCCAGACAGAAAAGAACACATACTACCTGATTCCATCTATATGAGGCTCTAAAATAGGAAAAAATAATCAATATTGATAGAAATTAGATCAATGTTTGCCTGGAGTAGAGAAGGGAGATTGATTGACTAGGATGAGCATGAGAAATATTCTATAACTTGACTGGGATGGTGGTTACAGAGGTATTCATATTTGTCAAGACTCATCAAACTGCACACTGAAAAATGAGTACATTCATTTTATTCTGTGAAAATTACATCTCAAAATTAAAAATAAGAATAGTATCTTTTATATGTCAAATGAAGATGGATGCCAACTGATTTTTCAGCAGACCATGAAGGTAACATTTTTCACAAATTCAGCATCTACACTCAGAGTCCAGGCAATAAATGGTTAGGCACCACTGAAGGAATGACCAGCAGATTTGGTGTGCCCAGCCCATGTAAATCCAAGCTTAAAAGTTATCTGGTATATATGCCCTTCTCATTACCCTTTTAAATTGGCAAATGGATGCTACCATATTGGATCATGAGAATGATGCCTTACCTTGCTGAGGATGGTAGGTGGTGAGCTGAAAGGAGCCCAGGTCCCTAAGGCTTCCATGCAGTATAAATAGATGACTACCTACCTCTGGACTTTTATGTAGCAGAAAGAGAGAAATAACCCACCTTATTTAAGTCCCTATTATTTGGATTCTCTTTTATGGCTTAATATAAAGCATAAAATAATTGGTATAATAGTTCAAAATTGTCTAAGCAAAAATCATAACAGCCTTAATTCTACTTTTGTTGAGCATTTTCTATGTATTACATGTTTCTATGAATGCTTTCTGCTAACTGGTATTCAATCCAAGAAATATATGGAGTTCTCAAACCATAATAAATTCCTCCTTAACTCATCCCACCTGATGTTAAGGGCTGAGATCAACTTGGCTGTAGTTACTAGCCAAAACCCTTTAGAGGTCAGACTGCCAAAGTAGGAAACTTCAGTCTATCCTAGGGGCAAAGAGAATGTTGGGTCCGATGTGAACGTGTTGTTCAGGATTTAGAGATCTATCTTTGGTGTCTGAAGAGTACTATGAAACTTAAGAACTTGGAAGGAACATGTGAGAAAGGTTGAAAGCTCAAATGGGACTGAGAAAATTTACAAGTCTCTCCCAGATTATGATTGATCTCTATACTGGATTGAAACGTGTCTCCCCAAAAAATCCATGCCTTTCCAGAAACTCTGAATGTGATCTTGTATGGAAATAGGATCTTTACAGATTTTAGTAATTAGTTAGGATAACATCATACTAGATTAGAGTGGGCCCTATATCCAGTGACTGGTGCCCTTATATGGAGAGACATAGAGACTCAAATACACACCGGAAGAGGGCCATGTGATGAAGAAGGCAGAGACTGGAGAGACACAGCTACAGGCCAAGAAACTTCTGGGATTGCCAGCAACCACCAGAAGTTGGAAGAAGCAAAGGAAGATTCTTCCCTAGAGCTCTCAGAGGTAGGATGGCCCTGCTGACACATGGTGTTGGATCTCTACCTTCCAGAACAGGGACAATATAAATGTCTGTTGTTTTAAGCCACCCAATGTGTGACAACTAATATGGCAGCCTGAGGAAACAAATCCAGTCTCCAACATTTCAAAGCACCTTTCATTTGTTTCTGTGACACCCCTCGCCTGCATTTGCTTCACCCTGGATTTTTGTTGTTCACACCCAATTCCTTCAGCCAGGCATTGTTCTAAATTCTTTAATGGCCATTTTACTTTGACGCATAAAAATTACTGTAGAACTCTATCTTTTGTTTGAAGGCTCTTCTCCTTGTCACTATGATGTGGTGCCAGCTATGTCTTGTGGAACTCATGAGCAAGATGCTGTTGGGGTCTTGCATAGCTCTGGTTGGTGTCTGGCTCTGCTGAAATGACACCTCCCAGTCCAGCCAATCTGTTATGCTTCATGCAACTCTAATTGACAACATTGCAATAGAGACTTGGAAGCATTTCTCCAAAACCCTTCAAATTTCCTGTGATGTAAATCCCTTCAGCTTAGTAAAGCTATGGTAGAAATGAAGACATCTAAATGGATCCTGAAAAAGTCCTCAACATCCTAAGACAGTGTCAAGATGTTTCATAAGACCACCGGTAGTCATGCAAATGTAGGCTGTCCTGTTTTCAACTAAGTAAAGTAAACTGAAAGTTTTTTTTTTTTTTTTTAATTCCTCTAGAAGCTTTTTATGTTGCTGATTCTGAAAGCAAGGGAAACTCTGGACCACTTTGTGCTTGGGTTGGGCAACCCATTTGTGAATCAGGACATATCCCCACATGGGCCATAGGAGAAAATTGCTTTAGTCTCCGGAATGTTTCCAGATGTTAAAACAATTGACGTGATCCTAAAAAATGAACACAAGTTGTTGCATTTGGTTTCAACGTTTTTGTTTTATTTTCTGCAATGGTTGCCTTTCCCCACTGAGCCATTTCCATTTCTCCAGTATGCGTAATACTTACCTTTAAAGGTGTGATCTCCCAACACTTCATTCCCTGGATAGGTTTCTTTTTAACAAGCTAAAACAGACATAACTGGGGCACTGTTTCAGGCTGATATGACAAATGTGAAACTGAAGAATATTGAAAGCCACTCAAAAATTGGTTTGGTAAAAGACAGTGCTGTATAATGAAACCAAATGCACAGATCAGAATTTTAAAAGAAATCCTAGTGTGAAGATAAAAGGACATGAAAGATAATAAATGTTGAAATGATACACCATCTAATGGTATCCTGTCAAGAAAGAAAGATAATATGATAACTTACAGAGCATCCCTGAGCCTCTATAGGTACTTGACCTATAGTTTGCAGGGAAACAATCTTTTTGTTTCATCTGGCTCATATTAAAAATAGGAAAAACAAAACCAGCATTTTTTTCCCCACTCTCACACAGATGGTGGAAAAATCCATGCAATTTTTAACTGTCTGAAATTCTTTAAAGCAATATAAGACAGAAAGAATTATTAAATCACTTTTCCATTTCATATAATGAAAAACTGCAGTACCTCGTTGGGGCTAGGGCCATCAATTTTGGAGCAAGTGGGTGCTCCAGTTGGTCCTGCAGGCCAATCAATCACCTGGCAGTCCTGGGTCCCTGTCTCTGAAGTTGTCTTGCTGTAGGAAAAAGAAATTTAGAAAATAATTAAACTAAAATCAAAGGGCTCACTTGCATTGATATCATTCATTTTTGAGACTTCATATACAACTGAACATATATGACATAGATTGAGGGGGGCTTGAAGGGTATATCTGCATTCATTCACCCACAGGTTCCTTTTTTTCACTTATTAATTTCTTCATTCATTCATTCATTCAAAAAATATTTAACAAGTGACTCTGCCAGCCAGCCTTTTTTTCACTTATTAATTTCTTCATTCATTCATTCATTCAAAAAATATTTAACAAGTAACTCCAGGCCCAGTCCTTGAGTTAATGGCTGAGTGGGACAGAACAATGGGCAAATAAATGATGACCATGTACCCTAATAAATTGTGCATTTGATGTTATGTATATTGATGACATTAGTATGTGTACGCTTGTTCATTTCCAGGTACTGCGGGACAAAGTTAGAAATGTCACAAGGGCAGCTCACTTCTGTTCATTTAAAGTTTGAGGGAAAGATAACTGTCCTATTTTTTTATTTACTTCTGAATTTGGACTCACCCCTAATACAAAGGATATTTGATGCAGCTTATAGTGCCACATTTTAAAAAAATATTTTATTTATTTATTCATGAGAGACACAGAGAGAGGCAGAGACATAGGCAGAGGGAGAAGCACGCTCCCTGTGGGGAGCCCAATACAGAACTCTATCCCAGGACCTGGGGATCATGACCTGAGCTGAAGGCAGACACTTAGCCACTGAGCCACCCAGGTGCCCAGTACCACATTTTAATACCTGAGTGAATCTGATTAAGAGAAGCCAGTTGCTCTTTGGGATATGCTCTTTGGGAGAGAACCTGGTTAGAGACACTTACTGAAAGTGATATATCACCCAGATGTTTGGATTCCCATAGCATCAGTCTTTAGGGATAGAGAGCATTGCCTACCGACAAGACCCCTCTCACCTAGGACCTCTTACCTAGGGCCAGACTGGACATGTACCTAAATTTACCTAACAATATACAAATCATCCCTGTTATGGTGCCTCAGTTTCCCCACATGTAAAATGGAGTTAAAGCTAATTGCCTTATGGGAAGTCCATTGGGAACAAAGAACACCATCTGGCATATCATGAGACTGTGAAAGTTTTCCTTCCTATCAGTATTGCTATCTAAGCCTGACTTGCAGAAACTGACATGCTAATGAACAGACAACCAGGAAAATGCAGCCTAGATTTCTACTAGTTTCCCCTTCACGTGCACTTGCTCTGCTTTGCTGCATGGCTTCCATTGGAATTAGGAGCTCCCCAGGATAGAAGTGTTTTCCTTTCTGGCTCAGTCCTATCTTCCTGAGTCTGTGTTCATTCCATCAAACTAGCTGCTCCCTGATCTTATGATGAAGAAATAGTCTTTAGAAGGAGATTGGTGACAGGCTGTCCCCACTATGGGACAGAAAGGAATTGGGTTTGAGGGCAGTAGGAGGCTTTAGCAAGGGTGACTCAAGGAAGTGAAGTCAAGGAAGGCTTGGGGGAGAGTTAAGAATGGGAAGGAAGTCCATTGTGCAGTGTGGCGATGTGAGCTCAGGGGCAGGAGGCTGGGGGCACTGATCACTCCGGGCTCCTTTTCAAGCTTTTCCTCCTGATTGTAGCAGGTGGCACTATGAACGTTTATTCTGGGTGGAGGCTGTGGATTTCTCCTTCTCCAGGTCTAATGATATAAAGCCACAGATAAAAGCTGTATCTGCAAACAGAGAAGTAACATTTGCTGTTTAAAGAATTGGAAGCTGTTTCTGCATTCTAGTTTGGAGAGTGGTGGGTAGCATGCCGTGCAGTGATGTTTTTGGCAAAGGGAAGGCTCTGATTTTGTTTGGGAAGATGCTTTTTTTGGGCTGTTAAGTGGTGACAGTGTTTGCCCAGAGTGTCTTCCAGAATGATGAGAGTGAAGATGATAAGAACATAAATTATCTTTCGTGTACAAGTCAAAGAGTAGCCTGCCTGAGCAGACTGATTGTTTTCTGAATTTGAAGGGATTGTGCTGTTTCCTTCGTAGGCCAGGAAACAGGTGTCTGTGATTCTCGAACAGACAAGAGAGAAGAGGAGAAAAGATGCACAATTAGGTAACTTGGTGGATATTTGGATACATGTGGCAAACCACCACTGAAAGGGTCTAGAGGTTATGTCAGAGACTGGTTAGATGAGAAGTGCTCTGTCCACACACGGCAGGGGCATGGATTCTGATTGAGGCCTGGCTGCAGGGCCAACAGAGGAGACCCAGGTAGGGCCTGTGAGCTGTGTCACTCACATGCATTACAGTTGCTTACTGGTGACTGCTTTCCAGAGTGGTGGTGGGGGATGTGTCTTAGAAACAACATTGTCTTCCTAAAGGGACCTCAATGACAGATATCTAACTGGGCCCTTTCTTTAGAAACTTAATCATCTCACAGGGGTGTTGGGAAGGCATGAATGAGGATCCTTCTTCTCCAAAGAACATTTGCATTGAAAACTGCCAACCATTGGTCAATGAAAAACATTCCATTCATCCATTCAGCACATATGACCACCTACTGTGGGTGAGGCACATGCCAGGCACTGGGGGTGCCTGCGTGGTGAGATGCTATCACGGTCCTCAAGGAGCTCCAGTCTAGGGGGAAGAGAGACAAGCAGGGTCAGATACTGTCCCTGAAGCTTCAAACCATATGGGGGAGAGACCCAGATATGATGGGGGGCACAACCAGAGGTGGAGGTGCAGGGGCCACAGGGAAGTCTTATTGAGTTCCCAACAGGAGCAGGAGGTTGCTGGGTAGGGGAAGGTCAGGTACAGGGAAAAGAATGGGTTGTGGGAAGAAGCGAGAGCGCTCCCAGCCCTGACAGCCCTCTGGACAAAGGGAAAAGGGTAGCATCCTGGCCACTTACAGGATCCATTTTCTCATGCTGACTTTCCTGGGTTCCCCGGCAGCAACCTGCCTTTTTCTTAGAGCTTCCTCACCCCCACCCTGAAATAAACTATGAAATAAACACATAGTCCCTTACCACCTCCATCTTGGCACTTGTTATTCACAGGGACAAGTACGATTGTTGGGTGGGGCTGGGCTGGGTTGAGCTGGCCCTGCACACAGTGAATGTTCAGAACTGTACACAGCCACCTGCAGCACAGAGCTTCTTTCCGTGTCTATTGTCCTTGGGTGCTTGAAGGGACACTAATGTGGCCCAATTGAGTGGGCCATCCCCCTGCCTACAGCCCTGCCATCGTGGCCGTGTGATCATGTTCTCAGGGCCCAGAAGCGCCCGCGGTACAGGTAGCGGCAGACTATTTCTGCCTTTGCTTACAGAGAAAGATAATAACCCTCGAGGAGGGGATTTCACAGCTCTTTGAATTGAGTTGCATGTTTGTTCTGGGTTATTTTTTCTGTTTCCTAATATAACACACATTGCTATTGAGTCAATATTGATCCTGTTGCAGTCGGCATTAGTGGCGAAGGAGGCCGAAAAATAATCAGCCAGGTAATCAGGTCTGCTTTGCGAGGCTGAAAGTGAGGGTGGTGGGGGCCTAGTTAGGATGGGGGCGATGTCCACACTACAGATGATTCAATCAACACTCAGGTAATTACTAGGGTCCATTGCAGTCCCTTATAAAATACAAATCTTCCTAGAATGACACCACTTTTTCAAGCATCTGTAAATCAGTCTATAATGTAGATCCAGGTCATGTGTATCAGCACGTAGAAATCACCTTTGTGTGTGTGTTTGGGGGTGGGGGGTTGGTGCTGGCTGTAAATTGAATTACGATTAGAGTATTTAGTGATGCGATAAAATCCTCATGAATTAAAACACTGCTAATGTTGAAGGAATGGTATATTTTGACCAATCTACATAAGGCATTTGGCAAACAAATTAATAGTGTAATCAAGTTTACAAGGGTTGTGAACCTACTGTTTCCAAGTTCTCAAGTAGGGTATTTGTTACTTACATGTTATTTTTCAGAGCCATGAAGTCTGTGGTCATCAAGTGTGACTACTCCCATTTAACCCCTTCCTCAATGTCTCCCCAAATGTCCCTCCATCTCATCTTGGCTACTCTGGGGCAGGAGAGGTTGTGGGGGTGCTCACTGCCTTACAAGGTAATCCACTCTATTTGGAGAGCTCCAACAGAAAGTACTTCAGTTGTTACCTTATGTTTAGCCATGGGCCCTATAAAACAAGCCTAATTTTTCTTTTAGGTACTTGCAGACATAAATAATTTGTGCTTTTATCTGCACTTAGAATCCAGAGGCAGTGATTGCAAGCCCTGCTTAAATTGCTGTCTGTGCATCCTTTCCAATATTCATCGAGCCTGTGACTTCAAGCAATGCTGAAAAACTTGCTACCAAATGATGTGTCCTCAAAATTTTTCTTTGATCTAGGCCAGCCTCTAATGCAGACTGATCTTCTTCCTGGATTTACCAGAATTAGTGAGATGGGATGGCACTGGGATTTCAAAGTGGGAAGATGAAATCAATCCTCTGATGTTCTGTGTTGGTGTTTGCCATACAAGACTAAACCTTGGAGACTCTCTGGAGTAAGATAGTGTCTAAATACATGAATAGATTAAAAAGCCTCTAATAAGCCAAGTAGACCTCCCCATCAGACCTTTGATAGTCCAAGAAGGTGGGACTAACACTCTTGTTGCTTTAGGGAATTCTCTGGACTTCTCCCTTTGCCCCATCCTAACCTCATTCTCCCATCTGCTAGACAAATTAGGTTTCACTGGCTCTCAGTTTCCTGATTCTGGGTCCCAGAGTTTTGTCCTTAGTCTTCGATGCTGTTCATCTCTGTGGTCGTTGGCACTGAGATCTGGCTGAACCATTCCTCTACTCCCAGAAACTCCTGTTGTCTTAGCTGGGTTCTCCCTGTTTCAATCTTGCACCCCCAAGCCAAGTAGACTGTGTTCAAACCTGGCACCCCATTAATGAAGGGATTTGATCATTGCACGTATTTCTTCCCACACTGTGTCCCCAAGGCTAATGCAGTAGGCTGCTCTACACCCCTCCTGCAGTATTCAATCTGCTGAAAGGTCCACAATAGCCATCACCACATTGCCAAGCAGAGAAAATGCTAGTTCATTTTAATTATGAAAGAACCTTTGATGGGAGGTAGTATGATGTCACTTAGAGTGACTGAAGAAATGAGCAATGGCCTGTGCCCATGCAGGCTGATCGCCTTCTTGTACATTCTGGGAAGAGGTTATTGCTGGGATTGTTGTCTCATTTTGTAGAAGAAATGGAGTCTGCTAGAACTTAAGAAACCTGCATGGGATTATACACACAAAAATAGAAACAAGGTAAGTCTTATACATTTTTATTTCCAGTAATACGTAGCATTACTTACTAATTTATTATCAGTAAAACAGATTTAAACAGCAGTTTAGATGGCACACATTGCCTCTATGTCTTCCCATTAAATAATAGCTAGTTATATATCCATATATTTATACCTACCTTGTTTCAAAAAGATTTTGAAGTGATTTCAATAATAAAATACAATAGTACCTTCAAAAATAAAAACATAATAAGTAGAACATGGAATTTAAGGACATAAAATGCTTAGTTCAATAAATGATTGTAATGGACTAATATGGTGGTACTGATGGTGGTAGAGGTGTGGTGGAAGTGTTAGTGTTTAGAGAGTTAAGGGAGAAGTGGAGATGGTGAGGTGCTGTTGTTGTTGGTGGTAGTGGTAGAGGTAGTGAAGATAGTCCTGGTCCTGGTGTTGGTGTTGGCGGTGAAAGTAGTGGAGATGGTCCTGGTGCTGGTGTTGGTGGTGGCAGTAGTGGAGATGGTCCTGGTGCTGGTGTTGGTGGTGGAAGAGATGGTCCTGATGCTGGTGGTGATGGTGGAGGAGATGGTTCTGGTGTTGGTGTTAGTGGTGGCAGTAGTGGAGATGGTCCTGGTGCTGGTGTTGGTGGTAGGATGGTCTTGGTGTTGTTATTGGTGGTGGTGGTGATGGTATAGGTATTGGTAATAGTGATGGCAGTATGGGGGTGGCTATTAACAGTAAGCAAAGCAATCACAGCAAAAGGACAAGAGGGGTCAGGAATATGATGATTTAACCAGAAATAAAGTTAGTAGGCTGGAGGTGAAAAGTAAAGAGTGGAGTTAGAAGAAAAGGAAATAGGAAGTTTTCATTCTACCTTCTATCAAAACTGAGATATAAAGTGTGCTTGGTTCTTAGCAGTGTAGCCAGTGGGAATAGCTACAATAACAATCAATAATGGTGACTAATATTTATTGAGTGTTTACTATGCGCCAGATGGTATTGCAAGTACCTTAAATGAAGATCTCTTGATTCTTTTAGCAACTCACAAAATAGGCTTTTCTTATTATCCACACTTAACCAGATGAAGAAATAGAGCCACAGAAAGGTTCAAGCAACCTGATCAGTGTCATAATGGTAGCAAGTGGTAGAGCCAGGATTCTGTGTACAGCTCAGGTTCTTCACTGTAGAGCTTTGGGGAACATGACAGAGAGTGACATGTGTACACAAGGCTGACCAGCATCCAAGGTGGAGGGTGAAGAAGACATCACACTTGCTCTTACTCTTGGATTATAAAGCTTCTGTTCTAAGAATAGAGTTTGAGAGTCCAGAGAGAAGTCTGCAGCCACAATTCAACTCATTAATCTTTCATCTTCCAGAGCACAGAGAAATAGCTCTTCATGTGCCTGCCTGCTTCTGGTGGGCACAGCACTGTTGGTATATGCAGAACTGGTGCCTGGGTGTAGACATCTGTAATAAGAATGCGGTCTGAGAAAAAGTGTGAGCTGCTTTCCATTTTCACAGATTGAGCAACTGAGCATTTTTTAAAAAACAAATTTTGATGTTGCTGTTGATGTCTGTGGTCTGAGCTGTCAGTTGTTACCCACATTACTGGCCAACCGTTCCTGGGCCCATTTGGGGGATGTCTGTGTGTGATTTCGTGGTTCTGCCCTTCTTTGCTGCAAACACTTCCTCTGCCCCATCCGAGCAGGCTTTGTGATGGCCCTGACATGTTGGCTTTCACGCATGCTTTTATGATTATCTCCCCTTCCCCCTGCCTTGCCATGAGCACATATGGGCCCGAGTCTATTTTTGCTCTTCATCTCCTGGTTTTGTTTTGTTTTTGTATCTTTTGGTCTGCTGTTTTCATTAGTAAACTCTTTCACATTCTTATTTTCTTCTTGTTTTTAGGAAGAGTGGAAGACGAGTCGCCTACCTTACCATCCTGAGGAGACATTCATTGCCCAGCACCAGTGCACCTATGGGCCCCATGACAAACTGAAGCTGGATTTGCAGAATGTTGAGTGCCCATGGCTGGAGTTGAAATAATATTGTTGTTAGCTTAATCTTCTACCTCACAGAACATCATTACAAAATCATTTTGTCTCATACAATGTCTCATAGCATGTCAAAATGACATACTCTCCATGGAGAGAGAATGTAGATGCATTAATAATCAATGATTTCAGAAGATTAACACGCCCTGGAGTTTATACCACAGCCCAAGAAAATGGGAAGTATTCTCTTTTGTTAAAACTTGGCTTTTTTTTTTTTTATGTAACAGAGCTAAAGTCATTGACTCCCTTAGGCATTAATAGGAAGGAGAGGAAGAGGAACACATGAAAAATATGTTTGCACTTACCAGGGTGCAGAAGTGACTATCTTTTTTTGATCTTTTTGTGGGGGGAGGTAAGGAGGGGACCAATGTTTATAGGAAAGTCAATATTGAGGAGTTTTTAGTATTAAAAAGGCTTAATATTACAAAGTTACTAATAGATTTTTATGTGGTAACAATGCCATACAACATAGAACTTGTACTGTAACCTCAAATGTAAGCTTTTCAGGGGGAAATGGTTGTAGTGGAATGCCCAGAGAAGATTCGTAAAGCCAGCAAATGTGGCATTTGTCAGAACCTATTACAGACTGTTACCACTAGCTTGGGAGTTTGGGAGTGGGAGTCAGGAAACCCACTGCTCTGTAGTCAGGAAATCCACTGCTCCGTACTCCAGAAAGATGCTAATGATGCTAGCATTAACAATAGCTAGCTGATCTTTACATCTGCTGAAGTTCTATATATCAGTTAAAATTTTCAACACTATTGGATAAAATTTCATGATTTACAGAAGTTACTATCACAGTAAGAATTAGAAAGACACCTGTCAGAATTTAATAATCCCATACGGGTCTTCAAGATCAGCCACAGATTTCTGATTGATGAGGAAATTGACTGGTGATTGTGCTCATTGACTTGCGCTCAGATTTAAATTATTGAAGACAGCAATGTGTATTTACAGAAACGTGTCCATTTGCAAAGGGGTCTTGTTCAAGTTCAAAGAAATGCTTAATTCAGAGTGAACAGAGCGATAAAGTGAATTTTAAAATGACTTTTATTGAATTCAAAAATCGTGAGCTAAAAGCCCTTGAGTTAAATTAAAAAGCAGTTTTGTTGAGTTAATGGTGAACATAAAGAATTAAATCAATAAAAACCCTGCTTGCCATTAAGTTCAAAAACAGTGAAAGCATTTTATTAACTGTGTTGTTTTAAATTCAACAATATATGTTCCCTCAATTTGCCAAGCTTTTTTTTGCTCCTGAATGTGGGCTTTAAAAATTGCTAGTATGTGTAAACACACATGTATCTAATCTAAACCATGAGCAAAACTGACCTTGGGCAAGCCATTTAACTACTCTGCTTAGTTTCATCACATGTGATTCAAGGACAGCTATGTTGTTACATTTACGAAGATAATACAGTATGGTGTCCCAACCAGTGAGGTGGGCCCACACCAACTGAAGGCTTCCTATGCCCTTTATAATTTATAAAGCTATCACAGATAAGTGAAGGTGAATTCTCCATATGGCAAATATTAGGTCAAAACATGAAACTTCTGTTTTTGTAGGTCAAAGACAGTTGAATAACAGCAATTTCATATGATTCAACATAATAATCCGCTCTGGAATTCATCCATCCATCCATTGTCCATCCATCCATCCCATCAGTCATTCAACAAATCAAGAGATTGTTCTTCTAGGTGCTGAATAAATGAGAAGCCAAGAAAACATGGAAATTAAGACAAAGTAAGAGACAGAGAGACAAAGTTTCAAATGAGCATATAACTAAAAATCATGAGAGGTGGCATCAAAGTAAGAACTTGGGATGACAAAAACAATGGAGGAAACCAGGAAAGGTGTCTCAGTGCCACTTAGGCTGTGCCTGAGTGATGTGCTGGTGTGAAACAGGTGAAGCTTGGGTGAGGGTGCGCTGCAGAGTGAACAGCATGTGGGAAGCACATGAGTGGGATGTAGGTGACTCTACATGAGTCTAGAAGGTCATGGTGAGAGTGCCCAGTTCCATTGCTCAGCTTTTTTTTTTTTTTAATAAATTAATTTTTTATTGGTGTTCATTTTCCCAACATACAGAATAACACCCAGTGCTCATCCCGTCAAGTGCCCCCCTCAGTGCCCGTCACCGTCACCCCCACCCCCCGCCCTCCTCCCCTTCCACCACCCCTAGTTCATTTCCCAGAGTTAGGAGTCTTTATGTTCTGTCTCCCTTTCTGATATTTCCCACACATTTCTTCTCCCTTCCCTTATATTCCCTTTCACTATTATTTATATTCCCCAAATGAATGAGAGCAAATAATGTTTGTCCTTCTCCTATTGACTTACTTCACTCAGCATAATACCCTCCAGTTCCATCCACGTTGAAGCAAATGGTGGGTATTTGTCTTTTCTAATGGCTGAGTAATATTCCATTGTATACATAAACCACATCTTCTTTATCCATTCATCTTTCGATGGACACCGAGGCTCCTTCCACAGTTTGGCTATTGTGGACATTGCTGCTAGAAACATCAGGGTGCAGGTGTCCCAGCATTTCATTGCGTCTGAATCTTTGGGGGTAAATCCCCAACAGTGCAATTGCTGGGTCATAGGGCAGGTCTATTTTTAACTCTTTGAGGAACCTCCACACAGTTTGCCAGAGTGGCTGCACCAGTTCACATTCCCACCAACAGTGTAAGAGAGTTCCCTTTTCTCCGCATCCTCTCCAACATTTGTGGTTTCCTGCCTTGTTAATTTTCCTCATTCTCACTGGTGTGAGGTGGTATCTCATTGTGGTTTTGATATGTATTTCCCTGATGGCAAGTGATGCAGCATTGCTCAGCTTTGAACCTGGGTGCCCTTTCTTCCCAGCCCTGTGGGATTAACACCCAAATGAGATGGTCTGGCTGGCTTGACTGGCCTCCTGTGCCCCATATGCTGCAAGCACTACTGGTCTCTGAGAAATGATGCTGTTATTCTGATCAGCCCTATGCAGAGTCTGGATGTGGAATCTCGGGGCCCAGCCTGAAAATGAGGAAGTGATGGATAGCTGAGGCCATCTTATCAGTGGGAGCTTTGTATTCAACTGGAAATTGCCCCTAACAGAACATTGTGAGAATACATCAATAAGAACACATGTTTTGTTTACTGAGTACTTATTATGTGCCAGGCACCAACATATCTACTTTGTTTAAACTTTTATTCCTCAATAATACCCAAAGAGATAGGCATTATTATTATTACCCCATTTTATAGGTATGGAAACTAAGGTTTAGGTAGGTTAAGTGACTTGCTCATGGTCTTACAGCAAGGAGGTAGTAGGACTAGGCAGTGTGTCCTTAACCTCTCTGCTACGCTGACCTCCTCACCCCACCTCACCCCACCCTGTGCTGTTACTGAGTATGTTGTGCTTTAGTTTTCTTCAAGGAATGTTACAGTCTAGCGTTACCCTGTGAGTCAAAAGTTGGGTCTCCCACAATTGATGAAGCTTGCTTGTTGAACTCATTTACAAAAGAGGGACATTCTCACGTGAGAATTTGAACAACGAACACTGCAGGTGTCAGCCAACTAGGGAGGCAAGTGCAGCTTCTTACTTTTGGTAGAGACCCCGCAAATCAAGGGACTTGTGCATATCATCCTGGCTGATGTGGTTCAGAAGGGTCTGGGGAGGGCAAGAGTTGAACAGGGAGCCATCCATGGAAGCTCAGACCTAGCTCCATGCTTCTCTGTAGGGCCTTTGCCCAGTCTCTGTGAGGCACTGGAAGGAAGATTTGTCCACCTTAGGCCAGACTGATGATGGCAGGGGGTATGGAGGAGGCGGGAGGCCATTGCAACAGGAACAGATAATTCCAGGAAAGGGTGAATCCCAACTCCACAGTCACCTGCTCCACATTTACGAAGATATGTGATCTTCGTAAATGTGGAGCATTTCGTATGAAGATACGAGAGCTTCTTCTTTTCAGCGCCAACCCACAGAACCATGTTTTGGGGCTAACATTTTTTCCTTGCCCTATTACAAGTGACTAAACATATTTCATAATCTCCTGGGCAGAGCTCACAGGCTATGTTATCTTCGCTTCCTGGGGGCTGCCAAGCAGGAAACCCGTGAAACCACTGGTGCCACAAGTGAGAGGAATGCCCTGCCACTGAGATTGTCTCCTGAACTCCTCTGTGGCATGGAGGTCTGGTTCAGGCAGCAGAACTAAGGCACGTCCTGCCCAAGCAGTTTTGGATGGGAGCCTTCCTGGGCTATCCAGTGCATGGATTGATTTCAGGGCCCTGCATGGGATCAGTGCTGGGAAGGGAAGGACTGAAACACTGTGAAATGTGATAAAGCTGGTTTGGTTCAGGGCGCCCATGCTTTGTGACACCTGCCTATCTGTTATACTGATGCTGTTACACAACTGTCTGGGAATTCATCTGCATCCTCATGCATGCAACGGTGCCAACCTACCCCAAAGTGGGTGGACACCAGGAAGGAGGGGCCCGACTGGCCTTTATTCCCCCTCTTTGGCTGTGCAGAACTCCCACATCCACCAAATGACATGCTGGCAGAAATGATCAGCATGAAACTAAATTGTTAATTTCAGCGAAGCCCTCCCTAAAAAATCTCGATCACAGGGATATTCCACCCCATTCACCCTCACAGAAAACTCATGCAAATTTTAAAGCTCAGGAGAGGAAGTTGTGAAATTTCCCTAGAAACTTCTTTGGGTATTAAAAACTTACTAGGAAACAATTCAAATGTCCATTACGAGGTGAATGGATAAAGAAACTGCAGTGTCCACATGATGGAATACTATTCAGTAGCCAAAAGGAAGCACCTAATCTTGGACCATATGGATGGATCTCAGACGCATTGTGCTAAGTGAAAGAAGCCAGACTCAGATGACCATATGCCATATGATTCCATTTATATGGCATTCTGGAAAAGGCAAAGCAATTGGGAAAAATCACCCCCATGGCAAGTAGTTTTCAATCTCAGGAGTATCTCAGGGGCCTCCATGTAGAATGAGGGTAAAATAGCTTTGGGAAGACTCTGAGCCTCCACTGCATTCAGAGAAGCTTCACTTTTATCTATTTTAGGCATTGTGGTTTAGTTCCTTTGAAAAGCTTATTCCATACTTTTAAAAAAGTTTGAATATGCTAAGCCAGATGATACAACTTCTAGAGTCCCAGCAGGAAGGTACAAGTCTCCACTCCTTGTCTAGTCCAAGTAGCTGGGGAACTCCTAGGTGGGAGAATCTGATTAATGTTATGATCTCTTTCCCTTGAGAAATGCACATGTACCCAGAAATTTACATTTTTGCATGTAGTCTCTGGGAGAGTTGTAGACTCCCTGAAGTCCATCCTCAAGGCTCCTAAAACCCCATGAATCTCCAGTTCGTGACTTCTGCCTTGGAGAGTAGGGACCCTATTATACACAATCTTGTATCATCCAGTTCCCATATATCACTTCTCTGTGATTGCTCTGTAACAAGCTATCCCAAGACCTAATGACCTAAAACCATAACAGTTTATCTTTTCTCTCAATTCCTTATGTTAGTTGGTCTCAGTTGGGTGTTCTACTGTCCTATGTGGTGTTGGCTAGGGTTACACATATGGCTGCATTTAGGTCATCTGTGTGCTCTGTTGGGGCTGGCATGTCCAAGATGACCTCAGCCACATGTCTGGAGCCTTGGTCTTGATGGTCACTTGGGGCATCTTAGTTCTTTTCCACAAGGACTGTCTTTCTCCCTCTACATGTGTTTGCTCATCAGTCCGGAGTTAAGCCTGAGTGGCCGGCTTCCAAGGGAGAGATATTGGAAGCTGTCAGGTTTCTTAAAAGCTGAGCCCAGAACTGGCAGGCTCTCTTCCATCACATTCTATTGGTTGAATCAAGTCACAGAGCAGTCCAGATTCCAAAGGAGGGAAAAGAGATGCTGCCTCTTGATGGGTGGAGCCCTGTGTACCTCTGGTGATGGCAGGATTGTTGATGGCCATTGAGGAGACAATTTAGCACACTAGGTTCTTGCAAAGTACAAGAGGACTCATCTTTGTAAAGGATAACCCACTTTGTACCCGCCAGAGCGATGAGATCCAATGGCAGAACCTGAACATTTGCTTCCTGCTTTTGAAGAATTTGTTTTTTAATGTGCTTCTTCTTTTGTGTTACCACAAAGGCCCTCAGAAGGTATATGTACCTCTGTTCCTCAAAGCTTATATTTTTTCCCTCCAACCTTATTGCTCTGCCAATTTCCTGATAACACACCCATATCACCTGCAAACTTTACTGTATGCTTTGGACTTTGGCATATAGTGCATTTTTAAATTTTTTCTCTTCCCAGAAATACATGTCTTTTTTTCCCCTCTAGACAAACTGGATACATCCAAAGGAAAGAAGGCACAACTTCTATTTCAGGAAGCTAGTATAGTTCTACTAAATGGCAATAATTTTGTGATCTTGTTACAAGAACAGCAATTATTCGAAAGCACCAGACCGTCACTGATGCCCCTTCTCCACAGATGATGGAGTGGATGAGGTGGATGAAGCATTGGCTTCCATGGACACCTGAGATGGATGAGCTATCTCACTATCTGCCAAGCTGATTTGTGTTTTTAGCATCCCTGTCCGATTCGAAACATGAGATTTCATTGGGAAGCATTTCCCATCTGCTGGGATAGGATATAATGAAACAGGATCCTACAGCAAACATTCCTGGGAAGCACAGATCCCACCTCTACTGTGTACTTCGAAGTCTATAGTATCTATCCAAACACTTTATTTCAACTGGAAAGCCCCTTCTGCTTCTTCATGTTTCTTTCTACTCCTTGCCTAGAATACTTCCTTCTCTCTCATCTCTTTGCTTCAGCTTGGCCCATTCTTCAAACCCCACCTCAACTAGCCCAGGGAGGTGTTACCATCCTCCCAAATCCATTGGTTCTCAGGATCATGGTGTCATAGAGCTTGAGAGATGGAAAGTTTTTCTGAGCTTCTAGCCCAACTATTCCAAACTCTCCAAGTATTGAAGTCTGAAGAGGGGCCTTGGCTGCATAAGATGATGGGTGGGTCCTATCAGCCAAGTTCAGTACTGGCCACTTCCATTTCAATGTAAAGTCTCCCTTATGCTCTGCTCCAATCTTGTTTTTCCATATAAAATATGATATAGTAATTAAAAAAGATTTCATGCTTAAAACAAAAATAGAAAATCATAGATATAATCCAATTCCTTCTTTTTGTAAATCAGAACGACTGGTCTGCAGACCTGGAGTAAGCTCTTCACCTCTAGATAAGTAGCCAGTTGTGGGTTCAGAACTCAGGTCTTGCCATCTTCACTGACAACTGTCTACCATTTCTAGATCATTCTGGATGAGGACAGGATCCATATATTCTAAAAATGAGAGTAAAGGTCTTGGTACTGCTTTGCTTTGTCTTAAGAAATCTCCTATTTGACTGGGATCTCGCTTCTGCTTTTGCTGGAATTTTCTGTGCTGCTGAAGAACGATTATTGCAGGATTATCTTGTGCTGCGGGACTGTCTCTAGAGCCTGCTGGGAGCTTGTTCTGCTAGCTCAGCTGTTTCTCAGCCTGCCCTGCCTGGATGATGTCAGCTGTGATGTTGTTTCACTCAAGAATCTTCCCTCCCGCTGCTCACTGCCTCAGAGTCTTTTGGTCCAGTTAGCGATGTCTTTATCTTCCCCTCGTTTTTCCTGTTCTCTCCACTTTTGATATCCTTGAGGCTGATGGTGTTTGTCAGGTCTGTCTTTAACTCTGGGGAAAGAGCTGGTGGAGCCATCTGTGGGTTTTGGAGAGCATCCCTGCTTGTAATTATTTTTCCCAGAGTCATCCTTGATGAGGTGAAGGCCCATTGTTGCATTATTACCCATTGTCGCCTGGGCTTTCCCATCATAGAGCGTGTCTTGTGAGGTAACAATAGCATGATGGGTCTCAGAAAAGACAATAGTTGTTGACTTCTTCACAGACAATTCAGTGAAGAAGTTGGCTCCTGGAACGATGCTCGGTTTGGTCCCTCACATCGTTTGGTTGCATAGTTCCCCACGGCGAGAGGAGGATTTTCATCACTTCTCCTCCTCTCAAATGTCAGGGAGCTGTCAGAAGCTGGGAGAAAATGGAGAATGGGCACTTTCTCCGCACAAACAGAAAATCCTTCTCCTAGAATAATGGGCAAAGATGAACTCATCATAAGCCCTCTAAAGCCTTAGTAATTTGGGCTAATCATTGTGAAGGACAGTGAGAATAATTGAACGGGCTAAATCACATTACATTCAGCTCAACAGTTGGAAGAGAGTTTGATGTTAACAGAGCACCAGACAAGGGGTTGAAAAACCAGGTTTTAATCCAAGCTTCGCCATCAACTTGCTGGATGACTTTGGGTGAAATTCTTCCTCTCTTGGTATCTATACTTCCTCACATACAAAATGTGGAGTTTTAAATGATCTCTGAAGACCCATCCACATCTCATAGTCTAGCATTTGAAATATTCATTAAATACCAACTCTGGGCAGGGTGGTATTCTGGGCCCTGCAGGGGAAGCAAAGGAATATGTATACTGGAGCCAGTCTACACCATCAGTTTTTGGTGAAGACCTGCCACTGTGTTCAGTTCAAGCAGAAACAGTTGTGCATCAGGCTAACAAATCATTGGCAAAAGGAATTGGCTTTATTGAAATAGAATGTTTGTAATTAGAACATTAATTGTTTAAATGTAAATGCTTGTTTATGAAGTGCTCAAAAGGACACTTCTCCTAAGTAGGTTGAGCAACCCTCTTGCAATTGTCCTTTGAAGTTGTTTAGCTTCTACTTTTTTTCCTAGATTATTCTTATAACTATTGAGGATTTATGCTCTGCCTCCTTCAGAAAGGACTTGAGACAGCTTAAAGCTGAAAACACACACAGACCATGACAATGAAAAATTTTAAAAGGATTAAAGAAAAGACAACACACAAAGCAATTATAAGTTGGCGGCGGGAGGCGGCGGGGGGCGCGGTTAGGCTTTCCAAATACCTGGAGAAGTTTGTTTCTGCCCTTGATCCCCAGGTTAGCTGCACTGTTTTTCTCTCAAAGCACAAGGGTACCCAGAATGAATAGGGAGTTCAGGGAGTCCAGTCAAGGACCTACTATGTGCATGGTGTCCTGAGAAGCTGGATTTCTTCCCTTAAGGACAAATAGGAAGACAGACCTGCAGACAACTTCTTAGGAGACAATGTGCTTAGTGTACATTTCTCAGGGATCTCCACATTAGTTTTTTTTTTTTTTTTAACGACTTTTTTTGAGGGAGACTAAGAGAGAGAGAGAGCTAGTAGGGGAGGAGCAGAGGGAGAGAGACAGACTCCTTGCTGAGTGCAGAGCCCAATGCGGGGTTCAATCTTAGAATCCTGAGATAGAAAAAAAAAAACAAAAAAAAAACCCTGAAATCGAGACGAGCTGAAACCAAGAGTCATACGCTTAACCAGCTGAGCCACCTAAGCACCCTCATCTCCACATTATTCTGATTGTGTACCTCCATCAAAAAGCATGTGGGCGTGTACCCCCTTATTATATGTGTATTTATTTGTATATAAGATATATATTTGAACTACGTATTAAGATCTCGTGTAGATCACGTGACATACACAGAAAAGAAATACAAATATTTGAGATAAAAACAAACATAAGGAATTCTGATATTTCCTTCCCTCATTCAAGTGGTGTGGCTTTATTTGGATGTAGTGCTTCTAAGTAGAACAATAGTTGTTTGAATGTTAATAAATGGATGAATGCTTATAAAGTGCTGAAAGAGAATGTCTTCTAAGTGTGTAAATCAACTCACTTGCAATTGCATTTATCCTTATAAGCTGTTTAGCAAATGTGGTCTTTTAAATAAATTCTTCTGGGCAGAGCAGCAATTTCAGATTTATTGCAAAGTTCTAAAAATGTAAAGAGTTACCATATATCCTTCACCCAGTTTCCCCCCAATGCTAACATCTAGCAAATGTCTTTTTTTCATAGATTGTTATTACTTTGAATACTCCCTGGGATATTTGCCCCTAAGGCCATTTTGGGGACTGCTAGCATTTTTCTATATTCTATTTTTTAAAGTAAACATGTAAGTAGAGTATAATATGCATACAGCAAAATGCAAATATCTTGAGTATACACACACACACACAGATACACACACACTCAGCAAAGAGTAGATCTCCAGGTAGCGTGCCCTCAGAGTACTCATGACAGCCAGCAGTGGCTATTCCCTGTGGCCCATAGTCACCCTGAGCAGACCCTGAAGGACAAGATTCCAGCTCTCTTGTTGACAGCAGAACCTTTAGAATCTAGGAAAAAATCCAGTGCAGAAGAGGCACTTAAGAAATACCTAGTGACTGACAAAATTTTCTCCAAGTATCTTAGAAAGTAGAGAGGAGACATATTCAAATGAAAACAAACAAACAAACAAACAAAAACACAAGGCTTTCTTCGTCTCAGAAAAAGGTGGAGATGAATGAAGATTTTGCCATTTATGTAAGATATGGCACCCTAGGTCCACCTTACTCCAGTGATGTTTTGGAGTTCTGTCTAAATGCATGCCCTGATCAGGTGCCAGCCTGGCCCACCTCTCAGCCTGGCTTAGGTACCATGTGGCCAGCATGTGTTTTTCCTGTTAAGGCTTAACTCACACAGGGAAGACTTTCCTGGCCCATACTGGTCTCTTCCTTTCCTGAACTCACTTAAAACTTTCCATCCATACTGACTCCCATAATTGCATTGTCTTCTATCTCCCCTACAGGATCTTGACTGTTTAGTGGGTGAGGCTGTGCTAAATTAATTAGTTTTGTATATGCAATCCTTGCATTGTCAACTAGATAATGAGCTCCTTGAGTATAGGCCAGTGCCTTCTCACTTCCTAGATCATGCAGATTTTACAGCATATCAAATTAAGGTGGTGGAATTCTCAACTGTCATGCATCTGCTATCCAGGAAGTGTGCCACACTGAGGCATCATTGCCTGGTCATTCAACAACCTTCAACAGGTATGCATTAAGTGCCTACTATCTGCAAGGCACTATTTATTGCCCTTAAATATGGTGTGTGTGTGTGTGTGTGTGTGTGTGTGTGTGTGTGTGTGTGTTAGATGGGGTGGATAGGGACCACCTTTCTGATAAGTCAAGCTGTGAGTAGAGACCTGGATGAAATGAGAAAATGCTCCATGAGGATTTCTGGAGAGCAGTCAAGATGGAAGGAATGGCTGGTGCAAATGTCCAGGGGTAAGAAAGCTCATGCTGAGCCATGAACACTTTCCTTCAATTTCCACATTTTAGAAGAGCTTCAGTTAGCTCCCTGGGACTTGAGAGGGCCCTACATCTCTTTGTACTTTGGAGTCCTTGCCAGTCCATTAGGTGAGTCAACTGGACCAGATTTCCAACCTAACATTTTCGTGACTTGATGGAAAAACTATTACGTGATGGAGAAAACATATTTTCTCTCCTACTAGCTAAGACTTTCTCTCACATACTTCATTTCTCCACCCCTTCCCACACATTATGAACATGCACAAACACATTTGCACACACTCCAGTTGTCTATTTATTTTGCAGTCACACTAAGCAACATACATGAGTGTGATCAATACAACTGTACTGTATGTTCAGAGTTATGCACTGACAGTTGCTCAGTGATCCAAGTTGAATAATGCTGCTGGCACTCTCCATCTGCTTGACAATATGTAGAGAGCTCCTAGGAGTGCTGAGGTTCCTAGACTAGAAGACTTCTAACATGGTCACTTCCCTTGGTGACCTTTCTTATGGACCCCTTTTTCCAAGGTCACATAGGTTCAGCTAAACAGAGACACCTGGGAAATTGGCTTTCACTACATTGTCCCCTCCCACTTCATTTGGGGAGCCATTAGATATCACTGGATTTTACAAATGCCACACTGAAGTTTGGATTACTCCATCCACAGGAATGGTTTCCTTTAATTTAGAACTCTCTGTTCATTTGTATTAAAAGGGAGCATGTGGCTTTGATTTCTTTACACTTAGATCATTAATGATAATTTAGCAGCTAGTTAGCAAACAAGAAGAAACTTCTACCCTCTGCCTTCAGGAACTTTTGGGAGCCTCTGCTTCCCACAGCAATAACTTGCCCTACTCTGACTCTGAGCTGGCCCACATCCCCTAACGGGTGTGGTTCTAATGGGACTGGGGAAACCCTGGCTAGCTGGGGTTTTGGGGGATGATGCCTTGGCATGAATGTCCTGGCTCTCTGGATCCACATTAGAGACTTGCCTCAGGACCAGAGTGAAAGGCAACTGAAGACTATTGCTGCTTCCTTATGATTCCTGGAAATGTTAGATGTCTATTATTTTTCATATCGTGGGGTGTAGTAAATTTTTCAGAATGGGGGAAGCTAATTTCTGTCCTCTTCTTATACAGCTCTGTTCAATCAGGATCATATTCTCAATCCCCCATGAGGAACAGGCAACTACACCAGCCTGCAGCCTACCCAATATTCTCTTCCATCTGACTTCTGACATCATTTATCTCTGTTGACTTTGGATCTCTTCCTCAACTGGATTTTCTCTTCAGGTAGTAGCTCTTACCCATTGTGGTGTCATAGATCCCTGGGCCATCTCTTTCCTGAAAATTGCCCACATATAGAATTCTATAGTTTCAGAGGGACTGAAGGCTTCCTCCATCTTACCTGTGGACTAAGGATACCAGACTAAGCACCCTTAAGAGGAGTGCTTTCTCTGTTTATAGATCCCCCTGGGCCACAGGTAGATGTGGTCCTTCTTCACTATCTTTCCATAGCTGATGCTATTCTTATGGACACTATAATAAATTACTACAAATATGGTGGCTTAAAACAACACAAATATGTTATCTTTCAGTTATGGGTTTATCAGTCTTAAAATGATAGTGTGAACAAGGCTGTGGTCCTTTTGGAGGCTCTAAGAGAAACTCTGTTTCCCGGCCTTTCCCAGCTTCTAGAAGCCACCTGCATTCCTTGGTCCACAGCCCTTCCCTCCATCTTTGAAGACAGCACATAGCATCTTCAATTCTGTCTCTGGCCTCTGCTTCCACTGTCAGATCTTTCTCTCAGACTCTCTTGCCTTTTGATGACATTGGGCTCACTGGGATAATCCAGGATAATCTCCCTATCTCAGGATCCTTCACTTAATCACATCTGCAAAATCCCTTTTATTATGCAAGGTAACAAATTCACAAGGATTAGGACGTGGACTTCTTGGGGGGCCATTATTCAATCCACCACACTGTTATTTAAGCCTCACCTCCTGGGAACTCTCTCCAGACCACTCAATATCCAGAATAGGAGAGGCTGGGCCACCTCTTCCTTTATCAAAGCCCTATTTTCTCTCCAAGGTATTATTACTTCTTTTCCTGGTGAATGACCTCCCTTGCAAGCATCCTTGGACTGGGCCAATAACTGAGTGGGATTCTAATGATGCACCTTCTGACTCTTAGTTTCAGGGTACATTTATCACCATCCAGCAATATGGTATTAGTACTGGCATTGGTGGTTAAGATTCAACTATGTTATCGGAATAACTCTTTGATATTGATATGGATGATCAAATGTATTGGCAGATTGCATTAAATCTTCCTCAGGATGGAATATTGATAGAAAGTGATTGGCCTGAGGAAGAACTGGACTTTGCTAACTATTATGCTATGTAGTTCTGTACAAGTTTATTATAAGGTACAAATAGTGGTAAAATAAACAGTCAAATTAGTACACATGGAGTGAGTTCTGTGAGTCCCCCTAGTGAACCAATGGTAGTCTTGGAGACCCCAGAAGTTTCAATTTGTGTCAAAAGTGAGAGTGGTCTTAGGGACTCCCTAACTGTAGGTACACTCTAACTCTCCCCTCAGAAACCTACCTATTCTTTTTTTTTTTAAACATTTTATTTAATTCTTCATGAGAGACAGAGAGAGAGACCGAGACATAGGCAGAGGAAGAAGCAGGCTCCCTGAGGGGAACCTAATGTGGAACTCGATCCCAGGACGCTCAGGATCACAACCTGAGCCAAAGGCAGACACTCAACCACTGAACCATCTAGGTACCCCCCCTACCTATTCATAATGCCACTGTTCAGGCCCTTCTCTCAGCCAGGGCTGAATTGATGCTTGGCAGATTACCTCCTATTCTAGGCCAGCTACTAAAATTTAGCAAAGGCTGTGGTGACTTCAACCCAAAGGAGAAGTTGAGGGTAGGGCTATTTGGCTATGTTTGGCCATGGAAGCAGCAGCATACTGGGGCTTTAGATGACAAGCAGATACTTGCCAATTTCACCCAAGGCAGGCTATGTTTAGGCACACAGCCTATAGGATGAAATAGTATCCAGTTTCTTTGTTTTGTTTGATTAAGTTTTAGAACACATTTGCACATTGAATAGGGCAAACTGACTAGCTCAGATTCTTATGGACAATGCTAAACATGTCCCAACAACAAATATGGTAGCAATGATTATCAAAGAGGACTCACAATGTGTTGGCCATTGCACAGAGTTCCTCACTTGATCCATGCAACAATCTCGCTAATGTACATTACCCAGCCTTCTTTCGTGGAGGAGAACTGAGGCAGAAGAAGCTTTAGTAACTTGCCCAAAGGCTGACTCCAGTGTTGGCACCCATAGTCACTGTGCCTCTTGTCTTTCTTGCATTGTGCTACCCTGTCGATTGTTTCCTTTGGAGAGATTACAGTTAACTAGAGCAGAAAGAGGCACCCAGGAGTCAATAAGGTACTCAATCTGCCTGCATTAAAATGTGGGAAACAATATCTATTGATTGACATGAGGAAGCACAGCCCATGCCCTGAAAAGGAAGGAGGTCACAATGGAATGGGGACACTGGGAAAAGAACAGGTCTCTTGAAAATTTGTTTTATGTCAGGTTCTTGACATAGATGATTTTGTTTCATCTTTGCAGTCCTAGGAGGGATTATTAACTCATTTTACAGATGAAGTAACATTAACTTTAGGTTATAAACCCCTGCTCTAATCAAAGACTATCCTATAGCCTGAATTGTGTCCCCCAAGACCCATATGCTGAAGACGTAATACCTTCAGATACCTCAGATACTTCAATACCTCAGATAGGACTGTATTTGGGGACTGAGTCTTAAAGAGATAACTAAGACTAAATGAGGTCCTGACAGTGGGCTCTGATTCAATATGATTCGTGTTCTTCTAAGAAGAGGACATTTAGATACAAACACAAAAAAAGGGAAGACACAGGAGAAAGGTTGCCATCCACAAGCCAAGGGGATAGACCTCAGAAGAAATGGCTGTGGACAATTTGATAACTCAAATTTCCTGTGAGGAAACAGTTTCTGTTGTTTAAACCAGCCAGCCTGTGCTGCTTTGTTGTGGCAGCCTTTGCAAACTCAGACAAGGTATAATGGAGATCCATCACCAGGTATGACTAATTCTGAAGCTCTGGTTGGCCCTTTCTCTGTCCCATGGAAAGGATCAGCCATCGACATGGGAGGCAACCAGGCAGGAGCTACATGAGTGATGTGCACAGTGATTAAATGGGATGGCAGGGAAGGTGAGAAGGGTGAGGGTCAGGAAAGGCTTCCCATATGAGGTGAGGATTGAGTCGGGAAGAGAAGTTTGGGAAAGATGCAGATGGGCAGAGGGAAAGGAAGAGGGCATTCCAGGCCACAGGACTGCTGATTTTACTGGATCCTGGAGCCGCCATCCCTGCTGTCTGGATGGACCTTTGGCCAGCTAAGCACACATGTGGACACAGAGCTGAGGAATGTTGGCCCTGATTGAGTATAAGGAGATGATCTGTAAATCAGGAGTCTCTTTTATGGACAACTCCTTCCTCTGAAACCCCAGAAGATGACCAAGAACAAAAAAGCCAGCAGCTTCTCATATTTATTAAGAAGAAGAGAGTACAAGAAGAAGGAACCAAGAGGTACTGGCAGAAAAAGGACCGTTAACCCTAGAACTCTGGGCCTTGGAAAAACAAAGCTGATAACAAGCCAGTCACAAGGTTGAATGCAGAGCATGGGAACAAGTTAGGGGAGGGGTCCCGAGTCTGACACACAATGTATCAAATATAATAAGTCCTGTGAGGCCAATCAAATCCCCTGTCACCCCAACCCCACACTATGCCAAATAGCAAAAGCAGATGTTTTGCAAACTGGTAACAACCCAGAAGTCTTTCCTTGTGATTGGCAAGAGATGCAGGGAGACTGCCGGGAGGGGTGGAGAGACAGGCTTTTGGGAAAGGTCCCAATATTAGTGCACCGGCAACCTTACCCTGAGCTCCTCCAACAACAGAAAAAGAGGGATTCAATTTGGCTTGGGCAAGGAGAGAAGATCTATTGTAACATGGAAGAAATTCAAGCACGATAGGAGAACAAAGCGACATTTCAAATCGCTGTGATTTATCTGGCCCCATAGCCCGACCCATTTCTTTCAAATACCAAGCTGACAGGGCCAATTGCAATACTTCATGGTAGGGTGGGGGTGGGGGCCAGAAGGCCCCTGTTATGCTTTTGGAAATTCAGTCTCTCCACACTTCATCCTGAGCCTTTGGCCTTCCTCTTTCTGGCAGGGGAACACCCCCACCCCCACAGCTTCCAGCACATTCCTGGTGGGAGCAATCACCAGAGAAGTAGCACAAGCTCTCCAAAGTAGCCATGGCATTGTCTTCAGCCTAAAGGCAGCATCCACATAGCGGCCCACATCCATCCCATCCTGTGGCTTTGCAGGGAGATGCTGACGTTTGTGCACTGTTCAAGGCTGGACCAGTAGAAGAGTCTAGGGCTTTGCAAGGGCCCAATGGAGTCAAGTGGTTTGGGTGTAGGCTTCAGGCAATTCATTGGTCCTCTTTGCTTTCCTTTCTTGACTTCTCCAATAAGAGGACATTATATGTGTTCTATGCTTTTTATTTTTGGTATGACATGCAAAAAAAACTCTACATATTTAATGTTAGGACTTGATGAGTTTGGAGATAAGTATACATTCTTAAAATCATCATAACAATCTATGACATAAACAATTCCATCACCTCTCAAAGTTTTCCTGTACCTTTATTATTGTTGTTGTTATTATTTTGTGATAAGACCACTTCACATAAGATTTATCTTCTTAGCAAAATTTTAAGCATATAGTATAACCATTATTAACTATTGGCATAATGCAGAAGATCTGCAGGATTTACTCATCTTGCATAACTAAAACTTTGTATCTTTTGTTTACTCCTCCCTGTCTCTTTCTCTCTCAGCCCATGGTAACTACTGTTTTGTTATCTGCTTCCATGAGATTACTATTTTAGATTCCTCATATAAATGGTATCATATAGTATTTGTCCTTCTGTATCTGGCTTATTATACTTAGCGTAATATCTTCCAAGTTCATCCATGCTATTGCAAATGGCAAGATTTCCTTTTTTTTAAAGGCTGAATAACATTCCCTTGTGAGTACATAACATATTTTCTTTCTTCACTCGTCAGTCAATGGGCATTTAAGTTACTTCCGTGCCTTGGTTACTTATTGTGAATGTTACTGCAATAAACTGTGGATCCTACTTTAATTCTTCTGAATATATAACCCAGAAGTGGGATCCCTGGATTGTATGGTATTTCTATTTTTAATTTTTTGAGGAATCTCAATACTGCCCTCCATAATGGCTGGAACAATTTACCTTCCCACCTATTGCACACCAGAGTTTTCTATCCATATCCTTGCCAACACTTTTTTTTATTATAGTCATCCTAGGGGTGCCTGGGTGGCTCAGTCAGTTAAGTGTCTGCCTTTGGCTCAGATCAAGATCTCAGGGTCCTCAAATCAAGCCCTTGAGTAAGACTTCCTGCTCAGTAGGGAGTCTGCTTTTTCACTCTCTCTCTCTTTCTCCTCTGCCCCTCTGCACCACTTGCTCTCTTTCTCTTTCTCAAATAAATAAATAAAATCTTTTTTTAAATTAATAAAAATAGTGATCCTAACAGATGTGAGGTGACATCCCACTGTGGTTTTGATTTGCATTTTCCTGATGATGAATGATGTTGAGTACCTTTTCATATATCTGTCAGTCATTTGCATGCCTTTTTTTTGAGAAATGTCGATTTGGTTTCTTTGTAGTGTTCTGTGAACTTTATACAATTGCTCCTTCCTTCCTTTATTCTACCTATATATCCTGTGGTGGACACTGGGGTACAGCAAGGAGCACCATAACATCCTTGCTTACATAAGCTTGTCTTTGGAGGGGTGGGCAGTGGGGAGACAAACGATGAGTGAACAAATGTATCACCTGGTTATGATGAGGACAGAGTAAGTTGAAACTCTGGAGGGTCTCTGAGCAGATTTTCAGTATAACTGTGCCTGTGGATAGCGGTGTCCTGTTGTTATTGGAGAACAGTTGGATGAGGAAACTTTTTGACTCCTGGTGGGCAGAAATGAACTTGATTGAACATTCTCTTCTAAAGGCAAGCCAGAACAGGCATGAATAAGATAATTCTGGCGGTTTTGTTAAGGAATCTATTGCGGGGCTGTTTTATTGAAACAAATCCAGGAGTATAAAAGGTGTTTCAGCTTCAATGGCATTATCACCATGCATGTTCCAGTCATATTCTCATGCAAGTCTATCATCCTAGTTCTTGCACTGAAATCTGGGCTCAAATCTCTTATTGATTGGAAGAGAACTGACATTTTTTAGTTGTTTTCCAAGCTAATACAAAATGATAATCAAGGCCTTATATAATTTCACCTAATCTTCACCTCAGCTGCATGAGATAGATGTTGGTATATAGCTTTATAGATGAATGATATTCAATAATCTGTCCAAACTTAGTCAGTTACTAAGTGGTAAAAGTTGATATTTGAATGCTAAATCCTTTGGCTCTTGTCTTAACAAAATGCTTATTAATTTGAGGTAATGAAATTGAAAATTGAACAGTGGTCCAAGGAAAACACATTTTTCATCTACCATGATTTCTGGATGGCTGGTGTCTATTTTGCCATAACTGAAACCATTTTATTTATTGCCTATTGATTTCTGGCTTTCCATGTTGCAGCTGCCAGAAAGTTGTCTGAAAGTCTCTTAGAAAGATCTCAAGACAGAGTGCTGTTGTTCTGTTCAAGCATCACATTAATTATAACAACAATCTCTACTGGCCAGTGTTGACCTGAGGGTCACCAAAATAAGAGCTGGTGAGTTCTCAGAGGGAAAACATCAGACAAATCTAATTTCTTTCCTGAGGATTGAATTTGTGAAACACATAGGAATTTATATTCATGGGCATTATTGTAGATGAGATGCATCTAAATATTAGAAATTGTTGACAATATCTCTTAGAATCATACCTGCACATTTAGGTTCTTTCATGGTCAATGGAAATTTTTACCTTAGGGATGCCTCTGTAGCTCAGTTGAGCATCTGCCTTTGGCTCAGGACATGATCCTGGGGTCCTAGAATCAAGTGCTGCATCAGGCTCACTGCAGGGATCCCGATACAGGACTCTATCCTGAGACTCCAGGATTGTGCCCTGGGCCAAAGGTAGGCACTAAGCCACTGAGCCACCCAGGCATCCCCAAAAATAAAATCTTAAAAAAAAAAAAAAGAAAGAAAGAAAGAAAGAAAGAAAGAAAGAAAGAAAGAAAGAAAGAAAGAAAGAGACATTTTCACCTTAAAGTTAAATGCCTTCCTCTCATTCTGGTATCTTAACTCCCTCTTTCCTATCATTGCCAAATTTCTTAAAATATTTTTAATATTCATTTTATCAAATTTTCAGTGTTTTTCTTGAAATCTATTACAGTTAGATCTTTGCCTCATAACTTAGTCTTTAAGGTTCTCAATGGACAAAGTGAGATTCATTCCTTTTACCTCCCTGGAGGTCAGTATTTGACATTAGTGATGCACCCACACTTCCTAAAACTTTTTCTTTGCTCCCAAAGACATAACTATTATTTGTGTCACTTGGATGGCTACAAGTAGTCCTCTCTTTGCATGGCTCCAATATATATAAGTTTCTGTTTCCATAGTTTAGTTAAATAACACCAGCCCCAAAAAGATGGCTCAAGCTTTGGTTATCACGATCTGTGAATTATGAATGATTGTGTAAACTTCACAGTTAGCTCTTAAGTCCAAAAATACAGATATGTATCATGATTAGAAATGCACATCATATATTTTAAAGTCTGCCATCATGGTGTATCTATTATTCACTTTATGCACAGACAGCAAAACATGTAGTTGTGTCACCTCCTTGTCTCTCAGTGATAAACCTACATGGTATTTTACAAAATAGATAATCAAAAGCAGAAATTGCCAGCAAAGATAAAAGTGAAGCAAAAAAAAGCCCCTCTAAAATATGACAATACTTGAGTAAAACATGAATGAAATGTAAGTGGACAAAATAGCTGACGGGAGGCATGTTCCACTGCTGCTTATAGGGAAACCTAGGCATGTGGCCCGAGGAACTTAGTGAAGACAAACTTACTGACATAAATGAGGAAAATGGTTGTCACAAAAAATAAGATGATGTCCGGGAGAAGTGATGCTAGCAAGGAACTTCACACTGAAGGAACTTTCAGAGATATTTCACAGTATTGAAAGCACCAAGGATAAAGTGTTAGCAGCTGACCCAAACTTAGAAGGGAGTATGAAAACTGGCCAAAGCTTAGAAAAAAAAAAAAAGACTACCTCTATATCAAGTTATATAAGTAGAAGAAGGCAATCTCTTGATAAGCTCTTTTTTTTCCTGTCAGGTAAGATACTTTAATTCCCTTCAAATGTTTTAAGTTACGATTTTTTTTTTTTGCAGTTTTATACCTTTATTTGACAATCAGTGATTAGTTCTCATCCACATTAACAGTCTATAGATTTTTGAAAGCGGTGACAGGTAAGTAGGTAACCAGCGTGTAGAGCTTGTTTGGTGAATCTTCATCCTCCTTACGTTTTCTGGATAACTGCACATGGATACGGTATGGAACGTTCCTTATTCCTTTGGCCCAGACAGCTTTGTTGAGCCTGGTGTCAATGTGCACATCTGGAGTTCCCATCTCCTTCATGGCAAATTTCCGAATCTCTTTGAGTGCCCGAGGGGCACGCTTCTTGAAACCCACTCCATGGATACGTTTGTGAATGTTGATGGTGTATTCTCTGGTCACTACCTCACTGATGGCAGAATGGCCCTTCTTCTCACCACCCTTTTTTGCGGGAGCCATTCTGCCGGGCCCTAGTTGGGTAAGTTACAATATATTAAATAAATGCGAGTTTTCCTATATTCTCATTTCTTATATGTTTATAGCCTACAATAAGTGTTTCTAATAGTTTCACGAAAAAATTTTTAAAAGTCACAGAACAATTGTAATTGATTTCCTAGATTGTTAGTATTTGTGTGAATGCAGCTTGCCCAGTCTTTTTTATAGTCCTTTACTATCACACAAAGCAAGAACTGCCAGTATGAGGTACCTCCAAGTTAATACAACTATACTTTTACACACTACCTTAACCTCAAACCATCCTCATCTCTTGCATTCTTGAGTTCAGTTATAATGAATAGGGTACAGGGGGTAGCCAGTAAATGTACTTTCCTTTTCTATTTACCCTATTTTCTAAGGCATCATAGACTCCTCTATTGCACACCCTTGCTTCTAATTAACCCTAAATTCTGTCCAGTATGTGTCCTAAACTTGGCTTGAATTTGACCCAATTTCCATTCCCACAGTTTAGCTTCAGTTTAAGTTCTTATAGTCACTCTCCTGTGACCACCTCCTGATTGTTCTTCCATCTACCAGTCTATTTTATCTACCCATACACTTCTCTCACAAATGCCAGAACCATTGATCTAAAAAAATAGTCCAGTTACACAAACCGTCCAGTTTGCAAAACACTACTGTTGATTGTCTTCTGTCTTTGATGAGCCTAACTTTTCAGTATTTCTCAAATAAATCCTGCCTCTTTATACCTCCATGCCTTTCCTCATGATGTTTCCTCCTTCTGGGAGGTCTTCTCCTTTTCTGGGCTGACTCCATTTATACATACTTTAAGATCCATTACAAGTGTTTCCCATCTGAGCAAAAGTCTTTTCAGTGTTACCAAGTTACTTAGTTACTGCTTTGTCTGCAGTTCTACAATGCTTTATTTATAATTCTATGATGTACCAGTCATGGAGTAACATTTATTTGTTTATTTGTATACCCACATTTCCTGATAGACTCTAACTCTTCAGGGTGAAAACCTTGTCTCATTCCATGCTGCAGTGCAAGAAAAGCACAAAAGCAATAATAACACCAGTGTCAATATCATATACTCCTTATAATATACATATTTCCATTAAATGTATTTCTACCAAACTACTAATCAATGATGTACAATCTCTATTTGATAGGTTTAGCTAAAGTGTGCCAGCACATATAGGAAGGTATTGTTTGAAACCCAAAAGTTGAAGTAGCTTCTTTTAGACACCAGTAACTCCAATACATGCATTTAAGTCTTAGATGTTTCTACAAAACAAATAGTTCAGTTTTCAGGACGCACATTGAAATTTAAACACACCTTTCATGCATCAGGCCCTTGGTGGGTAATCCCATCCCTTTGCCAGTGACCTCCCCTTTCAGAAGATTCCTCTCTGGGAGCCCCTCTATGAACAAGGTCTGACCAGCGGCTCCTGCCTGGGAGTGTCCTGGGACATGTTTATGTGGTACAAGCAAAGGAAAAGCAGAGAAACACATTCCTGTCTGTTGCTCAGAATATAAATCTGTCACAGGAGCCTTCCAAAGACAGTTTGGCCAAGGAGTAATGAAGTGAGGGAATCTGTAGGTGACCAGGGATGACACAGTAAACTCCAAATAATTCAATATGATTAGGGAATTAGCAAGGACCTAGGCGAGCTGGTGAGAAGAGATGCGTAAATTTCCCCTGGCGTAAATGAGCGGGAACTCAGCCTATCCAGGAAAGGGAGGCGACTGTTCTCTAAAGCTGGCTCAGATTTTAAAAGCTCTACATCTTTAAACAAATCCAAAGGATTAGCCTTTGAAGATGAAGTCAGTATTGACAAAGAAGAGGTGGGTCGACAGAACCACAAAAGGTTCTGTCTGCAGACTGGCTGGGAACACGGGCGTGGCTGCTGCCCCAGAGGCTGGTGCAGGGAGGTGGGTCAGCGCAGCAGAAGCTGGGATTCTCTACGTGGCTGCAGTTCCGTTTTTAACACTGTGCGGGGAATCCGGGAATCCCTGACCACCTCGGACACACCAACCTTTCTTTGAACTATAGGCTTTGTTTCCTCCCCACCCCACCTCCAGACCAAATCTCCAAAAATATTATTCATCGTATTCATAATGTTAATAACAATGCTTCAAAAACATATTTTAGTTTTCATTGTGCTTTTATGCATATTTATCTCATTTGTGTCTCTTAATAACCCAGTAGATAGGAAGATAGATTAGACACTGACCTTTTAAAAATTGCTTAGTTCCTCCTTAGATTTTTCTCTATCTGCAAAATATCATATGTTCATTTAACAAACTTGAGAAAATATAGGTGTGGATTAAGAAAAAAATTTCAATCACCTGTAACCCCTTCATAAAGCTACATGTCCTTTTAATTTCATATACCACTTTATATTATACATACTATTTCATAGCTTGTGACATATTTTTCAATTTTTAAAAATTTTGAAAATATTTATCTATCAGTAAATACACAATTACATAATTTTAAAAAATTGAAACCTAGTTGGCACACACTGTTACATGAGTTTCAGGTATACAACATAGTGATTGGATAAGTCTATATATTATGTTATGCTAAACACAACTGTAGCCAGCCACCATCAGTGCTCCTACAATGCTATTATGGTATTATTGACTGTATTCCCTAGGCTGTAACTTTCATCCTTTGATTTATTCATTCCATAACAGGAAGCCCGTACTTCCCATTCCCCTTCACCCATTTTGCCCATTCCTGCACTCCCCATTAGGTAATATTTTTAAATGTCTGCATATAGGTACTATTATGTTGAATCAATATGCTTTGATTAATTTAACTGATCCCTTTGTGCTGGATACTTGAATCATTTTCAATGTTCACTGTTGAATATAATTATTAAAATTGTTTTTCCATATGAATAAATCAAATTGGTTATTATTCTATCATTATGTAGAAACATACATAGAAATTACATGATTAGTAAAATAGTATGACATTAGATAAATATTAACATTCGAAGTAACAATTTGTTAACATCCTTGTGACTAAGTCATCAGGCCTTTCAAAGATTATTTCTTGGGTCCTTAAAATTGGATGGATTCTGCTTTCATGCAGGTCTTCCAGAGCTTTCAGTCAAGGAAAAGGAATCTCTGTCTTCACCCTGGAATTGCAAACTGTCTTTGTACGCACCCACGATTGTGTCTCATCCTTCCTCAGTTTTAGATGCCATCCAGCTACTAACATTTTCAACAGTAGTTCAAAAACCAATTTCCCAATGGTCACATATACCAGGCAGTATGTAATTATATACTGGCACATACAGCACACGCCCAAGAACTGGTCCCTGCCTCACATTGCATGCAGTTCAGCTAAGAATACAAACAGGAGAAGAATGATTAGAAGTCAAATTTATAGGAACTCCTGGGTGGCTCAGTGGTTGAGCATTTGCCTTTGGCTTAGGACGTGATCCCGGGGTTCTGGAATCTAGTCCCTCATCGGGATCCCCAAGAGAGGCTGCATCTCCCTCTGCCTATGTCTCTGCCTCTTTCTCTATGTCTCTTATGAATAAATGAATAAAATATTTAAAAAAAGAAGTCAGATTTATAAATGCTGTGATGTAGAGAAGACATGGAGGTCATATCACTGCAGAGAGAAGTTTCTAACCCAGATTGAGAAGTTGAAGAAGCTAATTGGACAAAAGATGAGGTATATGTGCTGCATTTACACTGATGACTGTGAATTAGCCAGGATGTGGAGGGGGCTGGCACTGGGAGTGGGGGATGTCTCAGGCAGAGGAAATCATTTTTACTATGTTCCAAAGGGGATGTAAGGATGACTCATTTATTGGTGCTCTTATTCTCTGTGGCTGCTTGATAAATACAGCTCAAGCATGGAGAAGAAACAGGATGTGGGTACAATGTCAGTGGTGAGTCAGTATGAGAGCCTCTAGTCCTTATAGTTGATTTGGGGTGCCTCGGCCCCAAATTGTATCCCAGCATGTAATAAGAACCTGCAGATGAGAGTTATGTCACTGTCAGTAATGCTTGAAAAGTTTTGAAAATATTTGAGGTGGTCAAATGATAAACTTATTTTTGTTAATGGGGCAAGAATATTTCAAGACACTTTGTACTAGTAGACTGCATTGACTCAGTTAATTCTAGAACATGTTGCTAAATAAGTGGTTTGTGGGCATTTTGAAAATCATATGATAACTTCTTGCCATCTGTATAGATTCACTAGGAATATGTCACACCAAACTAATCTCATTGCAAAGTTAGAAGATTCTAATTTCAGAAAAGCATATGGGACAAAATGTTAAACCTGAAGAGAAGTATAGAAAACAGAGATGACACTATAAAAACAGTCTAGTTGCAAACTTAGATTGCCTTAATGTTAGTTTGTAGTTCCTGTTAGGGGAGAATTGATCATCCTGTGTTTGATCACTGCATCTGAAACAGTGGATTTTAGTGTAGCTAGCATTTTTTCATTTTATTTTTTTAAATTTAAGTTAATTAACATAAAATGTATATTAGTTTCAGAGGTAGAGTTCAATGATTCATCTTTTTTAAAAAAGATTTTATTAATTTATTCATGACAGACACACACACACAGAGGCAGAGACATAGGCAGAGAGAGAAGCAGGCTCCATGCAGGGAGCCTGATGTGGGACTCGATCCTGGGACTCCAGGATCATGCCCTGAACCAAAGGCAGATGCTCAACTGCTGAGCCACCCAGGCTTCCCTCATCAGTCTTATATAACATCCAGTACTCATTCCATCAAGTGACTTCCTTCATATCCATCATGCAGTTATACCACGCCCCCCACCTCCCTTCCAGTGACCCTCATGTTTTTTCCTAGAGTTTAGAGTCTTTTATGGTTTGTCATCCTCTCTGATTTCATCATTTTTATTTTTCCCTCTCTTCTTCTGTGATCCTCTGTTTTGTTTCTTAAATTCCACATATCAGTGAGATCATATAATTGTCTTCCTCTGATTGACTTATTTTGTTTAGCATAATACCCTCTAGTTCCATCTACATTGTTGCAAGTGGTAAGATTTCATTTCTTTTGATGACTGAGTAGTATTCCATTGTATACATATACCACATCTTCTTTATACATTCATCTGTTGATGGACATCTGGGATCTTTCCATAGTTTGGCTATTGTGGACATCGCTGCTATAAGCATTGGGGTTCAGGTGCCCCTTTGGATCATTACATTTGTATCTTTGGGGTAAATATCTAGTAGTATAATTCCTGAGTTGTACGGTAGCTCTACTTTCAACTTTTTGAGGAAACTCCTTACTGTCTTCCAGAGTGGCAGTATCAGCTTACATTCCCATCAACAGTGTAAAAGGGCCCCCTTTCTCTGCATCCTCACCAACTTCTGTCCATTCCTGACTTGTTAATTTTAGTCATTCTGACTGGTGTGAGGTGGTAATCTCACTGTGGTTTTGATTTGTATTTCCCTGTTGCTGACTGATGTTGAGCATGTTTTTATGTGTCTGTTGGCCATTTGTATGTCTTTTTTTAAAAGATTGTATTTATTTATTTGAGACAGAGAGAGAGCACAAGCAGGAGGAGCAGCAGGTAGAGGGAGAGGGAGAAGCAGGCTTCCCACTGAGCAGGGAGCCCGATGTGGGGCTCAATCCCAGGACATTGGAGAAATGTCTATTTAAATTTTCTGCCCATTTCTTGATTGGATTATTTGTTCTTTTCGTGTTGAGTTTGATAAGTTCTTCATAGATTTTGGCAATTTGAGGAGGAATGCAGATGTGCCAGTGCTCAGAGATGAAGAATTGGGATACAGTGCCATGTAGGGATGGCAGTAGGGTTATTGTGTGTGAAGAGAAACTTACAGAGAACATGAAGACAGTCTTTAAATTTTTAAACTTTTGGGGTGCGTCAGTGGCTCAGTTGGTTAAGCATCCAACTCCTGATTTCTGCTCAGGTTGTGATCTCAGGGTCCTGGGATAGAGCCCCATGCTGGGCTCTGTGCTCACCAAACAGTCTGCTTGTCCTTCTGCCCCTCCCTCAGCTTGTGTGCACTCTCTCTCAAATAATAAATAAATAAACAAATAAATAAATAAATAAAATGTTTAAAATTTCTTAAATCTGTCAGCATTTTTTTCACCAGTTTTATAAAATTCTCAACCATTTTTGTCTTTAAATATTGCTTCTGCCCCTTTCTCTCTTTTCTCCTTCTAGGACTCCAGTGAACGATTTGGCTATTAAACCTATCATTTGGGGTTTTATTATGTGGTTTTGCAGTTATAGTTATAGAATTCCCATTCCATTTTACATTATTTCGTATGTTTTCAGTTCTGTGATGAAATTTTTAATTCTCTTTTTATCTTCCTCAACACCAAAGGCATTGTTGTTGAAAGGCTTTATCTAATAAGTTCAATAACTGGACACCTTATAGATCTAATTCTATCTTCTGTTATTTCTATTTATTACTGATCTTTTTTGCCTTATATCTTTGTAGACCTACTTTTCTTTTGATTGTGTTTTCAACATTGTACTAAAAATTTTTTTGTGGAAAGAGTGGTGGAACCAGAGATGATATATTTCTCTAGCAAGTGTTTTTCTGTTAGTGCTGAAAGAAACCAGGGGAACTAGCAGTCAGTGGTCACCTTAATCCAGCTTAACAGCCTGAATGGCCCTTAAAATCTCATAGTCCATTCAGATGACATGAGGCTGTCCATGTAAGGACAGGTTTATTTTGATTCACCTTTATTTTTAGGATTATAATGTAAAATATGGGGATTTGTTACCTCCCCATCATTCCCCCTTGGCTGGCTCTGGATTTAACTCTTGCCCCTTTAGCCCCATGAGGCTAAAAACTGGGGGAGTACTGCTTAGCCTCACTACCCTGCATCCAGAGTCAACATCTGCTTTCACAGGAAATACAGCCCCTACCAAAATTATATCTCTAGATTTCCATTTTCTTCTGGATCTTGGCCTGGAACGTCTCCATTACTTCAGTAGCTTTGAAAACACTTCACTCATCTCTTCTTATTTTCTGTAGGAGGATTGGTCCTAATTACCAAGTGTGTAATTACTAGAAGCCATTAAGTGAGAGAATAGATTTGTTCTGTTTTGTCCGGTGGTTGGATGAAATCTGATGGATGGAATTTACAAAGAGGCCAATTTCTACTATACCAAAGGAATAACTTTAACTTCCTAGCAATTATCCTAACAATAATAAAATGGGCAGCTTATGAAATTGAGAGCTTTCTGTCATGTCTTAGTTAAAATGATGCTTTGTCAACATCATTTCTTTTGGGAAATCTTTAGTGGCAGAGGGAGGGTAACTTGTATCCTGTGGGATTGTTTAAATATGGAACACATGAGATTTATTTGACATTTTCTGAACCTAAGACAAATCTCAGCCTAACTTAGTCCAAACAGAATTCTGGTTTTCTCCTCCATCTCTGTAATGGCACCAGGACTGCACCCCCTCTCAAATGTTCAGGCTTCAAACCCAGGAGTAGCCTTCATTATTACTCTTTCCTTCACATTCCACATCTGATTCATTAATAAGAATTGTCAGTTCTCCTCCAAAATGTATCTTGGACCTGACTACTTCACTTCTCATCCACAACCCTAATCTAAACTACTATATTAGTGTGCTAGAGTTGCCATAACAAAGCACCACAGACTGGGTGGCTTAAGCAACAGAAAGGTATTGTCTTATAGTACTAGATATAGAAATCCAAGATCAAGGTGCCAGCAAGATTGGTTTCTTCTGAGGCCCCTCTCCTTGGTAGTAGATAGCCATCTTCTCCCTGTGTCTTTACATGGTCTTCTTTCTATACCTGTCTGTGTTCTAATCTTTTCTTATGAAGTCATCAGCCACATTGGTTTAGGATCTGCCCCCAATGACTCCACTTTACTTTAATTACCTCTTTAAAGACCCTATTTCCACATACAGTCACATTCAGAGGTACTTCAGGTTAGAGCTTTAACATGAATTTGGGGGGACACAGCTCAGCCCATAACAGCTACCATCTTTCTTTGCTCTGACAAAACAATAGGTTCCTTCCATTTCTTTTGGCTTCATTCTCCCTCAGCCCCAACCAACCACTTAGCAACCAGAGCGATTTTTCTGAAGTGCAAATTATGTCACATTATTCCTGTGCTGAAAACACTGCAAAGAAGCCAGAATAAAATTCACATGTAGGTCCACAAGCCCTGTTTGATCTGACCTTTACCCACCTCTCTGACCTCACCTTCCACCAAATTTCACTCTCATTGGCTACACTGGCCCTCTGTTATCTCTTTAAACATTCAAAGTTTGCTCTCAGGAATTTTGACTGTGCTCAATTCTTTTTTTGCTTAGAAATTCTTCTAGTCTTTTTTTTTTCTGTCATTTCCTCCATAACCCTTTATTCATGCTCTTACTAAAGCAACAACACATTCTACCTCCACCTTCTATTACATAGCCCTCCTTTATTTTATTCATATTACTTCAAAGAGTCTGAAATTGTAAAATGTGTCTATTGTCTGCATGTCTATTACTTACTTTGCATTCTAGAATGAAAGTACCTTGGGGACAGGAGCCCTGCCTGTCTTGTACACTGCTGTTCCCCATGCCAGATGCAGTGTCTGCCTTGGGAGATTCCCAGGAAATGTTTGTTCCGTCACTGATTTCAAGAGTAGAGAGTCTGAAAAATCCCTCCCCTTCCCCTTAACATTTTAGTAAAGTTAGTTCATAGACTTCATATCACTGGGTGGGGGTGGGAGGGGTGGCAAACAAATCCTTTTTCGAAAAGCTTAGGGTAGAGAATTACTAAATCTGAAATGGCAAATTGGTTTCTTCTCATGTGGGAACACTGATTATTTGGAAGTGGTTGAGGACTTTGAGACACTGCCTGAACTCATTGAGAGTGTCATGATTGATTAGTAATGTCTGCCTTTGGCACCTTGTGAGAGTGTTCAGATCATGTGCTGAATGCCTGCTGTTGTAGGCTAAATGGTGTCTTATACCATCAAGAACTTGTCTTATATTCAGTGGTGCTTTAGGAGGAATTAAAGACTAAAATGTTCTCAAATATGGATTCATATAATCATGGGGTTTATTTAAAACTATGCTAACTGGAGACTAAAACTTTGGGAAAACTTGACATATTCAGTTCCCTATCTACATGAAGATAAGTAAATTTAAGCATCCATTATCAATGACTAAGAATTTTAAAATACTTTCAAAGATAGAATGTCTTCAACTTTTCTAGTAAACCTACTTACATTTTCTATCTTCACTTGGCTGTCATTTGGGTGGTCCAGGAACTGTTCCAAATATACACCAGAAATCACTGTTTAGCTTGAGCACATGTCCTCCTGTTAAGTTTCTAGTGAAAATAGAATATAATTTCTTCTGTTCATTCATGAATTCAAAAGTTGGCACACATACTTTGAACATCCACTATGTGTAGGTGTATCAAGGGTATAGAGGTGAAGGAATATTGCTGTGCTTTCCACAGGATCCCAACCCAATGGTGAAAAGGCAACTGCAGGATCCTGTGGTATGTTCTGTGCTGTTCTCAGTGTTACAGACACTGTTGAACTTGGAAACAGAAATCTAATTGCTCTTCAGTCTTCTGTTCTTCAGGAGAAATAGTACCATTTCCTTTAAGCTTCAAAATCACATCAGCATAATTTCCTCAGACAGACCCCATGGCCAACTTCAGTGCCAATAATATTTAACCACACCGTCGGGTATACCCAGCCTCAGAGACACAGAGCCAACCACAGCCCCACGAGTTCTGACCAAGCCTAAGTATTGTTGCCAAAAGAAATTCCTTAGACTGATTGAATACTCAAATCTTGAGGCAACCCTTCAAGATTTTTGCCACTGAAGATTATGTTTGCAGACCAATCAGCAAAATGTAGAATGGGATTATCCTGCTGGTGGTTTGGATAAGGAAAAGCACATTCTTTACTGTGTAGATGAAAGTTGGGAAAACAGTTGAGGAGGGTGTTGTCCATATGAGTTCTCTAGATCCTATAATTAAGGATACCTGGGACTTTGGGAATATTAGGCGTAAGCTAATAGATGCAAACATTTTAGGAAACACCAAGGGAGCATTCCACATTTTCCCAATTATTTAGCAAAACATAGCTCTTGGTCTCTTTGCATGAGCAAGATAATCAAGGCAGCCACTCTGTGACCTTCAATGTCATTAGAGCAGTTGTTAATGAGGGCATGATACCTAGTGACCAGATAGCAGCTGGCTGCTAGTTCCCAAGGATCAAGCCAACTGTTCTGGGCTTCCTGATCAAAACAACCAAGACTCTCATTTCCAAAAACCAGGGTCCTTTTCTAAAGGTAAAGTGTATGGGTCCTCTCCATGTATATTTGCCTTAAAGAAGGCTGTAAAACAAAAGTCTCCACCGTTGGGGTTGTCATTATTGAATAGGCAACAAACAAACAAACACGCAAATACTTAAAACCATCCATTTGAATTATAGGATATATACATGTAGATATTTATTATATTTGATCTCATGTGTCCTATGTGTATCTTTATGTGTGTGTATCTTTATTTGTACCTATGTGTTTGTATTCCTATGTCTATGCCTGCATGAATATATCATATATAAAATATATCTATATATCAGATGTAAAATGCATTTGCATTTGGAAGAGCATATGGAGACAGTCTTGGAAAATTGGTAAAGCTGCCAGAGTTGCATAGCTCCTCCTTGCATACCCTTGAGCTCATTCTCTGTGTCCTGCGCTCTGCTCCCCAACACCAAACCTGGTAGGAAGTAATCTAACCCCAACTATGGGCCTCTATTGGGTTTGCCACGAGAACATGATTGTATTGGGTCTTCTCATCTGTCATTTATAGGTAAGAAATCTGAGATGAAATGAAAAATGAGAAGTCCAGAGACCATCTTACAGGAGCTCCTTCTCATCTTCCTGATCTAAATATCACTATTTGGAGAGGACCATATAATTCAGATTCTCTTATTTGCTTTCTTCAAAACTCTCACCATAATTTATTAATTATCTTAGGTTTGTCTATTTGGTCATTTGTGCAGTGTTTGTATGTCTCTCTCTTATGAGAAAGCAAGCTGTGTGATATCCAAGGTCCTGTCTCTCACTTCCCATGGTAGCCCCAACACCAGTGCACAGTGTTTAATGCCCCAGCAGGTTCCTGGACGCCCAGGAAACCCCAATTTGCTATCTCACTCAATTCTGAGTGCTCTATAATTGCTACTACCCTGATGGTCCTGTTCCTCTGGAATGGTGGTTTCACTTATTCAAACACCCCCTCACCCGCCTCTGCAAAAGTACTGAATGCCTCTTCCGAGACAAACCTTGTGGAAGGTGCTAAGGACACTAACATGAATAATATATGGTGTTTCTCCTTGGGAAGTTTGTGGATTAATGGGGGAGAGGAATACTAAGCAGACAAAGGGCTCTGAGAGAAGAAACCACAGGGCACTTGTAGGCTCAAAGGATGGTCCCCTAGCCCACGTTGGATGGGCAAGGAAGTCTCCTAGAGGAAGGGGCTCAGAATGTTTCAAAAAATGTTTAAAAACTGAAATGCTTTATTTTTTTCCAGTTTTGGCATAAGATTGACGTATAACATTGTATCATATCATTTTATTTATTTATTTATTATTTATTTATTTATTTATTTATTTATTTATTTATTTATTTATTTGGATTGGAAATAAAAGGCACAGCATAGGGAATATAGTCAATGATGTTGTAATAGTATTGTATGGTAACAGATGGTAGCTACATTTGTGAGCATAGCATAACATACAGAGATGTTGAATCATTGTGTTGTACACCTGAAACTAATGTCGCATCACTTGTTAACGATCCTCAAAGTAAAAAAATAAAAAAGAAAGCTTAGACAAGTCACTTAATTTCAATGACTAAATCATAGGATACTTGAGGATTTTTCACTCCTCTAAATAGAGGGTAGGGAATATACAGTTGAAATGAAAATTGTCTTAAAGGTAAAAGCAGTAATGAATTAATCCTCTGAATGGAGACTGTGTTTAGGAAGATCTTGAAGGACCAGGAGGATTTAGACTGCTAGAAAGGAGCCGGTCTTGGTGTGGGGGTCGCAGTGGGGGAGGGGAATGCAGCGTGGTCCAAGGAAAGAAGTCCCATGTACAAAGACAGCAGAGTTGTTTGGGGTGTACCAGGTGTTCGGTGTGGTGGGCACATTGCATAAAACACAGGGGAGGGTGAGGGAGAGAGATGGTCCTGGGCAGGCAGCGTGTATCTTGAGAGGGCCAAAGCATTTTGGAATACAGCCTAATCACTATGGGGAAGCACAGAAGAGATCGACATGATCAGAATTGTTTTTAAAAAGTTCACTCTGATTGCAGGGTAGGGAGGGCTTGTACAGTGTGCATTCATTCGCTCACTCATTCATCCACAAGCTTTATTTAGTACCTACCTGGGACACAGTGCCAGGTGCTAGGGATGAATGATGATGAGAGCAGAACAGAGTCTCTGATTCTTTAGTCTTCTGGTCTAGTGGAAAAGACAAATCCGGCACCAGAAGTTAATAGAAAAGCACAAGTTGTGATAATGGCCATTAAGGGGAAGAAGGAGGAGCTGTGGGAGCATTGGACAGGACCAGGAGACTATGAAGAGGAAGCAATACCTGTGTTGACTTTTGACCAATGATGAGTTGTCCGCTGACCCTGCTCATTGTCCCAGTGAAAAGTGTTCTGGCTTTGAACCCAGGTGGTATCAGTGGACTTGACAGAAGGAGGCAACCTAGAAAGATCTTAGGGAGGTAGAACCGATAAGACTTGAAGGCATTTGGAGTAGGGACAGGGGAGACAGAGCCAAGTCAGAGAGAAACAAGTCAGGAATGATCTAGGTGTCTGGCTTGGGCACTCTGTGAGGCCATTGCTGAGAGTTCAGCACAGAAAGGCACAATGACAAGGCTTCCTGTATCTTCTAAGCACTTGTGCCGAGCCTGTCTCACTTTTCACGACAGCCTTATTTGCTAGCCCCCCTTCTATCTGTCAGGCACCCTACTAAGTGCTTTACATGTATTAACCCTCAGATAGACAGGGGCTCTTAACATATGGAGGCCCAGAGAGGCAAAGTAACCTGATTTGGGGCTATAAGCTCATCACTTACAGAGGCTTATCTGGAAGCCACATCTGCTGCTCTCCAGAGGGAGTGGCTGTACCCACGCTGCCAGAGTGAGTTGGGGCTATCTACAAGATACATTTATCCCTCCATATTTGCCTTTCATTAGAATTGTCAGTCCCCTGACTCAGAAGGCATCATCTAGTGCTAACATTTAATGGCAGCTGAGTGCTGGTGAGCTTTATTTGTCAACCCTTTATGGCAGCATTTGATTAAAACCTCAAGTTCTCCCTGAGCTAATAGGACTTGCTAACAGTGCAACGCAACCGTCAAGGGACATGAAAACTGACTGTCCTACCAATTTCCCGGCCACCTTGGGAGCGCCAGATACCATTGGGAGGACACTGGCTGAACAGGACACCCCTAGGTGTGAGAGAAGAGGGAAGGGGTGGAGGCTCACAGGTGCTAAAAATCTCTGAGGTGCTGGAGACATTTCACAGTGAGGGAAGCTCCGGCGCAGACCAGCTGAGGTCTTAATAAAGTTACATGACTAACAAGTTGCTAGGAAGCCTGGATTTGAATCCAGGTCTATCTACATCCCTTGTCCCACCAGAAATGATGTGGACGGGGAGAGGTAGAAGAAAGTGGGAGAGTTGTGTTTGGAAAGGAAGGTCGTGAGGCTTTCTGGTGCAATAGGAAACATATCTTCTTCCTGAGGCTCTAAGGGGCAGAATTAGGACCAAGAGCAGAATTCAGGTTAAGCCAGCAAACGCAAGCTGTGCTGTGTGCTAGGCCCTGTGCCAGGTGCTGAGGTGTCAGGAACAAAGCACCATCTTCAGCCTCTTATAGCTCACAGTTGGGGGAGAACAGACAGACACTCAGCCTGATACTTCTCACATGAGCCCCACATCCTGAGCACACTAAAGGAGCCAGGAGTGAAGGAATGGGGCCTGATTGCCTCTGACCGGGCTTTCTGGGGAACACTTGGGGCAGATGATGTCCTTTATGAGGGCTTCAGTGAACAAGCAGAGCCCTGACAAGTAGAGACAGAGGGAGGACATTTCAGGGAGCAGGGACAGCAGGAGCAAGGGCACTGAGGCAGAAGACTTAACGGAGTATTTAGGAAGAGCGAGTGACGTCGGGACATGATTAGCAGGTAGGTTCTCTTTGGAGAAATGTCAGCCATGAGCCTGGAGGTGGACTGTGGGGAGCCTTGAACATCAAGCTTCCTGAGGTAAGAGTTGTCTTGCTTTAAGCCAACTAGAAAGAGGAACATCTAGATTTACACGAAGATATTTGCTGTTGGCTGGAGCTCCTTACGATGCTGCTAGTAAGGTGATGGCTGTTGAAGTTCAAGATTTGCTCCCAGTGGGGGGAGAAAACCTCCCAACCCACATCCATCACAAATGTTCTTTGTGAGTACACACACGGCCCGGTCACTTTGCTTTTAAACAGGAGCCTGAGATCAGAGGTAGCCCAAAAAGATTTGAAAGTGTGTTAGACCATTGAGGACTGTCAGCTGAGAAGAGATGACACCTGGGTTAGGATGGCAAGGGAACTTGGGGAACCAGATGCTGCAGGGGTACCCTGGGAATGCCAGCCGTTTGGCATTAGCCAGATGTGAGAGGAACAAAGCGAATGATACACTGACGTTTCCTTTCTGATGACTATCTTGCCTTGCGTATTTATGGTAAAACAAGCACCAACATGTTTTGGCATTTTTTCAAATATTTGACTCTTGATTGCAAAAAAATTGTAACAGGCCTCTTAACTGCTTAGTTAACTTCCTTAGTCAGGAAGAATGGATGTTGCTAGAATTATTATTATTTTTTACCATTCCCCTCCAACCCAACTCTGGTATTTTTCACATAGTTGAAGAAAGACAAATAGTTGAAGAGAGGCAATTGTTGGTCTTTAAATGGAAGTGCATGGAAGAATGTGTTGGGAGAAGCAGCATTTAAGAGGTGAAAGATTACCATGTATTTAGCGTTTGAGCCCATCCATCTTTGAGGGCAGAAGTCTTTAATCAGGACCGAGTGATTACAGGGATAATGTCAAGATAAAAATCATATGCATTCTAGCATTTGAAAAAATTCTCTACTTTCCGTCACTAATGGTAGCTTAGATTATTAGCACAGAGATCATTCTAGAGATCTAATGGGCCCTTGCTGGTTCTACTCTTGGCAGGCCTTGGGGTCCGGGTTCACCTTTGTAATTTGGCCTTTAGCTTGGAGTCTGTCTGTGTCTCCGCAAGCACATTGATTTGGAAGCTGAATGCATCTTTAGAAGTGACTCTTACTAAGGGATTCCGTGCTAGTCATCCTTAAGATAACCAGTGGGTTGATTGAAGCCAGTGTTGCAACCAAGTGGATTGAGTGGGCAGCTGCAATTTCCCTTTCCTCTTGGGGAGGGCTATGTGGTGGGATATCACTCGTGTTGTTGTATAGCTTTCATTTTAGTGCTTGTGGTCCCTTGCTGTTTACAGAATGCCTTCCCCTATCTTGCCTCCATTTAATGGACACTTGTTGAGAGCTCATTATGTAGAGGCTCTGTGCTAGGTGTTGAGATGCATAAGCAAGCAAGAGACGTAATCCCTTCCTGATGAGGCATATAGGGCAAGTGTTCCTTCCTTCCCCATTCCTTCTGGCCTTCAACAAATGTTTACAGGATATCTATCATGAATGCCATTGATCTGGGTGCTAGGCCTAAGGCAGAGCCAAATCTTGGCCCTCAGGCTCCTTGCTTTGTGGAAAGAGATGTTGAAAACTCACTATGTAATACGTCAGGAGTTTATGAGAACTGTGAAGAAAAATAAAGCCGGGAATACAGAAAGTCTTAATCAAGGGATCACTTTTCTTATCTCCTGGTGGGATTAGTAAACCTATTCTTAGGATGTGAATAACAAGGTGCAGGATGCATGAAACTGTCCCGGTCCTGCAGTGAGCTGCCCACAGATGTAGGATTCACCTGTGGGCTCCACTCTTCTGGTTCTCAGCTCTGTGCCAGGGCACACTGCCAGTCACCACACTCTGCTCCCTTCGGCTTGAGGTTCTACCAAGTGGGGGGATGTTTCCCTTAAATAGCATCCAGTTTAAAGACTATCTCCCGGAGCACCTGGGTGGCTCAATGGTTGAATGTCTGCCTTCAGCTCAGGTTGTGATCCTGGGATCCTGGGATCGAGTCCTGCATTGGGCTCCCCCAGAGGGAACGTGCTTCTCCCTCTGCCTATGTCTCTGCCCCTCTCTGTGTCTCTCATGAATAAATAAAGTCTTAAAAATACAATAAAATAAAGACTATCTCCCACCTTCAGTTATTCCCCCAGAACTTGACTTTATTTCAAAGGGTTTTATTTATTTGTTTTTCCAGAAGGAATGACCTAAATGTGCCTGCCCTACTTGTTCTTTTAATTTTGAGATCCTCCCCATGCTTCCAGGAGGGAAACCAGCGACATGAATAAAGCTCCAAAGAACCAAAATTGATGAATTGGGAATGACCTTAGAGTTATGTGATCTGCCTCTGAGGCCTAGGTTTGCTGTCTGTGTGAATTCTTTTTCTCCTTCCTTTCTTTCTTTTCTAGAATCTCCCATATCTGTGGAGTCATTGTAATAGCAGTGCCCCTGCCCACCTCCTGAGGTTGCCTGAAAGATTATGTAAGAGAGCACCTGTAAGAGTCCATCAGGAACATGCCCCTGGGGCAGATGTTTCCCAGGAAGAAAAGGGTCATTGGGTGTAGTGGGAAGAGCCCACACTCTAGGGTTTGAGGAGCTGGGTGCGACTCCTGAACACCAGCTGCTGAATCCGGCCAAGGTATTTCCTTCTCCAAGCCTGTTTGCTCATATCACCACGTTGCTGGCAAAGGTGGAGTCCCATCTGGCCAGAGAATGGGGGTAGTGATGCCTCCACCAGAAGATGAAAGATTAAATAAAAATGCAGATGTAAAGACCTAGCTCTGCCCCCAGCCCATGTTCCCTAAACTGCAGGCGTTTGGGACATTTGCCACATCAGCACTTAAAATATTTTCATTCACATTTGTACCTTAACCATATCTAAGCAATAAAGGCCACCAATCATAGGTTTTTATCATACGTATCTTAGTATCCATTAGCCTAAACAGGTAATCACTAAAATGTGTAATTCCCAAAACCCTGGTGAGCCGCCCTGTGCCGTGTGCGCAGTCATCAGGAGAGCCCCTCAGAGGGAGCCTTCCCCGTCTGTCTTTATTCTCCAGCACATTTGCATGGAGCTTTAAACTCTTACATTGCCCCTTCACAGATGCCATCTCATTTGATCCTTCTGATATTTGAAGCCGAGAGCAAAGCTGAGGTTATTGTCTCTACTTCATAGCAAAAAGGGCTCAGAGAGAGGAAATAATTTGCCCAGAATTATGCCGCTTGTTCAAGTGGGAGCCAGGAGGAGAACCCAGGCCTTTGGACTCCCAACCCAGAGTGCTTTCTTCCTTTGGCTGGGATGTCCTCCCTCATCCCAGGACCCTGGGCCACCCACCCGCTGCTGGCTCCTCCCCTCCAGACCTGGCTGAGGCAGAGGAAGGCTGTCTGGACTCTCACAGCCCAGTTGTAAATACTGGAGAGGGGTTCTCTTATCTTAGAGTCACTTCTCACTCAACCAGCTGCCAGCAGCCTGAGCAGCCATTAACTCGCAGATTGCAAATCAGTGCCAAACTGGACAGCAAATCTGTGAGCCTACACTGGAGCCCCAACAGGCATCACCCCCTGCCTGGAGAATTGTAGAGAGAACTTTAGCATTGAGTATAGCCAAGAGCTACCCTGTGTAAGGGGGGGCCCTGAGACCAAACACATTATCCTACCTCCTATGAAGAAAGACCACAGAGGGAACCAGGGACTGAAAACCAGGCCCTGGGCCCCACTCCTGATGGTTTGTCCTCCTGAACACACCAGCTTTACATCTGGAGCATCATGCAGAGGCACATACTGACACCAATACCAAAACTCTGGAGCTGCTTGGGATTTGTACTCAGAGAGGGGTATCCTTGTCTGCTCCCTGCTCCCTCAACCACCAAAACCAACTTGGAAATCCCACCTTCTTGCTGACATTGGTAGACAGATAGTAAACTAAATAAAAACAAAGCAAATATTTCTGTATTTCCTGGAAGGGACTAAAATATATAACAAAGCCTATACGGCCTTCAAGGATGAGGCCCTTGCCCAGCCCCCCAGTCCTGACCCTCCTAGGTCCCACCTGGAATATTCCTGCCTCACCAACCACGTGATCTCGTAGATAGGACTGGGCCTCACAGCCTCTGGGCCTTTACACTGAGGGTTCCTCTGCCAAGGGCATCTTTCCTCCTGTTCCCACTTAACTCCTACTCACCATTCAGAAGTCTGCCCCTTCACCCATTTGTTGATTAATTCAACCAAAACATATCAACTAATAGATGAGGTAAAGCGCAGAGGTTAGCCTGGTCGTAGGAGGAGTCCCCATGCAAACACCCCAGCAGGACGAGAGAGGGAAACCAGAATAATCTTATTGAGTGCCTTCTCTGGCAGCCCTCATCAGCCTGTCAGGTTGATCCCATAGCTTGTACTGGGGCCCTCTCTTCCCCACCCAGCTGGATCCTTCTGAGCTCGGGGCCCAGTCCTCCCAGGAATGTCTCACCTTTCAAGAGACTTGTTAGGAGTGCTGACAGTTGAACTCTAAAATGCCTGCTTATACCTTGTAATTTTTGGCTTTTTCATACATTCTTGTTTGTCTTCCCTGATGGACTCTGACTTTGTCAAATGGGCCTTTGTTTCTACTTCTCTTTGTTCACCTCCCTCCATCCCATGCCCTGATCCCCAGCATCCAGCCCTGGTGGCCCACAAGGCAGGATCAATGACATTTTCAGGTGGGCTTTCCTCTCTCTGAGTGATGTTTACTTAATATCCATGCCCCTGGTGCCCATATCTTTTCAAAGAAAGAGATGCCTTTCAACAATGTTTTGAGTCACTTAAAATGGTTCAAGACAGGGGCACCTGGGTGGCTCAGTTGGTTAAGAGTCTGCCTTCAGCTCAGGTCATGATCCTGGGGTCCTGGGATCAAGCCCCACATGGAGCTCCCTGCTCAGCGGGGAACCTGCTTTTCCCTCTCCTTCTGCCTCTGCCCCTTGCTCATGCTCTTTCTTTCTCCCAATAAAGAAAATCTTTAAAAATAAAATAAAATATTTCAAGATAATTCTACAGTATTTTGGAATAGTTCTCCTGGGAGCTCAAAATATAAACAATTCTTCTCTTCCATTTGTTTCTCTGATGTCCTTTTACTGTTTAATGGCTCCCCTTTGTAGATTGGCCAAGGACACAAAGAGGTTAATTTTAGCTAGGCTGGGAAAGGAATACCAGGCACAGCATGGAGTGGCTGAACAGATAACAAGAATTCTAGAACTAGGTTGGTGTAGGCAGGTAAATCTCAGAGAGGTAGGTCTCCTTCCCCACCTCTAACCAACAACCGTATCATAACTACAGATGATTTGGGTTGGCTGAACAATTTAAAACCTTTTTTTTATCTCACATGGTTCTTCCATTCTTGTCGGCAATTATTGCTGATGGCAGGGCATGCTGGTGTCTTGGCAGAGTGGAGCCTTCCTGCTGGGGAGAGAGGTTTTGAGTTTTATGTCCCAATATGACTTTGATGGATTCAGACAAATTTCTCAGACTTGGTGGACCTTCGCCCAGGCTGGAAACCTTCCCTGGGCAGCAGGAAACATCTGAGACACCCAGACCCCAAATGGGGTGTTTGCTTTACTAATCCATGGACAAGAGAGCTTGAGGAAGGCCGAGCTGGGGTTCAAGTCTCCAAGGCTATAAGTAATAGCAGTGGAGTCCCTCAGTTTAGAGTTAGGGCATGGGCATGGTTTTTAAGCCCTTTGCTGGATTGGATCATGCCCAGCCCAAGCTGCCCTGGGATGAGAAAATACAGAGGGTGGGCCAGCCATGTACTACTGGCAGAGGTCTATCCTGGGACTGTACCTTTAAAGAAGATCATGAACTGTCTGTAATTGCATGGCCTAGAGAGAGATAGGTTTGAAAGAAAGACAAGAATGGAAATCATGAGTAGAAACTGGTAGTGGTTGTGAATAGGTAGGGTAAATCAGGGAGCAGAACTGAAGGTATCTCGGAAATGGGTAGTGATTCCAAGGTCAGGAGGAAGGAGGAAGTAGGTCAGCCTGGAAGTGAATGCCATGAAGGCTGGTCATCCACTGGTGCCACCACGTGTGATGTGTACCTGCACCAATATTGTGCCAAGCGTGGCCTGAGACAGACACAGCTGGGGGATGGGCTCTGCAACCGGGACTTAGCCTACACCACAAGGGATGCCATTTGTAATCTCAGAGCTCAGGAATGAGTGTCAGAGAAGCCTTCCAAGTTGCCAGGAGTCAGCCTCTGTCCCAGCCTGTCATCCCTGCCACAATGCCATGTTAAGCCTCTTGGGTCATAAGTAGAGATGTATGATAGAGTATTTCCCTTCCCCAGTTCCTGGGCCAAACTCCTCAGAAGATTCGTGCCAATGGAATCCTCTTTACAGGCCAAGGATGCAAGCTGTTATTTAGTATGTGTTATGTGTCAGGCACTGTGCCATGCTTTGGGTTCCAAATGTTAGCATAAGAATAGTCTTTCAGCCTAATGAGTGGGAGAGAGACCTCTATGTATGTGGGCTTTAAACTAACAGATGTACAAAGTTAGGAAGTGATCCAGAGGAAGCATGCCTCAAAGAAATGCAGAGAGGAGCTAATGCCTGGGTGAGGTTTTGAAGAACGAATAGGAGTTCTCCAGGTGGCTAGGGGAAAGGAATGAATGCATGCCAAAAAGAAGGAATAGCTTATGCAAAAGTATAGAGGTGCTTAGTCCCCTAGTGTGTTCAGGGAATTGGAAGTTGGGGAAAAGGCCACAGAGCACTTGTATGCCCTCGTAGGAGTTTGCACTCAATCCTGTAGGCCAGGAGGAGCCACTGAAGAGTTTCATTCAGGGTGTCCACATAATCATACAGAAGAGGGGAAGCTTTCCTAGGAAGAGCACTGCAAGAGGAGGAAGAGGTCTGAATCAGGAGCCTAGAAAGGCAGACTCTGTGTCCACTTGGCCCACGCATGGCCTGACCCACAGGCACTCATTTCTCCTCTGGGTCTTGCCTGCCACATTGGCCAAATCCTTTCTCAAATATACTTGCAGCGCTTTGGTGAGCAGAGCATCTCTGGAAGGGAAGTGGTACGAAAGCTCTTTTGGAAAAATGGGCTCTAAATGCAGGATGAAGCCATGCTATTCCTACTTCCTGAGTGCTTAACAAGGATAGCAAACCTCTTAGCTCCCAGTGCCCACACTGCCACCCAGGAAGGCTTAGGCCCACGGCTTCTCAAGATGCACCGTAGAAAATGAGAAGCAACATTAGCTGTCCGTGAGTGTGCCAAATCGGTTCAGCCAGGGTGTCTGACTGTCTGGTGCCCTCCCCAGCTGGGGGTAGGATTTGTTGGGGCTTTGGGGCCTGCAGTAGCTTCTCCCCTCCCAGGGCCCACCCTCCAGCAAGGCTCCAAGGAGTCAACGCGGATCCTAGCTTGGAAACCAGATCCACCTGTCCCAGGCTGGCTAATCTCCTAAAGGCTCCGATGACGGTGACGGGCAAATTGATCACTGACTGACAAGTCCCCAGGCCAGCTTGGAACGCCGCTTGGGGTGAATTGGCAGTGCTTACGGCTTTCCGGAGTTCATGGGAACGTACTGTTCTAGTACAAACAGGCTGGCATGCATGCAGGCCGGGGAAGCAGGGGGCTCAGGAGCACACAGAACACAGTGGAAAACCCTCAGAGTGCCTGGGAGAGCAAATGGCTGCTCTGAGGTGGTGTTTGCTCCTTCCCCGGCATCCCAGACTCATACCATCTGCAAACTGTGTCTTATTTTGAATTGCTCCCAAGTGATAGAGACTCGATTTTGTCATCGACAGACTATGAGATGGAACAGGCACCCAATTTTCCTTCTCAAGGTCTTGGGCTCCTCCTCTGTAAAACAAGTCGAGATAATGCCAAAGATCTCTGGCCTAGACATAGTGGTAAAGGGCTTTGACATCAGTGGATGGGGATTTAAACCCAGCAATGGGGCTCCGTTGCTGTGTGGTCTTGGGGGAGCTGGTTTCCCTCATGTAGTGTGGTGCCCTGCACTGTGTTGCTTCTCCAGCCACAGCAATAAATATTACTACCTTTTACTTAGGTGTAACCATGTTTCTGTACATCCAAACATTAGTGAACACAAACACACCTGTGAGCCAGCTTCTGGGCAATGTTCTACAAGCGACAGAGACCTTATAATGGTACTGAGTAGTTGTGGCTTGCATGTTAGTTTTGTCTGCAGAAAGAGCCAGTTGCCTCATAAGCACTTGCTCCAGCCCAGGCCCATAGTATACTACTGAGATATGCCGTGATTTTCTCTAGAAAGGCAGGAGCAGCCCCTGGGCCCTGATGCAAGAGCCAGTGAGCCGAGAGAAACCCACTAAGGCACCAGAGGGCAAACCCCTCAGATACTGTTTTGACATGAGACAGAGCAAGGCTTTGGAAGGTCCATGGCTATAAGAATCAACCCAGCTGGCTTCCCAGGTGGGACCCAAGGGGAGCCTTTGTCTCTGGGTGGTGTGGGGTATCTCTAACTCAGCAGTGCAGAAGCTTGACAGATCCCCTCACAACAGGACCCCAGGGGTCCCCACGGAGCAGCTGTCACGACAGGTCCTGTATCTGGGCCCAGACCTCGGCTCTATTAGAGCGGATCCGGGGAACCCTGGCTGTCCCCTCGGACAGAGACACAGAATGCTTCCTTTTGTACTCTCTGGGTACTCCTGTGTTAAGAGTCCTGAAGAAGAGAGAGTAACAAATTAGAGAAGCAACGATATTAATAATTGATGATGAAACAATGCAGACACACATCCACTTAATGAGAAGCATTGTGACTGTTGAAAGCGATGCGCACAAAGAGTTTTCCCTAAGATCTGAAGGTGTGCATCCTGTGATGTTGAATAAAAAGCGATACATTCTCCTGATTGCAAATATGTTAACTAGAAGCTTAGGAAAAACAGTCCCTGAAAGAAAGCAATCACTTGACTCTAGGTGGTCCTTGCTGGCTTTCCCTTTGGAGGTATTCGCAAACATTCCAGGGTGCGTGTCATGTTCTGAAATGGGGGGGGGGGGAGGGGGGGGTTGGCGTGCAGGAAATTAAGTAGAATTTTCTCGCCATCACATTGAGACAAGCAAGCTGGAGGGCTGTCTCTGTGTGTTTAAACCGTGCAGGAGCTCGGTCATCTCAGCAGGATGGTGAGAAGATTCTGAACCATGTAAATGCCAGGAGAAGAGCCAAGGGACAGAAATCTCACTACTGCCACTGCTGCCATCACCACCACCATGCCCTGAGGGTCACACAAATGTCTTTCGCCCTTGGAGGCTCCAGTGAGAGGATAAATAACAACAGCCAAAACAAAAGCAGGCTAGTTAAGAATATAAATAAACGTAGCTGAAATGTGTTTGTTTGTTTGTTTTTGCAAACATACAGGAATTTTTATATTCTTTCAAGGAGATGCTGGTGCTGCAGAAATGTCTCTGAGACAGGCGATACATTTATTCCCTCATTGCTGTTAAGGTTCTGAAAAATCTTTGTCTTCTCTCTGGAATTGTCCCGGAAGCCACAGTTCAGGCTTATGGATGTGGTCCGTGTTGCCAAACTTTTGCCTTTTCGAGATGGATTATGATTTTCCAAAAGCGTTTTTGAAAACTCTGTCTGTCTTTAAGCTGGGCAATTACTTCGGGAAACACTGTCTGGTAAAAGTAAAATGGAACTGGAAGGACCAGAGACAGAAATCACCTGCCAAGGAGGATGCAAAGTGGGGCTGGCACGCAGCTCTCTTGCCTGACGGCAGCTTTGGAATATTCGAACAGTCTTGGCAGGGGACTCTTCTGGGGGCCAGCACTCATTGTCATGTATTAATTTGCATCTGTTTGCAGGAAAAAGTCTAAGCTCTAAATGCTGCTGGAGACTTTATCCCCCTGTAAGTCGGAAGCAGAAAATAGAGAAAATGAAGCATACCCCTGCCTGCCTTCAAGGAGCATCACCAAATCTAGCTTTTCGCCAGGCCGTCTGGCATGTGTTTATTTTTCGGTCCACCTATTGCCATATCGATATCCGTAAGAGGAGGGGAACCCGCCCGTGCCCAGGGCATCAGCATTTTTATAAGGAGTGGGGCAGAGACCTGAGGGCAAAAGGTCAACTTTTGGACAAGAGGAAGATGAATCTTTTCTTCCTGTCCCTCTGCTGCCTGAATCACCTGAAGCAGACAGACCTGGACTTTGTTACAGGTAAATAATTACAGTTGTATCTGCCATAAATATCTCGCTGAAGGGGCCATTGCAAAAATTGAGATTGTATCTCCAAGCAACTGTCAGATGGCTAGAATAAATTCAGAGGACTTGAAATACTGATGTACATTTTCTATCATAGATATCTCTCGGTCTAGACTTTCAGACTGCATCTTGACAGAACACCTAGGATGGCTGAGAAATTAAGGAGTCAGGAACAAAAAAATTACATAGTGTTGGTGTTCTGTGGTTTGTGTCTTCTTTATCTGTGGTCTCGGCAAACAGGAAGTCCTTGTGAATTGGGGGGCTTGAGCAGAAATGTTAAAGGCACAGATCCCTGGGAATTAAAAAAGCCAAGGAGGTAATAAATCTCAGACCCAAATGGAAAGCCTGAAGAGGTCAGTGAGCTACAGCCAACCTAATATCTGTACTTCTCAGGGCCGCAATAAATCTGACACTGCTCCTTCTTGGCTCAGCTGGCTTCTGTGCAGCCGGCAGATCAAAGTCTCTCCCAGTACCCTCTGCAATCACCTGTTTCTCATTGGGCCTGGTGGGTGCTGCAGGCAGGAGGGGGAGGGCGGGGTGGGGCCTTCCCCTCCTTCTCAGAGCCATCTGGGGGCCATATTTAAGGACCCACAGCCTGGGGGTTAGGGAGAGGATACTGGGGGGACCTCAGAGGCTTGGCCCCAAACTGGAAGAAACATAGGAACAGCCGTGGGGCAAAGAGGCAGCAAAGGTGACAAAGATTTCCTATCTGGGGACGCTGTCCTATCTGGGTCCGAAAGGAGGAAAGGAGGGGCACCATTCCTCAGGCTCTCTCAATGTGATCAGAAGAGGTCTCTCACTTGTCAATTCCAATTCAGACAAATCTTGTCTCACACATCTCCCAAATTATTAATCCCTGCCCCCATGCTTATTAATGTGCCCATTTATTTATTATCTGATAATTTATTCCCAATCCCATGTCAGGCATCTTGCTTGTCACTAACTCACTTAACAGCTCTGCAAAGGAGATATTCCCTTCCTTCAGGGGATGAAACTGAGGCCTGGCACAGTTAAACAGCTTGGTTAAGGTCATGTCACTAGTGGGTAGCAGAGGCAGGATTAGAATCCAAGCCTCTGTGGCTGAAAATTCCAGGCAGTACTTACTCTGCCACAATAAATCTCCTGTGATCAGGGCACCACTAAATCCTGCAAAGGATGTAAAAATAAAGCAGAAGAGGATCCTACTTTTAAAAAAATGGTCTGAAACTTGAGATCTGACATTTCTATAAATAATAGTGATACCGAACAGAGTGTGATAAATGCCTGGAAAGAGGGACAGATAAAATATGAAGGGATTTGGAAGAGGCAGCGAGTGCTTCTGGGCACTTTCTCTGGATCTGAGAGCATCAGTAGGATTTGGGGCTCTGGCTCTAAGGGGAGATGTTGCAGCAGAGAAAACGGCTGATTGGGGGCCCCAGATGACAAAGCAGGGAGTGCATTTGAGAGACTTTCACTGGAGGAGGTGGGCGTGAGCTCCCCAAAGAGGACAACTGAGAAATGAAAAGCCTGGTGGTTTAAGTATGTGTATGTCTTATAATATCTGATTGAGAGCTTGGCCTCTTTTTTTTTCTTTTTCTATGAGCAACAGAATATTATTAAGGATTTTTGAGCGTATGATTTGGAAAGCGTGTTGTTCGTGGCAGTACAGAAAATAAATTAGAAAAGAGAGAGAGTGGAGGCAGACAGATGAAGAGGAGGCTATTGCAATAATCCAGGTTTTGAGGATGTTGACCTTGAAGACTATTGGGTTCCTATTCACTTCTGGCTTTGTTGTGGGGGAAGATAACTTCCCAGTGCCCATCAACAGAGCTATGTGAAGTCCTAAGCGTCCTGTGTCCTTTACTTTGAATCATTCTCTATAGCTGAGTAAGTCCCCAGGGGCAGAGTAAGTGTCCAGGTGCTGACAAGATGTGAGTAAAATGGCAGATCTGTCTTGGCTTTCTCCAGTGGCTCTTCCAGGGATCCTATTTCCTGACCAGCACCACCACCGGTTTTCCCTTCTCAAGCATATAGAATCCAGCTCTGAGAAGTAGTTGATGCAATTAAAAGAGGAGCACAGGATGTATGGAGATCGGAGAAGGCTGGGAATCAGGACCCCTGATTCCAGGCTGTCCTGGCCTTAAACTTCTATTTGATTTTGGACAACCCACCTTACTATTTGGGATTTAGTTTTGCCATCTCCTAAACATGGGGAATGTAATTCTTGGTTCATCTAAGGTCAGGAGGGATGATGTAGGACAGATTACACAGCGCGTCCATTTTCAGACTGGGTCTTAAAACTCCAGACTTCTTTGGAGATGCTTCAGCTGCTACCCACAGAGAAGCACAGCCCAAATACAGACCTTGAATGCATTGCATCAATACATGTTAAACTTCTGCTTAATATGGAATGAATGAACTAATGAGTCTTTAAACCACTGGTGATATATAAAGAAATTCAACCAGAAACCAGAAGCTATACAAGCGAGCCCAGGATCTACTCTAAATAGTTGTGAGATCTTCACCAAGCCATTTATTTTCACCACTAGCTTCTGCATCTGTCACATGCTTAGTTTGAATAGCCAATCTGTGTCCTTTCCAGGGTGAGGCTATATTTCTCCATTGTATGGAGATAAGAGGAACGTAAATAAAATGTATTGCAACAACATTTTAAATAATACTTAGAAAACAAGTATAAATACTTAAATACTTCTGTAGCACACAAGCTTTGCAGACTACGAGCAGATATAGAGAATCAGGCCTTGGGACCATCAAAATAGGCATGAACCCAAACCAAAATGCATGTGCTTTATTCTTAGGAAAGCCACCTAAGCCCTCACTCAGAGCTTACTAATTCTTAGTTTAGGCACAGTTCTAACATGCTTGGCGATCTAATATTACAGCATGCAGCAGAAAACCCTGGAGCAGGAAAGTGACAGCTAGAGAAGTATTCATGAAGCAGTACTAGGTGGTTGAAACCAAGCTAGTAAAAATGAAAAGAGTGAAAAGCATTGTAGAGCTGGAACAAGAATCCAAAAATGCTTGACGATCAGGACTGTTGATCATTGGAGGACATATTCTCCCACAATCTAGTTATAGCCACCTCTCTCTGTGGCAGGAGTTAAGCTCATGTGAAATCCAGAGGAATCTAAGACAGTTAAAAAATTGGCTCCAAGTTAGAATAAATGAGTTAATAAAGAAGCAGAGCCAGGGATACATCAGATATTTATTTTAAACCCCAAGCTGTCAAATCTAAGATCCAAGGGGGCAACTGACTTAAGAAAAACATGAAATGAAGTGTACATGGGCCTGCCAGATCCGATAGTAAGATTGTCAAAGTGGTTCAATTAGACACACTAATTGATGTTCCAGTAATGATCCTGAGTCATGTTAGCAAAAATGAATTATGCTGTGTAGTCTCTATTGCAGGAAACATGGAAGTGTGTAATTTCTGTGGGAAGCCTTATAACACACAGAGTGAATTGGGGTGGCAGGTCGTTGGAGAATCAAGCTCTGGTTCTTAGAGGGTTAAGGCTCAGTTACTTGGAAATACCCTTACCTAGGTCTTCCCATGGCTGATCTCCTTCCTCTAGGGGGGGTGCATGAGATTTTGGCCCCAGGGGTCTTGGGGTGAGGAGGTTCCCAGTGAGCCCTAATGGACACCTGCTCCAGATTGCCAGACATCTGAAAGAAGCTTCAGTGCTGTCGAGTCTTCTGTTCATCTCTATGTTGTGCCACTTGGGGGAGATACACAGAGGGAAAGCCTTACTAAAAACCCTAACTGCCTCATGCCACACAGTACCTCCTTCTTCTCTTCCCACCACCTGGCCATGTCCAATAATTGCAACAAAGGTTGTAGATTTGATGACTGGGGGGCTGTGAGATGGTGGGGGAATGTGCAGGACCCTGGGCCTGGAAGTCTTCATGAAAGACCAAGGAAACCCCAGTTTAGATTCCTGTTCCCTCTGGTTATTCTCCCCTCAGATGAGTGGCTAGAAAAGCAGAGGCACCTTCTGGACTGTGGCCGGGGGAAACCTGAGACCACTTCATAGGTATAGCACCGGGTTGGGGCAAAGGGAAGACTCTGAGGGGAAAACTTGGCAGCTGTTGCCACGTTAGCACCAAGGGCACCTGTAAATAGCCAAAGTGAAGAGGCTCTAAATCTGAAGTCTGCTTGGCGGCACTGCACTACTACAGGGGATTTACCCAATATTCCTCCAGACACTTGGGATGGCAGGATGCTTGCCCCAAGGCAAAGGGGAGAAGGGAACTAAAATGTGTCAGGCGCTTTACAGCCAAGCCCTTTGCTTGCATTTGCATCCTGAGTCTTGACAACAGCTTTGTGAGGTGAGGCATTGTTGGACCCATGTCATAGATAGTGTCTCTGAGGCTCAGAACACTTCAACGGCTTTCTTGAGGTAACATTCCTAGTGTGATAGATGAGGGTTTTAAGTCAGATGAGCCCAAAGCCACCAAATTCTCTGCTTCTTTCACTCTACAGGCTTCCTGGAGGACAGAGGGTGAGTGCTGCTGGAGGAACTTTCTCCAAGGTATTTGAGAACAACACCCTTTCATTCTGGACCACTTGGGAATTTGTGAAGAATGCAAATTCTTGAGCCCCACCTCAGAACTACTGAATGAGAGACTCTGGGGATGGGTGCCCGCAATTTGTGCTTCAGTGAACCTTCTAGGTGATTCTGATTGCAGCTAAAGTTTCAGAACCACTGCTTTAAGGCTGTGCTACTCAAAGTGTGGTCCCAGGACCAGATGTGAGGCATCAGCAGAAAGCCTGTGAGAAGTACAGAGTCTCACATCCCTTCCTGGATCCTGAGTCTGAGTCTGCATTTCAACAGGATTCCCAGAGATTCAAGAGCACATCAAAGTAGCAGAAGCACGTGGCTCTGTCAAGTTGAAGGCATTGCCGAGCCCTTACTGTGGTTTGTGAGCTGGGCAGGAACCAGGTTCTCTAGGGGTTTCAGGAATGGACTAGCATCACTCTAATGGAGCAGATAGGTGGGCATGGGTGAACAGGCTGCGCTAGACTGTGAATTTGTGCCTTGATGTTTTGCTTACTGGAGGCCAGAGCCCCCAGTAGACCTTTGGAATGGACAGCATCCTCTGAAGACTTCCCCTTTATTCAGTTCTCCCTGAAAGACAGGGATGTAGAGGCTTTCTCCTTTCTTATCAAACTGATGAATACATAATAGAGGCTAAGCTGTCTGGGCCGAGAAGGGTACTGCCTGTGTCTGGGCTCAGTGGTAATGAATCCTGGGATCAATTAGCAAAGTCTGTCGCAGATGTGAGATGGGACAGTTAGCAGTATGCACGGGGACAAAGACTGAGCGGATCAAGACAATCAAGAAGTTTGGCAAACACTTAATTGTAGATCCATTTTTCTCTTTGCAGAGTTTATAAACAAATTCTTCTCTATCCTTTTTCAAACATAGCTACTATGTTTTAAAAACATAACCCCTCTTCTTCTGATAACCACTCTCAATAGTTTCTAGGATATCCTTCCAGAGATGTTATTTGTTATTATGTACACACACACACACACACACACACACACACACACACACACTTCCCTTAGCAATTTACTTGGAGCTTGGCTCACTCTAACAATGATTTTCCAAGATTATATAGTATTCCATTACTTATATGCACCATAATTTATCTAGCTCATCTTCCACTAATGGGTATTTTAATGGTTTTTGATCTCTTTACTACTGATTACATTTTACACTGCAAAGGATATCCCTGTATACATGTCTGTGTTCTCAAATGAGAGTGTTTCCATAGCAGTGATGGTCCAAGGGAAAGTGCATTTTAAATTTAGATGATTTGGGTGCTGTTGTCTTCTTAAAAGGTGTGTTGATTTTCACTCCTACCTATAATATATCCTCTGGAATTTAAAAAAAATATCTTTTCATCTTGAAATAATCAGTTACAGAAGAGTTGAAAGCACAAAGAACTTGTCTTTGATCCATCTAAGTAAGTTACTAACCCAGTCCCCCATCGTCTCTGAATACATGGTCAGTCATTCATTTCCTATGAGCAAGCACGTTTTCCTATGTAACCACAATACAACCTTCCAGATCCAATAACTAGCAATCCTCTGGCCTTTTGAATCTCACCAATTGTCTCAATAATGTCATCAGTAGCAAATAGGGCCAGGTTGGAATCAACCATTGCTTTCAGTGCAGTGTCTCCTTTTTAAAAATTTTATTTAAAATGAGAGCACAAGCAGGTGGAAGGCAAGGGGAGAGGGAGAGAGAAGTGTGATGTCTCTTGAGCATCCTATTTGGAAGAAACCACCAGTTTTTGCTAGAGTGAGGGTTACAGACCAGTTACTTCCTGGAGTGCTCCTCAGTTTGGGATTCTCCAGTGCTGAGATCCCGAGGCCACACCTTTGGCAGGAATGTCATAGTAAGGATTCTGGGTCTTTTTGCTGCATCCTAGCAGGGGCACACGAGTTTTATTTGTCCTGTTTCTGCTGACGTTCACTTTGATCAGTCACTTCAGGTGGCAGCTGTTTGGCTTCTTCACTTCAAAATGATTTTCTCTTTATCGTTAATTAGTATTTTGTTGGGAGGGATTTTGAAACAAATTAGTATTTTGTTAGGAGGGATTTGAAACTGTGTAAGTACCCATTAGACTTTCTTTTTTTTTTAAGATTTTATTTATTTATTCATGAAAGACACACAGAAAGAGAGAGAGAAAGAGGCAGAAACACAGGCAGAGGGAGAAGCAGGCTCCACGCGGAGAGCCTGATGTGGGACTCGATTCCAGTACTCCAGGATCATACCCCGGGCCAAAGGCAGGCACCAAACCACTGAGCCACCCAGGGATCCCCCCTTTAGACTTTCAGTGTGCTCATTTATTGATATGTTTTTTCTATTTTATTTGATAGGTTATATTCCATGACAATCATTCTTCATTTTGGTGCTCACCTTGTCCTGAGTTGGCTAATGAGAGCCCTTTCCAGCTGGCTTCTGTGTGTCCGACCTGTCCGGCTTGCTACTCTTTCAGTGTTCTTGCTTTCTGGCGTTGTGAAGATTCCTGACTCATCTTATGCTTCCTCTGCTTTGGTTCTGGATTCAGCCACTTCCCCAAGAAGCCCTGATTTCTTTTAGGGGAGAACGATATGCACGCACACACATTAACACTTATATTTATTTCTATATCTGTCCATACATTTCGAAAGTGGTGAGTTCACAATGGCACTTTCGATTGCAATCCAACACCACAAAAGTGAGTCTGGATTTTCCTTTTCCTCTGATTTTTTTCCTTTCTTTTCCTGTATTTTTAACTCCCCTTTCTGACAATAAGAGCATTAGATCCTATTATCCTAAACATATTTGCTTATTTGTTCAAGCTTCCTATATATAACACATCTCCAATCTTGACCACCACACTTTCCCCAAACAGATTCCTTCCAAATTCATTCTGGCTTTGATGCCTTATGCCAAGACACCCACATGGGGCTCCTTCTCTGTACCCTTTCGCCTCCAAGGAAGTCCCTCTCCACCTCCCTGGTCCTCTTGGACTTTGGATCCCCAGATAGAGCCATACTCCCTGATGCAGATGTCCTCATTATGCTAGGCTCCGACTCCCAATCAGAGCCACTGTGGCTCTCCCAATCCTCAACCACAGCATGAGCACCTACCTTGTTCTGCCCCACCTCAAAGCTACAGGACTGAAATTGAGCAGATGGGATGGAGAAGAAGAGAAAGACGGAAGGGGAAGAAGAGGAAACCAATTAGTGTTTTAATGGTCTTCATTTTTCCCTACTGTTGAACATCATATTCTACCGTGACGGGGACCTTTCTGCTTCAAAGGAACTTGGAAGTGTTTCCTACAAAAAAAGAAGAGATGCATGATGTTGGGTTCTGGACCTGAGCAAGAGTATATGTGAAGATATATTTTGGAGGCTCAAGGGGCTCAAATCCATTCCTGGAGCTCTCCTTTTGGGTGACTTGTGCAAATTTGGAGCAGACATCAGGAAGAAATATATAGGGACAATGATGGCAAGAGGGAATGGGGAGGAGTGTGGAAGAGCTGTCAGACTGAGGCTGACTTGACCTACAGTGAAGGTGAGAGGGAAGGATGGAAGGACAATGCTGGGCAGAAGCATTCCAGGCTGCCAGGCAGTTCTAAGGGAAGTTTGATAAGCTTTTAAGGAGTGCTATGCCACACTCACTCATCAGAAGGCCCCAGTCTCCCAGGAAGGGACCTGCCTCAGTACCCCTGCCACACCCAGTTATGGGCTAGGGGGAACTATGGAAAGAGTGGTGGTAACATGAACTTAATGCTGGGTTCAGAGCATAAAGGTGAGGTCATGTGAAGTCAGAGATCTGACGGGAAACTTCTCGTGGCTGCCACATTCCCGGAAGGGAAACACTGAATTGTAATCTGTTACCAAACAGAAAAACCAGCAATCAGAGAACTGAAACCTGTCTCTATGAGCAGAGTCACACAGACAAAAAAAAAAGGAGGAAAGATTAGCAAAGAGGAAGACCGGGAAGCTTTTTTGCCAGGTATCTGATGCAATTTGCTTTGCACTTTTAGACTGTTAAGGGGAGCTACCCACTGATGGACCTCTTTGACTGGAACATTTGAAAACAAATCATTTGCAGGCAAGACTAGCCTCCCATAACCCCACTGTACCCATAATTCCCTACAGTTGACAGTTACAACTTTGATCCATTGGTTTCTTCCACATTTTAACTCCCCTTAATTGACCCTCTTTCCTGGTTGGCAACCCATTCATATTCCTTTCCTGGTTTTAGCAACCTCAGTATCTCCACACCAGTGGGTTTTCAACATGGCATGTCTCCTTGGGCTCAGGGGCTCCCAGAGCTACATGTAGGATCATTTTCCATTCCAACTTTTCTTGGTAGGGTCCACTGGCCAAGTCAGGACATTGACCTTTGCTCCCCAATGATAGTGGCATGTCAGGGAGAATGAGGACAGTGTGCTGGCTGGGGCACATGGCTCCTATAGGTGACACTGGGAGAGAGCAAAGGAATCCATAATCCTAGGCCTTCGGGGCAAAATTGACTATACCCTTCATATTTTGTCATTGCTCACAGGTTCTTGGTTTTACCTCTAATACTAGGAAATAGGTCCAATCTTTAGATCTGTATAGCAGTTGTGTCTCTTCCAGGTCTCATGATCGTGCTATGAAGCATATGCTGGCATTTTACAGGTGAGGTGAGGTGAGGGTTGTAGAAAGGTGAGGAAGTAGAAAGCCCAGAGAGGGTTAAGCGTATGCCCAAGGTCACACAGCTAGACTAGACGGAAGCATGGTTGGGTTAATGCTTAGTCAACTGTTCTCACACACCCTACTTTCTTATTATGTGCCCCCAACTCATGGATTCTCTCTCAACTCTCCTGAGAGCCTGCTACATTAATTCTCATTCCTTCCCCCATCTTCCACAACCTTATGAAATAACTTGCTCTACTGAATCATCGCTTTACCTACAAGATATAATTTTATTCTACTGCCTCTGATTTCATTATCTTTGTTTTGTCACTCGATCTCGCTTTTTCTAGGGGTTCCAAAGGATTTACAATGAATGATAAGAATGGAATTATAAGCACCAAAAAATAGAGAATAATTAAATGTCAGTCATGGCCGTGATAGAGTGAATGGGATTCCGTATCTCACTATTTGGGGCACTGACTATGATGATACTCATTAACTGTTTTTTTTTATTCTTAAGGCTGTGAGTTTGGCTGGGAATTCAGCTGTACGTGATGTATCATGCTTACCTTGCCTTCCCCCCACCCGTGCGCCTCCCTTTGCAGAAGATAAGCATCTCTGGGAGCGAGAATTTTTAAATGAGATTGTTTATGCATCAAGAAATAAGTATTAATAGCTAAAGTGCATTCATATGGTGATTGTTTTCTGGTGATGAGAATGGGAAATGTTATTTCTCTATTAAATTATGGAGGCCACTGGATTATGCATGCCGCACTGATGTGCCAGCTCTGTTTCTGTCTACTCAAGGTGATGCTTGGAGTCTTATTTTCAAACTTGATGCCTCTGTAAATTGGCCTGAATGCTCTGTGTGTACATGGGCATCGGTGCCAAGGAAAAACAATGGTTTCTAAATAAGCATGTTGAGTCTACCACAAAGTCTGCATTACAGGCAGATAGTGCTACAGTCTCCACTGGGGTCTATTCTAGAGTCCTGTGCTTTGTTCAGGGCCCTGCCCTGAAAAAGGATGTGGTGAGTGTAACCAGAAAGGGAGGTTTGTACAAGGTGAGCCATAGGAAGGACAGTTGAAGAAATCCAGGGTGTTCGGCATGAAGAGGCAGAGGCCAGAAAAGATGTGATGGTTGTCTTTAAATACCTGAAAGGAAAGATTCTGTCCAGGGGGTTGACACTTGCTCTCTGTTGTCCTGGAACACAAACATAAAATTTAAAGAGAGAAGATTTCTAGGGCACCTGGGTGGCTCAGTCAGTGGAGTGATCGGCTCCTGGTTTTGGGCTCAGGTCATGATCTCAGGGTGGGATCGCCCCTAGTCAGGCTCTGCACTCAGCATGGAGTATGCTTGAGATTCAATCTCTCCTTCTCCCTCTGCCCCTCCCCATCACACTCTCTCCAATAAATAAACAAAATCTTTAAAGAAAGAAGATTTCTGTTTCCACTCCACAAAATGATACTATTTTCCATTATTGCAGTACCTAACTACTCACGATGTCCTTTCAAAAACACCACTAGAAAGTAATATACAGGGTGATAGGAGTTTTGGCAAATTTTGTTTTCACATAGTATCTGCAGATGCTATGATAGCATTTAGGCATAGCAAGTGCTCAATAATATCAGCTGAATCAATGAATGAATGAGTCTGCGCATGTGGGAATTGATATTATAAGCCCATTTTCAGATGACGAAAACCGAGATTCAAACATGTAAAGTGAAGTGAAATCATCTTGAATCCAGGTCCTCTAATAAGAATCTACTGGCTTCCTTGGGGTTTAATAATGTTGGCTTTCTACAATGAATTGGATCATCTCCTGTGGTGGTTAGTGAGCCCCTCATGAAAATTTGAACAGGCTCTTCATGCTTCTGCTACTATTATTTCCTGCATGGTCTAGACAGTCAACTTTAGAGGTGGGTGAGCCACAGAATGGCTGTTTGTTGTTGTTGTTTGTTTGTTTGTTTGTTTTTTAAGTCAAGGTAACAAGAACATGGCTTTTCCATTCATCCCTTATCTGTGCATTTTTTCATCCCTCCCAGCTCTCTGGAATACCTCTACCATGTGCTTCTCTCTCACCCTCTGCCACTCATTTGGGGACAGAAGCTATTGACATTGACCACTAACACTTTGATATGGGCAATAGGTTGGCATACTACTTCTTTCAGAGCTATTTGCCTTTCTAAACCATTCACTGTAGTGAAACACACAAAGGATTAAGTCTGTAATAGTTGAATTGCAGGTACCCTTGGAATATGAACCCTTGGAGTACCTTGGAGTATGAACTATTCTTGGAAGGGAGAAGAGGTATGGGGACCTTTCCAATCATCCTGGAATCACAGCAATCTGGCAACCTCATGCTCCACCTCAAAGAGCTCAGACTTACCTGCAAAACTTTGCCTGAGGGGTCCTCACCTTTTGCCCCACCTGGTTCCACTACTTGTCCCTAGAAGATGATCCCAAATGTACTCAACTCGGTCCCCAGGTTTTTTTGTTTTTTTTTTTTTTAATGACAAGGAACCCAGGAAGAAAAAAGATTAAAGAGAAATATTCATTAAAATGGCTAAAGGAGGGACGCCTGGGTGGCTCAGCGGTTGAGCGTCTGCCTTCGGCTCAGGGTGTGATCCCAGAGTCCTAGGATTGAGTCTTGCATCTGGTTCCCCACAGGAAGCCTGATTCTCCCTCTGCCTGTGTCTCTGCCTCTCTCTGTGTCTCTCATGAATAAATAAATAAAAATCTTTATAAAAAAGTAAAATAAAATAAAATAAATAAAATAAAATAAAATAAAAATAAAATGGCTAAAGGTGAGGGAACTTTGAAAGCCTGAGATAAAACAGATCTATAATACTCTTGTTTCCAGAGATTGCAGCCTTGTTCTGATATGGATGTCCCTCTATGACTTCAAGCCCCTTTGTCTCTGAAGGAAAGCACCTTGCAACCCTCTCACCTGGGCTTTGTTATTCATACTCCATGCACAGGGGGTCTGGGTTCCAAGGAGCTCAGCCAACCGCACCTTATTTCTTCCCAGCCTCTGCTATGGACCTTGAAGGATAAGAAACATAAGAAATGACGGGAATTTCAGGAAGCACCCAGCAACAAGAAAATAGTTAATGGGACCACTAATAAGAAAGCAAACCTTGTACAGAAAATCTCTCTGCTCTACTTTCCTCTTATCAATATTGCTCCGAAAGTCAATTTGTCACCGTACAGTCACAAAGCTCACCCTGGTCTCCTTAAATGTTTCACGCTAGGTTTACCCAACAAGAGTAATAAAAATAATGACACCATTATTCCTCTTCTCTCTTTGTTTTCAGTGCTTCACTTGCAGATTTGAATAATGAATTATACTCACATTATCTGTACTCTCTTGCTCTTGACTTCCTCTACTGGCTAAAAGTGAAGCTATTATCCGATTGTCAAAGACTGAGGAGGCTTTCCTCCTACAGGCAGTGATCCTGAGATGTAGATACACTCTGGAGTGAAATTATCGAGAGCACAATTTCAAGCTATATAAGAGAAAATTACCAGCCAGTGTGGAAATGAATCTGGAACCTGGTGAAATATTAAATATTTCATTAGTAATCCTTTTGGAACAAAAATAAGTAGACAACAGAATTAGTTGTGAGTTGGGCATAAAAGGCTAATTAATGTTATTGTATTTGGCTGATTGACTTCGAGGCTATTAAATCATTATTTTATTGTCAGGAATCTCTGCCTTGTTCATGCTAAAGAAGCTATTTCATCAGGAAAACTGTGTTTTCCCTCTTCTTCTTTTTGTTAACTTCTGGGCTTCCAGGGAGACCCACTTGTGTGTCTGAACTCGATTTCTGACGCAGTTAAAGTTACATCTTTGAATAGACCTTCCAGTGCATTTTAGAAGACATAAAGTCTACCTCTACCATCAAGAACAAATTAAAAGTGGACATGGCAACCAGCTGCATCTGGAAGGTACTGTGGAGCTCATGTTATCTGTGACTTTGTACCAACAGATGGGTGTCCTATATATTGCCCATCAACATCTCCATCTTCATTGGCTTCACCTCCTTCTGTCTCTTATAGACCCTTGGCTTCATATTTCATTCCGTGATCCACCATCCACAGAACCAGGCAAAGAAAATCTCTCTCACACACAAGCTCATTACAAAAAACAAAACAAAACAAAACATATCTGAACCTCTCTGTGATAACTGTCTCCAAATCTTGACTCCCAGTTCCACAGGTGCTATTTGACGAGGACAGATGTTGAGGCCCAGTCTGAGTATCCAAAAGGGCTTCTTATGTCCTAGCCTGGGTCTGGCACTTGGTGGCCACTGACATCTCTATTATATGACATCTCTAACTGAACTGGAAAAAGGTTCTCTTCCTCTATGCTATTGTGGCCTCTCACCAAGTCATGTAGCTGGGCAATGAAGTGGGGGGTTGAATTTCAGCACTGCTTATTCCCTTGGCCAGGCTGTCTTGAGCAGTGAGCAACTTGAACAACCATACACAGCAGACCCAGCAGACTCTTGGCAGAGCTGGCTCTCAACAAAGATGTAAAGAGGACAAAGCCCATCTCTAGGGCTTTTCATCTTTGCCTTCCTGTCCCTTTCCTTACTGCCTACCTGTCCAGATGCTAGAATTTATTCTTTCAGCAGCAGCTAAGAAGGTGGTCTCTTTTCAGTGGACCTTGAAATCCCATTTTAATAGGGTTTCCTTAAAGAACAAGAAGATTTTGAGATGCAAAGTAATACATTTTAAAGTGCAATTCCAGGTACCACAAAAGGCACTGAAGGCTTTCTGATGTCTTACTGATTGATCTTCTGTTGGTTACTTTGGGGAGAAGGGTGTTTGTACAACAGGTAAAATTCCTCTCCCTAGATTCTGGAGACCAGTTAGCCAGCTTTCACTTTTTGGGTGTTAAGACCATTCTCAAAATAGCAGAAGCCAAGGCAACGGGTGGGCCAGACATGAAAATCCCTGGGGGTTGGGCTGTGGTGGTTTAGTTAGAACTTTATCTGGGTTGCTTTTGGCTTCTGCAGAGACTAGGAGAGTGGAGAGGCCCTTTACATAAACAAGTCAGACCCCAGTCAAGTCAAAATGAGTAACTCAGGCTGCATCATAACATGGGGCTCTGGCTCCATCAGTCTCACTTGAAAATAACTCAATTTTTTAAAGAGTGTAGATACAACCCAACACTCACTTTTTCTTACCACTCTCCTTTTCTTTGTCTTTTTTTTTTCCATAAGAAATAAATGGAAAAAGCAAAGAAAGAAAAAAAGTGAAGTTGAAAGATTTTTCCCATGTTAGTGGGCATTGTGGCTTGGAATCAGGTGGAAAACATTTATTTTTACATTTTTAAAATCAGTAATTCTATTTTCTCTGGATAAAAGTGATGGAAATAAATCTGAATCAGTAATTTGGAAAGAAATTATATAGCACCAGTTGGATGTGTGGCCTGTTTCTGCTTCCCTAATACAGTTTCCTAATGACAGGTACGTAATTGGTGAGGGGATTCCTCTATGGCTCTTGTGGGAAGGTGTCACGGAAGGCTGAGAGGGGCAAAGAGAAGCTAGTAGGGATTTGAGTGCTTCCCCAGATATGTTCCATAGCCCTGGCTCCCAAATGTAGTGGATCTGTACCAAGGAAAAATACTTTGCTATGCTCTGAGTACCAGGTATTCCTGGCCTAGAGGGACGCTTCACAGAAAGCTTCCCTGGAAATCTGTCTGGTCTTGGACCTGGAGGTGTGTGAATTCAGTGGGACAGAGCCTGCAAAGGAGGCCACAGCTTCATGTCAACGTGGCCATCTTATCTCAGAGGGGCCAGGCCCTTCTTCTGACTTGTATGAGGGGACTGTGGCACCAGGAGATATGGGATAAGTGGGTAATGGAATTTCCACAAAGCTACCACACACCTGATAAGGCAGGAAACACATTAATACCACACCCATTTACTGCACCGCTGGTCCATTCCAGGTACCCAGTGCTGAGCAGGGCATTCAGACAACCTAGGAACAGCCCTGACTTTAAGGAGATCATCATCTGATGGATGAAGCCAGAATAGAAACAGACAGTGAATGAAGTGAGCTCAGAGCTTAATGGAAGCACAGGGGAGGGCTCCCATTCTATTTTTGGAAGCAGCCAGAAGAGTCAGTTTCAACTTGGAGGCACGGACGGTGGGGTTCCTTCTAAAATGAGACCATTGCAGTTTCTAAATGTTATTCATCTTGATGAGTCAGAGTGGACTGTTAAAGAACATGAGATAGAGAAGAAAGATGAACAAAACCTTGGTCTTGCTCTATTTCTCTTGGGAATCTCTGTCACTGGTACTTAGGGTATAATAAAACCACTTAAAGACAGCAGCACCAACCCAAAGTTGTATGCGGTCTAGTAAATGCTGGGATTGGCTCTCTCAACTTCCATTTTTCCTCCCTTTTTATTTTAAAACTTGGAAAACTATAATCTTCATTGTTCAGAAGATCTGGCTGCTAGGAATCTGTATACCAGTTAGCTCTTGCAAATCTAATACATATAGGGGAAATTTGGAATTCACAGGTAGCAGCCATCTTGGTTGCTGGCAAGGGAAGCTGGGCAGAGACACCAGCTCTCTGGGGTCATGGGAGTACCAGGCAGTGAGAGTCAGATTGAGTGGCAGCAGTGGAGCATGAGTTTCCCGACCTCTGGACCACAGTCATGGTAGTGTGACCTTGACACTGGTCGTTTACTGATGGTTCCTGACATCTGCTCCTCTAGCACTTTCAAATGTTTTACAAGCAGCTACTTCATGTGTTAAATCTTTTCATTCAAAATACTCAGAGAGATTTCTGCTTCCTGCACTGAATCCTGACAGATACACATTACCAGCATTCCTCTTGGTCAAGATCTATTTCCCAAACTAACTGGTTTCAACCTGTCTTTTTGAGTCTATATTGGATTCCACTTCTCTGACTCTTGGCCACCTTCCTTGACCATAACTCAAGTTCACCCCTTGGACTCATCTGTTTCTAGTCTCCTAGGCTATAAAATGTGCTGTTGATGCCCTATCCCATACCCCCTTGGCCCCTTTTCATCCACAATGGCAGCTGCTACAAGGAATTCCCAGCATGGTGCCAGCTTAGAGCAGAGGTAGCCCAAATGGTGAGGAAGTCACAGCTAGGGAAGAACCTTTAACCAAATGAGGTGTTGAAGTCACTGGGTAAATACACCACCTTCTGCTGGACATCCACTATAGGACATTTTTAAGACTACCCAGTTTCTCAAAGGCCTTTCACTAAAACTGAGCCCATGGTGGAAACCAGCTTTCTGGTTTCCTCCCTTATCTCTCTTGTACATCGCATTGCTTCACTTGGGCTTCCTACAATCGCCTCTCAAATAAATTGCCTGGACTCGAGTCCTTCTCTTATAGGTTTGCTTTTGGGGAACTCCACCATGAGACCAGGATAAACCTGCCAGTCAATCCAGCTTGTGTCTTTGTGTTCTCACTTTATCGGTCATAGGTGGGCCTGGGGTTCTCCTAGGTTTGGCCCTGAAAGTCTCATTTCCTGGGTGACCCCTCGGTCCCAGGCAAACCAGAATGGCTATTCACTCGATCATGGGGCAGGCAAATTGGAACAGATAATGCTCTATTTTAAGGTTTATTTCATGGAAAACTATGAACTCCTGCTCAAATGGGGTCTAGAAAAATCCTGATAGTTTGGAAACCAAAATTTAAATGCTAATCCTGCTTGGTGTTATAACAGTTGTCTTATAATGAACTGCATTAAATTCCTCCCTTCTACCTTTAAAGGCCATGGCCAAGAAAGCTGATGATTGGAAAGCTGGTGGTTGGAACCAGAGTGCAGGCCTGGGGTCAGCAGCTCTGCAGTACTTCCCACAGGGCAGATTTGGTGGCAACTTTGCAGAACTTTGTGACATGGCTGAAATCCATCTCCTACCACCTCCCTGACTTTATTCACTTCCTGAAGGTCAACCCTCATGGATTTGTGAGCACCAACTGGGTGTCCAGCTCCATTCCAGATTAACAGGCTGAAAGGCACAGGTCCTGCTCAGGAGAACAGTTCACACACTTATCTCTCCTGGGGTTCAGCCAGTTTAGCTCAAGTGTCTGTTGAGCACTTAGTAAGTGCTACTTCTTCACTAGATGCAGGAGTGGGAGGATCCAATTAGGCAAGGCAGAAGTCAGTTTTTCTGGAAATGTGAACATTGATCAAATAACCACATAAGTAATGCCTCAAACTTGCAGTAAGTGTGAAAGGGAAAAATTCCAAGGAACTCTGAGAATATAAAACAAGCGCTGTACCCAGCTAAGGAGTTAGAGAAATCTGTTCCAAGCAAGTGACATAAAAACTGGGACAAGAAAGGGTGAGGAGAGGAGGAGCAAGATGCAGAATGTTCCAGGCCCTGAGAGGTAAGCTTTTCAGAATGAGGATGTATGCAACTCATGTGTAGAAGCAAGAGGGTAAAAAAAAAAAAAAAAAAAAAAAAAAAAAGAAGCAAGAGGGTATGTTGAGTGAATGTTAGCAGAGGTGCTGGAACCAGATTGGTAGGCCCTTGGAGATTGTTTAGGACCTTTATGCGATATTCTTAGAGCAGTGAGTAAAGGTCAGGCAGTGCAGAGCCCCTTTACGGCACTGCTGACAAGGTAGCAGGTGCTCAGAGAAGGAAGGTCAGGGAAGGCACATGAGGTGGGGCTAAGATCTGCACTGCCCTTGAAAGGATGCAGACGGGGCAGGAAGGATACTGGCTTGGGAAACTGGGGAAAGCATCATTTCAGAGATGGCCCAGGCCCAGGGTATCCATGGGGTAAATAGCGTGTCTGAGGAGCCATCTCACAAATGGACAGGTATAGAGGGGGCCACAGACCCCTGGTCAACATCTAACCCTTCAACTTTCCACCTCTTGCCCTTGGATCAGTTGCTTTACTCCTCTGAGAATTTTTTAGAGTAGTATATGCATGAGCACTTTGTGAACCATGTAAGGTGTCACAATGCAAGGTATCATTTTTAATAATACAAGGTTAAAGTCAGAAGACACTTTGGTGGGGGAATCCCTGGGTGGCTCAGCGGTTTGGCGCCTGCCTTTGGCCCAGGGCGTGATCCTGGAGTCCCGGGATCGAGTCCTGTGTCGGGCTCCTGGCATGGAGCCTGCTTCTCCCTCTTCCTGTGTCTCTGCCTCTCTCTCTCTCTCTCTCTGTCTATAATAAATAAATAAATAAATAAATAATTAAATAAATAAATCTTAAAAAATTTATTAAAATAAAAAGAAGAGATTTTGGTGATGTAATACTCAATTCGCTCAAGAAAAATGGAAGCCCAGGATAGTTTGACACATGCCCAGAATAGTTCTGCAAGCTAGGAGCAGATAGAACCTGGTGGAGGGAGCAACTGTGCCGACCTCCAGGCCTGTGTCCTTCCATCACGCTACAATCTACTTGATAACTCCACCTGGATCTCCCAGTCTTGATCTCATAAAATACAAAGCAGACAGGAAGTCTTCAGCTTAGGTCTGAGTCCCTCAGACAAACATCTAAAACCACGCAGGGCAATCTGTTTCTCCTTTCCCAACTTGCAGCCAACGCTTCTCCCAAAAACCTCAGCAGAGCTCCCGAATTATGAAGAAGGGCTCTCTGTTGCTCAATGAAACCAACAGATTTGCTAGTTTTCAAGAAATGCAATTCACTGCTCTTTGGTTCATCTAAAGACTCTGGTTGGTGGGGGCAGAGGAGCTCAGCCAGAGTCTAAGGGGAGGGTCTGAACCCTTTGTATAAAGAAAAGCCAGTTTGTAGAGGCAAAGCCAAAGAAATGTGGATTTGGAGGTGGGAGAAAAGACCTTTAATCATAGATTTGGGTGGGTTGGAGTTTCTGGCTCCCATTCTGGCTTGGGGGGGAAGGCGCTAGGTTGGAATAACTGAGGTAAGTGTTTAAAATCTGCTAAGGGTCTATGTTCTATGTGGGGGTCCCCAATTCAGAGCATCTGGCAAGGGATTTATCAAATACATTCAAAAATAGGTCCAACAAGCAATTGCAAAGACAATGAGGGTGAAGTGGGAAGCAGAGAGCTTTTGGAGGAAATCAAACTTGTAGTCAAATCCTAGCTGCACCATTTAATAACCGTGCCACCCTGGGAGAGCTGTTTCATGAAGATAATAGTTGGTATACCATGCAACGATAATGAGAATTTAAGTTGACAAATTAACCTGCACATAGTAGGTGCTCGTTAGCATGCATTTCATTTATAAGCAGAATCTATATAGTCTTTCCTTCAAAGATTTATTTATTTGCGAAAGAGAGAGAGAGAGAGAGAGAAACGAGAACATGAGTGGGAGGGGCAGAGAGAGAGAAAGAGAATCTCAAGCAGACTCCTCACCTGGCATGGAGCCCCACGTGGGGCTTGATCTCATGACCCTGAGGTCACAACCTGAGCCGAACTTGAGTCGGCTCCGCTGACTGCACCACTCAGGCACCCCTATTATTTATAATCTTAAAACTAGTGTTAGGCCAACAATCTTTTAGGCTAAATGTTTTCTGTGAATGCGTATTTATCCACCTGCACCCCCCTCACGCACATGCACACACAGAGCTACTTTTTCCTTTGAACACTGACTGGATCTAGCATAAGAGACTCGCGTTGCAATCAGCAGCCCCTCTTAGGGAGGCTTTGGTAAAAAAAAAAAAAAAAAAAAAAAAAGGCAGGAATCGTTGCAGCAGACCTGCCACGGCAGGTGTGCACAGATAGGTGGCAAGTGCTGTCCACGGGCACGTGGCTTGTTTTCGATGGGTGATCAGAGGGTCAGCACAGAGGGCCTCTGCCCTGGAGGTCGTGCGTGCCTAGCTCTTCAGAAGCTGCAAGTTCACAAACCCAGCGGTCCCCACCTCTTGCCACACGCCTGCGTGTGTCCACGTTTGCACGATGAAGTTTTCCACAAAGCACATGCCAGGTCGGAGTGTTTAGTCTGTGCTGAATCAGGCACATTTGAATTTCATAGGCTGCTGTCTTCAAACCAGGCTGGGGCCGCGGCCGATAAAATTTACGGAGGCCCACTCTGAATGAATCAGCAAATATATACTAATTCACGCTGACCTTTTTTCAAGCTGAGGCCTTTTTATCAGTCACTGTAGGTTTAACATTGGCCTACCGAGTGTTATTACAAAGGACTCAATGGCCAGCCATAATTATATAATGCAAATGACATTTGCCGTTTTGTTTGAGCGTATTCCCTCAGATGTTTCCGTCCTTTATCACGCTCCTCACACATCTGTGTCTCCGCGATGGCTCTGCGAGCTCCCCCTCTCCGGGTCCCCAAGTTACTGGTGCTGTCTGTCCCGACTGTCACACAGACACGGCCCGCTGTGCGGATGCAGCGGGCGCGACGCGTGCCTCTGACACAGGTTATGTTGACAGCTGGTCGGAACAGGTGTACACTGATTCTACCATCAAATGGCAACACACATTTGGCTCCCTCCCAACGCACAGGCATGAAAAACCTGTTCTCTTCACATTTCTTTGGAGATTGATTGACTGGTCTTTGACACAGCACACTGTGCCTGTTTGTAAGTTCCCTGGTCCTCCGCAGGCTCAGGCGCTTTCCAGAGAAGTCTCAGAGAAGACCTGCACGCTGCACCATGAATTATTCATCTGCTTCCCCTCTCTAGGTGGGGGTGAGGGAGAATAGAGCCTTCCCTCCCCTCCCCTCTGCTGCTACAGATTTGGGGAGTTAAGAACAGCAAGGGGGATGGCTGTTGGAGAAAAAGAAGAAGCATGGGAGAGGTGCATGAATATTTCACTTTTGAGATGGCTTAAAACAGAAGCACCATTCTCAAAGACCAAGCGCATCCTGTTAGGGACCGAGTGGTTGAAAGGCAGCGATGAAAAAAAAAATGCTTTCATAATTTAATGCAAAGTAAATTGCTCATCCCTAGAAAGCAGTTGAAGATTGGGTTCTGTCTCGGTAAAAAAATAATAATAATAATTAAAATGAAACCAATTTTTAAAAATCCCATGGTAAAATGTCTTGGTTAAGTTAACAACAAAAAAAGTTCCCACTTAAAAAGGCAGCGTTGTGACCAACCGAACATTCTGACAATTTTATCAGTAGGTGATGCCTGGTTTGAACTCTGTGGGAGCCCTTGTCCAGTCACAGACAAAGGTGGCTTTTCCTTCTCTCTCTCTCTCTCTTTTTTTTTTTCTAGATGGGATCGAAAAAGGCAAATCCTGCCCACCAAGCAGGAAAGGGGTCTGTGAGCATGTCAGGTGTACTTGTGAGCCCAGAGATCAGCAAGTCAAAAGCTGCAATTCTTGATTTTTCCATTTCCTGGAGGATCAGGGTCCCCAGGAAAACAGAGGCAGGTAGGGAGTAAGGGACCACCACCCTACATTCCTCAGCCCCGCGCTTTCCCAAGATCTTCTCTCTGTCAGTTCGTGTCTGGGCACACTTGCCCTACCGTTCTTCCCCTTCGCCTCTCCTTGCACGCTGACTACTATTTTCATTCCTGATTCATTTTCTTTCATTCTCTTCAGTGGGTGGAACAAAAGAGCCCTGAAACCAAGATGGCTGTAGCTGGGGCAGCAAATGTACAATGAACTGTGTGCTTTGTGACACTGGATTTTTTTTTTATCTCAAACCTCACCCAAGTCCTGAAGCTCAGAGCAGAAATCTGTGAGCTGATTCGGGGGTCTGTTTGGAAAGTATCATATCAACATCTAATGGCATTTCAGGGTTTTATGTGCTCAGAAACTGCCATTCCTATCCTGAATTGATGATGCTATATTAGCACTCCACCAATTCATTTCACACAAAGTACAAATCTAATAAACTCATCTCAAAAATAGCCCTGATGTATTCAACCGCTAATGCCTCAGCAGCCTGATATATTTGTATACAGCAGAATTCTAAATCCAGCGGAGAATTAGAAGACGGGTTTATGCATTGCATGCTTCTCATAAAACCTTATTTGAACATTTGATTCCAGTTTACATTTTATTAGCAAAGCTCTCATTTTTCACCCAGAATGAGGAAGCAGAGGGGAGGAGAAGTACATTCCTGCAACTTCAATTCTGTGTCCAAATAACTTACAAGACGGACACGAAATGGACAAGACTATGATTGCCCTGAAGACAATTACAAAAAATACTTAATTAGGATGCAATGCTGGTTATTTTAAGCCGTACAAAAGAGTTCTGTACATAATAGAGTGGCTGTTTCATGCAGCTCATATGATAAAATTCTCACTAGTCTTAAAATGACAGATGTAATATTACCTTTAATAAGTGTCTACCGATGCATGCAAATTGAATTAGATAGTGGGAGTACAAATTTGTCCGATAATTAAGATAAAATTTCATGTCAGCTTAAACCCTGGTGTATATTAGTAACTCTGTATATTTCTTTTTCTCTCTTCTCTACCAATTATTTTTCAATGTGGCCTCTTGATTACCGGAATAGTCAGGTGAAGGGGGTAAAAAACCTGGTCCCCCAAATCTATTAATATAAATGGAAGCAAATCATGCCCATGATTACTACTCAGTTTATACTAAGTTTTAAATATTGGGCACAATTCAAATAACTTTGAATAAATTCAACTATTTATTAGCGTAATGTTTCTGGGGTCTCATGAGGTGTTACTATGCCCTTAAGGCTAATGCTGAGCTAGTGCCATTTAGGAGAAATAAAAACACAGAATTTGGAAGTTAATAACCTCAATGATTTAGAAAATCTGCATTTTGAACTGATTCGGCAGTGCTTCAACGCTGAGAATACACTGGGTGTTCTGTGTAATATTTTGTTTCCCAAAATCGCAGAAGGCCAAGAGAATGAATGCACACACATAGACACACACCCAGGCAATCCCTTGTGTGTGCACATGCAAAACGCCATGCCCGCATACACACAGCTTAAAGGGTAAGTGCTCTGCGTGGCATTCAGCTCCATTTTAATACCCTCCACTGCTGTGATCGCAGTCCCCTGAGGGAGGCAAATATCCTGAGCATTATTAAAAGTGGGATTATCCAATCTAATACTGAAGATTTGGGAACCAGCCAAGAGGAGTCATAAGCAGGAGGATAAAACAAGGAAGACGTATTGGGGCCCAGACCACCGGGTTTGCCTCCCTAAGCTTGCGCCTGGATGCGTATGATTGACAGCACCTGACAGGTGACTCTCACTTGCCTGAACAATGAACGAACAATGAATGCCCTCCGATGCAGGTCAGTGGGGTGTGCCCACCATACTGCCTGTCCTTGGGAGGGAATGCTGGGACAGGCTTCCTGATGACATGCTGTAGGTCCTACCAGGGAGGGCCTGTCCACTAATTGGAGCCTAACAACGAGCCCTTAAGGGTTCACTATGATGATCATTTCTTTTTTTCTGGTTTGGAAAAAGAGGCTCAAAGGGATCAAACAGGCATGCCCGATGTTGGAGGGTGAGTGGAAGGACCAGCATCTAGATGCTCTCTCTCTCCAAAGATAACTTTTCAAGAAACTATGCTGAGGCCCAGGCTTGGTTCTGCTACTTGTTAGTCATGTCTATCGCCAAGTCAAGATCCAGCTTCAAAGGTCTGAAGGTCTGAGACATTAGACTGTAGACTGCCCATCTAGGGGGAATAGTCCCTCGATAGCTCCTCCACTCAGAGACCACCGTGAAGAAGGCATCATTTGCTGCCCTATACCCATGTTACTCATTATAATAATCTACCTGGTGGTTTGGATTTGGATTTGAATTTACAAATTTGGATTTAAAAATGCCCCTCTACACATTGTCATCTTTCTGTACTCTGCCCCGGAAGGTATTTTTGCCTTATGCTAATCAGATATTATTTATATCACTCTTTAATAATTTAGTACATTTTTATGCTGCAGCCTGCCCCCCTCCCAACTTATTCACATGGCTCCTATATTACCTCTAAGCCTAGTTATGAAATTTCTCACAAAGGACATTTTTGGAACATCCCTGTGGGCAGTGAGTGCTAATAGTTTACCTTCACTATACTTTCTCCCTTTTTTCCTTAGGTAGCAAAACTGTGATTTTTCACTTCACAGCTATGTACTGGGTCAACAGACTATATTTCTCAGCCTCCCTTGCATCTCAGTACGACCACATGATTAAGTTTTGGCCAGTCAGATGTAAACAGAGTGCTGTGTGGTACTTTCTCAGAGGTCCCGATTTGACATCTCCTCCATTGGAGACCTTGGACATTCACTAACTGGAGTACTTGTGGCCATTTAAGATCACGAAGTTGACTTTCAAATTTAAATTGCTTTCAGTTCTGGTACTGGCACCTAGGGTTAGCAGACTAATCTTCCTACTGAGAATAACTAGACAAGCTGAATTAGTGTTTTTATTTTTATTTTTTAACAAAATATCTATTTGAAGGTCTCAGGAACTATCAAGATGGTAGGGATTCAAAAGACCAAATAGCAGGAGTAGGAAGGATGCTGTGTCCTCTTCTGTCAATTAGAGAGTCTAACGACAGAGATTCTGTGGTTCCAAGGCCTTTTAGTGCCCTTGTCATCCCCAGATATCTCTGACCTCTCTGCTAGATTCTTCCCTATGTCAAGAATAAGAAGCACAAAGTTACCATCGTTAAGCAGGGTTATCTGATAATGTTTAAAAGGGTCATAAGAGCTGGGATATGCTTAGTAAGCTCTACTATCTCCTGCACAGAGGGTGTGAAGCCCAACTGAGGAACCCTCTCTTCTATTCCCTGCAAGGCTCATCCACTACACCTATGCAGGTAGGTAATCATGTGATTCTTAGAGAAGGGAAGTCAAGTGAGCCCCAAGTTCACTGCCTCTTTCTCCACTAAGGCATTTGTCAATTCTAACATGGTGGTTTAGGGCTGAAAAGCAGCATAATGCATTGGCTGAGATACTGAGAGCTGAAGAGACCTTCCAGCAGTCTCATCGGGTAGAGGGCCATGGCCAAAACTTAGAATCCAGATCTATCAAGCAGGAGAGGCTATGGCAAGCACCCAGGATTCAACTGGGACCCCATAGTGCCTTATCTAGAAATGATATGACAGGTTAGTCCTTATAAAAATTGAAGTGCACCTTTCAATCAGCTCAGTCCTAATTTAAATAAGGTAGACTACTCCTACCCTAACTGCCTGCCAGAAATAAAAGCAAATCCTCCTTGGAGGAAGAAGCCATCCTGTTTAATTCTATCACTTTCAGCTATAATTTCTGACATGCAATAACAATTTACCAAGCATACCACAAGACAAAGGCAACATGACTAAAACAAGAGAAAATACAGCCAACAGAAATGGACCCATATGTGAAACAGATATTTGAGTTTGATAAGAATTGTAAAATAAATGTGATCAATATGTTTAAAAAAAATGAGATAACAAGATGGGAAATTCCAGCAGAGGGACTGAAAAACATAAAGAAATTTTAAAGGGAAATTCTAGGAAACTGAAAATAAAGTGACCAAAATTCAGAGCTCAGCAGAAGTCTTGGAGAGCAGGTCAAACATAATCATAAGTGAAACTGCAAACCAGAATGTTGGTTAAGAGGAAATACTCAGATGATGCTCCCTAGGAAAAAAGTGTGGACAGTAGAGAAAAGAATATCCAAAACCATGAGGGATATGGTGAAAATCTCTAGCATATGCATAACCTGTGTCCCAGAAAGAGCAGGAAGAGAGAAGGAGAAAGAAGAGATATTGGGACAGAGAACGTCCAAGAATGGGCCCAACACATGGAAGACAGCAGACCAAGATTCCATCAATGCCACTCCTGGCCTGCATACTTCCCGATTTCTTTTTCATGGTAGAGAAATAATCCCTATCTTGACTTAGCCACTACTTTTCAGGCCCTTGTTACTCATAAATGTGAACTGAAACACTCCCTCTTCATAAATAGAGATCTATCAGTGTAAATGTGGGTTTCGTCTCCTGTGTCATCTATTTTTTTAAAGGTAAAATTTTCATAAGGAAGAAAGGCTCTATGCTGTGTGGTTCTGAATGCAAGAACAAGACTTATTTGCTGGTGGGAGTTTAGAGGGAAACGTGTTTCTGTTCAATGTGAGTTCTACATTCTTTATTCCAACAACTATTTTTGAGCAACTAACAGTGTCAAGCTTGGATATTAAGAAAGTAAAGTCAAATAAGACAGCTTAACGTCTGGAGGGGGCAAGATTAACAGAGTCTAAATTAAGAGTCACAAAATCAAATGCTTATGGGGACCTGACGGGTCAGATCAGGTTCAAGTGAGTGAGGTAGGCTGAGAAAGGTTGGGATGGGGTGAGTCAAAGAGCCCAAACAACCGCCAAGTGCAGCCTCCACTCAGGTCCTCTGATTGATGCCTTTGGAAAGGCAGTCCCAGGGAAGCCTGGGTGGCTCAGTTGGTTTAGCATTCAACTTGATTTCAGCTCAGGTCAACATCTCAAGGTGGTAAGATCAAGCCCATAGCTCGGCTCTGTGCTCAGTAGGGAGCCTGCTTAAGATTCTCCCTCTCCCTCTGCCCCTGTCCCCCCATCGAAAAATAAAAATAAATAAATAAAGGAAGGAAGGAAGGAAGGAAGGAAGGAAGGAAGGAAGGAAGGAAGGAAGGAAGGAAGGCAGTCCCAGTGTGGTCAGGTCCTCTGCTTTTTCCAAAGAGGCTGGAAATCCAGATATTGAGGTGGAATGTCCAAATGCATAAAATGTTATGCAAGAAAGGGCAAAATTTGACTCAGAGATGGCTATTTGCTGCCTCTTGTATAATGGCTTGAATGGTGCCACCAAAAATGTATGTCTGTAGCATAATCCTTAGAACCTGGGAATGTTATCTTGTTTAGATAAAGAGTCTTTGGAAATGTATTAAATAAAGGATTTATAGGTAAGATTATTCTGGATTATCCTGGTGGGCCCTAAATCCAATGACCAGCGTCTTTATAAGAGACAAAAGAGGAAAGACAGAATATAGAAGTAGAGAGTGGAGTGATGCAGCCAAGGAAGACCACAAACACCAACAGCCACAAGATGCTGGAAGAAATAGGGAAGGATTCTCCCTTCCAGCCTTTCAAGGGAGCACAGCCTGGCCAACACCTTGATTTCAGACTTCAAGCTTCCAAAACTGTGAGGGAGTAAATCTCTGTTGTTATAAGCCACCCAGTTTGTGGTAAAGTGTGATGGCAGCCCTGGGAAACACGCTAAGTGCATAGTCAAGGTAAGCCAGAGTGCTGGGAGAGCACCAGGGAGCATCTTCAATTCTCCAGATAGAGACCACAGGGAGAAGAGTCAAGGATGGATTTCTGAAGGAATTGACAGCTGAGTGAAATAACAGGTATTAGATGTGGTTTGTATGTGTGTGTATGAGGTGAGGGGAGGTTAAGTGCTTCTAGCCAGGCATAATAAATCGAGTTGTTCAACAACGAGGGCTATTTCATGAAGTAGTGAGCTTCCTGCCCAGCACAGGTTTAAGTGTGCATGCTGTACAACTACTTGTTGGAGGTTATGAAGGGCAATGCATTCACAAGATAAGTGTTATACTCATTACTAGACAAACCTGAAATGCCTTCTGAACTTAAGATTCTAATGACCCCTGTCTTTTCCCATCTTATTAGATCACCTTGTGCTGGCAAGGCTGACTGCCAATGGCAGGCTTGTCGGTTGCAATGATACCAGGACACTGGGCTGAGTTTCAAGGGGCCAGATCCCCACTGCTCCCCGTCCTTCCATCCCATGGTGTAGGTTGCTGCATCAGCCAGAAAGTAAATGACCAAATACCCTCAGCCTGGGAGTTCTACTCCATCTCTTGACCAATAAAACACAAACTGGTTCCTTCCGAAAGAGCTTTAGGTTGAATTAGGACCATAACATTAGGTGACCGGTAGAACTCGTTTGGGCACCAAAAATCTCAGGAACCAGATATGATTGTTTCTCAATTTGAAAAAGATTAATGGTAAATGAAAAGGAAAACACTGGCAAAATACATCCTGGGAGCTGCTTTGGGTTAGACTCCTCATTCAAATTGACAGAACTAATAGATGGAGATGAGAGATAACAGGGCATAGACCCTTTAAGAGCTATGGTCTATCTCTCTACTTGTGCTGTTCACTTCTCAGTCTCAGGGATTCATATTCTGTTAGGTAGAGATATGGCAGAGGAAATTTGAAGTCATAGAATAAACAGGTCATATCTACCCAGAACAACAGTTCCCAAACTTTTTGGTCTTAGAACCTCTCTGTGTAACTCTTAAAAATTACTCAGGAACCCAAAGATCTTTTGTTTGTATGAGTTATACCTACCAATATTTGCTCTATCAGAAATTAAAACAGAAAAATTTGAATCATGTGAATATAGAAGCACACATTCCAATATCCATAAGAACAGTGACATCATGACATGTCATATAGCTTCTGGAAAACTCAAGTTTATACTCATGAGAGAATGATCTCATATTTAGTATTATGGTTGTATTAATATTATTATGAAAATAGTTTTCACCTGAATTAGTCCTGGGGACTCCTGTAACTCCCTATACTACACATTGAGAATCATTATCCTAAGCTTTAACTTTCTCAAATATTAGAGAAAAACACATTTTTTTAAATATGTAGGAAAAGGATAGATTATTCAATAAATTATATAAGGGCAGCTGGCTTTCCATTTGGGAAAAACAAAAATTAATTCTGATTTACTCTACTAAAAATAAAATCTATGGCGTTTATAGATGTAAACACAAAACTATGAAAGTACCACATGGTAGTAGAGGTGAGTTCTGCAGTGAGAGAGGCCTTTATAAAAAAAAAAAAAAAGGACACAAACCTCGAAAATCATAAAAGGAAGAGAAGAGACAATTTGGCCAGTAAAAGGTAAAATATGAATGACAGACATGACCAAATATTTGCAACATATTTAACATGCAAAAGTTAATTTATTTAATATATAATGATCTTCTATAAGAAAAACTAAATAATTCAGTAGAAGAAGTGGCAAAAAACATGATCAAAATTCAAACAAGAAATATTAATAGACGATAAATACAGGAAAATGAGCTCATCCTAAATACTATCTTAATGCAACTTAAACCAGTAATGATGGTGCTCCTTGTATCTACTAAACTGTCAAAAAGAGTAATTTTTATTGATAATGTATACTACTGGTGAGTGTGTGGTAAAATGAACACTCTCATATTTTACCCACAAAAGTATAAATCAGAACACTTTTGCCATAGCAATTTGCTATATCTACTACAGATTTAAATATGCGTAAAGGCCAACAGTGTTTCACATAAGTCTGTTCTACAGAAATTACAATAAAATAAGGAGGATATGTGTACAAAGGGTGTTTGCTACAGTATTTGAAGCCACAAAAAATTGACATGAAATTGTCCACATTGTAAATGTCCATAAATAAAGTTATAGATAAATACATTGTAGTGTATTGATTCAATTGAAAACAATGCAGGCATGAACAAGAGCAAAGTAAACCAACCTGTGTGGATACAGAAAAATACTTATTGCATAAGTTTCAAATTGAAAGCAATTTGAAAAGCATCATCCCATTTTTTAAAAGTTTTAATTTAAATTCTAATTAGTCAGTATATGGTGTAATATTAGTTTCAGGTGTAAAATACAGTGATTCAGCACTTCCATGCATCACCTGATGCTCATCACAAGTGCCCTCCCTAATCCCCATCCCCTATTTCCCCCATCCAGCGACTCAGCTCCCCTCTGGTGACCTTCAGTGTGTTCTCTAGAGTTAAGAGTCTATTTCTTGATTTGCCTCTCTTTTTCCCCTGCTCTTTGCTCATTTGTTTTGCTTCTTAAATTCCACTATGAATGAAAGCATATGGTATTTGTCTGAATAGGTAGAGGTATGGCTTATTTCACTTAGCTTTATAATCTCTAGCTCCACCCACACTGTTCCAAATAGCAAGATTTCACTCTTTTTTATGACTAATATTCCATTGTATATACACACCACATCTTCCTTATCCATTTATCTGTTGATGGACACTGGACTGTTTTCTTAACTTGGCTATTGTAAATAATACTGCTATAAATATTGGGGTGCATGTATTCTTTGAATTAGTATTTTTGTATTCGTTGGGTAAATACCTACTGTAGGAATTGCTGGACAATAGGGTAGTTCTATTTTTTACTTTTTGAGGAACCCCCATATTCTGGTCCAGAGTGGCTGAAGCAGCATCATCCCATTTTTTTTAAAGAAAAAAGAAGTATATAAATAAATATATGCACAGAAGCACAGGAAGTGGTTGAGAAAGGTACATAGCAATTATCAATTGTTGGCACTAAGGAGGGGGATGAGGCCTGAGAAGAAATTTTACTTTACTATTTTATTTCTTAATGCAAATAACTTCAAAAGGTATGGAATTATGAAAGATTATTATTTTTTGTCCTCTTTCTTGGTACTTTTTCAGGCAAAATTAGAATTAATGTTTTCTTCTTTTTTAAAAAAAATTGAAATATAGTCAACACACAATGTTATATAGTTTCAGATGTACAACACAATGATTCAACAACTCTATACATTATGCTCAACATGATGAGGGTAGATCCTATATGTCATCATACAAAGTTATCACAATATTGTCGACTATGTTCCCTATGCTGTACTGTTCATCCTAGAGTTAATGTTTTTAGAGATTTCACTTATTTATGGGGTGGAGGGACAAGCAGACTCCATGCTGAGTGCAGTGCCCAAAATGGGGCTTGATCTCAGGACCCCAAGACTATAACCCAAGCAGAAACCAAGAGTCAGATGCTCAACCAACTGAGCCAGGTCGGTGCCCCCATCCTAGAGTTAATTTTTAATAATAAAATTCAATATCTCAAAAAAATGATTGCTTTGAGCTCCTCCTGGGGTTCCTTCTCCTCTGCCCTTAATGAAAGCAGGTAGAGAAGAATGAGGTGCCTGTGCCTGGACCAGGCTGCCTCACCAAATGACTCAAAGGCGAGGAGGGTCCTGAATTCTATCAGGTGGCAAAGGACACCTGTGACTCTGAGCTGATTATTGACCTGATGCAATCAGAGGACCTCATCTTGGTTCTTCCCTCTGCTTAGATCTACTCCACGTACCCTCCAAAACTGTTGAATTCTCCGTGCCCTGAACACAGTCACACTATTCACCCATGCATTCACAGGGCTAGACAGCCAGGTGGGGAATATGTACCTCACATTTTCCCAATTCCCACTGTCCCCAATAAGCATCTCAAATTTGAGCTCTCTTCCTTCCCTTCCTTCTCTTCCTTCTCTCTCTCTCTCTCTCTTTCTCTCTCTTTCTCTCAATCTGCAGCTCTGTTTTCAGGATTTGAGAGCTGGAAGGAGCCTGAGGGCTCTGATAGGCAAATGCTCTCCATTTACAGATGTGGGAACAGAGGCCAAACCTGGCCATAACCTGATCAAGCCTTTATAGTGTATTGTGGACATGGGGTAGGGATGGGGGATCCTGCACTGCAGCTGGAGTGAAGAGGAATGTGTCATGCTCTTTGTCTCTTCTTAGAGGAGGGTGACTGAGGGAGCAGGACTTTGAGGGCCAGCCCCAGGAGATGGCAAGGTGGGGCCAGTTGTTCAAAAAGGAAGTTCTAAGTATTTGGGGCTGAAACCATGACACTGAAACAGAAGGTTTGGGAGGGCACTGTGACTCTTCAGTGTCTCTAAGCAAAGGTTTTCTTTAAAAAAAGGTTGATGTACTCTGCAGTATAGGGCTGTCAGGAGAGCCCTCCAAACCAAGGCTATGGATGACTGCAGTGCTGGTTCTTGCTTCCCCACCCCCTTGAGAGGCAGGGCCTCCCCACAGACAAGGACTTGTCCACCACCTGCTGTCCCAGCACCTCCTTTGTGCTCCACAGGATGCCAGGAGGAGGCATACCTCTGACTGTCCCCTGAGAGCAGTTACTGCTGGTGATCTTGAGGTGAGAAGACACTGATAAGCTCAGTCATTCATAGCCTTTCTGATCTCTCTTTCTCAAAGCTCCCATTGACAATGACCAAGACCAGCCATCATCCCTGTAGCCATCAGGCAGTGAGAGTGAGAGTGGGCTCCAGGCACCACGGTCCGTCTGTTTCAGGGCACCTTGTTTCCTGCCTCCGAATGACACCATACCCAGTGCCTCCGACCAGCATGTCCTCAGAAAGGAGGACACACCAAGGGAGGTTCACAAGATAAATTTGGTCAGACTAGCATGTGATTTGAGGTGTTGTACCCAGAAAAAGGCTAAAAACCACTGAAGCCCAGCAGGAATGAGAGTGGACCCCCTCTAGAATGCTCTTTTGGGCCTTCTGATAAGCTCAGGGAGAGTTTCTATTTGTGCTGGTCTCCCCCCCCCCTCCTTTTTTTTAAAACTCAGGCTAGAATTCCTTTTTAACAAAGTGACAATAAGTCTTCTGGGCTCTGAGCCTTCATCAGGAAATGTTAAATACTAATGTTTGGTTTTATTATATATACTTTTACAGTTACCATCTCTTTACAGTGAATGAGGCTAGTTTTCCATTTAATAGTGGTGTACAAAGCTTAACATTTTTATTTCAAATGAGTTTACATTGGGGAAAAAAGGAAGTTGATTTAAGTAAAGACTATTCCAGATGGGGCTTGAATGGGTCTGGAGTTAGGGAAAACCCAACACAGAAAAGGTGGGAACTTGCCAAAGGCAATAATCCCTGCCCTCAGCAGTTGGACCGAAATGGCCCTCCAGGTACCCATTTGCTCTTAGCCCCCTCACCCCAGCCTTTCAGTTTTCTAACTCCATCTCCCAGGCATCAATATTTGTGTTGGGCTTCACACCCTCCTTGGGTGGTCTCTGGTTTACCAGTCCATCAACTTTCTTCAAGAGGAACTTCTTCACTCTGGGCTGATGCTTATGTGGAATAAGGCTGGTGGCACACACCACCAGATTCAGCTCCATAGAGCATCCAGAGAAGAAGAGAAGTTGCTCTCAATGAAGGCGGCTTCCTTCCGAAGGTGTCTGGCTGACCCATCTCATCAACAGACTAGGGGCTCTTCACTGAGGGAACTATGTGGGTTCAGCTAACTCCCTCAGAGATTTTATTTGTATTACATACTATGTGTATAATTTATTTTGTAAACTGTGTTCAATATTATATACATGTTGTGAGGGATAAATGTGACAAAATTCTAACTCAAAAATTTAACAGTTGTTGATGCTCATGATCAGCTTTGCTGCATTTTCACTTGGGCTGTCCCTTGGGCTCATTCTTGATAGAAGCTTGAGTTCTTATACCCCACCTTCCCTTTCCTGGCACCCAGGACTGAGCTCTCTCTTCCCTCTCTACCTGCTGTGTTCAGAGCACTAGTTATAAGCAATCTATCTCATCAGGAGGGTGGGATAATAAACAAGGGTGGTCAATTAATATTAGCTGAATAAATGATGAATTCTATGCAAGGTTTCTTTCTTACTTTTAAAAAATATATTTTATTTACTTATTCATGAGAAACACAGAGAGAGAGGCAGAGACATAGGCAGAGGGAGAAGTAGGCTCCCCATAGGGAGCCTAAAGTGGGACCCGATCCCAGGACCCCGGGATCATAACCTGAGCCGAAGCTAGATGCTTAACCACTGAGCCACCCAGGCATCCTTCCATGCAAAGTTTCAATTGTAACTGTCACTTCAGACTTTTGCAGAAGATGGAAAAGTTTCAGAAGTTGGCTGGGACAGCAAGGAAGGCTGACCAGACCCACTTACGTCTTTGGGATTTAATTTCAGTTTGATTAAGTAATTCCACAAGGAAACAGTATAAATTTTAAGGCTTGAGTTTAAAGCCCCCAAAGAAATCATTTCATTATTACATTGCTAGTTAATATTTCCTTTCCATATACAGTTTGCCCATATAAACGAAATTATCATTTGCACTATTTTTCAAGGAAGAAAAAAATTTAATATAAGGTAATCAAATTCATAACCATATTCAAATGGAAGTAAATTAAATAGGCTATTTAGATCAAAGTCTACTAAAGTTTAATTATGTGTATATTTTTTTCTTCATGCAAATCTATATATTTTCATGCTGTGCACCTTGCTTTTGTGCCAAAGATATTGTGAACTTCTTCCCATATAAGTAGATCTGAAACTATTGAACTAATAATCCCCAATTGAAGTTTTAGGTTGTTTCCATGTTTTTCTCTTATATTAAATAATATGTGTTAAACATTCTTATTCTCTACTATGGGGCACTTGGGGTTCTTTGCAATTTTTTAGAAAGTTCTAAATAACACTTCATGAGAAATCTCTTAAGAACACATTTACATAGTTACCTAAGTATTTCACAGGATAAATTTTTAGTAGCTGGGTTGCTCATCAAAGAAAAAAATGTACTTTTTAATGATTTTTGTGCTTTGTCATATGGCTTTGCAGCAATACTGTAGCAATCTCTATACCCATCTACAAAATATGAACGTGCCTACTTCCTTCCATACTCTCTAGCATTGTGTATTATTTAAAAGTGCTTCCAATTTGAGAAATAAAAGTATTTTTCTATTTTTTATTGTTCCAAATCCATTTCCTTAATTACTTGCATGGTCTTTGTATTTATTGGTTATTCATTTTCCTTTTTTAGTAAATATTGTACTCTATTTGTACTTTGGCCTATTTTTTTCCCTATTGGAGGAGCCATTCTTTATCTACACTTTGTCTACTTCATACATTGTTAGTTGTGGTTTGTTTTTAATTTTAATTTTCCCCCCATATTTACATAATTATTATGTGATTAAATCTTTTACTTTTATTGCTTTATGGTTTCTCGTTTGGATGTCATATTTAGAAAGGCCTTCTCTCTCCTGAAATTATATACATTTTTACCTGGAAGTGCCTTCATTACTTTCATGGCTTTATACATTACATTTATATTTTTAAGAAAGTTAAGTTTTCATATGTATATATTAGGAATGGAATCATTTCTCCAAAGTGTTAATCAATGTTTTAGAATACTAATCAAATAATAATCTTGTTCCTATTATTTGAAATACCATCTTATTATGTACTGAATTCTTTTCTTTTTAAATAACATTTTAATAAAATAAAAAAATTTAAATAGATTTTGTTTATTTATTTGAGAGAGAGAGAAAAAAAGAGCACGAGCAGAGGAAAAGGCAGAGGGAGAGGAAGAAGCAGACTCCCTGCTGAGCAGGGAGCCTAATCCAGGACTCCATCCCAGGACCCCAGGATCATGACTTGAGATGAAGGCAGACGCTTAACTGACTGAGCCACCCAGGCACCCTATACTGAATTCTTATACTTGTGTTTATTTCTGGACTTTCTTTTTCATGATTTTCCACATCTGGTGCTGTTGCCACACTGTTTTGATTACTACAGATTTGTAATACATTTTTGAATCTGATGGAAGAAGGAGACTTCTCTCACTCTTCTAAAAGAAGGAGTCAATTTTCCTGCATAGGGTTACTTGTTCATTCTTCCATACAAACTACAGAATTACTATATGACAGTCACATGCACACAGAGATATATATATACCATTAAAACTGGTATCAAATTGCATTAAATTTGTAGATTAACTTGGAGCAAACTGCCATCTTAACAATATTGATGCTTTCCAAGCAAGGACTTGATAAGGCTATTTATTCCAGTGTTTTACAAACAACTTTCAGCATCATTTCAGATTATATTATCTAAAATGACTCATGGGATGGTAAAAATCTGCCAATGATCCATGGCTTAGGAGTACTAAATTTACTTACATGCCTAGATTACTTTCATAAGATGAGCATTTGAAGTTCAGATATTGGAACTGACTTAAGTACAAAGCCAACTTTGGTGCTCACCCTTAAAAAAACCCTAAGAGCACTAACCTTGACAAATATTACAGGAAAAGCCATTTTTCTTTTAATGGGGAGGAGGGTGTCACATTTGTGGGAAAATATGATGGAGTTAATTCTTCACCTCGTTCTCTCATCTACATTTCACCTGCCCTCCAAAAAAGTGGTCTGCAGTCATGTTAGGTGGTGACAGAGAAGGACCAAAGTGACAGCATTCTAAATGAGAATTCTCAGTAATTCTCTGACAAGCCCCCAGCGGCCAGTCCACATCCAAACAGTGTGCCACCATGCACTGTATAATGTCATGTAATGTCCCCACAGCCGCTGGAAGGAGGAGAATTGATAAGGACACAGGACTCCTTGCTTTTGCCAAACTCCGCTGCGAGTTTCTCAAATTCGAAGGAGAGGAAGAGGTGGCTGCACTTTGAATTAATCCCCACGGCTGTTCAGGACTCTAAATGACTATTTAATTTCAGACCAAATACAGGAACCAGGCCGTACCCCCAATTGAGGGCACGCCGACAAAATGGCCAAGTGTGATCCTTAATTTGTCAATAATGATTTTAGGCCGTGACCCTTAATAGGACCCTGTCACTGGTGAGGTGATTTATGCCTCCTGCGATGACATCAGTACGAATAGTGCTGATAAAAGAACACTTATATTGGAGCAAACAGGATGATGAATGGAATCCGGGTCTCCTTAGTCATCTCATTACTGCCTCCCCTTCACCACGGAGCTAATGTAGCGAGTCATCGCCCGCCTGGGGAGTAGTTGGGAAGCTGAATTTAATAGCGAAAGTGCGGGAAATGTACTGTAGCCCTGGGTCAGGAGTGGTGGAGGGTATGTTTTAAGTCTGTGTATACAAGAAGAGGCAATTGTGCTGAAAATCACTACCCTTCTGCGCCACCCAAGACCTTGCTGTGCCCATATCTCATTGGATGGCAGAGTTTTCTCTGTATGTTTTCAGAATGTGATTCTAAAATTACAGTGGCTCTTATTTTGAAGATCATGAGGGTCTTCCTCTTAAATATGTGACACTCCCCCCCCCCCCCCCCCCCCCCCCGCAGATACAGCTGATCCTTCATTGGAGAGATGAGACTTTTGCAGAAGTGCAGGAATGGTCAGAGGAGGCCCTTCCCAACCTGTGGGGCACATGGGTGGGGACTCTAGCACTGACTAGCTGGGTGACCTTGGGCAAGTCACTTGGCCTCTCTGTAGCCTCGAATGGATCCAATTTTGGAAAAGGGAGGGTTGAGGTGTATTTCCAAGTTTTCTTCTTGCTTTGAAACATAAGCCTTCTGAAGAGTCCATGCTATGAGAGCAAGAACACAAACAACCCAATCTTTCCCTGAAAACACCAATTCTGGGTGATATCAATGACAGAGGGGCTTTGCACATAATAAGGAAGGGAAATACGTCCCCAGGGGCTATTCAAAAGATGTGTGTGTCACCCATAATTTGGCCAGCCCTTGAGTGCAGTGACTCTGCTGTACAGAGGGGAGTAGATGCAGTTTTATTAGTGCAATTTTATTGCCCTCACCAGCTGCACTCTTTTCTCTATAAAAGGTAATTACTTCCAATAGTAACAAGCTAATTGATTGCTAATTAAATCAATTGGCACACTAACCGCTGTCAGAAAGTGACAGATTAGCGGGTCATGTGATGGCGTGTTAGTAATGAAAAGTGGACATGGTCTGAGGGTGATTGACACATGAGATGAAAAGCGATTTGGGATCTCCGAGGTGGTCAGAGAGAGGGCAGGGAGAACATGATTGATTCAATGGTGACTGTCAGAGAGGAAATGAGAATTGAATGGAATTCAGTGTCTGCCCGAACCCTCACCACATGATGCTCCACGTTTTTTCACATGTAAATCAGGGAGATGGGGACTTCTTGCAAATGAAATGCCAAAATAGAAAGGACAGAAGGGAGGGAGTGCCCAAACTGAGGGTGTGTAAGCCTTAAAGAACAGAGTTTTTTCATTTAGAAAGTTGCAAAAATATAATAAGAATAATAACTATTGTTCATAATTTGCCCACAAATCTCAGCAACCTGGCTGCCTGCGTGCTTCTCATCTTTGAATGCCTTTTAGAAGGTGCTTGTCTGCTGTCATTATCAAAGAAGGAAAATATTTATTGTCGGCCTTTGCAATGCATCACAGCCTGATGAGATGTAAATTTTGGGCACAGGGAATGTGCAAAATGACTCTGCTGCAGTGTTATAAATATGTTCCAAAGTAAGTGACATTGTCATCGTTCCCATCTGCAATGCCCACTGCCTTGTCTGCAGCCCACTTCAGAGTCCTGAAGTCACTTTGGAAGTTCTGAGCAGCCCTTATGTAGAGATGGAGTGAGAAACCACCCACAGTGCGGTGTGGTCTGAGGTCGGTGGAAATTCTCTACCTCTGCAACCTAAGATCTCTTCCCACACCTTACTGAAGGCTGGCCTGCTATCCCGAGCCTCTTATCACTTTGGCTTTTGAAGTCTCAGGGGTAAATGGCAACACAGAGACCTAGGGGTAAATCCAACTACATTTACCGGCTGTGGGTCTTCAAGGAGTCAACCTAACTTCCCTGAGCCTGTTTCCCCACGTGAAATGGATAGAATACTGCTCCCTTCCCATGGCTGTGAGGAAAACTGAGACAGCTCCCACAGAATACCCAGTGCACCAAGAGTACTTGAGAAATGGGAGTTAACGGCATTGATGCTAGCAGTAGTCAGATCATTAAGCCTCAACACGAACTCTGGTGCAGCCTGGTCTGGGGAAAAGACTGGATTCTAGAGCTAGAAAGAGGTAGGGTAAACAGGATTTCCTGTTTTCCCCTGGGGGGACATTTCAGGAAATGTCCCCCCAGCCCGCCCTTTGAGAAATTTACCTAATTCTGATATCTCCAGTTTCGTGATTTGTAAATGGAGTAAAAATGCCTATCTTACATTTGGGGCTATTTGGGATTAAATAATTTAAGGCATGTGGAGATTCTAACACAGATGCTACTAAGTGTTAGTTCCTTTTCCTACACACTCAGACTTGAAATATTGGCAAAAATTGCCCCTGTATTGGAAGAATCTTGAAAGGCTAGGTTTTCTGGGAAGCAGAAGCATGACTACATGGGCGTTAGAGCCCTGGGAAGTCTCTGGCCTTTTTTGTCCTCTACAAGTACCTGTACCATTTGAAACACTTCTGAATACTCCAGTTGTGATTTCAGTATCCAGTGGATGGGGTGTTGGTATGATAATAAGACAGCTTTATCACAGTATCTCTATGTGCCCATGCCAGCTCAGGGTATTTCTCTGATTCCCTCTCGTTGCAATAGTGACCCACAGGGCCTGGCTTCACAGCTTTGCTGGTGATGGGGAGTTCTCAGATGTGAGTATGCCGAAAAGCAGAGAGACGATCAGTCTGTCTCCTCCTGCAAGCTGGATGCTCTGGCACACCCACAGCACACCTGCAGTTCTCCTGGAAGTATGTAGGACCAATCTTTTGGGGGCCAATGATTTCTCAGCAGCACAGCTGTCTCTGATTATCCTGAAGACTCGCTGAAACAGAACCATGTGTCCACATCCTTTAGGAGAGTGTGCACACACTCAACTATCCTACTCTGGTTCTGCTCAGAGGAACCCTGCTCCTCCTCAAAAGGAGAGTAATCTCACAACAGAGAGAAGGGCCTGTTAGTTCACAGGGACTGGTCATTATGCTTAGAACTTTTCTGAGCAGTGTAAGAACTCCTGGATATAGATGTTAAAAATTCTTATCATGCCCATGAGGACTTGGCCCAGTGGCTTTCAAATAGGCTGCACATGGGAATAACCTGGAAGCTTAAAAAACACAGGGGCCTGGATCTTGCTCCTGGGATCTTGATTAAAGTGCCTGGAGTGCATCATGGGCATTGGAATGATTTTAAAGCCCGCAGATGGTTCTATGACAGCTGGAGTTGAGAATGCTGTCCTGGCTAGATAAAGCAAGTTTCCTGCATGAGGCAAGGGAGCACCCAGGGAATTTTTTTTTGCCACACAAAAGTATTCTCAATTTGCTTCTGGGTTTCTGAAATCCCGTCTTCTGGGACAGCCATCTACTGCATCATGGTACAAGGATTAGGCTGCAAATCAACCTGCGAGAAGAAGGTGGGTTATTTATAGTGGGTGCCCTAGGGACCTTTCTAGAGAGCACACTTCATGGAAATGAGTAGTGAGCTTAGGTCACTGGGTTCCTACAGGGGAGAAGTAGTTGCATAGAAGAGTTTTAGAAAGCCTCCATATTATACTGAGATCCAGACCTGGCTGCTAGATCATAGCCAGTGTTTGAGGATTTAGGGAGTGTTGTCCTCTCTCCTTTCCATTATCCCCAGAGTCATGATACCCCTAGAGATACCATGGACAGAGCACAGTCCTTTCTCATGGATCCCTCTACCTTTTTTTTTTTTATATGGTTCATATTTTTATTTATTTATTTATTTATTTTTTATTTATTTTTTTAAATTTTTTATTGGTGTTCAATTTACTAACATACAGAATAACCCCCAGTGCGCCTCTACCTTGTGGACATACAGACTCCTGTGGAAATGGTTCTTTGGTGAACTCCAGATATTCAGAGTCTTGAGTGGCTTCTATCTCAATAATTGAGAGCTGAGCTGTGCTGACTTCTGCAGATAACTTGTTGTGTTTGCAAAAATAACAATTTTTAGCAAGTTGTCTCATGAAACTGTAGAGAGGCTTTGTGGTTTGAACTCATTTTCCGCCTCTACAGAAGGAGGCCAAGTACCAGTAGGGAGTAAATATCTTCTTCCCAGGCTACCCTGTCCAGGTTTTCTCAGGCAAGTTACAATCATGTAATATCATTTGCTGATAAGCACATAGAACCTATCCCATCACCCAGGCTTCTGTTTAGCCACAGAAACATTGTCCTTCCAGACCTCATTACTCTTCTTGGCAAATGGCATAGGCTCAGGAATGATATAGTGGTCAGGGGCACAGACTTTTGAGCCACATTGCTGGGGTTCAAAGCCTGGCTCTGCCACTGTCTAGTCATATGATTGTGGACAAATTCCCTAAGAAGTCTGTGCCTATTCCTTCATCTATAATGTGGGATGTAATTATATGTATATACCCCATGAGGCTGTTGTAAAGATTAAATACACAAATATATTTAAGAGCACAAGCTATTATTATAACAGCACAAAAAGCATTAGGCGGAGGACACTTACAGAAAGAGCCTTGTAAATACAGAAGACATTTCTTCATTTTAAGTGATTAGAAGCAGATGTTTTCCAGAAACTATTGGAAGAAAAAAAAATACTCCTTAAAATTAGCAGTTGGATTATTGTTAAAGAGTCTGAATTGTACAGCTTCACTTAAAGACTGTAGCTTTTCTGGTTGCTTATTTGTTATTTGAATCAAGGAAGCAGCCAATTCCAGCCTGGACCACATGAGAAAGTAATAATACAAAAGAGAAGATGGGTAGACTAACTTGACAAAAGAAGACTATCATATGTCCCCAAACAATCTTCCAGTCACATTTGACCAATGAGCTCATCAATTGCCATAATGATGAAGTAACTCGTGGCATTGATAATTCAGGCATTGTACTAGATTCTCTGTTTAACCCTACTAATATCTCACAAGATCAGTGCTGTCAGATACATATAAAACTGAAGCTTGGAAAGATTAACTGATTTGTCCCAAAACACATGGTTAGAAAGTGATGGAGGTGAGATTCCTTTTCAGATCCTTACAGATTGATTGTCTGGACTCTTAGAGAAAAGTTGGATGGTACCATCAGAATCCAGCTGAATGTTATTTATAGTTTCTCATATATACTATGCTTGCAATACCTGTATAACCTATTCTAATCAGTCAGGGTTCGGGGAAACAGAACCAATAGAGATGTATATTAAAAGACTTCTTTTAAGAAATTAACTTACATAATTGTGAGGTTTGACAAATGAAGTCCATAGAGCAGGACATCAAGAAGGGTAGGTTGGAACTCTCAGGCATGAGCTGGAGCTTCCATCCATAAGTAGAATTTCTTCTTTCTTCCTCAACTCTGCTTTTAAGGTCTTTCAAATGATTGAACAAGGCCCACCCCAATTATCTAGGATAATCTACCTTACTTAAAGCCAACTGATAATGAACTTTATTCATATCGATAAAATATCCTCACAGCAATACCTAGATTAGTGTTTTATTAACTCATGACTATCGCCTAGACAAGTTGACACAAAAAACTGATCATCACAATCCATCCCTTGTCAACTTGACATCCATACAGATCTTCTTAAACCATGTTTTATTTCCAAATAAAGGTAATAACAAAATTATACTTACACCTAAAATGAGACAACTATTCTACATACAACCAAAAACATGTTAACCTTTTCCATAGGAGATCATGTAAAGTCCTTGGATAATGTTCATTCTTCTCCTTTGATATCTTATAATTTAAATACTGTGATATAAGGCTACTATCATTAGTATTATCTTATGTTAGATGGTAAGGGGATAATAGATGAAGAAAATAAAAATTTTTGTTAGTATACAAAGAAACACATCTATAACAAAATAAGGAATAAATACTCGTAACAATTACAGTCCTTATTTCTACAACTGGTCATGTGTATAACTACCTTCTTTTCTTGCGGAGAAGAGAGGCTTGAGAAATCCAAAGTAGCCAGGTGGCAATCTCAATTTATAGTTTAATGGGATCACTGTTGCACCTCCTGCTGGAAACATTCTTCCCTTTGGAACTAAAACCTTTAGGCCAGAAAAGCATAAGATCATGAGGATGGGAAGCAAAAGTTTTGTTAGTAAATCACTAGGGGTAATGGTGAGTGAAGCCACTCCCACCTCTACCTCTTAATTCCTGGACCCATGAGATACTGTATATGAGAGATACAGCATGACATATTTGATGCTTTTTTAGAGCATATACAGCCTCCTGCAGGTCATTACCCAAGCCTCACTTGTATTGCATCACCCACTTCACACTACAACTGAATCTTCTTAAGGCCAATCCTCCATTCGATCAAGTCAGTTGCTTCAGAATGTTGGGAAACATGTTAAAACTAGAGAATTCCATAATATGGGCCCATTTCTATACTTCATTTTCTGTGTAGTGACTTTCTTTTACCAGAAGTAACAATGAATAAAATATTATGATGGTAGATAAGTTATTGAGTCAGCCTATGGATAGTACATTTGGGAAAGTATCACATGAAGGAAAGGCAAGTCTATATCCAGAGTAAATGTGTATGATAGTTAGAACAAAGTGTTCTCCCTTCCATGATAGAAGCCATCCAGTGTAAACAACCTGCCACCAGGTAGTTGGATGATTGTCCTAGGGAATGGTGTCATACTGGGGACTCAGTATTGTTCTTTGCTGCTGGAAAATTTGGCACACAGCTGTGACTATAACCAGATTATCCTTAGTGAACGGAAGTCCATGTACTGAGCCTTTGCATAACCTCTATCCCTTATACTATGGCCAGTTAGTGGCCATTAGGCAGTGACAGGAGTGGCTGGGGAAAGAATCTGACTGGCATCCACAGAATGGGCTATCCTATCCATTTAATTACTAAAATTTTTCTCTGCCAAGGTCATACTTTGGTGAGCAGTCACATAGGACACAAACGTCTTCTCATTCTTTGCCTCTTCAGAGAAGTCTGTTAATATCCCTCTTCCCTAGATCTGCCTGTTGCCAATTTTCTAATCACATTCCATCCAGGCCCCTGACCATCCAACCAAATCATTGGCTGAAGCCCATAAATCAGTATGGACTGGCACCTCTGGCCATTTCTCCTTCCTATGAACAATTAGGTGCACTGCTCAAAATTCTGCCTGCCTCTTCGGACATGAGACACTGCCCTTCAGAGGTGTCCCACAAAGGGACTGTAGTGACGCAACTGTCTGTGTTCAGGCAGAAACAACTGTTCACCAAGCAGAGTTTTCTTTTCCTCAAACAGTCATAGAAATATCCCATGAGGCCATATACGCAGTTTGGAACAGAGAAGGTTGTAGGAGTCATAGCCATGGATATTTGGGCCATTTCCTCTTGTAACTTACTTGTACCTTCTAGTTCTGCTTGAGCCCAAACTCACATGTACCACTTCCATATAATAGGGTGCTCATGTGCATGATCAACTCTGTGGTTTGGTGGGCCAGTGCAGGATGGACAGCTCAGGTCATATGATTAAGTATTTTGTCTCTATTAAATCCCAGTAGCAAGCCAAACAGTGTTTCTCAAAAGTAGAATAGTTATTGACAGAGGATGGCAGGATTTTGCGGCAAAATCTTCAAATTCTGCTGTTATTCACCTATAGGGAGCTACCAAAAACCCCAAACAACCATTTTATTTGCCATCGATACTTCAAGCACCACAGGATCTGCTGAATCAAGTGGCAGAGAAGCTTGTACAACAGCCTTGTTTTTTCTGGATGCTACTCAGAATTATCAGCTTTTCAGGTCACTCGGTAAATGGGCTGGAATAGCACTCTCAAATGAGGAATGTGTTGCTTCCAAAATCCAAAGAGGCTCACCATGCATTGTGCCTCATTTTTGGTTGTAGGAGGTTCCAGAAACAATTCATCTTTCACCTTAGAAAGGGTATCCAGACATTCCTTCTATCACTGGACCCTTAGAAATTTCACCAAGGTAGATTTTTTCTGATTTATTTCCTCTGATATGCAAATATCTTAATATATTTAGAGTAGTTTCTATTTCCTATTCAGTCAGTTCTATTAGCATAATATTTCAATGTAATGGGCCAGTGTGGTATCTGGCAAATGTGAAAGGTGATCAAGGTCTCTCTGAAATAAATTATGCAGAGGACTGGAGAGTTGATATACCCCTGAGGTGATGGTGTACTGCTAGCCTTACCCGTTTAAAGTGAACTGCTTTTAGTGGTCTTTGTTAACAGTATTCAAGAAAAAAGCATTTGCCATATCAATAGCTGCAGACCAATCACCAGGAGAGGTGTTAATTTGTTCAAGTAATATGACAGCAGCTGCAACTGGGCTATCTGATTAAGTTTCTGGTAATCCACTGTCATTCTCCAGGTTCCATTTGTCTTCTGCACAGACCAAATAGGAGAGGTGAGTGGGAATGTGGTGGGAATCACCACCCTTCCATCTTTCAAGTCACTGATGGTGTCAATAATCTCTGCAACCCTTCCAAGAATGCAGTATTGCTTTTACTTTATTATTTGAGTAGGTAGGGCAGTTCTAGTGGCTTCCACTTGATCTTCTTTATTGTAATAGCCCTCACTCTAGAGGTCAGGGAACCAATCTGAGATTCTTCCAGTTGGCTCTGGAAGCCTGAATATATCTATTCCAATTAGGCATGCTAAAACTGAGGAAATAACCATGGGATGGACTCAGGGACCTATTAGACCACTCTGAGATGGATGAACTAAATTGCAGCTGATCACCTGACCTTTGTAAGGCTCTACTCTGATTGGTGACCTGCAGTGACATTTGGGGGCTCCAGGAATTAGTGTCTGTCCAGAGCCAGTGCCTGGCAGTCCCCAGAAGGTTGAATATTTCTTTTTCCCCAGTGCACTTTCACCCTGGTACAGGCCATAGGTCCCTTTGAGGTAGACTGGGAGAAACATTAACAGCATAAATTTTTGGTAGTGTATTAGAGGCCCTCCCTGAAGAGAAACCTACTTTCCCTTCATTCACTGGGTTTTGGTTCTATAAACTGTTCAAGTCTAGAAATTGATTGAGGTGCTGTGACCCTCTGTTTTGATGCTTCACACTAGACTTCTGTTTATTCTATCTGGAACTCTTCTATTTATACATATCAAGTAAAAACTATATGGAGTGCCTCTCTATTTCCTTTCTAAGGATACAAGGGTCAACTGACCAGTATCATGGGTCTCTGCAAATCACACTGGTCTGATTAATGCTTTGACAGTGTTGTCCATTACAGTAGCCACACTCACATTGCTTTTGCTAATTAGTGTTGCCACTTGTCCCCTGCTACTCTGGTATCCAAAGATCTCAATTGCATTTAAGCATCCCAGTTCAATGGTAGTAATTCTCACTGAACCTACGAGAAGAACAACCACAAAGTTCTTCAAGGATGCTGGAGATCCCCTCACATATTTACTTCTCATAGTCATGGTAAAAATGTATCCTCTGGGTGGGTGAGGAAATCTTACATGATGAAATCCACTCTACCATTCCCCTCTCCCTAAGATTTTGGAGCCCGGCACTTCAGTTCATTTAATGTAGATTACTTTCAGGTCTGTGTTTTAGCCAACCAAAATATTTTTAAAGCCTTTTCTAAACCCTCAAGTAAAACATATATGAGTACCAAGCACTCTTACCTAAAAAGCTACCATGAGGATAATAATTAACAGTCAGAATAAAACTGTTTCAAGCCTCTATCACTTTTATTATTAGAGCCAATTGCCTCCCCCAAATTATCATGAATTCTGAGTGGTTTAATTTTTTGATTGCAGGTTTTGTTCTGCCTTCCTTTTGCTCTTGAGATCTCAATCATCTTTCCTTCTGGGGCTCTCTTTTCCCCTCTAATCTGAATCACCCCAAATGGAGAACACAGCTCCTCTGTTTCCCCCTTAATGTTTCCTGTGTAACGAATTTATGTGAAACAGGCTTGGAGGAATGGAGGGAGGTTATTTCACAACTCAAAACGATCTTCCAGCTCTAACATGGGAAGTCCTCAGCCTTTTCTACCTCTGAGATCTGCTTTCCGGAGTTTCTTCAAATCCTGTCCTAGGCTTTTCCCACTGTGGCAGGTCTTCTCCACCCTTCTGTTTTCCCCCCAGCTCTTGGGTTCTTCCTTGACTTCCTCAGTTCCAGGCACCCTCTCCTCCCTCTCTCAGGCTGCCTGGGTACCTTTCACATGTTCTCATCGCATCACTCACCATGCTTTTATATGTGCTTTTAGCTTCCTTTCTCTGCTCTCTGACCAAATTTTCCCCAGGGAGCAATTTTGCCAAAAGCTTTTTAATAATCTAAGTAGTTTTCCAACCCTATATAAAGTTTAGTCCTCAACAAATGTCTTTGTACATCTATTGCTCCATTTGTTTCTCTCAACAACTTTTCAGGCTGATAGAGCAGGTGAAATGAAAGGGTTGAGGCTGTCAGTGAAAGGGTTGAGGCTGCCAATGAAAGGGTTGAGGTTGGGAGAGATAATGGGGCAGTCTCTGATCATTCAGCCAATGACTAATTCAAGAAACAGACCGAGAGCTGGTAAAGAGTCTCTGACATCATTTTGTCCAGCCTCCTATTGGGCACAGGATCTTTTTTTTTTTTTTTTTTTTTTTTTACAATGTCCCTGAAAGTTTCAAGAATGTGTATACAGTATTTGTTTAACAGAAGAAAACTAAACACTGTGTCATTTACTTGTAAATGGTCTCATGGCAGACTTTAGGGAAACATTCTTTGATGATCATCTTCTGAATAGCATGGCCTTGACACCGGAGGCTTCCCTCAGTAGTGCCTTTGTCACACTCAGATGATGGGGACTACAGTTCTTGCCTGCCCTGTCTATGGAGTGATTATGAAGAAGGAATCTCCTTTTGAGCTTCCTTGGCAGTTCAAAGGGGCAGGGGCAGACAGTGAGTCTTAACTCTGGATGATGCCTTGCCTGACCTTCAATCTGATCAGCTTCAGTTTTGACAATGCATCCACCCAGCTTTCATTAAAAGTTATATTTGTCCATTTGCTTCACCTCTCCCACCACCATAGCTACTTGATTCTCTATCAGATTGGATATTGGATATCAGCATCCATATTCACCATAGGGCTGGGGTTAGCCATAAGGCAAATGGCTTTGCCTTCTCCAGGGTCAACTTGAGAAAGGGGCTAAGAGGGTTTTCTGGAGGATACATTATTAATCTAGGATACAGAGGCTATAGGAGCTACGTGGAGAAGCAAGGCCACGGTCAGAATATCATGATAATCTCCAGGGAAGATAGAAGGTTTGCAGGCCAGATACGAGGAGTGAGAAATCCAGAAAAGCAGCTGCAGGTTGGCAGTCTGCTGAATGCATTGTACCAGGGTGAGCAATTTTGCATGTACATCTCTGCAGATGTGGGCTGCAGTGAGCATCCTTTTAGTTTGGGGCCCAGATAGGTCAGGGCATGGGGTAGAGCAAGTTGAAAAATCTCACTGGCCTGGGGTCTTGGATTTGCCTGTGTGTCTCCCCTCCTCCCTGCTCTCCTAAGGCTCTCGTGTTGCCCCAGATCACAACATTTTGTTCTGTCCACAACATTTTGTGGCGGTGATCAGAGTGGATCCTTCCTCACTAAGCCTACCACTTCTGAGGCCCCCATCTGGTAATGGTGAAAGATCAGTGTTCAGCCCAGTCATAGTCAACTAGTGAGCCCTTGACTGACTGACTGACTGACTGACTGACTGTATTTACTTGTGTCTTTGGTTTTTAGGAAAAGAAAGTAGAAAAATAAATCCACTGTTTCTTTTCCATCTTGTCCTCATTCTAGACCTCATTTTTAAAAAAAAAAAACAAACTCCTCAAGTTAGCTAGAGCATCTTTTAGGGACCCCAAGGCATAGACCCCATCCGTGCATCCTTTATCCATTTCCTTGACATGTACTTTCTGGTGTGCTGTCTTGTAGGGCTGCGTTCTCTCAGGCAACATGCTATTTTTTTTCTTGCTTCATGTTTCTTGACCTAAGCCGGGTCATTTAACTTCAAGGAGAGCAGCCAAGTGTCAAATTTGGCCTTTCCCAAGTCTTGCTTACAGAAGGCCCAGCAATCCCCTGAAGTGATTGGCAACGCTGTCTTTGGGCCAAATGCAGACGGCAGCTGCAGATGGTGCTATGGAGAGATAGTGTGCAGAAGGCACCTCCTGCCAATCCTGGACACCCAGGCCCGGCCAGGCCACCAGATTCCTGGCTCCTAGTCAGGATCCCAGCCTTCCCCCACGAAGGCCATGTGGGATTGCATCCAGATACCTTAGGAGACTGTCTGGCAACCTGTTCCCCCAGCATGAGGTACCTCCCTTCCCTGGCCTTGGAGCCAGCCAGAACTTGAGGGAAGAATTCCTGACAGCATTCAGGTCTAAAGGCCTGTCTGCATCTTCACAACCTTCAGGTAATCCTCACTCTTCTAAAGCTTTTTAGGTAAAGCCTTTTGATCTTATGTTGAGTTTCTGACACTGCGGATCTGTTGCCTTACTCTCTGAAACTCAGGCTCACAAAATAACCATCTGGTATGTTTGTGGTCCAGTATTCATCACTCCTTTCTTCCGGGGTGATGAGTTCCTTTGTCCATTCCTAGCTCAGTCCATAGAGATCCGGTGAGGACCTTGATTCCAGATAAGGAGATGATAACTCATAACTGGCCAGCCAACTCTTTGCATTCTCTAGCCACAGGGATTGGCTCAGTAAGGAGTACATGACCCAGCCTAACCAAGCAGTGTAATTCCATTGTCTTGACCATGGCTATTGTTTCAGTGTTGAACACATGACTCAAATTGTAATTAGAGTGAATTCTGTAACTTATGATATCTCAACTGTGGAAAAGTGCTCAGTTTTTAGCTGGATTTGAATCTGGAAAGTAGTAGGACTATAGCTACTGGCACCATTTTACCACTACATGGTACCTGAGAATAAAACCAATAGGGTGACAGAGTCAAGAGAGAGTAACTAGGTCTTAAATGACATCATTTAAGTCCTGGGATCAAACATTATCAAACTATTTCTACTTTTGGATTTTCTTTCCTGTTTTATAAAATAAAGACTTATTTTTTCATACTTAAGCAGTTTGGTCTTGATTTTAAAAGTCCTAATATACTCTTAACAATTAACAGTTGATACTCTCAACTGTTAATTTTATGTATCAAGCCTCATTTGAAGCTAGATAATAAAATTTTTCTTTATGATCCTGGACAAGATTTTGGCACCTGAGTTTAGGCAAGAGAATGCAATTGCTAGGTGCAAGGTTATGTAAAATTTCACTTTTAGTAGTTATTGCAAAAGAGTTCCTATTCAAATGCTTTGCCCATTTTTTATCGGATTGTTTATATTTTGTAATTGATTCATAGGAGCTCTTTGTATATTCTGATTATCAGTCGTTTTTCAGATATATATTATGCAAATTTCTTCTCTCTAGTTTCCTTTTCGCTGCTTTAATCATATCTTTTGATGAATAGTTGTTCTTAATTTTAACAAAGTTCTGTTTATCAGTGTTTTCCTTTATGATTTTTCTTTATATATACTGTTTAGGATATCTTTATGTATCTCACCCAAAGCTATAAAGATATTCTCCTACATTATCTTCTAGAAACTTTATCGTTATTATTTTTCACATTTAAGTCTATACTTTATCTGGAGTTGATTTCTGCATATGGTGTGATTTAGAGGGGAAGTTCAATTTTCTTTTCCATAGGGATAACCAATTGATCAGGCATCAATTATTGAAAAAGTTATTCTTTCTTCACCGTACTTCGATGGCACGTATGATATATACATAAGTCTAATATTGGATTTGCCATTCTGTTCTACTGGCCTGTTTGTCTATTCTTGTTTTAGTTGCATGCCATTTTAATTGCTGTTTTTGTCTAAAAGTCTCAGTATTTGGCAGTATCAGTCCTCCGATTCTATTCTATTTTCTTTAAAACTGTCTCAGTACTAATGATCTTTTGCTTTTCTTGATAAATTTTAAAGTAAGTTTGTCAATGTCCAGAAAAAACTTGCTGTAAATTTTATTCAGGTTGCCTTGAATAGTGACATCAATGTGGAAAGAGTTGACATTTGTAAAATATTGTCCTCCCAATCTGTGAGCATTCTATATCCCTCCATTTATCTGGACCTTCTTTACTTTGTCTCAGTATAGTAGAGGTCTTGTACAACTTTGGCTAAATTTCTTCCTTGTAGTTAATGAATTTGGTGTTATTGTAAATAGTTTCATTTAAAAATTTCATTGTCTAATTATCTATGCTTGCATAGAGGAATAAAACTTAATTTTATGGACTCCTATCTCCAAAACTATTCTTTACTTATTTACTTATGAATTCCAATAATTTGTATATATGTGCTTTGGGTTTTCTGTGCACAAAGTACATTATCTGCAAATATGGTAAGTTTAATTTCTCCCTTCCTAATATTTATTTATTTATTTATTTATTTATTTATTTATTTATTTATTTATTTTCTTGGCTTATTAAATTAGTAAGGACTGCCAGTACAATCCTGATATAAGTGGTGATGGACATCCTTAACTTAGCTTAAACTTATTGGCATGAAGTTGCTTATAGTGTTCTCATATTTTTGATGCCTGTAGACTCTGCAGTTACATTCCCTTGTCTGTTTCTGATATTTGGTGTTCTAGATATTGTTTTAGTTATCTTGCTAGGGATTATTACTAAGTCATTTTAATTTGACTTTCTTGATGCTCTCCATTATATGTTGGCTTTGACTTTATTGATTTCTTCTCTTCTTTTGTTTTCTTTGTTATAGTTTCTGCAGATTCAATTGCTTATTAATTAACTTGAACCAAGCAAAATAACAGTTTCTTGAGATGGGTAGTTAGATCATTGTTTTTCATTCTCGTTTGCTAATATATACATCTAAGGCTACAAATTTCCCTCGAAACGCCACTTCACCTTCATCCCACAAAACTGAAAAGTAATCTTTTGGTTAAAACACACCTCAAAATATATTCTAATATGTATTGTGATTTATTCTTTGATCCATTGATTATGTAGAAACATATTGTTTTAGTTAAAAACATCTGGAAGATTTCTGAGTTACTCTTTATTTCTGGTTTCTTGCTTAGATCCATTGTCAGACAACATACCCTGTATGATCTTAATCCATCAGTATTGTTAAGATTTTCTATATAGCCCAGTGTACAGTAAATTTTGGTAGATATTTCACATATACTTAAAAGAATGTTTATTTTTCAGTTATTACATACAGTATTATATATGTTATTGGCATTTATACTATTTGGTATTCTCTGAGATTCTTGGATCTGTGGTTTGGTGTCTGATATTAGTATGGGAAAATTCTAAGTTATTATTGTTTCAAATATTTCTTCTGTTACTTTCTTTCTTCTTCTTCTGGTATTCCCAGCACAGGTATTTCATACCTTTTGTAATTGTCCCGCAGTCCTTGGATATTCCGGGTTTTTCCCCCCAATCTTTGTTCTCTTTCTTGAATTGTGGGGTTTTTTGGCAGGGAGAAAGACCACAGAGGTAAAATGCCATTCTTATCACTTCATATCAAGGGCACACATTATCAGCATGAAGCCATTGTTAATGACCTAGCCAGGGAATGTTTGTCATATTTCTAAAGTTATTCCCTTTTTATTTTGTATTTTTTGGAAAAAAAGTCACTAATGACAGCCACACTGAAGGAGTGGAGAGTTATATTCCATGCCTTTGAGCTTGGAGCATCTACATAAATTATTTGCAATTCTTGTGCACAGTAGATTTGTCTATTCTCATCTATCTATCATCTATCTATCTATCTATCTATCTATCTATCTATCTATCATCTATCCATTGTCTATCTAATAATTTATTTTTTTAAGATTGTATTTATTTATTTGAGAGAAAGAGAGAGAGAAAGAGAGAGAGAGGGAGTACAAGCAGGGGCAGAGGGAGAGGCAGAGGGAGAAGCAGATTCCCCACTGATCAGGGAGTCTAATGCAGGGGCTCAATAGCAGAACCCTGGGATCATGACCTGAACTGAAGGCAGACACTTAACTAACTGAGCCACCCAGGCACCCTATTGAATTATTTATTTATGTTACTATGCATTCTTGGATATATCATACTTCAGTATGGCCACAATTAGTGTTGTTATAATCCAACATTAATTTATTTTTGCTTACCTTATTCTAACTTTGGCTGTTGGTTGCCCTTTCAGTTGGCTCCTGTGTTCCTATATTCTTTCACCATCATTAATGTGAGCTTGTTTTTTTTTTTAAGCCCTTTCTTACTTTCTGGGCTACAAGATACTCCAGGCTTATTTTGTATATTACCAACTGCAATCCCTAGAATTAGCCATTTCTCCAAGGATATATCATTCCTTTTATATGTAAATTTTATCAGAAACCTTCATATGAAGATATCAGCATGATGATCTCCTATAAATGGGTATCCATAGATGGATAGACACAGAAATACTTAGAGATGTGTGTATATATACATGGGTTAATGTGCATACTTATATTTTCTTGCTCTGTCAGCTGAGAGAAACAAAAATTCCATTAACAATGAACACAACTAGCACCCAAGTCTTCGTTTCTGATAAATCTTCAAGGTTTTCTCTTTTGGTTTTCAGCTTTGACTATAAAGTACTTAACTGTGGTTTTCTTTTCATGTAACCTATTTGAGATTCTTAAAGTTACTTGAATGTGTGGCCGGATATCTTTCAATGGTTTTGGAAAATGTTTGATCAGTATCTCTTCAAATATTATTTTTGTCCCCCTCTATTTTTTGAGGGATAAGGTGGGGGGACTCCAGTTGCAGAAATGGTAGATTTCTTTTTTTTTTTTAATGGTAGATTTCTGTATCATGTTCTGTATGTCTCTAATGGAAGTGTCTGTATTTTCTGATCTTAAATATCTATGGGCTTCCACCTGGATATTTCCTCTTGACCTATCTTTCAGTTTACTAATTCTGTCTTTTGCATGATGTAATATACTAAATAACTTTGTTTATCAAATTTTCTTTCAGTAGTTTTTTTTTTTAAATTTTATTTATTTATTTATTTATTCATGAGAGACTGAGAGAGAAAGAGAGGCAGAGACACAGGCAGAGGGAGAAGTAGGCTTCTCGCAAGGAGCCCAATGTGGGACTCGATCCCAGATCCTGGGATCATGCCCTGAGCTGAAGGCAGACGCTCAACCGCTGAGCCACCCAGGAGTCCCATTAAGCCACGCAGGCATCCTTTTCTTTCAATAGTTTTATTTTTACTTGACTTTTTATAGATAGATTCCAATTCTGCGATGAAATTTACCAAAATGTATCTGTTTTTTTTCAATGTATTAATCTTAGATATTATAAAATCCTGGTCTGATATCTACATTATCCAAAACACCTGTGGGTCTGTATCTGGGCTGGCTTATACAAGTAAAGTGTAGAGGTTTAGGTATGTTATCTTCCTATAGTCAGCATTTAATTTGCTCCTGATAGGCAGTTAGACCATAGCCATATTGCCTTGATCCAGTCAATGCTTATATACTTCCATTTTCTTTTAATTCCTGAATCTTAATTGAAATTCTAGCTTGCTTAACAAGGCCCTTCCTTTTTAGTAGGTGCTAAGATCAGGTTTTGACTTCCCAGCACTATAACTCCATGGAAATCTCTGTTTAGTTTTTAGCTTTTCAGTTCCTACTTGGTGTCTCAACATGTAACTTATATGTTGACAAATGACTCAAGAGGAAGTTTTATACAAAATAGCAAACCCAATGTATTAGTTTGCTACAGCTGCTATAACAAAGTACCACAAACTAGGTTGCTTCCCCAAGGGAAATTTATTGTCTCACAGCTCTGGAAGCTAGAAGTCTGAGATGAAGGTATTGGCAGGACCATCTTCCTCTGAAGGTGGAAAGATATGTTCTAGGACTCATTCTTAAATTTTGATAGTTCCCTGGCTTGTGGAAAGCATATGTCCAATTTACATGGTTTCTTGTGTCTCTGTTTCTGTGTCCAAATTTCCCCCTTTCTAAGTATATTGGATTAGGTGCATATTCCACTCCAGCATGACCTCATCTTAAAATTACATCTGCAAGACCCTATTTCCAAATAAGGTCATGCTCTGAGAAACTGGGAGTTTGAACTTCAACATTTAAATTTTGGGAGAGACACAATTCAACCCATAACACTCAACACATAGCATTTCTATTTTCTTATGTATCTTTGTCCCTTAAATCCTGGCTTTTCTTGTCATTATTTAATGACTTCAAGCATTTTTTCCAAATTATATTGTTTTTATAACTGTTTTTAGCAAGAAAATTAATCGGAAACTAGCTACCCCAGCATGACTGAAGGTATAAGTCTGACTAATGCAATTTTTAACGTGGTATGTTTTTCTTCATTTGAAAACTGAGGGAGAGTAATATGATGACCATATCAGGCATGGCATCCATAGTTACTGGCAAAGAGACAGCTAGGGGTTTCCTGGCTAGGGGAAAATGCTATTGAGATAAGACAATGAATTCAGCAAATAAATCTACACACAAATCCTGAGGTAGTTCACATGTTTTGGGAGTTCATGTAGGAGGAAAGCATTCTGTGGTTTTGTCATGATTTTTCTGAGAATCAATTTAAACCCTGGTCAAGCATCTCCTTAGGTGAATTGATAAGCTTCTTGTGATTAGCAATTGGTTGCCCCTATTTACTGTATTTTAAAATAATTCCTTCTTCCCTCCCCCTGCTGGAAGCATGGAGAAATTTTTCTCTGATACTTACTGTGAGAATTTGGTCCCGCAACTGGAGAGAAAACTCACAGAAGTGTGAGGGCACACATATGATTTGGTTCCCTTGCAATTTTTTTTTTTTAACTCCCAGCTGTCCACACTGAGCTTCCAACAATTTGTCAATTGCAGCTCAGGTTTTCCTACCCTGGCATTGGTTCCCATGGTGGTTTCTGCTTGTGAGTCTCTGCTCCAGTAAGCCTTGACACCCTGGGCCACCTGTCTGTCTCTCCAATCTCGGGGGCAATCTTGATTTGCTCTGTGTTCTCTTCTTTCTTACAGATTTAAAGAAAGTTGTTCATTTTCAGCCTGGCCAGCTTTTTATTTGTTGATGGAAGTCAACGTGTTATCTAGTAATATTTGTTAATTCTGTGTTTGAAATCATCAGTATATAGTATGATATTTTTTCTTCTTTGTTTGTTTGTTTGTTTTATTTGTTAATATCTCCAGTTGTGATTGTGGATTACTAGTTCTCCTTTGAGTTCTGTCTTTTTTTTTTTTTTTTTTTTTGGTTGCTTTATGTTTTGAAGTGACAGACACGTTCTTACCTTGTAGTATTCAAATAATCTTAGAAATGTAAAAATGCAACTTGGATAAGAGGGAGGGGGGAGCATGTGTTCTGTGCTCATTAAAGCCAGGGATACATGGATGGCTCAGTAGTTGAGCATCTGCCTTTGGCTCAGGTCATGATCCCGGGGTCCTAGGATCGAGTCTTACACCAGGCTCCCCACAGGAAGCCTGCTTCTCCCTCTGCCTTTGTCTCTGCCTCTCTCTGTGTGCCTTTCATTAATGGATGAATAAAATTTAAAATAATAATAATAATAATAATAATAATAATAATAATAATACCAGCCCCCAAGGTCATCTGTTAGTCTAACCAGGGCTTCTTAAACCCCACCAGTATGCAGAATACCTGAATAGGCTTGGTACAGTGGTTCTCAATCGCAGCGGTATATTAGAATTATATGGGTGCTTAAAAAAAAAAACAAAAAAAAAAAAAAACAAGGCAAGAGCCCACCCCAGGCTGACAAATTAGACTCTTTGGGAATGGGATCTGGAATGTGATATTTTTAAAAATAAGTATCTCTGGGGGAGGTAATGGACAGGCTGAATAAAGAACACTGCCTTGGGAATAGAGGGTCCCAGATGCCTTAGCTTCATTTTTTTGTCATCTCTTGGTTTAGCTGCCCTTCCAATTCTTGCCTGGTCTCCTGCTTTCAGTAGTGAGGCTCTTGCTTTGTTCACTCATCTGGGTTTCTGGCTCATTTGCCCACACATTGGCAACACAAAGCTCTTGTAGCTGATTGGGTCCCATTATCACAGGGCTCACATCCCTGGGGCCAACATCCACATCTTTCAGTTGCATGGCCTGAGCTGCTGAGGTAACTTCTTAATTTATACCTAGAATAACCTGAAGAGAGAGGGCAATAGGGGAAGTTCAGGATGTGCAAAGTGGGGTCAAGGCACTCGTGGGGGAGGGACACAGACACTCCCTAAACCTCTGCCTGTCTCTTTGTGACCAGGTGGTAGCTACTGCAGGATATAAGCCCAGGGTTACAGCTTCTCTGAACCTCCCAAGACAGCTCTCAGGGCTACAAGGACCATGTGATTGGCTAAAGCACTTGCTTTCCATTTTCTGATGAGTGTCCCCAACTTCTGGGGCACACGTGACACCTCCTCCTGACCTCTCGCAAGAACCTCACTCCTCAGCCAAGTCCATTTCCCTGCACAGCAGGGAGCCCTAATGTGCCCCGTTACCCAACCATCTCACTTCTTATGTCATTGCTTCTATGTCTGAGTTCCTGTCTCAGATTGCTCTGTGAGTTCAAAGCTTGTTATAATCCCCACCAAAAACTGTAGGTATTTCCTTTTGCAGAGTAAGGGAAACTCATATGCTTTGATAATAAACTGGATAAGACAAGGCACCCACTTCAATTAAAAAAATTAATAATTATTCTTCTCCATATACCCTCTGGGGGACTTGGAGGTTTTGCCTATAAATTCTAGTGTCAACTGTCAGATCCTATGACGACATCACTGCCTGCCCAGATTCAAATTCTTGCCTGCTAACCAGCTCCCCTTATTGGCCAGGACACCTGCCTGGCCTGACGCCTGCCCTGTGCCTACTGCTCTGTCCTGTGTCTCCTCTCCTTTGTCTCTTCTGTTGGGCTTATGTGAGCTTCTCTGGGTCTGATGGGTGCTTTTACCTTCTGAGCACTAGAAGGTGGATGCTATAGGTCAGTGGAGAGAGAGATTTCTGGGTAGATATTTTGGAAATGCAGAGGAGAGAGAGTGAGACCTCTGTGGTGGTCAGTGGAGGGGGCTCTCCTTCCACCATGTGCATAGCATGGAAGGTCAGGGGATATTGTAAATTTGCCACATTAAAAAAGTATAGGATTGCAAAAAGCTCACATTTTGTAGGGATGTTGAGAGGGCCTCTTGCAAGCAGACTTGATACCTCTGAGCTCCCCTAAAGGCTCAGTCAAGAGGCCTGAAGTTTAGTTATAAGAATCAGTGTCTAAAACTTCTAAGAAAATCATCTATTCAGAATAATGGCTTGTCCAACTACTAAACTCCAAAAGGATTTTTTTTATTCCTGTGGGCATTTATGAAGAGGAGGCAGCTAGTGGGTCAGGAAGTAGACTCAAGAGCTGGAATGCCTGGATTTAAATGCCAGCTCCTCTACTTCAGAGCTGTGTGACTTTGAGTGATTTGCATAACTTCTCTGTGCCTCAGTTTCTTTATCTACAAAATTAGATAATTATAGAATCTACCCTGTAGGGTTTTAAAGAAATTTAAGTGAATTAACATTTGCAAACTCTTAGAATAGTAGCTGGCATGTCCTGTCATATAAGAATTTGTTAAAAAAAATTTAAGTATCCATCTGGACATGCACAATTGCAGTAAGTTTCAATTAACTTCAATAAGAAACAATATGTTTCATTTAGCTAGTTTGTGTGTGTGAATGAGTGTGCACAGTTGCACCTGCACCCATTTTGATAATATCTCTTTATTCAGATTCATGGCTTACATTCAAAGTTCAGGGAATAAAAACAATTGTTCTTAGAACCAGCTCTCTGGTGATTTTGAATGACTCAGGTACAAATGAAAGATGTCTAGAATAATTGATTTTAAAGTATACTCTGCCATCTCCTCAGATTCTCCTCGGAGTTGGGGTCTGGTGGGGGTGAAAATAAAGGTATAGATGAGGTTCTTATTCCTTCATCCACTTCAATTGCAAGAGCTTTGTGTCCATCTCTTTTATCCTTGAACAAACATTTCCATGGTTAAGAAACACTTAAATATAACCGATCTAGAGAAAGATTTGAGCCGGTGTGACCCTCAGACAATTATCTACAGGCATTAGCTCTCATCACCAAGCTCTTGATGAGTTTGGGATGAAAGTGAGTTCAAGGTTGTTCTCTGCAGCAAGAACCTGGGGTTAACATTTTCCAGAGGAAATGACAGGTCACACACCTCAATAAGCAACCAGGTAGATCAGGTTAGAGCTCTCTTATGAAAATTACAAAGCTTAATCAGTAACTGTGTTGAAAGGAAAAGACACCCCCTCTCTACATGGGGGCTAAAGGAAAACCTGGGTGTTGGTCCAGCACAGTCCTCCAGAGTGTTTGGAAAGAACTATATACAACACACCAGGCTCACACTTGGACGAAGCTGCCATATTCCTGCCTCAGGGAGCCCTAGTGTGTCTAACGTAGAAAATACTCACTGTGGACATTACCACACACCCACTTGGCCCTCTGGAAACCACAACAAAACACTCATCGTGCAGCCAATTTGGGGTAATGTTGTCCCATTCTAAGGCTATAAATTAATAACAGCCATTCAGGAAAAAGGATACACTAACTCATTAAACATATACATCAACGTTAACATACAACTCAATTTTTCAAATATTTACAATTTTAAAATTGCAACTTAAAATCAAAGACATAGAGGATTTGCAAATTTGCACTCCCGAGTATTATATCAGATTACTAGTCATAACCAGTTTGGTGTTGCACAACACTTGCTGAATATGATGGCTTGAGCTTTGAAATGACTAACCTTTAGCCAGTGGACAATAATGATTGGGTTGAAGTCCTACCTGGAACAATAACACAAAATCAAATAATCATTGTAGACAATAGCATTTATTTTTCCAGATTGGTTGGTAAGTATCTAGTTCATTGAGAAGTCAGTTATAATTATTGAGATCATTGTTAAAACAAAGCACATCATGATTCTGCAAGATAATGATAATTTGCTTTTTCTTTTATTCCTGGTATCTCTTCCTTTGATTTTTAAAATTCTGTTTCACTGGGTAGACTTTCCACAATAATCTTAAATGATGTGCCTGATAGAGGTCATCTTCATCTTTCCTTGATTTTGATAGAAATGTCTCTAGTGATTAGTTATTAGATGTAACCCTGGTTGTTGGCCTTAACAACATTTTAATTTATCATTTTGCAGAAATGGATATCTCCAGTTTACTAAAACATTTGAAAGGTAGGAATAGAAGCAGAATTTAATCTAATGGCTATTTTGGTCTATAGAGAGGATAACATAGTTATTTTTTATTTAACATACTAGCACTGTGTGATATTAACAATTTGAATGTTAAATCACACCATAATTTAGCTTTGCAAAACTGGGGGCGGAGGGGAATCAAAACATAGCACTGTTTTTTAAAGTGAATTATTTGCTTTGTGAATTACCTCTGACAAGTTTCTAAACCCAGAAAGCCAGTCTCTAAAGTCAGCATGTGGTCGGTGTCTTGGGGACCAGAGACTAATTATAATAGCTCCAGCCTAGGCAGGGGCACTATTAGGAGGTCAGACCTGCCAGAAGAAATCAATTATAGGAGATGAACCTTGTTTGGATGTGCTTTGTGCACCGCCCCCTCTGAGGTCTGAGGCCTTGCTTCCTGGTGCAAAGATCATGAATGCCAGAGCCTGTCATTTGTACACCACTTGGCACTGACCATACCCGCCCCCACCTCCCCCACCCCCCCGTCACAGTAGTCTTTGCCATTCTGGTCAGCACAGAATTAGCGACGAGACATGGGAGGGATGTAGAGATAAGGACTCCTCTTTATGGAGCCACTGACTTCAGCCAGGAGGGCAGATTGCAGCAAATCCAATAATCCTCTGGAAGAAAACAAACACGTGTGCACATTTGCACATACATACATACTCATACACTTTACCCCTCCCCTCACATTAAGGGATTTGTTGGGCATAGAGATGGCTTAACATGGGCTTGTTTCATGAATGAGTGAATGAGCAACTGAACTCAGTCGTCCAAAAATCCTCATACTCGCTGCATACAATGTCTGCTCACAGATACACAGGCAAGTGGGAGAGCACCCTTCCCACAGCTTAACTGCCATCACTGTCCCCTCCAAGCTGTGATACACACCCTCTGGAAGTCTCTTCAACAGTTAGGATGCTTTCAACATCAAGGCTCAAAAATCTCAAGCCAAATAGCCTCAACTACAGATGGATTTATGGCTGCACATAACAGGAAGTCGAAAAAAAAAAGAGACAATTCCAGGACTGATTGATCTGGAGGCTGTCGCCAAGGACTGAACTTCATCCTGTCACTCCTACTCTTTCCAGGAATACACCGAGCCTGCCCCTTTCGAGGGCAGGATGGCTCCCCGGAGCAATCAGCTACATGTTTCCTAGTCCATGTCCAGGAAGAGGAAACAAGAGACTTTCCAAGACTTTTTTAAGAGCAAAGAACTTCCCAAAAGTCAATGGCAAATTTCTTACTGCATATCAAAGATTGTAATTAGGGCAGGGACCTTGTGGTCAGCACAGAATTAGCGAATCAAGGAGGTGGGATTATATTTAAATCCAGCAAGTCTACCTCCTGAGGTGGGGGCCACAGTGATGGAACAGATCCTGGCAAGCCAAGCACCTGAATCACAGCAGTTTGAAAGCTATCTGTGCCAAATAAGTGAGCTCCTTCTACTAGTCTTATGCCAGGAATAGGGTGTGGGGTGGAGATTTGTGGGCATAGTCCTGTCTGGCTCTCCTGCAATCACAACTCTGAGGCAGCTGCCTCTCAGAGACACAGAGAAGGCGGCATCAGCTGCTCCAACTAGACTTCATTATTTCTTTCACTCCTGGGACCTGTGCTTGGAGGCTGCTGAAGTGAGGTCAGAGTCCCACACACGCAGCAAAGTGAGAAGTTCAAAGTGAGACGTCCATTCTTCCCTTCTCTACTCTTCCTCCGGCTCAAGGGAAAAAGAAATGAAAACAATTGTTTTGGTACTGATTTATGTTAGTCCCTAGCTATTGCCCCAGCCAAAAAGCCAGGGTACTCATTGTGCCTGAAGGGCTGAATAGCGTATAAGTGTGTGTTTGTGTTTGTATGAGTCGGATTGCATGTGTGTGTTTGTGTATGAGTCCATGTGAATGAGTGTGTGTGTGTGAGCGTGTGTGTTTATATGTCTGTATGAGTGTGTCTGTGCATATGCATTGGGTAATTAAGCCCCTGGCTGACAAGCAGAAAGCACAGGATATAGAGGCTCCAAAGAAAGAAGATCCTCTGGATGAAAAATAATCTTAAGGGGTGGGGCTGTAGCTTTTTTAATTTGTTTTTGCCAATTTTATTGAAATATTATTCCCATACCATATTATTCATCATTTTAAAGTGTAAAATTCAATGTGTATTCCATCACATCGCTAAAATATTTTTTCTTTTTTTTAAAGATTTTATTTATTTATTTATTAATGAGACACACACACACACACACACACACACACACACACACAAGGGCAGAAACACAGGCCGAGGGAGAAGCAGGCTCCATGCAGGGAGCCTGACGTGGGACTCGATCCCCTCAGGATCAGGCCCTGGGCTGAATGCAGCACTATACTGCTGAGTCACCCGGATTGCCCTAAAATATTTTCATTACCCCACAAAGAAACCCCACACCTCTTAGCCACTGCTCCCCAATCCTTCAATCCCTTTCAGTTCTAGGAAATTGTTAATCTATGTTACCGTAGATTTGCTTATGCTGGACATTTTATAATGGAAATGGAGTAAGTATAAGTGGAATCATACCATATGTAGTCCTTTGTGAGTGGCTACTTTCGCTCAAGGTTCATGCATGTTGTAGCATGAAACAGTACTTCATTCCTTTGATGGATTAATAATAATCCTTTATGGACATGCTACAATGTTATCTATCCATTAGTGAGTTGATAGACATTTGGGTTGCTTTCAACTTTGGCTGCATTATGAATAATGCTGCTATGACCATTCGTGTTCAAGTTTTTCTGAGGACATATACTTTCCTTTCTCTTATGTTTATGCCTAGGCATAGAATTGTTGAATCACATGGTAACTATGCTTAACCATTTGAGGAATTGTCAGCCTATTTTCCAAAGCAGCTGCACCATTTAACATTCAGTAATGTATAAGGGTTCCAGGTTGTCCACCTCTTTGTCATACTTGCTATTATCTATCTTTGATTACAGCCATCCAAAATAGTATCTCATTGTGGGTTTGATTTGCATTTCTCTGATGACTAATGATGCACATCTTTTCATGTGCCATTTGTATATCTTCCTTGGAGAAATACCTATTTAGATCCTTTGCCCATTTTTATTGGGATATTTGTCTTTTAATTATTGAATTGTAATAGTTCTTCATATATTCTATATATGAGCCTTTTGTCAGATATATGAATTGAAAAATTCCCCCCATTCTGTAAATTGTCTTTTCTTTTTACTTAACATGTCATTTAAAACACAGAAGCTTGTCATTTTTTTTTATGTCCAGTTAATGTTTTTGTCGGTGTCACTTGTGCTTTTGCCTAATCCAAGGTCATGAAGGTCATAAAGATTTAAGCCTATGCTCTTGTCAGAACTGTATAATTTTAACTCTTTCACTTAGATCTCTGATTCTTTTTAAAAAAATATTATTTATTTATTCATGAGAGATACAGACTGAGAGAGAGAGAGAGGTAGAGACATAGGCAGAGGGAGAAGCAGGCTCCTTGCAGGGAGCCTGATGCAGGACTCAGTTCTGGATCCCAGGATCACAACCTGAGCCAAAGGCAGGCGCCCAACCATTCAGCCACCCAGGCATTCCTCTCATTCATTTTGACTTGGTTTCTGTATGTGTCTAAGGTAGCACTCCAATTTCATTCCTTTGCATGGGTATATGCCATTGCCCCACTATCATTTGTTGAAAAGACTATTCTTTTCCAATTGCACTGTCTTGACACCCTGTTAAAAATCAATTGTAAGTGTAAAGGTTTATTTCTAGACTCTCAATTCTAAGCCATTAGTCTATACACTGAATTTTAGACCAGTATCACTCTGTCTTGATTACTGTAGCTTTGTAGTATGTTTTAAATTTGAGAAGCGTGGGTCCTTCAACCTTTTTCTTCTTTTTCAATATTGCTTTGGCTCTTCTGGGTCCCTTGAATTTCTATATGAATTTAAGGTTTAGCTTGTCAATTTTTCCAGTTAAGTTTCTAGACGTTGATATTGAAGCACTTGTTAATTGTCTTGCCAAATGATGTATATGACTTTAGGGTAAATTTCAGTCCTCCTCACCACCATTTACAGATGAAGAAAATAAAAAGGAGGTGATTTGCCCAAGGTTGCACAGAAAACAGTGGCAGAAGAATTGTTTTGGTCTTTTAAAACTTCTTTTGGTTTATGCTAAAATCCTTAGTCTTTTTTTCCTTTTTCTGGGTCTATAAACCATCCTTATATACTCTAGAGATGAAATTGTATAGCCAAGAAGTCCAGTCCCACAGACAAGGCTAAGAAGGACTAACAGCCACCTGTTTAGGAGGATAAGACTGCATTCATATATTCACTCATTCAACAAATAATTATTAAATGCTTTTTATGCTGTTATGCAACAGATCATGTGCTGGGGGTACAGAGATAGAAAAATAGCCTTTGCTTTCCACAAACTTACAGCTAATGGGGGATGTAGACAAACCAACAATTTCCATGATGTATGAAAAGTTCTGGGAACTAAGGAAAAATGTCAGTCATTCATCCAGCATAGGTGGTCAGAGAATGATTCTTGGAGGAGAATATACCCAATCCAAGGACAAAAGTATAAAGTAAAACAAAAAGAAGTATAAGTAGGAGTGAGAAAGGAGAAACAGGGTCAGAGTTGCAGCAGATAAACAGAGTTTGAGAAAGAATGGCACCTTGGGAAACCTTTAAGAGCAGAAGCATAAAGGGCAATGTATGGCTAAGTGTGTGCATGTGCATTCAGTGCTTAGATTGCCTGGCATACTTTCCAGGCTCCACTTATCTGTATTCAGTGAATAAATGGGTAAGGGAGTTGTAGCTGGAAAGGGCAGGAGTCAGATGAGGAAGGATCTTGTATAATTGTACAGCAAGTTTAAATTTTATTCTGAAAATAATTAGGCCATAAAGGATTTTCATCTGGAAAGTGCTATAGTCAAATGCACACACTGCAAGTGTGAAAAGTGGGCTGGAAATGGACAAGCTTGGAGAGGTGACAAGGTTATAATAGAAATGACCTTGGTGAGAAGTAAGGAATGCAGAAGAAGAAGCAGAGTAGAGAAGAGGTGGTGGTTGAGGAGAGTAAAGGAGATATTTGGCAGTTGATATCTGGGTTGAGAAGATGAGCAGAGGGAGTGGAGTTAGTGGAAGGCTCCCAGGTTTCACCACCTATTTTGATTTTCATCATGAAAGAAGAGATGGAGTGAGTGAGTAAATGAGGCAACAGTGAGGGAAGAAGCAGAGGTGTTTGCTGGGCTAAAAGATGTTGGCCGTCCTCCCTTCTTTCTTTTTCTTCTATATCACTTCTACAGCAAGAAGGCTGTAAAAGAGGTGATGGTGGAAATCTCATGAAGCCTTTACAGCTCTCCATCTTACCATTTTTAAATGAAGAGGCTGGATGAGCACTGATGTTTCTTCCAACCTGGAAATTCTCTATTCCATGATGTATCTTTTTCAAGACTCACTCAGTTGATGTGGATTTCCTGAGCAGAGGGAATTATTAGGAGATTTTGGTAAGAGAAGATGAGTTGAGAATTGAGAACAACTGGCTGGATTCAAGAAACCTGGCTCAGTCCAACTACCTGGGAGACCTCAGGTAGTCAACCCACATTTCCAAGCTCTGAACTCACTCAAAATGAAGATGACAGATGGTAGATGGAGTGATGGCAAAGGAGTCTTTCCCAGCCAGCTGTATCTCACTCCTTGGAATGGCTAAGAAGGGCTCTTCCTTCATCCACCCAACCCTTTCTATCTTGTTCTATTCCTAATCTATACATTATTGATTCTTCTTTTTGACCTGAGTAATTTCCTAGTGTTCACTCTACTTCCTGAGGAGAGCTCATCTTTGACATTCAACTTAAGCTGTTCAGGAAATTCAAGTGTCATTCTCTTTGGGTTAGAGAAAGAATTTACTAATCATGATACATCTGCTTCTACTGTGGGTACTCAGGTCAGTATCTGATATCCCAGTTATTTGAAATCTGCTCCTGGCTTGCCATAGGGCATGCAATGTATAATAAATATTTTATCAGTGATCGATGGACTCTTCCTATTGGATAAATGCATATAAACAGTGCTTCCCAAATGTAAAGGATGATAATAATCCTTTTCATGATAATGAATGCTATTGACTCAGCCTCTGAAATCTTTAATAGCCCATCCATATAACTTGAGATTTTACTTAAAGATGAAAATCAAATACAGACAATGAAACAAATGAATAACAAATAAAAAGCAGAATCAGATCTATAACTACAGAAAATAAACTGGTGGTTCCCAGAGGAGAGAGGGTGGGGGATGGGCAAAGTGGGTGTAGGGAAGTGAGAGATACAGGCTTCCAGTTCTGGAATGAATGAGTCACAGGAATAAAAGGCACACATAGGAAATACAGTCAGTGGAATTATAATAGCATTGCAGAGTGACAGATGGTAGCCACACTTGTGGTGGGCACGGAATAAGGTATAGAGATATTGAATCATCATGTTATACACCCAAAACTAATGTAACATTGTGTGTCAGCCATAGTTAAATTAAAAAAATTTTAAATCAAATACAGGAATTTGCTGAGATATGCATAATTGAAATCTTAGGTCAAACTATTCTGCATCTTGATAAAAAATAGAGCAATGATTTTTAATTTGTTTTGGGTTATGCAGCTATTCTCAATTTTGTAAAATGTAAATCTTTTGTCTATGAATTCTTTTTTTATATTTTGAACAAATTATAAGTTCTTAGCGCTTTTAACATTTTGTTTAGTATTTGCTTTTCACCTTTTCTCAGCTTAGTAGTGTTTCCAGATAGATATCTGCACAGAAAAATGGGGAAAATCTGAAGGAGGGAGACCCAAAACCACTTTTCAAATCACTTAAGACAGATGCTGAAGAGGTAGCTTAATAAAAGATAAAGAATTTGCTAACCTGGGTTTCCACTTATTCAATAAAGTTAACAGAAAATGAACTTGGGTAGCTGGGAATATTTAATTGCTGCAGGCAGAGTTCTAAATGCTTTTCTTAAAAAACACGTGATTTGGAAACTGAGTTTTTTTTTTTTAACTTTCCCTTTTAGATACACAAGCAGATGATTTTAACAAAAGAAAAAAACTGTTTACAGTGCAGTGTTGCTTAGGAACAAATATTCACCATCTTCTCTTATGAATCCCAGTCCAGTCCATCTCTCATCCTAGCTTTGCTTACTGTGCATCTTTGTACCTCACAGTGCCACTTCTTTGCTTTCTTTTTATGTGTGCCTCCTATGCTCTACGGGCTTTACATATGCTCATTAAGCCAATGATGGGAAACAAAATGTTAAATCGTTTCCCACCAAGTAGTGACAGAGGTTGGGATACACAATCCAGTATGTAGATTTGAATCTCAAGTTACCACTTTTTATCCTTGTGCAAGTTATGCAATATGTATCTGAGCCTCAGTTTTGCCAAGAGTGTGTAGTTAGCAATGTTGCTAGCTTGAGTCTAATCCATTCTCACTAGGAGTCAAAATGATTAGGACATGTCTGGAAGGGTCCAGTAATTGAAAGGGATCCCCCAGACGGAACTCTGGATGGTAGCTTAGCAGATAGCAAAGAAAGTACATTTTCTTCTCTTCCTTATTTACGTGCTCATTTTATCTGGAAAAGTGCTAGTTAAGCCAATCAAATGTCGGGCAGAAAGATAGGCACATTATATGGGCTGGAGAAATTTAATGATCCAGCATATTTTTTTTTTCAGGTAGCTATAGAAAACACTGGCTACTTAACCAACATCCAATCTTTCCCAATGGTATCCCATTAAAAAAAAAAGATTTTATTTATTTATTATTTATTTGACAAAGAGCAAGCGAATGAGAGAGAGTGAGCAAAAGCAGGTGAAGTGGCAGGCAAAGGGAGAGGGAGAAGCAAACCTCCCCCCAGCAGGGAGCCCAACTTGGGGCTCAATCCCAGGACTTTGGGATCATGACCTAAACCAAAGGCAGATGCCTAGTTGACTAAGCCACCCAGGCACCCCAATGGTATCCTATTTTATTCCAGTTTTCATGTTTATCTATGACTCCATCCCCTGGGTGTGAATGCTGCTTGGTCTAATACAGTCTTTACAACATCACATTCCTTGCCACTGACTGCTTTGAGTATGAACAAGAGAGATAATTCAGGCCAATGTGTCATGGAGAGCTGATATCTACTGGAAGCTTTTTCTCATAATAATAATAAGATAAGGAATGGACCAAAAACTGTAATGGTGATAGAACAGACAGATGCAAAGAACTTAGGTCCATGAGGGATTACTATATTGCCGAATTAACTCATCTTATGGGATAATAAGTGTTCATCACTGTTTAATCCACTCAGTTTAGAGTTTTTAGTTGTGTGCTGCTGAAAGTACCCTAGCTGGCACAGTGGGCTTCTGTGTAGTCACCTCCTGTAGCCCTCCTAGAGGAATGGAGCATGGGTATAAGTTCCTAAGTAATCTCTGCTCCTGGACAGTAGTTGCTGAGGTGTCAAGGAAGTTGGTGATGTTAAACTTAGAGTAAGTGATCCAGGTGTGACCACTCCAGATGTCTACTATGAGTTTCTTTAGATTAAATTGGAATATAATTCATATGAGAGGACAAACCACCACACTGTCACCATGGGGGCAGTTGCAGTTTGAGATATTTTATCTCCTCGTAGGATTTGGAATCAGATATTCTTGGTGTGAGTCGTGACTCCATCATTTCTTTAGGCAAGTGACTTAAGTTTTCTCATCAGTAAAATAACAATAAAAATAATATCACATAGGATGGCTTTGTAGATTGAGATAAAGCATACAAAAGTAATAGCATAGTGCCCAGTATATAAAAATGCCCAATATTTGTTAGTGATCATCATCACCATCATCTTAAGGTTGAAATTAAACTGGTACCCACAGAGTCAATACTGGTTAACAACTTCTTGAAATATAGCCAAATAATGCTTCTATTTCTATAGATAATGGTTCATCTCTTGCAAAAAATAATAACACAGTAACAATGGCTATACTTTTTTAAAAGCTCACTAAATACTGGATAATGTCTAAGCATTGTATGTGCATCATCTCATTGAAACTTTATTACAACTCCATGAGCTAATTATCATTATTATTATTACGTATATTTGAAAGAAGAAGAAACTGAGACACTGAGGTGAAGAAATAGTCCCAAATTCTTATGGCCAGTAAGTGGCAGAGCCAGCTTTGAGCCCAGGCAGTCAGTCAGGCAGGCAACAGGAGGCATACTCAAAAGACACTACACTTATTGCTATGTACCTATCCCTGTAAAATAAACACATTGTCACCTTTAAAAAAAAAAAAAAAGACACTATGCTTGCTCCGTCACAAGACCCTTACTGAGTGCTTACTAGAAGCCACTGGTCTACAAGTGTAAACCCTATTAATCACAACAATCACTGTGACATAGGTAATAGGACCCATGAAAGGTCCGAATGAGACTTAACCCTACTTTCCAGCTAACAAGTTAGCCTGTCAGCATTTGTTGGATGCTGGTAGATTTTTGGCTTAAAGACAAAGAACAATGTTCCTCACAGCAACAGAAGTGGCCAGAATATCCACGCTTTTGTGACAATTCCCTCAGAGTGGTACAAAGAGGGCCAGATGGCACCTCAACCCACAGTGGGTTGAGTTTCAGGAGATAAACTCTGAGCTTGGGGGACCTGAATCTTATATAACAGGCAGTAAACATGCCTACGCTTCACTCTGGAGGGAGACATGACCCACATCTTCCAGAGCAATATAAACATCCTTGAAAAGAGAATCCAAAACAAAAGGCAGTCAGTGCCTTGCTCACTAGATGTGCAGAAACTCAGTCTCACAGAGAATGACCTCACCAACAGGTACTATTATTTGCCTTATTTTACAAATGAAGAGATTAAGGCCCAAGATTAGGTAACTTGCTCAAGGTCATGTGGCCAGGTTGAAACTTCCACTCTGCCTTTTCTTTGCTCTGTGACCTTGCTTAATCTAAATAACCTGCCTATCCTACCTCCTTACTATCTTCACCAGTCTCTTCCTCCGCTTCCCTCTTCCACTCTATCTCCACAGCAACCCGTGTGACTTCTCACCTGGATCATTCATTGTACCTGCTTCTAACTCCTTAATTTTGCGATTATTCAATTTTGCCTACAGATTTCAGCCAGGCTTTCCACTCTAAAATGCAAATGTGATCATATGATTCCCCATCCTTAAAATCTTTCAATGACTCTCCCCCATGGAGAGTGCTTACAACATCACATGTGATCCTCAGGGACTTGGCTACCGTTTTAATGGTCCTTCCTGCTAGAACTAATGCAGTTCATACCCTCTCAAACTTCCATACACTTGCACTTGTGCTTCCCTCTGCTGGGAAGCCCTTTTCCCCCACCGCATCTGGAAACTGTGATCATAGTTTTTAGACTCTCACCTGTTGCATCTCCTCAGTGAAGCTTTGTTGGACCAGGCTCTCTCATCTGCCCTGATGCGTCCTCTCTTTTCCTTTTCTCTCCTTCTCCTGCCTCTCATCTCCTCATCTCTTTTGCTCCTTTCTCCATCTTATCACATCAGATCCTATAGCTTTGGCCACCACCTACATCCTGCCAATAACAAAGACCACATAATCATCAGAACCACGTTTGCATTTTACTGTGGCTTCTAGAGTCACTGTCCTCCACTATTGAGGTCTGGCTTGGCCTTTCTCAAAACTGAGTGATGGTTTGATTCCTTCAGAAAATGCAGGGATAAGTGGTTGTCTGGGGGTAGGACTAGAAGAAGGGATTGACTGGGATGGGTTTACAGGAAACTTTTGGGTTGAGGCACATGGTTGATATATTGATTATGGCAATCATGGTGCTGGGAACAGTTCAGGTCAATGAAATATTAGCTGAACTTTTGGGTGGAACTTCTGAGGCAATCTCCTTAAAAAAGAGGGGAGACTGAGCTGGCATATGTCTCTCTGCCTCTTATCTTCTCTACTTCTGCCTGGAGCTTAGAAGCAATAGTAAAGAAGATATAGCAGCCGTCTCATCTCTATGAGGCAACAAGCAGATGGGAAGGATGACAGAACAGAAAACAGGAGAAGTCTGTGCCCCTAATGGCTTCGAGGAGCCTTTTCAGCATCCCTGCCTGACCTCCCTCCAGATACCTTATTTGTGCTTCAATCATCTAAGCCATTGTTTTTCAGATTGCAGTCACTTATAGCCAGTTCCTAACTGACATATCTTTGAAACTGTGTGTCTATGCTGGTAAAATCCAGAGGATCAATGAATAATACATTCAACCAATATAGGTCAACCAATTGATTCAAGATTTTGACTCAGCAGTGAAAGCCATTTGCTTGCCACACTCCTTCCGTAGCAGAATTTTACTCCCCAAACATGCAAGTATTTAAGTTTTCTTTTTCCTCTGTTGATGTGTCTGTGTCATTCTTGGTCTTAGGCTTGCTGCTCAGATGGAAATCAGGCCCTCCCCAGTTCTACAGGGTAGAACAGGTTCTAATGTAATCAGCTCAGGCCAGCCCTGGAGAATTACTTTGTTCTTTGTTTTTATATAAAAATCTGCCAACCGGAACCAAAATAAATCAATAGTGGCTAAACATGGAGGTTCCTCTTTTCAAATTTCTTTGGACCCCTCAAGAAATCTGAAAACAGGAATTAAAGAGATTGCATTAGGAATCCTCATGGAGGCTGAGAGGAGATCGGGCCTGCCTTTGGCGTAAAAGCAGAGAAAAAGCCTGTGTTCTTCATTAAGTCCAGCTCTGCCTGCTTCACCAAATTTACCTCAAGGCCCTGGCTCAGTCCCAGGCATGGCAGGATGGAAGTCTCGGGTCCAGCCAGGTTTGGTGCAGTCCACTTTTGTTACTGGCCAAAAGACCCACAACTTGCACACACTCTCTAGAGCTGAATTTGGTCCTAATCATCTTAATGAAGCCATTGGTGGCAACCCTGGTTTGCAATGATTCCTCTTTCTCTGGGTGGTTTTATGTTGGACCCTCCCCACACTTTGGGGTGAATCTACAGAGCCATGGTGATTTCTCTTGTTATGAGCATGCTTTATGTCATTTATCAAAGCATAAGCCCTTATAGGATACTTGTCTGTTGTATACTTTCTGGTCTTACAGTGCCTTGGACCACGTATGACCAAGTCACTGGGTCTGGACAGTTCCTGCAATTGTCCAAACTATGAATTTTGGACTCATGAAAGCATGGGGTTAATTCTCAGCTTTGCAACATCTGAGATCTACAACTTTGATCAGATTCCTAAGCCCCTTCAGTTGCCTCAGTGGCAGGTAAAAGGTTTGTCACAGAATCAGGCTCCGAGGGATCCCTGGGTGGCGCAGCAGTTTGGCGCCTGCCTTTGGCCCAGGGCGCGATCCTGGAGACCTGGGATCGAATCCCATGTCGGGCTCCCTGCATGGAGCCTGCTTCTCCCTCTGCCTCTCTCTCTCTCTCTCTCTCTCTCTCTCTCTCTCTCTCTGTGACTATCATAAATAAATAAAAATTAAAAAAAAAAAAGATTTAGAATCAGGCTCCAAGCAGTTGTTGACTACAGTAGTTTTTGCTATGATAGATTCAGCTATTTCGTTTTCTTTTCATTCTTTTTTATCTCCTTCAATTTTTGGACAAAATTCTGGTGGTTGGTGTGAAAATAATGCAGAGATACTAATGTGAGGATGGTACGTAACCAACATAGGCAGGCATGTTCTGGTTGTCACAGACCACATAACCATGCAACTCTACTACATTTGAAAATGAGACACAGTCACACCATAAATGTTCCTTTAGCATATATGCCTAGCCCTTACGAAGCTGTTTGTTTCTCTCTAGATCCTGTATACACAGTTGGACTCTGCAGATACCAGGTGGACAAAGTTGATTCCTTTGTAGCTTCTTGAGCAAAACAGCCACATCATGGCAAATTGAGATGACCAGATTGTCCCCAGTGCATGTATATCTAAAAGCAACTAAACAGAGAGTGAAACAGAGATGAAGAGGTCCTACAGATCTTTGCTATGCTACGTGGGATCAGCAGAACTGGCATGACCTGGGAGCCTATAAGCAGTGTGGAATCTCAGACTGCACTTCAGATTTACAGGATTAGAATCTGCATTTTAACAATACTGCAGGGGACTGATATGCACTTTGGGGTTCAAAAAGTGGCTGCTATAGAGAACCTTTGGTAAGAACAACAGGAATAAGGTGTCTAAGAAACCATTTGGTCTCTCCCCATAAGTCTTAACTGATGTCATGCGCTGCTGGGTAACACTTCCCATCACACTCAGAAGAGGGGGCTCCTTTATTTGTTGACTTATGCTTCATGGGAATTCTTAATAGAAGTGGAATCAATCATTGTTCACATATTACTGCTCCTCAATATCTTAGGCCACCAGGCTTGCTTTAGGTAATAGAGTCTAAAGGGATGAGATTATGACCATGTTAGATCCATTAACATTTATATCTCCCACTGGCAGTAGAAGTAGATAGGATTGCAATTCATTTACTCCTCAATGATTTCACTGAGGATCCAGGCACTGGGTGAGGCCCTGAAGATAAAAAGAGGAATGGAAGGTGGCCCTTGCCATACTTGATGAGGAAGGCAGGTTTAAGAAACAGATCATTACAATCCAACACATGGACAAAATGTGACTTTGAACTTTGTAGTGAAATTGCTGATGGAGGTCATCATTCTCTTTCCTGCTTTGTAGAAAGGAAGACCCGAGGAAGAGGCGATTGGAATAAAGGGACTCCCATGGAATACCTTTGTGAATCTGACTCACAAGACCCCTTCTTCTGTGTACAGCTTTATTTTTTCCTCAGGCACTGGCACAACTGCTTCCTACACCCTTATTAACCCTTAACACCAAGGATTGAAAGTAATGTCTTGAAATGTATTCTCCCCAGAACTGAGATCTATGCTTTGAGTTTATTCTTCCTGCAGTTTCTCTACTTAGGTTTTTTTAAATATTTCACAGCATCTCTACTACAATTAGACCTGAAAACAAAGAAATAAACCCTATTGGTGATTTCTGCCAATATCTGGCAATACCGTGGAAGAGATGTTTTGATTAGGCAATTTTCATTACTAAAAACACTATAGCACAATAAATTAATTCAATGTTGTGCACTTATCTATTAGAAACATTACTATAGGAGTATAAAAATGTTAATTATTCATTATCATTGCTCTGATTATTTGTTGTGGCTGATAATTACATTGAATATATTTTATATCAGTAATAACCTTCTGTCTACATTTACAACATGTCGTATCTTGGGGGCTTGTCAAGTTTTTTCCCCAAGCCTTTCCTTTATTAAGACACAGACCTCAGGAGTACATAACCTTTATGTTGAAGGCTGATTTTCTTCTTTCATATAAAGAGCAAATATTATAGATTAATTAATCCAGGATGATTATAATTTAATCACTCTTCCTCTGGCTTCACAAGGGATTCGGCTTTTATTCAGTTGCTCATTCATATTGTTATGAAGAATAAATGCAGTCATAAAATATTTGTGTGCTATGAATTCACAGAACAACTAACTGAGAAGCTGGAGAGGGGGGATGCATACCAGCCAGGCACCCGCTTGAGTCCCATATCATGTGGCCTCAGCCTGGCATACATGCTCAGGACCCCACAGGTGAATAGTCTTAACCAGGATAGGAGAGGGTAGCCTCTAACCCAACTGAATTTGGAGTAGTTCAACCACAAACAAAAGATTTCAGACCCACAGAATTCACCGAGCAGCTATTACACATCAGCTCTGTGTTAAACACTGAGCATAAATTCCCTACTCATTGCTTGATCTTGGAATCGTGTTTGTGCCTTGGTTTCCCCATCTGTAAAATGGGATAATAACAGGAACTTCTTCATTGTGTCATGAGGATTAAGTGGATTAAGCATTGAAGTGTCTTGAATGTGCCTGGCACTGGCAAAACAATAAAAGTGGGCTGTTATTTTGTTTGTTTTAATTTTCATTCAGATGTTTCCCTTGTCAAGATGGTAGCAGATGTATAAGAAGTAAGTAGCAGAGCTTATTGTTCAGATGCGGGGGCAGAGATACAAATGCAGGATGTGATCTGTTTGCCCGGGGTGTGGTGTGTGAGGAAAGGCTTCCAAGAAGAGATCTGTGGAGCTGACTCACTAAATAAATACGCTGCTGTGTTCTGTAGGTCCTGTGGGGTGGTGGTGGGTATCAGGGGGGTGCCCTTCTGAAAAGAGGGAGAGCTGAGATGCTTGTCGGCCAAGGTGGGGATGGAAGGCGCCAGCTAGATCAGAAGACCCAGTCCCGTGGAGACAAGCACAGTGGACTGACAGCTTGGGCTTCACCCGAAGGCATCAAGGCACCACAAAAGGATTTTCAGCCACAGAGTCACAAATGAGATCAACATTGCAGGACTGGCCCAGCAGCCACCTGGAGTGTGGAAGAGATGGTGGCTGAGAGTCTGTGGAGAAAGAGTCAGTGGCAAGATCCAGGCAGGGGCTGTGAGGTCTGCGCTGAGGCAAGGAGATGTGGGCTCATAGTACAGAAATTGTTCATAGGCCCAACTTACCCCACAACTGGTCAAAGGACACATTCTGAGAGGAAGCAAAGCTTTTGAGTTTGGTTTTATTTATTTATTTATTTTAACATTTTATTTAAATTCCATTTGCCAGCATATAGTACAACACTCAGTGCTCATTCCATCAAGTGGCTTCTGTAGTTTGATTTTAAGTAACAGTTATGTTATTGGTGGGGTGAAGGTGGAGGACAGGAGGGAAGGAGGGAAGGGTTATAAGCAAGAGGTGCAAGGTGAAGGTAACAAGAAACATTTATTACATGCCTACTGCATGCCAATCACTGCACAAAATGCTCTCCTATTACTTCATTAAAACCTCACAGAAGTTTAGTGAGGAAAAGGCCATTACGATCCCATTTTACAGATCAGGAAATGGAGGCTCCGATTGTAACCATTCAGGGCCACAGAGAAAGAAAGTGGTAGTTTCAAATTCTGGAACATTCCTCCTTTGATTTGAATTGTCAGTAAAATGAGCAAATGATTCCTGTGACTGCAGGATTTCACTCCATGGCTTAAATGGTAGCACTCTGAGCCCTCCCACCGGATAGCTGCCTGTGTGAGCATGATGGGGAGCTCATCAGAAAACCTACTGGGCTTCTGAGCAGCCATGGTTTTGTGTCCTGTCGAGTTGAGGTTTTAACTGCCATGGGAAGTGGCTCCTCCTGTGAGGTGTTTGTTCTGCCAGAACCAGGAGAAAGCCGGGCCTCAGGTGTCTGCTCTTAACACCAAGGATTGAAAGTAATGTCTTGAAATGTATTCTCCCCAGAACTGAGATCTATGCTTTGAGTTTATTCAAAGGTGACCACAGGGCAGCAGCTTCCCAGCCAGAGGGTGGGGAGGATCAATGATGGCAACTGAGTCTGGGGGTTGGGGCGAAGCAGACCTTGGGGAGGGTGCCAGTCAGGGTGGGGCTCTCCGAATTAGGATGAGCAAGATCTCTGGGGAGACCTGTGGGTGGGGCAGGAAATATTCCAGCTGAGGAAACACTTGGGACACCCAGGCTTGGAGCCTGAGATGAAACATGGAAGAAAGAAATTCACGAGCTCCTCTCTCTGGGCCTCAGTTTTCTTGTGTGTTCAGTGGGACAACTCTTTGCAGAACTGAGACGGGGACTGGTGGTAATGTCAACGAAGCAGCACAGTGACAGGGCAGGAAGCCCACTGATGTTAGCTCCTGGCCTGGGGTGGGGGGGCAGACCACCCAGAGACAACCAGATCTGTGGAGGGTGGAGGTAAAAATTTGTGTGGCAGAGCTCCCACGCAGCAGCAGGGGGAGGCTGTGACCCTGGGCTCCCAACATGTGGGTTGGCCTCCAGTGGGATTTTGAATAGGTTTGGGTGGGGGCACTTTTGAAAGACAGACTGTAAGAGATTAATTAGCCCGAAGAGTGCCCTTAATCATCAGTCCTCAACACTGGCTGCGTTTTAGAATTGCCCAAGGAGCTTCCAAACATACTCCTGTCCAGGCCACACCCCTGGAGGATCAGGTTCATTTGATCTCCAGTGGGCCCAGGCATGGGTCTATTCTTAAATCTCCTCAGGATATTCTAATATGTCGCCAGAGTTTTAACCACCAATTTAGACAGAGAGTGAAGGCCAGCTGTTTGGGCACCACCAGGCATTAGCCTGAGCTCCAGGGCAGGTTCCCCAAGCTCGGCCACGTTAATGGGGCAGCTTTGTGGGAAGCTTCTGGAGCCAGGGAGGCACCACAAAGCAGGCTCCCGGGACCTTGGGTCAGCCACTCTCTGCCTCTGCTGGGGAAGGGTACAATGTGGACAGTGTCACAAAGCATGGGAACACTTTCCTCAGCATCTCTCCATTATCTGGCCAGCAAGACAGGGAATGAAGGAGAACCTATGGCTGCTCCTCCAGTCCCGCTTTGCACACCTGTGTGGTGGGATGCGGCGCTGCCCTTGAGCAGAAGAGATGAGTGCAGAAGAGAAGACTGGAGCTGGGCTGGTGACCCACGCTCCCCATAGTGCAGGGCAGGTCTTGACTGGCTTGGCATGGTGTGAGCCCATGCAGGCGACTCTTCATTCTGCAGGAGAGGATTTTCCTGTTTATGGATTACATGTGGCTGGTTTGTAATTCCAGCCTGGTTTTTTTCCACTGCTCCACACCCTCCTGTGTCTCCCTCCTGGTGGCCTGGATGGCACACGGGATCCCACAACTGTTATCTGAGCAGACTGGGATGTCAAGCTGGTTCTCAGTGTTCAGCCTGGCACCGAACACACTACAGGCACTAAATAAATGTTGACTGATGGTTGTGGCCACCAGATCATGATGTGCATCTCAGAGCACAGGAGAATTATTTTTGGATTTTCTTTTGTCCTCCATTGTGCTGATGAGCAACAGTTGACTGCGATACATTCTAGACTGACTAATCGCCTTTTCTACAAATGCCTTCCAAGTCTGGAAACAGCAGAAATTTTCTCTTTGTTGCCAAAGTGTTATCTTTCTATAACCTCTTGTTAGTTCAGCTGTATTTTTTTTAAGATTTTATTTATTTATTTGAATAAAAGCCAAAGACTGAGCATGAGCAGAGGGAGAGGGGCAAAGGGAGAGGGAGAAGCAGACTCCCTATGGAGCAAGGAACCCCATGCAGGGCTTGATCCCAGAATCCTGGGATCATGATCTGAGCCGAAGGCAAACGTTTAACCAACTGAGCCACCCAGGCACCCCAATTCAGCTGTATTTTAGACCAAATATGTCATATAGCAGTTTCCACCATGGTCCAACCTGAACTTTGTTTTTGACATTTCACCACGAGGCACTACATTTAATAACTATTATGTCTCTATTCAGAAGTGTTTTGAAAAGCTAAGAGAGACAAGTCTTTATAAGAGAGCAATTGTCTAAATCAAGGTCAAAAATAATTTCAGATGCCATCATAGGTAAATGCGGGATTTAAAAAAGTGAGGATGGGACGCCTGGGTGGCTCAGCAGTTGAGCATCTACCTTCTGCTCAGGGCGTGATCCCGGAGTCTCGGGATCGAGTTGCACATCAGGCTCCCCGCGAGGAGTCTGCTTCTCTCTCTGCCTGTGTCTCTGCCTCTGTGTGTGTGTGTCTCTCATGAATAAATAAATAAAATCTTAAAAAAAATAAGTAAGGATAATCTAACCTGGTAGACACAGGAACCAACTCCTAATTTTGAAAAGGTTATCAGTGGGGTTTGATACATGCTCTGGGAGCCAACCTCTAAGCTTACTTATTCTAAGGAAGTATATCTGGATTTGAAGAAAGAAGAGCCACATGGAAGAAGGATCTCTCCTGAGAAGATGTATCTTTCACTTCAGGGGCTAATTTACTATTTGCTAAAAAATACAGTTCTTCTAACAACTTTATATGAAAGAATGAGGTCCCCCTGGTGAAATATGAGAAAACTTTCTAGAGAAGTTATTTCTTGAGCTACATCTTAGGTAGTGTGAGATTTAAAATAGCAAATGTTGAGGGGGGAGGGAGAGGAATGCATTTCTGACAAAGTGAGTAGATTGACAAAAACATAGGGACCAGAGAGGACCTGTATGAGAGATGATGAGGGAATGAAGCCAGTTACTTGAGAGTGGTGGTGGCATAGAGAGGAAGCTAGAAAGTCTGAGAACTAATTCTTGCTAAACAGCTGTGAGCTCTCACCCTGGGAACATCAATACTTAATGGGTCCTCTGAAGGAGAAGCCACAGAAGTCAACGCTCTAACGGTGTCATTCCCAGCTCAATGGCTACCCAGGTGGAAGGTGTCTTAGATAAGTCCTTTCCAGCTTGTCATAAAGCTCCCTCGAGTCATCTCTTTGCTGGTATGTTTTACCTCACTCTACAGGGTTTGGAGGCATCTGGGCCTCCTGGCAGGTGGGATAGGGTTTCCTCCTTCCTATATAGGTGAATTTAAGGATACAGCTTAATGCCGTGGTCAAAAGTACAGACTTTAAGGCCAAAAGGCCTGAGTTCAAATGCCAGCTCAGTGCCTTACCAGTACTGCAGTGTTGGAAAGTTACTCAACCAGTGTGCACCTTAATTTCCTCAGCTGCAATGTGGAGGCGCAAATAATAGCACCTACTCTTTGAGTTATTGAACAGATGAAAGATCTGTACATCCAGAGAGTGCCTGGAACATTATTTGTGCTAAGTGTGAGCTGCTATACAGTGGTTTTCATTACTGCTTTTGTCAGTGATGCTGATACTCTTCTGTTCCTTGCTGACACACCTCCATGTGTCCAACCCTTTCTTGCCAATCTTCCTTCTCTTCTATACAGAGTAAACAAATGATGATTCTCCTATTTGAGCAACACTGTGAATTTTGCAAGTGCTTTCACATACACGATCTCATTTGGCCCCTGGTAAGGGTGTAAATACTTTGCACATATGAAAATGAGAACAACAGCCCCAAAAATGATATATAGACTTACCCAAGGTCACTGTGCCAGCAAGTGGCAAATGAACCCAGTCTGGTGTCCCAAATTCATTTGTTCATTCATTTCATCTGTTATTCATCTGCTTGTATTTTTTGAACACCTGTTCTACACCACAGACTGGGCAGATAATTGGTGATATGACTATAAAATACTTGATCTTGCTCATGTTCTAATGGGAAGTGGCAGGAAATGGAGACAATCCAGTGGTATGAGTAGAAGGAAACATAAGTTGCCCTAGAAGCATACAGGAACTGAGAGGGAGGTCAATGGACGTTTCAAAGAGATAGGACCTACAGGTGAGTCTGGAAAGATGAGAGACAATCAATCATCAGCACAGAAAGGAAGAGAGGAACTCCACCTCATCCTTCTCTAACCCCACCTGCTCCCCCAACACACACCACCTCTACTGGATTGGCAACAGCCTTGAGTTTAAAAAAGAACAGGGTTACTGGTATTTGCGGCTTGTCTTCTACATGCTCCACAGAGTTAAGGCTGAGCCTATAAGGAGTTCACCATTTAATTCAGGGGTGGAGGTCTCAACAGGACAAATGGTGTGCAAATAAGAGCATCCAGGATGACAGAAGGTGTTGTGTGCTTGGTAAGGCCTTAAGCATAACTGGCCCAGGTGATATGCAAAGATGCCCAAAGGGGGTCAGCCCACAGGTTGTGTCTCGGCTATCTCAGCACCCCCACATTACATTAGCTCCCTTTCACACACCACATAGTAGACAGAAAGCCCTGTATATCTGTTATATCATTGGTTTGACCTGAAAATCTTTAAAAGCAGACTCTGTAGAGAATACAGAAATTGCAGAAAAAAGGGGCAAATAATTTGCCGAAGGTGGTTGACTTAGTTATCTGTTGCTGTGCAACAGATTACCCCAAATCGTAGAGCCTTCAAACAACAATAATCACTATCTCTTAAAGTCTCTGTGGGCCAGGAATTCATACCAGGCATAGGGGAAATGGTTTGTCTCTGCTCTACATCTATAGCCTCAGTTGAGGGCTTGAAATTTGGGGACTGGATCCATCTGCAGGCCAGCTCACTCATATGTCTGGAGGTTGATTTGGGCTATCTGCCAGGGTTGTTGGTAAGAGAACTTTTGTGTGTCCTCTCCATGTGGCCTGGACTTCCTTACAACATGGTGGCTGGATCCCAAGAGCAAGAGTCCAGAGAGAGAAAGAGCCACATGGGAGCTATGCCTTTGTGACCTTCCTTGGAGGCCATGCAGCACCACATCTATCATATTCAATTGACCAAAGCAATTGCAAACGTCCATCCAAGTTCAAGAAAGAAAACATAGACACCACTTTTCAAAGATCAGTGTCAGTGTCACATTAAAGAAAAGCACATGGGATGGGGTATATATAGGACACCTTTGCAAAAGCAATCTCCCATAGTAACACAACTGTCAAATAGCAGATTGGGGTCCTTTCCCACATATGGCTGCCCTAAAATATCTGCCTCTCATTAACAATGCCATCTTCTCAACTGGAGGAAGACACATGTGTCCATAGATGTCTGAGTATCCAGAGGCACATTCTACAGGCCTGAGTGCTGGGTGATCTCCATCTAATATGAACATGATAGCCATTTCCTGAGCCTTGTCTTCTTTTGACTTCCTTGTCCTCTGAACAACCCAGCCAGAGCTTTCAGAGGAATACACATGCCAGAACTCCACAAGCTAACAAAGCTCAGAAGAATAAGTACCAGTGCAATCACCTAAAGTTTACCTTTCTGCCTTAGTGTTTTTTGGGGGGACATCCCTAATCTTGTTTCCAGCTGTTTCTGCATTTCTATGCTGCCTATCACCTTTTAGACCCAGATGCGATATGAATTATTCATTTGATTTGGGGCAGGTGCACCCATTTCCTCCCAGGACCCCAGGGGCAGGCATAGGAAATTAATTCACAGCGTCTGTAGCTTGAAGTCACTTGCAATTTCCACACCACAGAAAAAATAAACTGAAGATATGGGACTTGAGAAAGCTCAAAGGTGTTGAGAATAGTCATCAGCAATTCTTGATTGTCTCTTAGACAAAAGTGGGCACTGATTCCTGCATGAAAGGTTTATGTTAGCTGACAAAAAGGGGCTTCCCGGTTGTGGAGGTGATACAGTCCTGTAACAGGGAGTGAGGGATGTCATAGACGCTCCTCCCTGGAAGTCTTAAGATAATGGCACAGAACTGCCTACACGCAGTAGGATGGATCTGCCACCTTCTCAAAGTCCTCCCCAACCTGGCTCTTCTATTACTCACTGATGATTCCAGGACTAAGAAGTTTGAGTCTCTTCCCCCTGGGCATCTTATGAGTCTGAAGGGCGAGCATTAAAGATAGACATGGCTCGTAGCCCCTACTATGGATCAGCCCTCATCACTCTAGATTTCCCAAGGGCCGTTTGGTTATGATGTACTTTCTGTCATTAGAAATGTCATTCATGTCCCAGTCTCTAGCTCTATGGGAGCTGGCTTTCCTTTATTAGCAGCCCAAAAACTTCTCCAGCAATCCTGAACTCTAAACGTGTTCTCAAACATGGGAAATTTCTGACTGGGAAGGATTGTTTTTCAGCGTAAGAATAAAATAACCAGATTATCAGAACTGGATGAGAAAAGGAAGTAATTTTGATGGTTTCTCTTCAGTTTGAGGGATCCTCTGAGTTTCCAAGGTCCCTCAGGTGAAGGGGAGGGCAGTGAGGAGACCAGGGACTCCAGCACCAACTAAAGTAACTTCTGTCATCTGTTTTACACAATCAGGGAATCCTCATCTCGTTAAAAACAAAACAAAACAAGACAAAACAAAAAAAAAAAAACCTTAACAAATACTAATCCAACTTCCTTGATATCTAGAAGGCAAGATGGATGCTGAAAAGGGGCCATTTCTTACCCACAAAATATTAAATGGGGTTATCACAGAAAGGCTTATCTAGAAACTCAATACCCCAATTAAGTTACTTTTCCTTCTAGAAAAGTCACCTTCACACTGAGAGTTTTGGCTGTAGATCATGCTGTGTTTCCACGAGTCAAAAGCCCTTGTTTGCTGGGGAGCTATGAAAACAGAGGGTTTACAAGGTGCTGCACAGCCTTTCCAGAATTACCTTGGTAGGAAGGCTCTTTTTTATTTTTTTCCTTCTGCATTCATTTTGTTATTTCAGTAATTGCTCTACCTGGACTCTGGGGACAGTTAGGCACCTGGTTGTATTGATTCTTTTCACACTTCAATTTGAAAAGGGTCTTACGCCATAAAATACATCTACTCTGATTCTTTTCTCCATTGCCACTTTATTTGGGAACTGTTTGGCCTTAGCAACCCCTACTGATTGATAAGTGTGAGCTGCAAGGAAGCCATGTAACTACAATTCTAAGTGGTTATGGTTATTTATGGCATGAAATTTAGCAAATGCATCTGTTGCCAGCAATATTTGACTTATACAATTTTTAGAAAAAAAATGTCCTCTTAACACTGAGGATTGATTTTTGGGGGGTAAGGTTCTTTTGTGATCATCCCCCAAGTGATAACTGATATGATTATTAATTATTGCTATCATGCTGATTATTAATATACCATGGGTGATGCTGAGATTGGGACGCTCAATACAATTGAATTTTCCAGCCAAACATAACAGTGATCACAACTACATTCCTCTTATGTGCCAAGCATCTTATTAACGTGATATCTTTTAATCTAAGCTTCACGATCAATCCCATTTGTTTTCCAAAGGTGAATGAATTGGGCTTTTCCATATTTGGTCACATGACTAGTGACTCACAGCTGGGAACAGAGGGCCTGGATTTGGACCCGGCTTTGCCTGACTCCATAGTCCATGCTCTTTGTCACTGCAGCGGACCAGCATCCGAAAGAGCTGTCCTCTCCGTATTTAATTTGATTACTCTAGTTTCTAATGATAAAGGGTATTCCTTTCTTTATTCCTTCTACATGCATGCCATTACAGCTTCCTTCGGCTAGAAATCTGCATCTTCCTCTTTTGGAAGTAGATTCAAAACATTGTTTACACTTTTCTTGGTAACCCTGAGCTATCATTAAGAATTTGGAGTTGCCACAATAACACAAATATTCTTACTCATTAAACCTCTGTATGAAACACGGAGAAGGGCATTACATCTGTCAAACCTGCCCAAGATCTCTACCGAGCAGATGTCATTTCGTCAACTTTATGGCTGAGCAAATAAAAGGTTAAAGAAGTATAAGATAACTTATCCACTCTAGAAGGCAGGGGCCAGAGTTGTACCAGGTCTTTCTGACCACAGAGCCTTTGTGTCTACACTGCCTTGGTGCTTTTCAGCAGTAAGAGTACACAGCGAAGATGTGGAGGCACCTCATGGGTGTATTCTAATTATATCAAATCAACAGTGTGGGTTTAGGAAACAGAAAGGAGAGTGCATTAGGATCCTGGCAGTTTCTGGCTTCTCACCTAAATGAGCAGGCAAGGAAACAACAGGCACACTTCTGTTATTCCCTTTATCTTCTCACTTTCTCCCTACCTCCCATGGCATCAGCTCCTTGAGATGCAGAGGAAGGCTCACATGTCCACAGATATATGTCTTCATAGAAGCCAGCTCCCAAGTCCAAGTGCACTACGGATGCTCAATGGTCCCAGCACCGTGGGCAAAAGGAGCTGGACTAGACCTACCATAGGAAGACCTTGATCACTATGGGGCATCTTGCTCAGAGATCTAAGCTACATAAGAGAAGACTACCTTACTACTTCTGAGTGAGCCCTCAATAAGTATTTGTTGACGTATGGTTCAATTAAATGCAAGAAAAAAAAGAACTTCAAGCTGTTTCAAGTTTAAAAAGTAAATATTTATAGGCTGTAAGAATTTGTCAGGAAGTTTATTTGTATATCTCTATACCAACTGACCCTACCTTAGATACTTTTGGTGTGTATGACTTTTAATTTTCAGGGCTTTTTCTGCCTCCTCTCTTACCCTGGCCTCTCACGTTTGGTGTGTGAAGATAAATCACCACCTGTGTTATGATTAGGTGCAAAGTAAGTGAATAGATTCTTTTTTTAAAAGAAGAATTTTTAATTTATTTCTTCATGAGAGACACACAGAGAGAGGCAGAGACATAGCAGAGGGAGAAGCAGGCTCCCTATGGGGAGCCTAATGTGAGACTTGATCCCAGGACCCCGAGATCACGACCTGAGCCAAAGACAGACGCTCAACCACTGAGCCACCCGGGTGCTCCAAGAGTGAATAGATTCAAAGGATGGACCATTGTTGGCCCACTCAAGACTTTCCATTTCCTCTGGGCCCTTGGCTTTTTCTCAGATTCCTCATTACAGAGCAACTGGCTCTGAGTTATGATATTGTACTGTGATTACTATGACTGCTGCCATGATATCTATAAAAACTCTTCTTTTATCTTGCCGAATACTGAGATGCACTAACACCCTTTAAAGGAATGTTGGTTTGTGAAAAACAAAAAAGGCTTTGTCACTTGCTAAGCTGATTTATAGAGTGTCCCATTGCAAAGATACCCCAAACAGTCATGCAACTTCATGGTTTTGTGATCAGTTACATGACCCTATTATTGGTATCATATAATTATTGATCCATTCATTGATCAAATATTAACTGTACACCTACTCATTTTCAGGTACTCTTGTAGGGCTTGAAGCTATTGTGACATACAAAACAATGTCCCTGTCTTCACGGAACTTTAGTTTTATCAGAGTTTTCTGTTTGTTTTTTTGTTTGTTTGTTTGTTTTATTTTTATTTTTTTTTATTTTATTTATTTTTTTATTTTTTATTTATTTATGATAGGCACACAGTGAGAGAGAGAGAGGCAGAGACACAGGCAGAGGGAGAAGCAGGCTCCATGCACGAGGAGCCCGATGTGGGATTCGATCCCGGGTCTCCAGGATCGCGCCCTGGGCCAAAGGCAGGCGCTAAACCGCTGCGCCACCCAGGGATCCCTGTTTTATTTTTATTTTTATTTTAGAGTTTTCTATTTGGATTGCAGTTTAAGAATTCTATCACCCCCATCATCAACTATGACCTTCAAAAAAATTCTGAGAACTAGGTGGGGAAGGTATCGCTCTTCCCACTTTACAGATGAAGAGACTCCCCTGGGCTCTCCCCTCTCCGTCTGGCAGGACGGGAAGGACTAGACTTGGGGAAATTTGTTGGGAGCAGGAAGGCAAAGGTGCTGAGTTTGTGAAGGAGCATGCACAGGTATGTGCACACCTGGGGGACTTGAAAGCTTGAGGCCTGATGTCCCCGAGCTGAGCTAGATGTGGCTTCAACCTGTTTTGGAGCATCTCTGTTCTGGCACCCATGTCACCTGCTCTCTGGCTCCTCATCACCTCAGGGACAGATAGTGAATACCAAGGAAGATGCTGCTAGGCCTAGAGTAGCCCTTCCTCCCTCAGCTATAATGCAGGATAGGAGCATAGACCCATGAGCACATCCTAGCATCTCTCCTTATGTGCAAGAGCTTCACATGAGAGCAGAACGGTGACACATCTACCTACAAGAAAGGATACGTTTGTCACAAACAGGACATTACACTTCGCCGGTGACTCACTGAAAAAGCATTTACCTCATGACACAAATTACATGTGTTCCTCATCCAGAAGCATGTCTTAAGTGTTCAAATGCCCATTAATCCTCCAGTCATGGGAAGATGGTGGCAAAGGGCGTGGAGGAGCAGCAGGCTTTGGTGGCAGTGACTCCTTAGCTTACAGCCGGCATGACCTCCACCCTGGAGGACCTGGGGAAAAACTGTCCCTTGTAGGCAGAGAACGCAGAGTTCCCCTCCTGCAGGGTGTTTCTAGGGGCCCAGCAGAGTTGAGTTGCTAAGGAAATCCCAGGAAAGTCCCTCCACCCCTGAACCCGGCAACTCCTCACTTGCTTGGGCCAACAAACCCTTTGATTCCTGCTTCCCACCCCAACCCCGGGCACTTCACATGTCTTCCAGGGAATGTTTCGAAATATCCATACACTACAATAAATCACATTTTACATTTATGGCTCCTCATTATCTCAACTCTCAAATGAAAGCAACTCTGTTGCTTGCCTGGGAGGCCATGAGGATGGAAAAAGTTGGAGTGAGAAAGAGGTACAGAAGGAGGCAATGTGCTATGTCTACACCAGCTCATCTGTGTGCTGAGGCAGGACCCGGGTGGGTCTGGGTGCGTGCCTCAGTTTCACAATAACCTCTCCGAATTTAGGTTTCCCCGGGGCGCAGATGCTATTAACACCTACAACACAGGGCTGTGGTGTCGATTAATCAGATGCATCACGGCCTAGTACAGGACCCAGTTAGGTAGCAATGTGGGGCTGGGGGCATACAGATGATTTCAGACCCTTTGGATTTATCCTCAGACCACGTGGATTAAAGAGAAGATAGATTTGTAGAGCACACTGAACACCCGAATTTAATTTGATTACTCTAGTTTCTAATGATAAAAGGTATTCCTTTCTTTATCATCTGTCACCCATCCAACCACAATTTTTCAGTGAACATTCAGCCATGTATTCACTTGATATGAAAGCATCAATTCTGTAACTCAGTCCCTAAGCAAGAACATTCAGGAAAGGCATCTGACCAAAGGGTGAACAGAAAACAAGGGGGATGAATGCATTTTATGTTTGTCCAAAACAATTTTGGATTTGCTCTTTAGGCCTCAAAATCAGGGCTAGCTAATAATATTCATGCTTAAAAGTGTGAAGTCTGCAGAAGTGGGCCTCTCGGGACACTCTCAGGAGGCTGAGGGCTTGAGACAGGAGCACTGAAAGTCTGTATTACTGCAAACCACCTCAAAAGCCTATTTTTCCAGCTATCATTTGGACCTTATTGGTTCTAATTTGTTGAAAAGGGGGAGGGGAGGAAACACCCAATACCATCTGCTTCATTGTTTTGTGGGAAAATATATGCAGTTAAAGGGGAGAGAAACATTATTTGCCCAGTCTGAAGCTTTCAGTGCTCCCCCACAACTATTTGACCTGAATATATTAAAGATTGTAATGTTTTGTTACATGTCCCAAGGCAAAAAAAAAAGAGAGAGAGAGAGAGAGAGAAAAAAATCAGGCTATCACTTATTAGCTTTCTGTTCCTGGATCCGACCAGTTGATTCGACAGCGCAAAAGATAGTGGGAAATCCAAAGGTAAAGGTTAAACTCTGTTTTATTATGTTTACAGGATTTAAAGGGTAAGTCAGGAAGTGCTTACATAACATCCAGTGAAAGTGGTGGATTAGTAACCAGAGCGGGACTTAAAAGCGGCCTTAATCCTTCGAATCTCCAGGGGTGAAAGGTCAACCTCTAACACCAGGTTGTGTAAAGAATGGAGAAGCCACAAGCTTCTGTTTCATCGTGGCCCTGCTAATCCACTGAGGAAATGAGCAGCCGGGGGTTTGGGGAGAGGTAAACGCCTCCTCCCAGGGAAGCCACCTGTGATTTCGGCCAGGGAGGGAGTAATTAAAGTCGGCCGGGCCCAGCGCAGGGGGGTAGGCCGCGGACAGACAGCCCCCAGCTGCAGGGTTTGAAGGGTGGGGGGCCTTCCCCCACCTCGAGGAGTCAACCCTGCTGGCCCCCTGCCAAATCTGTAAGCGGACCACTGCTTTTCCCTGACAAGATCTTGTCATCCCGGCAAGTGGGCTGCAGACCAACGACAATCACATGCGTGCACACACACACACACACACACAAGTGCACACATGGTCACACACGCACGGCCTCATCAGGAACTCTGGAAGGGGTTCATTGACACATTAACAGAGCCGGCTGCAGAGAACATGGGCCCGAAGAAATGTTAATAAATCTGCTCTTTCTCATTTGTTCTCTTGCTTGCCCTCCTCTGTCGCTCATCAAAAATGGGGGGAAAAAAAAACCACTTTCCTTACTCATGAATATAAGATTTAAATAGATCCTCTAAAATTATAGTCAGCCTCGTCCCCTAGGATTTTGAGTACTTTGGGAAGTAATTACCTGTAATATCTCAAAGTGTGTTTATCTCTCTGCCCCTCTGACTGTCCATCTGTATATCCATCTACCTGTCTCGCTACTTTCTGCTCGCATGTCTTTAAGACATCTTAAGACACAAAAATAAACCTGAAGGCAAGTGTGACATCATAGGGACAGAAGCACTTTTTCGGGAAGCCTAGATGAAGGACAGCAAGAATCCAGGATTCAGATTCCTCTTCTCCTAGGTCTCTCTTGGTACTCATTTCTGGCCAAAAAAGTAGGGTCCACTTGATGGTCCCCGGGCCCCTGGCCTTTCCCCAGGAAGCATCTTTCCCTGAATTCCCTGTTAAGCCACAGCATGTCACGCGGGATGTTTCGAGTCCACAACTTAGTAGACATCTTCCTTCCATGCGTGGACAAATCGGATCTCGGGATACAATCAATTTGTGGAAGAAAGTTCCAACACATTTCAGCACAAAGCTAAAAAAGCTTTCGGAGTAGCCGTTCCATATTTATTCTGAGCTGGCCTTTATTAAATCACTGGTGAAAAATACGGAGATTCGTCTCAGCTGTACTTTCATCATCTTAAAACAGCAGAGGCATTTATCTTATGAAATTGCAGAAGTCGTGCGCCGTGCAGACGGATGGCTCGGAGGTGCTGTTGGCATTAGTATCTGATTGTCTCGCCTAAGGTGTTTATGACGCGTACAGCTGCTAATAGCTTATGCTGTTCATTTTTTACAGAATTTGTGGTTTAAGCATTCTGCTTAGAATATCTAAAATATTTCTTCCCTTCTTTTAAAAAATTGCATCAAACTGTTTAATGTGAAATGGGAAAAATGCTTACTTACATATATTTGATGCTTTGCCTCTTCCTTCCTTTCTTTCTTTCTTTCTTTCTTTCTTTCTTTCTTTCTTTCTTTCTTTCTTTCTTTCTTTCTTTCTTTCTTTCTTTCTTTTTCTTTCCCCTCAGAGCCCTCAACTCTTTCCTTGGTGTTTCAGAGCCTGGTTTGTTCCCACCAACTATTCTTCATTAAGTCAAAACTAATAACCTCACTGCATTTGGAAAATGAGAGAGAAAATTGAGTATTCGCTTCCCTTGGGATAAGGGTTTAAAAAATAGATCGAACATGGGATTCAGGGGCAAGCAGAAGACTAAGCCTGCTTGGTACTTCAGGGGAGAAGTTGGAGAGAGCAGCCTTATCAAACACCCAGTGTATTGGAATCCTAGGGAAAAAAAAAAACACTGCTTATTATTATACTGATTTGGTTTTCAAAGGGTCAAACTGTGCTTCTTCATTTGGTCAGATTTGATGCTAAAACAGCTCCCCCATGTAAATCCTCACCCTTTTTACATATGGTACTCTGCTAGTGGGGAAGAAAAGGGGGGATGGAGGTCTTTACAAACTCAGGATCAAAATCAAAGTAACCTTTAAACTGGAAATTCGACTCACTGGGGAACTGGTTTGGGAGGAAACTCCACTGAAGAAGCCGAGGAAAGGGAACTGCTTTTGATGAATGTGTGCAGGGTCAAAAGCCAAGACACAATGATTTCTTTAAGAAGAAACAATTTCTAGGTTATGGGCCACAAACTATCCCTTACCAAGAGGGAGGCACCTGAAAAGGAAGTTGTGTCCAGTGTATTTATGGGACAGAAGTCCTGGGAGATTTCAGGAAACTGCTGGCAAACGCACCCAGGACGCCCACCATGGCCAGTGGAAAGTTTGGAACCGACAGGACTTAGAGGCACACAGTGGGTGTGAAGGAGGTAGTATTTCTTCCTAACCAGCAACCTTCTCAACCTCTTTCCTCATCTCCAGACTTGCAGTCTGATTTTTAATTGAGAGCAAGCCTGAAGGCAGAGAATTTGAATATTTTCATTTTGCCTAAATACAATCAAATGGATTTGAAGAGAAAACAGCGTCGTCCTCTTAATTCCCCAGGTTGAGGTAAACTTTGGGGAAAACACAAGGAGAGCTCAACGTCCAAGGCCAAAGAGCTTTATACTCACATCTGGAGACTGTCACAAATGCCAGGAACATGCTAGACAGACTGATACCGAGAATCAAAGAAGGTAAGATCCAGTACAGCCCCTTGCTAGCAGTGAACCACCGGTTCTATTGAAAGCCACGGAGGCAGTTGCTGGCAGGGCGGAAGCACTAGAGCAACCTGATGTGGCCCCTCTCTCTCATAAAGGTGGGGGGGTCGGGAGGGGACCTCTCTGCTGTTCCGGATCACCAGGGGATGCGCATAGGCCTCAAGTACAGGCCCGGCCCCCTCGCTGGCCCTGTGCACTTGGGCTGAGTACCTCACCTTGCTCAGCCTCCATCTGGGACGTGAGGGTGCTGTGGCCTCTGCGGGGTGCTGCGGGGCACTGAAGGGGATGCGTGGTGGATGGCACTTAACAGTATCACATGCAAAGGGTGCCCTCCACAACAGCAGTGTTCACTGTCAATTAGCCTGGCAGGCCGGGGCAGGGGCCAGTTTTCTTTGTAAGAAGCAGCTGTACCCACCCAGTGGACCGAGCAGTGGAGCCCCCAGGGTAGGGGAGCATCGTGCCACCTATTCACAGAGGCCCACTGTGTCCCACAGGCCCATGCTGCCCTTCCAGTCGCCCCACTGATGCCCTTGAACTTGACGTGCTTCCTCTGAGCCCTGTGGCTCCTGGATGCTTGCAGTAAGGCCATCAGTGCCTGGAGCCCCTGGTCACCTTTGTGGCACCAAGGAGTGGAAGAGGGGAGGAGCTAATTATGGGATTTGGGGAGGGGGAGGAGCTAATTATGAGACTTTGTTGGGGGGGAGGGAGGAGCCAACAACTTTCCAGAAACTTAGCAGGTGGTCCAGGTACTGGCATAACGTGCAGATTTTGGAAAAGGAGCCTGGGAGGGGAACACAAACATAGCTCTCATTTCAAGGAGCAGTTTTCTTCTTGGAAACAACAAATTACATAAAACCATTCAACATGCATAGGAAACAAAGATGGATCCTTGCCTCTTTTTTACTGAGGACACAAGGCCTAGATGTGCAACTTCACACAGGATACTGAGAGTTATTGGTTATGTACAACCATACCCAGCTTCTTTAGGGAAAAAAAACCCAAAGGCTCTTTCAATTAGACCTAACACAGGAAGTAACTGACTTCTTATATTTGTGACAATGGCACCAAACCTCCTGTACAGGCCCAGTTTCTTTCTCTTCACAGAAAAATGCAGGACAAAACTTAAGTATTTTCAATGCAAACAAGTAAAATTCCGAAGACTTGTTTTCGCATGTTGGTCTTCCTGATTGGTAAAAATTGAAAGAAAGAGTGAGGGCACCTGGGTGGCTCAGTGGTTGAGCGTCTGCCTTCAGTTCAGAACATGATCCTGAGGTCCTGGGGTCGAGTCTTGCATCAGGTTCCCCGAAAGGAGCCTGCTTCTCCCTCTGCCTATGTCTCTGCCTCTCTCTATGTGTCTCTCATGAATAAATAAATAGTATCTTTTAAAAAAGAGAGAGTGAGTGATTTGAATTCCTGTTAGAGGTGGCACACATGACCAGTAATTATTCTGGCATCCACGTCTTCACATGGGAGGTCAGTGCTGAAAACTTCTGGCTGCCTGTCCTCCTGTTATGAGTTCCATTCCTCCAGTTAAACCAATAAGCAGAATGAACACCATGTCCCAGGCACTATTGTAAATGCTTCGCCTGAACAAGCTCACTTCACCTTCACATGAGCCTCTGGGATAGATACCCTGGGGCCTTCATGGTGAGCAGGGCTGTGGCTTTCTGTGAGGACATCTGAGGAGAGATTGTGTGACCCTCACCCTCATTGAGGTGGTAATCCAGCCCAGAACCCTGGATTCTGGTCCCAGCTCTGTCACCAACCATGGGTGACTCTGGCAGTTTCTTTGGCCCCCTTCCCGTTTATTTAAATAAAAGACAGGAAGCATCTGACCTCCACTGTCTTTTTGAATTCTGGAGAGTTACAGCCTTCCTGGAATCCAAAGACCAAGATCCCTGAAACCCTCAAGTATTTAGTTCCTCCGTGAAGTCATGGTTTGGGTTTCAGTCTTCACAGTCTTATCTGTTAGAAAAGTGTTTCTCCAGTGAGTTGGGTGGGGAGGTCTTTGCAAGCAAGTCTGCTGGAAAAGAAGGGAAATAAGAGGAAAGAAAGAAGAAGAAAGAAAGAAAGAAAGAAAGAAAGAAAGAAAGAAAGAAAGAAAGAGAAAGAAAGAAGAAAGAAAGAAAGAAAGAAAAGAAAGAAAGAAAGAAAGAAAGAAATAAAGAAAGAAAGAAAGAAGAAAGAAAGAAAGAAAGAAAGAAAGAAAGAAAGAGAAAGAAAGAAGAAGAAAGAAGAAAGAAAGAAAGAAAGAAAGAAAGAAAGAAAGAAAGAAAGAAAAGAGAAGAAAGAAAGAAAAGAAAGAGAAGAAAGAAAAAGAGAGAGCTTGGAAAAGTCTTGCTTGCCAAATCCGATTTGACCACATGCAGCTCTAGTTACCTCAAGGAGTGTCAGGAGAATTTCAAAGTCAAATTAATTCATTCACATTTTAAGGTGTGGGGGGAAAGTCATTTTTCTTCGTAAGATGGAACAAAAAAGTGAAATCTGGTTGGTCCTCCTTTACCAAAGTGGTATCTGCGCTGTTGCTGAAATCTTTTCTTTTTACCCTTTCAGTAGCTTAAGCTATTAAAAAAAAAAAGGTTGTTATGTTCATAATGGCCTAGGAAGAAAATTATATCCGAGAAGCTTTATAGCTCCTAAAGTATGTCATCCTCTCCTGTACCACACCCTAATTGTGAGGACAATAATTTACTCATAAAGATTGATAGTTGGCATTTGTATGGAAGTTTCTCAGCTATTGCATGAGAATTAAAATAAAATTATCTTCTCACCAAAGGAGTTAGTGATCACCCCAGGCTAAGGCTGAGGTAGAGCTCAGAGGAACCTGGGTTCTGAGGATCTTTATTTCTCTATGAAATTAGTAACTTCCTTACACATTAAATGAATTACACTCAATCTTAAATAATTATTTTCAAAGCACAGCCCCGCCCAGACAGGTCTAAAAATAGGTCTTTTCTCTCAAAAACTCTGCCCGTGTTGACCACTTTGGGCTTTTGTCATTGTCAGAAACATTTCACCAAAGCCCTGACTGCCTTTTTCTAGCCGGCAAAATGCCCAGGGACAGTGTTCTTCAGCTGCTGCTGCCTCAGGGCTGGACAACTCATACATCAGTCAGAGGGGAAAGGATGAGGAGGGAGAGAGAGGAGAGGATGTGTGTGTGTGTGTGCACACACACGTGTGTGCACGAAAGAGAGAGACAGAGACAGAGAGACAGAGATTGAGAGGCAGGAAGGAAGAAAACCACAAATAGTCTCTGTTGTCCCATTTCTTTCTCAAACTTTGAGTCCATTTCAGAGACAGGATGTGTTTTTGCTAGGATATCTTGCCTCAGTCTGTAACACCCCTTTGAACTTGCCAGCACCCACTAGGGGTCTATCCTATTCTATTACCTACCAGTCTAGCCATCTGTCCATCTTTCCCCACCTCAAATGCATTCTGATTCGGTGTGCGTGTGTGTGTGTGTGTGCGTGCATATCATAAGGATATAAACATGTGATAATCTCAAGAGACACAGAGAGAGATTCTCACATACACACCTTAAAATATGACGTACCAAATCATATTCAGTGTCTTCTCCATTATCAAAATCAGGAAAGGGAAGGGATACTTACACACATTGCACTAGAGTTTGTGAATATAAACTCCAGGAGCCTGCTTATTTCTAGAAAATACTTTAATTAATGTAGATCTGTTATACAACTCAAGTTTATGATTTCATTGTTTTTACATATTAAAAATTGGGCATGGCCATAGAAATCTTAAGAAATCCAAAAAAACAGAACAAAGAGAGGAGAAAACAATCATTCATAAACCTAGGATGTAAGGACGCTTCTAATAGTTTCCTGTGCTTGCTCTTAGTCTTTTTATTTAGCTTTAATAGCCATAATTTTAGGGTCATATGATTTTCTATCATTGCATTTGTCACTAACAATCCTATCTTGTTATAAGGTCTTTGCAAACTTAATTTTTTAATGCCCTTATATAATGACATTTAGTGGAGTGTCATAATTTACAAAACCACTTTTCTATTATTGGATATACAATTTGTCCCCAGTATTTTGCCAGCAAAACTTCTGCTACCCAACATCTGCTCATAGTCAAGTTTTTTCTGAGTTTGTTTTTTTTTTTTTACTTCAGTTTCTCTCTACTTATAAAACACCTTTCTGTTCCTTCCCCAGTAATCCACACCATTTCTCTCCCCCTCCTCAGGATTATTTCCACATTTCATTCATTAAATCCATGGTGAGCTTTATGCGGCCCCATGACACTTGACTGGGTACAGGACATTTAGCAGTAGTTGAGAAAAGGGAATATCACTGTAGCCATAGGATTCGTGTTCTGCTGGACCTTGTTCACAGCTTTTCCAAGGGCAGCCTCAGTGCTTCTGGAATCCTGTACTTTGCTGATAAACCATGTCCTGGATTCTCTTGCTTAGTCCCAACCAGAAGGCTAATCCCTGGGGCCAGACAGCATCGAAGTTTCTTCCCATACTCTAGAGCACTTAGCAGGAGGCTTTGCAAAATGTAAGCACCTAACACAGCGGGTGTGAACAGAGCCTCATTCCTGTGAATCCAGGCCAATCTCCTCCATTGTGTAATCTCTAGCTTGATATTTGTTCCCTTCTATAGTCAGTCACTGAGCACCTCTTACATTCCAGGCTCTGTGCTGGGCATTGTAGAAAAAATAAAGCATTATTTAACAATATCCCTACCCTGGGATCCCTCATCTAGGAGAGAAAAAAAAAAAAAAAAAAAACAGAGAAAGAATATGTCAAGTAATAATGATAATAGAATAATAGATACCACTTATTAGGTTCTTCTTTTGTTTTCTCAAGTATAACATACTTTGCACAGCTCCTATGGGGTGACTGTTTTTGTCCCCTTTTCTACGCGGCATAGCTGAGACCCAGGATGCTCAAGCAGGCCATACAGAAGACCCCAGGGTACCAGAGGGAAGAAAAGCCACTTACAACTGGAGAGAACTAGAGATTTCCCAGGGTAAAAGCTTCCTAAATGGGTACTTGGAGGCTTCCCACTTTTGGAAGCCTGGAAACAGAAGGAAAATGCATCCCAGGTAGAAGTAACCTATGCAAACCAAGCAAAGACCTGAAAATCTCATGGTCCTTCCAGAAATGGTGACCACACGTGCTATGAACTAACATATCAGTGCATAATGCTCAAGGTAGGTTTGAGGGAACTGAGGACAGGACAGCCGGGAACATCTCAACACCCACTATAAACCAGAGACTTTATCTACCTTATCTCATTTAGGCCCCCACACCCCCATGGGGTAGGGTTATTACCTCCAATTTAAGATTAAAGAATCAGGCTGCTAGTAATGCCAACTCTGAATACACACACTATCTCACCTGGCAGCACAGCTAGGAAGTCAGGGGCACAGATCTGAGCCTTACCTTTGTGTTTGACAACTGTGAGACCACAGGCCACTCATCCCTTGGGTTTGGGTCTCCTCATTTATGATATGGCCCTGATCACGGTACCTTCCACACAAGGGTGTTGTGAAGACTAAATGAGTGAGCACTTCACATTTTATAACCAAGAGCTGGGTAGGAGGAGAGCTAGATACCTCCGTAGTGCCTGACCCTGTGGTCTCGCACCTGCATGTCCATCCACCATGTCTTAGGTCCTTCAAAGAGTTCCTTTCTCCCTGTAGTAGGGCTGGCTCTTCCTTTCCAGGTGTGCTCATAGCACTCACTGCCAGGGGCAAACACTTGGATTTGGCAAACACTCCATTGATTGCTCTCTTGACTTAGTCTTGGTCGCATCCTATATCTGAACTGTTTCTCCCTTCCACTCTTTTGAGCTCCTAGAAAGCAGCAGGAAGTCAATCATTTCTCTTGTACCCCCTAACATACTATCACACCAGTCCAATATTTTTCAAGTATCTGGCAAAGAATCATGTTTATTGATTCACATCCATTTCTCAAAGTCTTTGGTGCTGGGGTCACTCAGAAGATAGACTGCATGAGGAGGATGAAAATCTCTTTCACCACTCAGGTCAGGTGTCAAGGCTGAAGATGGTCCATGGGTGTGCTGCCAGGTGGGGAGCTGCTGGAGAAGCTGGGTGGTCTGGGCCATGTGTGGAGAGGGAGGAAGAGTTCTGAGGGAGGTCTCCTGGGGAAGACAGTGCCAACATTAGGTCTCTTTCAGACATCCACAGAGACAGGTGATGACAAAGAAAGCACTTGCCTGGGGTAGCACAGCTGGCACCAGGTGGCCGGTACCCAGGAGGGGGAGAGGTAGAAGCAACCCCATGTAGAGGCAGACTGCAAGTCTCTGAAGTGGGCTTTCTGCCAGCAAGGCCGCCATCAGCTACTGGCTGTGCTGGGCCCACCTCCAACCGCAGCCACTTCCACACTCAGTTTTGGAAACCCCCGTGCTCACTGTTCCTGATCTCATTGATGTGTCTCCCCTTCCTTTGTTGCTCACCCAAGGCTTCCATTTCCGGTAGTGTGTGTGTGTGTGTGTGTGTGTGTGTGTGTGTGTGTGCTTATTTCATTTCAGTGTGTTTATCGATTCTATTTTTCTGTTTATAAAATTTGTTTTCTGACATCTCATTGCCTTCTATCGACTTCCATTAAGGTTGGCCATATGCATGTATACATATTTTCTTCATGTTGCTCTTCTGGGCTCCTTCAATTGGGTGTTTGTCATTAATAATACTTTAAAAAACAGTGTTTTTATAGTACCTACTATGCACTAGGCTTTAAATAGCACTTGTCACATATTAATTAACTCATTTAACTCTCACAACAACTACCTGATGTGGAGACCATTTTCATTCCTATTTCCCAGAGGAGTAAACTGAGGCTCGGAGAGGTTAAGTAATGACAAAAATCACACAGTCAGCAAATGGAAGAGTCTGTATTAAAACCCTAGGCACTCTGCCTGTGGAGTTCACTTTTAATTCACTTCCTATGGCGTTAATCCATAATAGTGATGGACAAAACAACTTGTGCATGCTGTTTGCCTGGTCCTTGCCAGGTGCTTTGTGTTTGTTGCTTAATTTGATCCAAAGGTAGAGAATGTTATGATCCCAGTTTACAGGCAAAAGCTTCAGAGATTCACAGGCTGCCCTGCTTCTCAGCAGCAGACATGGGGTTTGTGGGCAGGTAAATGGACTCCAGAGGGAGCACCCATAACCTGTACAGACCATCTGCATTTCTTTCCTATCTTTTTAAAGAGCACAGACTTTAAAATTATGTATTTACTTGAATCATCTTAAAGGTGAGTAGTAAAGTTCCAAAGAAAAGAAACAAAAACTGAATTCTCCCTAACGTTAATGGCAATAAGATCTCATCCCATGGCTCTGGGCTGAGAATCAAAGCAAGGACTGCAGTCTGTCCACACCTGTGCAAGGTTGGGGCTGGTGATGCCGCTTCATAGAGAATTTCCATCTCCAGGCCCCTGGCTCACTGCACACTTAGAACTTTACCCACCAGTTTCAATTGAATTTTAATGGCTCTTTTCTATTTGGATGCCCATGCCCAGAGACCTACGGGTCATAGGTGTGTGTCTTGTAAATCAAATGATGAAGAAATACGGATCCGCAAAAGCCTGAACTCACCCCAGGAGAGCTTCTGGGAGTCCATCAGCCACTGGGATAGTGAAGCTCCCAGACTCAGATCCCTGGTCATGGAGGGATGGCCAGGATTGGGAGGATGTCCCAGGCTGTCATTGCTAAGTAAGTCACATCATAACTCTGTCACATTGGTCGGTGACATAGCAATAGCTTTCATTCCCCTCCCCACACCACCAAAAGGAAAGAAAACTATGGGAAAATAAGGGGAAATAAAAAGCCAAAGAAAGCTAGCTTTTCCTGCTCACTGACTAGAGGACATATATTATTTCCCAGAATACCTGCAGCAGAGCTAGGAGGAAGATCCTATTATCCCCATTGGACAGTGGAAGGTACTGAGGCTTGGAGAAGGGAAGCAGGGTCTTTAGCCAGCAAGAAGCAGTGCTGATGACCTAAGCCTCACTGACTTCCACGTGGGGCTCAGCATCCCTGGGAAGTTCACTCCGGAGGGACCCGGCTGGGTGGAGGCTGGTGCTGCACAGGCACAGGGTGGAGGTTTCCAGACCAGCCTTGGGGGGCCAAAGAAGAAACATCCAGGAGCCTGGCAGATGCAAGAGACTGAAGCCATGACTGGGCCAGTTAACCCAACAGAAGCAGGTGTCCATCTTTGCTCGGACCTCAGCAGGAACCTAGGAAGGTGGAGGGAGGCAGAGAAGTGAGGAGTAAAATGCAGACCTTGAGCTGTCCTGCTGGGAGCGGGAGACAGAGCAAGAGAATAAGTCTGAGCTTGGTAGCATCAGGTGTTACAGAACCCGAACACTCACCCTTGCATTTACTCCTAACATCAGAAATAAAGTGCATCTGATCTTTTAAAATACAGATAATTTTTTAGAAAATTGTCTTTAATCCCACAGCCCCAGATAATTCCAGGTGGCATGGGGGCAAAATATAAAGCTATACATGTGGATGCTTAGGAAATTCAAAGCATGCAGAAAGGCAGAAAATGGAATGGAATCTGCCTCTCTTCTGACTCTCAATCTCTATTCCTAGTGCTCAAAACAATGAATATTTTTTGTTCTTATTAAAAAAAAGTTTGTGTTTACTGGTATATGAATATCATAGATAGTCCTTATCTATACGTATTTATATGCATAATATTATATTCATGTGTATTTCTATTTATGTTATATATAAAACATATGTTTTTTTCACATGAGACTATACTGCACCATTCACCTCCACTTTAGGTTTTCACACTAACACTTCTCCAGGGATTTTTCTATATTACCATACACCTCATGCCCCATTCTTTTCACTGGTTTCCTATTTGTCCATCAAACAGATGTATCATGATGGTTTTAACCAGTATCTTAACCAGTGGGCACTATGTTTCTACTTTTTTCCCCCAGAATTACAAAAAAAATACTTTAGTGAATAACCTAGTAAATATACTTTGGCAAATGTTTATAAAAATACATGTATTTGAAAGATAAATTCCTACAAGTGATCTCAGCAGTCAAGGGGAGCAAGCATGCATTTCTAGTTCTGATAGATATCACCCAGATCCAGTCCTCTAGAAAGGTTATCCTAACTTATATGCCCACCAATGACGTATAAAGCTAATTTATCCATGCAAATTGCATACTTTAGATGTTACCAAATCCATTAATTTTTGCCCATCTGGTAAGTTACACAGAATTACTGCTGATCTTAATAAATAAAGAGAAATTGTCCGTTCTATTTTTGTTAGTTGCTTATTCACAAGCTTCATACATTTTTTTAAAGATTTTATTTATTCATGACAGACACAGAGAAAGAGGCAGAGACATAGGCAGAGGGAGAAGCAGGCTCCCTAAGGAGAGAGAGTCTGATGAAGGACTCAATCCCAGGACCCCAGGATTATGACCTGAGCTAAAGGCAAAGGCTCAACCACTGAGCCACCCAGGGGCCCCACTTCATACATTTTTTTGGAGTGGTTGTTATTCTTTATTTTCAGTGCTTTTTATGAGCTCTTTGTTAATTAAAACACAATAGCCCTTTTTGATATGTATAAAAATATTTTTCTTCTTTTTTCACTTTCTATATATAGCTTTGCTTACAGATGCTTTATATTTTTAATTAATCAACATTGCCAGGCTATTCTTTTATAGTTTCCAAATTATGTGTCTCCTTTATGAAAGAAAGCTTCTTTTGCAAACTTACATAACTGTGTTTTTACATGTTTAAATCTGTGGTTCAATTACAGTATCTTTTTTAAAGATCTATTTATTTTGAGAGAAAGAGAGAGTGTACGAATGAGGAGAGGAGCAGAGGGAGAAGGGGATGGAGAGAGAAAATCTTCACATTGAGTACAGAGCCTGATGCAGGGCTGGATCCCAGGACCCTGAGATAATGACCTGAATCAGAACCAGGATGCTTAATCGATTGAGCCACCCAGGCATCCCCAATTGTAGTATCTTTAAAAATAATCTTACACCTGAAACTAGTGGAACTTTTTATGTCTACTATTCATCAATTTAAAACATTCTCTGTTTATCCAACAAATTTTAAACGTTTTATCTTTTATTTAGCGCCCACATATATTTTTGTTCTTTCCATTCCATCCCATTGATTTTTGCCCCTGAAATTGTTTTCTTCAGGCCCAAAGTATAATATTTACTGTAACTATATAATACACTTGAATAAACATTCAAACTAGTCTCCTCTGATCCTACTTCTTTTTCGAAAGTTTATTTTTTCAGGTAAATTTCACATATTTTTGTCAAGCTAAAAAAAACCCGTCTTGACATTTTCATTAAGATTGCAAGTTAGAAATTAATTTTGAATAAAACCTGATAGATTTAAAAAATTGTGGCTTCCTATCTAAGAACTCAGTACATGTTTTATTATCACACAGCTACTTTTGCAATCCCGCTCTTAAAGTTTGCTTCATGTAGGACCTGCACATATGATTAAGTTATGTTTACTTCTAGATATTATGTCTATGGTTGCCATTATTACTGGAATTTTTATTCTGTTCTGTTTTCTGATTGATTCTTGCTTTTCATAGAGAATGATGATGACTTTTGCACATGCATTTATTAACCAACACTCTACTGAATTTTTTCTTTTATGTTGAATTTTCTTCTAACAGTTTTGAATGACCTTAGATTTTCTGGGTGTTTAGTTATATTGTCTGAATATAACAGATTTGGTATCTCCTTTTAAGTATTTATATCCCTTAGTTTTTATTTCTTTCTTTGCCCAATTGTAATGGTTAATAATATTACCAATGGTTAATTGTAATGATTAATTTTTAAATAATAATTGTGATAATAACTACATCATTTCATTCCTAGCTTAAAGAAAAGATTTCTACTATATCACTAAGTATGATTCTGACTTTTGGTTTGGGACACACACACACACACACAGGTTTTATTCCTGTTTTTCTAAGACTTTTGTTGTTTCTCATATTTAGGAATACATTTATTTCTGTATTTTATCATATTAAATACTTGTCTATATATTCCAACTATTTTTTTAAAAAAAGATTTATGTCTTTATCTGAGAGAGAAAGTGGGATCTGAGTGGCATTGGGAGCAGAGGAAAGAGGGAGAAAAGCAGACTTCTCCCTGAGTGGGGAGCCCAATGTGGGGCTCGATCTGATGACCTTGAGATCATGATTTGAACTGAAACCAAGAGTAGGATGCTTATCTGACTGAGCCACCCAGGCGCCCCGCCTCATTCCTGATTTTATTAAATATTTTTTTCTTTAATTTCATGAATAAATATTTACTTGGAAAGTTCCTTTTCATTACATGTTGATATTATCAATTTTTTGACATAATAATGTGATGTATTACATTAGTAGATATTTGCATTTTGAACTCCCTCTTGCATTCCAGGTTTGGATCCTACTTGTTTTTTTTTTTTTTTCTTTTCTTTTTTGTGGTCCTAATACTTTTCTACGTATTAACATTGTATTGATTTGCATTTTTGTGTATGTTGAAATTCATAATTAAATGCAATTTACTTTTGGTTGGTGTTTTTTGCATGTGTGAGTATTTGGGTGAGTGGATATCTCTGAGTTTTCTGATCAGTCTCCAGGTTTATTTTTATTTGTTGCTTACTAATCTCCAGCTTCCTGGCCTTTGAACCCCTTCAAGGGAAAAATGTGTCTGATTCATGTGTGACTCCTCAGCACCTAGTGCTTAGCCTGAAGATAGCACTCAATGTGAGTTTATAGAGTTGATTTGGTGGTAGGGTTGCCAGGTTAAATAATATTTTAGGATAAGTCTGTTCCAAAAATTATATGGGGAATTATTGATACTAAATAATCATTTGTTGTCAACCTGAAATTCAGATTTAACTAGGTGTCTTACAGTTTTATTTGCTGAATTGGGCAACTCTAATTTTTGGAATAAAGAAAGAACATGGCTGATACCACACATCAAAATGAGGATGACAGATACTGTAATCACACTTTCCTTTCAGAGGTTCTCTGAAGAGTGAAGTGATAAGGGTTTCCCTGGCCTGGGAGCCTCTGAGGATCCACATGGAGGGGCCCACTGGTTGGAATTTTAACCAATCTTTGGATATATGTTACAGGTCTGTTTCATGGTTTGAGTGCTTACCTGGCTTTAGAATGTCACTATCATCAAAGGGGTAAAAAAATAGACCATGTAGAGTTTATAGCAATGACTCACGCAATAAAATAGAAAAACAAGTAAATGGGCATGTTTAGTGAGTGAAAGTAGTGATTTTTTTTTTTAATTTCTTTCCCCTTTGGCACTTGGCAGAGGCAACCAGAATAGAGCTTTTAGGCCTTGTCACGCTCAGTGGGAACAATAGCAGGCCAACAAAGACTTAAGTGTAGCTGTGTAGACATCAAGTCATCCTTAATTAGGCCCAGAGAAAACCCTTTTCTGGGCGAGCCTGGTGGAGGCCAACGCTGGTGGCTGCCTTCTCCTCACTCACCCCTGCAGCAACGTGTGACCCTCTCCTAGCTGCCGGTGGACCAATCTGCAGAGGGGAGGGGGAAGACTTGGTTGGTTGATGTGCAGAGACCTGCCGTTGGAGGGGATTTCCCAAGCAGGAAAATATTTGGGGAACCTCATGGATGAGAAAGAGGTACCGATGCCAAAACTTACTACTGGCTAGGCACATTTAGATGTGGTAATTCCTCAATCGCACTTGCTTTGCTTTGAATTAAAACAATCCACATTTCCTAGTTCTTCAGAACGCACCCCTTCCCTACCTCACAGCCTCATCCCACGGTATTACCCACCTTGTAGAGCACACTCTGCTCACAACGAATCTCTTTTGCTTCCAAAGAGACACCAATTTCTCACTTCTAGGCCTAATATATTGAATAAGAACAATAATAAAAGATTAAATGAGATTATTTCTGTGAAGTGCTTAAGACAGTACCTGCCACATAGTAATATCTCAAGAAATGGCAGCAGTTACCATTATTCTACACTATGCCCAACCTCAAGACATCTGTGAACCCTCTAATATTACATGTTACAGAAATGAGAACATTAGAGTACTTTTTTTCTAGTAGTTTGGGGTTTTTTATTGTGGGACACAATACATGCCCATGAACTTCACTTTTAATGATAATGGAAGGTTGTTTCAGTACTCACTTCTTTTGGATCCTGAAAATAAGTGAGAACAGCCTAGCCTGAGTTCCTAGAGGGCTGAACCAAGGGATTGCATGTCTGGATAAATATTACCGATGGCCAAGTGCAAGTTCCCACAGGTTCTGTATGTCTCATACTTGCTCATCCACGGTCTTTCATTTTGGTGGGGAGGTGGAGGTAAGAGGTTGGGGACAGGGAACCTTGGTTTTCTAAAGAAGATCCAAACTTAGAGAAGCTTCCAAACCCTGCTTGCCAACATGATGGATATTCTCTCACATTCCCACATCCTTCACATAATGTCAAAGACTGTTGTTCTTCATCTTTCTCCAGGGAAAACATGTAAGAAGCAGCATGTTCTGGATGGGAATTCAGTCCCTCCACATTCCTGGGTTCAGTCATTCACTTCCCCCTCCTGAGGGGTTCATTCTGGGCACTTTCCACTCTTCTGGATGCTTCCTTGTGTGCTTGTCTGTCTTCTCCAATGAGCTGTGAGCCCTTTGAGAACAAAGACTGTGTTTTGTTCATCTGTATTTCCAGCACCTAGCATTTCCTTTTCCTAGCACATAGGAAGCACTCAATAAATATTTGATAACCTAATGAGAAAAAATGAGTAAGTGAATTCATCAGCATAGAAATATTATATTTTTTTAAGCTTTTAAAAATTCTCTTCCTGGGAGGTCATTTACACCTGAAAGCAGTTGAATTGTCTTCATTTCTGTTGTTAAGACACTTTGGAAGATATGTGCTTTTACACCAGAACCAGTATCCATAAAGTATGCATGGGATCCCATATTCTTGCCAGAACTAGCTGTGTCTTAGGTGAGGCAGTGGGAAGAAGCTGGAGGAGGTATACCTCCTGGCCATCCTTAATGCTGTGATTCCCAGAACCTGGGCACCTACATCTGCATGGGGGGGGGGGGTCCTCTGGTCTCTCCTGGAGTCGATTCTCTCTGACTTGCCCAATTCTGTGGGCATCTCCACACATACGTCTGTATAATCAGGTGCTGTTTTTACATGCTCCATGTCAGAAATGTTCCTCTGTAAAACTGTAAAGTCTCCCAACTTTTCATTTTACAATCATCTTCCTCAACCAAGATATTTTTCTTTCCTGACTGTCATCATTGAATCATGCCCTCTCACCACTTCCTAATAACTCAGGGCATTATAAATACCATGCTCTGGACAGCTCTCTTTTGTGCTTGCTTATATCCCATCCAAATCAGGATTAAATTCACCTCTTCTAATATATTATGGCAATTGGACTTTTCAAAAAGAAAATCCAGTAAGTTATTTGACTATAACAAATTTTATTTTTTTTCCCTCAAAAGGGAGTGATGATGGACATTTCATACTAGTCAAGAAAGTTGGGGAGATATTTTTAGGAAAGCAACATGAGAGATTCCTGAATGAATATTGCCCAAGATCTTTCCGCCAACGTGCTAAAGACAATGATATGCTCAGTAAATACTTGTCCAATGAAAAATAAGGTATCCAAGGGCAAATGCAAAATTTTAGCAATTGACCAAGAATAAAGAAAATTAAATTTTCTTGAAGACTCTGGTCTTTTTTTATCAATGATGATGGTGAGAGATGTGGTCCAATTCTTGGTATGTAAAATGAGTTAGAGATACATTACTATGGGTTGAAGGCACATAGAGGCATTATTTAAATCGCATTTCCTTTGTTTGGGAAATCTGTGGAGAGTCTCATTTAATGACCTCTTTTTTTGTGGAATTCAAAACTACATTCTGAAAAGGTGACTGACTGATCCATGCTTACTTATAGAACACGGAGATTCTTGAGGACACAAAGGTGACGGTGGGAGGAGCTGTCCTATTGTAATCAAAGGAAGATTTTATGCACTAGCTATTTAAAGCCAAAAAACAATGACCAAAAAAAAAAATAAAAAAATCCCAAGTTCAACTCTTGGAGGAAATTGCATTGCAATATTATGCTATTATGCTTTGATCATGGTCACCTCCTCTCAACTCAAACACACAGCCAAAATGGATAAAACATAAAAACAGGAATCAAAAAGACAGTAGTGGTCAAAAACATGATGGGCATCTCCAAAGAAAGATAAAAGAACAGAAATACCAGCAGATAAGCAGAGGTACAGCAGGACAACCTGCTGGAGCCCAGGTCTAAAAGAAGATAAAGACAGAAGGAATTCATATCCTGTGTCTCACGGGCTGAAAACACCAACCCTCTCCCACATACACACATAAACATGAAGCAGAATAACAGAGCTAAACTCATTGGTTGGAAACAGAAACTGAAGCAGGTCACCTCTGCATGTAACAGAAAGCTGAGGAAAGTGTTGTCACATTGTCCTAGGTTTCAAGAGGAAGTTTGCAATCAAGACTTAAGAGAAGCATCTTGCTGGCTCCATACTCCCATGGGAATCACAAACCAGTGATACAAAGCACAGCACTTGTCTTGGGGCTCCCAGAAGGAGAAAGAGAGGTAACTACAAAACCATTAAGCACTAAATGATAAGTACAAAGAGAAAGGAAGCAAAAAAGATTAAATAAAATTCAAGATGAAGCTGTAAGTCAAAATCTCAAGATGTGAAAAAAAGATTAAAATGGCAGGTAAAAGAAATCAAATTAGATTTTTTAAATGAAAATAAGTGAAAAATCTTAAAATGGCTTTAAAATATGATCATGGATTTGGGGAAAATGTAGTCAGTGGGGGCAGACCACTGACTTCACTGTTCTTTTAAATGAGGACAACTTAAAAATCCAGATGCACTGCAAAAAATAATGCCTTTAAAGATTGAGAGTGTGGAAACAAAGAATTAAATGAACCACATTTTCAGAGTAGAGAGAATTCTTCCAATGTAAGTAGTCAACTAATCGTTGTTCTTTCCCTCCAGGTGCCATCTGCTAATTTTGCTTTTGGTTGAGGATGAGACCTAGCAAACAGAAGGGGTTTGTTAGGAGAAACAGAAATGAGCAAAACTTTTGAAGGTGGTATAGGGCTTGCATAAAAATTTGGAAACCTCAGGAGCTATTAATGCATAACTGGCTTTCCGGATGGTTCATTTTCAAAATTTAGGGCTATGTGAATGACTATAGAACTTGGACAAGATGAGAAATGCCCACTGGTCTTTCAATATTTAGGAGAAACTCTTCTGCTTGAAGAGTGTAGCCCACATCAAACATGCATGCCTGTTCTCCTCCACAAGACATTTGCCAAATTTGGAAGAGACAGGACAGCAAACTTCTGAAGAATGAGCCTTATGTTTCTCTGGTATTTTAAGATTAGAGGGATGGAAACCTAGAAGAAGCCTGTCAATCAAAAGCACAATAGAGAAATGTCCAGAAAATGAAGAGGAAACAGAGATGAATGACATGAATCTTACTAAAGCTGCAACCCGGTCCCTACCTAAGCCAAGCTTTGATTAGATTGAGAAGAACAGCTTCATTCTGATCTGCCCAACAGTTCAGACAGAAACTCTTCTGGTGGAACATATTATCCAGAGCCTCTCCAATTGCTTTTAATAAAAGGTCTGGTATATAATTAAAAATTGCTAGTTATACAAGTTATAAAGGCAATCAGATTAACATTGTAGGACTACAAAATGTAATTTTGTAATTCAAAAATTAAGAACTGCAGATAGGAACTTGAATATAAGTGAATAACAGATATACAAACTAAAGGGTTTTTTAAGATTTATTTATTTATTTGAGAGAGAGAGAGAGAGAGAGGAGAGGAGTAGAGGGAAAAGGAGAGGCAAACTCCCCACTGAGCAGGGAGCCTGATGTGGGGCTTAATCCCAGGACCCTGGGATCATGATCAGAGCCAAAGGCACATGCTTAACTGACTGAGCCACCCAGTTGTCCCAAACTGAAGTTTAAAGAGAAAAAATGCATGAGAAATTATAGCGCAGCATAGGAGACGTGAGAAGTAATGAGAGAATTAAGTGCTCCAGTGTAACTGGAGTCCCAAAAGGATAAGCGGGAAAATAAGGATAGGTAGGTATTCTTCTAGAGAAATTTTTTGCGAAGCTGATGACTGAACCAACCCAGATTCAGAAATCCTAAGCAATGTAAACCCAAAGAAAACCACATTTAGACTCACCCCATAGTCAAGTGGCTAAAAAGCAAAGATAGAGAAAAAAAAAATTAAGGTATGCAGAAGGGGCAGAGAAAGAACATGTTACTTTCAAAAAGGCAGCAAGAAACTAAAGGCAAACAATAAAATAACATTTTAAAATACTGGAAGAAAATGTTTTGATCTAGAATGTTCCTCCCACCAAACTATTTTTTCCAGAAATTTAGGTTAAAAAAAAAAAAGTTAATTAGAAATCTTGGTGATGACAAATGTAGTTATTCAAATAAAACACTTTAAAAAACCTAAAGTGAAGTATAAAGTCTAGATTAAACACAGAGAGCAAACTGTGAAATGCAAAACAGTTCTGAGGACTTAGCCCGATTTAGCACAGAAAGATAAAGGTATTTGAAATTGTAAAATGAAGCTAAAGCTGCGCTTTGAGGGAAATTTATAGCTTTAAATTGTATTTAAATATATTTATTAAAAAGTGATGTGTTTAGTTCAAGAAATTAGAAAATCAATAAAAACATAAAGGAGAATGAAGGAATAAATAGCGATATAGGAAGAAACTAATAGACCAGAAAACATGCTAGTAAATCAGACAAATCAACAAAACCAAAATTCGGTTCTTTTTTTTTTTTTAAAGATTTATTTATTTGTTTTAGCAAGAGAGAGAGCACATGGAGGGGGAGGGAGAGGCAAGAGGAGAGAGAGAATCGCAAATTCCCTCCTGAGCGTGGAACCTGAGATGGTCTTTATCTCACTACTATGAGACCATGAACTGAGCTAAAACTAAGACACTAACTGAGCCATCCATGTGCCCCAACATTTGGTTCTTTTAAATGAGAAAAACTTTAGCCAGCCTAGGCAAGTAAATGGTAGAAAATATAAGAAAATAATATTAGGGATTACAAATAAGACAAAACTACAAATACAATAGAGATTTTCTTTCTTTTTCTGTATACATATACAATGAGTAGATACAGAAAAATATATAATATGAATATCTTTTAAAGAATGAATTCAAAAATCTTAGAATGGTAAAGTTTCTGGAACCAAACTACAAATATTGACTAAGAGAGATAGATACTGTGGAGCACCCAATCAATGGAATATTATTCAGCACTGAAAAGAAATGAGCTATCAAGTCATGAAAAGACATTGAGGAGACTTAAATGCATATAGCTAAGTGAAAGAAGCCAGCCTGAGAAGGCTACATACTCCATGACTCCAACTATCTGATGTTCTAGAAAAGGGAGAACTATGGAGACAGTAAGGAGATTAGTGGTTGCCAGGGGTTAAGACAGACAGGGATAAGTACGCAGAACACAGAGGAATTTTAGGAAAATAAAAATACAGCATTTGGGTGACTATGGTGTGACGATGCAAGTTTCTGAACTACAACAAATATACCATCCTGGTGGTGGATGTTGATAATGGAGGACATTATGCATGTGTGGGGGTGAGGGGAATATCGGAAATCTCAGTACTTTCCATTTAATTTTGCTGTGAATGTAAAATGACTGTAAAAACTAAAGCCTTTTAAAAAGTTAACAAAGGGAGAAATAGAACACCTAGATGGTTCATAATCATTAAAGTCATTGAATCTGTAATTATGCATATGTATGCTTTATCTCTAAAAGCAACAAAAGATTTTTAAAATTAATTTATTTGAGAGAGAGAGAGAGAACATGCCGGGAGAGGGGGGGGGCAGGGAGAGGGACAAGCAGATGCCACACTGAGCACAGACCCCAACATGGGGCTCAATTTCATGACCCTGACATCAGGACCTGAACCAAAACAAAGAGTTGGACACAACTGACTGCACCACCCAGGCACCCCATCAATAGATGATCCTTAGATGAGGTTTCATAAACCTTCAAAGAACAGTTAAGACCTATGTTGTGTGAGTTGCTTAAAAAAAATATAAAAGGAGGGAATGTCTGAACACATTTTAATCCCAAACCTGACATCAAAACTAGAAAAACAAAGGCAAGGAAATATTATTGGCCAATCTTACTTGGCAACATTCATGTAAAAAATAAACAAACAAAACAAAAAACACCCTAAATGAAACTGTAGTGTATCAAATCTATCATTTTAAGAATAAAAATGTTTCAATACTAATAAGATTTATCAAAAAAATGCAAGCTATTTGGATATATATATATGTCTATATATGCATATAATTGTTTATATTTTTTAAAGATTTTATTTAACACAGGCAGTGGGAGAAGCAGACTCCGTGCAGGGAGCCCGATGCAGGACTTGTTCCCAGGACTCCAGGATCACACCCTGAGCCAAAGGCAGATGCTTAACCCCTGAGCCACCCAGGTGTCCCTATATTCCTTTACATTAGCAAATTAAAATATGTTAGTTCTTTAAATGTATATAAAGAAAAGTAGTTGGAAACTTTATCTTTCACACTTGATTAGGAAAGAAATTATTAGACATTTAGGATATGTTTTTACTTGATAAACTTTATCACAAACGTATGGGGGAAAAGAGAAAGGAAGGCAGGAAGGCAAGAAGAAAGGACAAAAGGAGGGAAGGAGGGAAAGAAGGAAAGGAAGGGACAGGACAAACAGGGGAAGAGAGGAGAATGAAAAAAGAACAAAAGGGTAATCCTTAAGAAACAGCATCTGGAGCAGCATTTCATTACCCATCAAGAACAATAGAGATGCCCATCATCATCCATGTATCATAGTGTGTCAATAAAGAAAATGATTTTTTTAAAAGATTAATTGTTATAAGATTGTTTTACAGATATATTAAAGTATAAGTGACCAATAATAAACTTCACATAAAGTATACAATTTGCTAAGTTTTGACATATGTAGGCATTCAAGAAGCCCTCACTACAATAAAAATAATGAACATATCCAGAACACTCCCAAATGTCTCCATATCCTTGGTAATCCCTTCCTTCCCCTTTCTCCCAGCACCAGCCCCCTGCACCGTGGAATGCTGGTCTGCTTCCTACCACTCACTATAGATTAGGCTGCAGTTTCTAGAATTTTATATAAATGGAATCATACAGCATACCTTTTTTTGGTCTAGATTCTTTTGTTCAGTGTAATGGTTTTTGAGTTTCATCCATGTTTTTGCATACATCAAAATTCATTTCTTTTTATTACTGTGTAGTATTCCATCATATAGATAAATCACAATTTGCTTATTCATTAACCTTTTGATAGACATTTGGGTTGTTTCCAGCTGGGGCTATTACAGCAAGGGCTGCTATGATCTAGATATTAATTATAATCCAAATCAAAATTTGAGCAAGCTTATTCTTTATAAAAATAGACAAGCTGATTCTAAAATTTATATGGAAATGTAAATGACCAGGGTGCCTGGGTGGCTCAGCGAGTTAAGCGTCTGACTCTTGATTTTGGCTCAGGTCATGATCTCAGGGTTGTGAGATGTAGCCTGTGTTGGGCTCCATGCTGGGCATGGAGCCTGCTTAAGATTCTCTCTCCTTCTCCCTCTGTCCCTTCCTTATGCTCAAATGCTCTCTCTCCCTCTCTGTCTCAAAATGCAAATGACCTAAATAGCCAAAAAATATTGAAAAAGAAAAAAGTTGGAGGACTTAACTAATGGTTTCAAGATTTATTATAAAACTACGTAATGAAGACAGTGTGGTTTTGACAAAAAGATAGGCATGTAGATCAATGGAACAAAATTGAGAGTTCAAAAGTAGATTCCACAATTATGGAACTGGTTTGCAACAAAAGTGCCAAGGAAATCTAATGGGGAAGAGGAAAATCTTTTCAGCAAATGGTGCTGGAGCAATTGGATAAACACCATGCAAAGAACAAAATTCCAATTGTTACCTGATGCCAAAATTAACCCGAAACAGATAAACCTAAATGTAAGAGCTAAAATTATAAAAATAAAACTTCAAAAACAGGAGAAAATCCTGCCTTGGATTTGGCACAAACTTCCTAACACAACACTAAAAATATGAACCATAAAAGAATGAAATCAACAGATAGGATTTCATCAAATTAGAAATTTCTTCTCTTCAAAAGACACTGTTAAAGAAATGAAAGATAAGGGCAGCCCCAGTGGCTCAACGGTTTTTATCACCTTCGGCCTGGGGTGTAATCCTGGAGACCTGGGATGGAGCCCCCCGTCGGGTTCCCTGCATGGAGCCTGCTTCTCCCTCTGCCTGTGTCTCTGCCTCTCTCTCTCTGTCTCTCTGTCTCTCTGTCTCTCTCTCTCTCTGTGTCATGGATAAATAAATAAAATCTTAAAAAAAAAAGAAAGACAAGCCATAGATCATGATAAAATAGTTGCTAAGCATCTATACAACAAAAGACTTTAATCTTGAATATATAAAAAGTTTTTACAAGTTCATTATAAGAAGACAGAAAACCCAATTTTAAAAACTGAGCAAAAGATGGGAATAGACACTTTGCCAAATAAAATGTTCAGATAACAAATAAGTACATGGAAAGCCACACAATCTCATAAGACATTAGGGAAACGCAAATTAAAACATACAATCAAATATGTCTACACACTGATCAAAATGTCCAAAATTAGAAAGGCGTCTGACTATAGCAAGTATACAAGGATGTTGAGCAAATGGAACATTTTATTGCTTTCAAATTTTTACAGTGTTTGATTATTACAAATAAAGCTGTCATGATTATTCCTGTATAAGTATTTATGTGGACAAGAGCTTTTATTTTTCCTAATTAGGGAGTGGAATAACTGGGTTTATGATAAGTATGTTTAACTTTTTAAGAAACTTTTCTAAAGGCTGTATGATTTCCCACCCATTCCCACTAGCAATGTAGGAATGTTAGGGTTAGGGTTAGGGTCCTTATATTTACAATGCAGGCATCTAGTTAGAAAATGCAAAGTTTTAATGCCAAGAGAGAGAGCCTCATAAAGATTTCTAGACTGATTTTTTAATCAATAGTATTCCTATACATCAAAAATAATGCTAGAAAATATTATGGAAAAGATTATATTATGTTAACAAAACTTTAAGTTATTTAGGAATAAATCTAACAAGATATTTCAGTAAATTTAATGGAGAAAAATGACAAAATATTAAGAAAATAAAAGATCATCTGAATAGAGATATAGACTTTGTTCAAATAATTTCAGAAGTTTCAAAAGATGGCAGTCCTACCCAACTTAGTCAATAAACTAGACATAATTCCATTTAAATACCAACAAGAATTTTTATGGAGTTTAAATAAATATGCTAAAACCCAGATGGAGAAGTGAAGAGCCAAGAATTGCCAAGTAAATTTAAAGAAGAGAGAACATTTGCACTTCCAGATATTTAACCCATTATGAAAGAACAGCAATTAAAAAAAATATGATATTGGTTCACAGATGAACAAATAGGACAACAAAAGAGAGTGCAAATCTTAGAGACCTGTGTATATATAAAAACTTTGTGAAGTGACAGAAATGCTTTAGCAAATCAGAGAGACAAAGAGGCACTTAAAAAATTTTTTTTATTGGAGTTCAATTTGCCAACATATAGCATAACACCCAGTGCTCATCCCGCCAAATGCCCCCTCAGTGCCCATCACCCAGTCACCCCCACCCCCTGCCCACCTCCCTTTCCACTACCCCTTGTTCGTTTCCCAGAGTTAGGTGTCTCTCATGTTTTGTCACCCTCACTGATATTTTCATTCATTTTCTTGCCAACCACATCGCAGCAAATGGTGGGTATTTGTTGTTTCTAATGGCTGAGTAATACTCCATTGTATACATAGACCACATCTTCTTTATCCATTCATCTGTCGATGGACACCGAGGCTCCTTCCAGTTTGGCTATTGTGGACATTGCTGCTATAAACATTGGGGTGCAGGTGTTCTGGCGTTTCACTGCATCTGTATCTTTGGGGTAAATCCCCAGCAGTGCACCTGCTGAGTCGTAGGGCAGATCTAATTTTAACTCTTTCAGGACCCTCCACACAGTTTTCCAGAGTGGCTGCACCAGTTCACATTCCCACCAACAGTGCCAGATGGTTCCCCCTTCTCCATATCCTCTCCAATATTTGTTGTTTCCTGTCTTGTTAATTTTCCCCATTCTCACTGGGGTGAGGTGGTATCTCATTGTGGTTTTGATTTGTGTTTCCCTGATGGCCAGTGATACGGAGCATTTTCTCATGTGCTTGTTGGCCATGTCTATGTCTTCCTCTGTGAAATTTCTGTCCATGTCTTTTGCCCATTTCATGATTGGATTGGATTTTTTGTTTCTTGGGTGTTGAGTTTAATAAGTTCTTTATAGATCTTGGATACTAGCCCTTTATCTGATAGGTCATTTGCAAATATCTTCCCCCATTCTGTAGGTTGTCTTTTAGTTTTGTTGACTGTTTCTTTTGCTGTGCAGAAGCTTTTTATCTTGATGAAGTCCCAATAATTCGTTTTTGCTTTTGTTTCTCTTGCCTTCATGGATGTATCTTGCAAGAAGTTGCTGTGGCCAAGTTCAAAAAGGGTGTTGCCTGTGTTCTCAAAGAGGCACTTTTTGTGATTGGAGGAAGTGTGGTTGGAGGAAGACTGGGAAAAAATTAATTGCAATTCTTATACCTTCACCTAAGGGAAAAAATATCTGCTATTTATGTAACTAGCAAATGCTTAGAATAGAGATGCTTGATGCATCAAATATATAAAAATGCTACAAAAGAATAATAAAATACTACCTAATAGAAAAATAGACCAAAAATACGAAGAGTTATTTCACTTATAAGCAAATCTAATTGATCAACATTTGTCAGATATGCGTTCGATTTTGCTAATAATTATGGAAATCATCTTTTGAACAATTTCATATCAGATTAGCAAAAATGTTTAAAGTTTCACAATACCAGTGTTACCAAGCATGTGGGGACTTGGGAACCCACACACATTGTTGCTGGGGAGGTAAATTGATGTAACCTTTCCGGGGCATAATTTGTCAACAACCAGTAAAGCTGAGGATACTTACAGTTTATGACGCAGGATATGAGTCATTGGCTGGGAAATGGAGTAAATTTCAGATCTTTCAGTGACGATCGGATTGGCATGTTGCTAACTTTGTACTATGACTTCTTCGCAAAAGCATTTCTCAAAAAGGAAAGAGAGCTAAGAAGAATGGGACGAAGGGAGGAAGAGAGGAAAAGAAATTTTAAAAGGAAAAGAATGAAGAGAAAGGCTGAGTCCTTCGCATAAAAGTACTATTAACTCTGTTGTATTTCAATCTGTTAGCGCCAGCTCAGCAGTTTGTGTCAAAAATAATTTTAGTATTGTACATTTAGCATCTTTTAAAAATATTGTTTGTTTGGGAATGGTTTTTCTACCATATTTTATTTTTACCTCTTATATCACTTAAGAAGAGTGTCATTTTGTGAAATTTTTGGTTTCAGATGTGTGTGTGGGTGGGTGTGCACGCTTTTGTGCATCAACTGATTTGCAGTGTAAAATATATTTATCTCTGGGCATTGTAGACAAAAAAGCTTGGAATACATTGTTGTAAGATGCCACCGTGGGTCATTCGCTTGTAAAAAGGATGGTGCCCACAGCCAGTGGGGTGCCCTCCATACCATGCCCCCATGCACTGAGCTAAGTCAACAGCGCTGAGCAAGTGGAATGAACAGAGGAGGTCGTGTGGTCACCAGAGCATGGCCCTGTGCTGCTGGGACCTTGAGCAGGCAGCTTTCCAACTGACCAGTGTGGAAAGGATACTCTTTGGAAGGTGATGTCCTCTGAACTCATCTGCATTTAGGAAATAATCCTTGTAGATAATGCACTCCTTGATGTCATCAAGCTACGATGCTCTCATAGCAAAGAGAGGCAATGTATCCTACCAACACTAACAACATTTTTCAAATGTGTAGCCTTTCCAGGAAGGTCAAAATAAACCAAAGAGAAGGCTTCCCCCTTCCTTAAGGCTAGCTCATGGTATATCTAGAGTGGGGATATTGCATCTGGTTCTATCCTCGGCATCCAAAAGAGGTGAGATCCAAGTGAGAGGCAAGTATGAAAGCAACGGGATTGAAAAACTATCAAATGAAGTCTGATTAAAGTTCACAAACCTTTAACTCTGAGAAAAAAGGCTGAGAAAAAACTAAATAGGCCTTTAGAAAATCTAGAAGGTCCTTGCTACTCTGGAGCAGCATCACAGGGAAAAGAAAGACCTATGTTATCGACATGGGCTAAACAAATGGGATTTTACCACAAAGATGATACAGAAATGTACTATTTCAAAATGGTCTGGATGGATTTATGAGCAATAAATCTACTCTTGGCTAATAAGGGAAACCAGAGCTATTTGAGACATATCCCTAAAGATATAATACACCTTTTCCTTGGTGATCCTCATTGGAAAGAAAATTCCAGCCCAGTGAACCATGAAACCGACCTTATGAGATGCTTCTAAGGCCCTTAAATATCTCTGCAAGAGAGCGATTCAGAACAAGGACAGCAAGCCACTGCTTTTCTTGAGATGGGAGAGTGGCGATCTCATCTTTATTCAGCTCTGGCTTCCTGCACTACAGAGAGTTCTCTTCACTGTTCTCCTTTCCTTTCCCTCAACAAATTCCCAAAGGCCCAACAAGACCAGATGTGAAAAGAGGTGAGACACAGATGCAGACATAAATTCTTCCCTTTGTGACAGTGATTGCTCGGCCATGCGTGCCCCCACCCATGTCAAATGCACGGTTCACTCAGAAAAATCAAGGACACATGGTGTTGACATTGCTCAGTTTCCAGAAACAGAGCTTAGATAGCAGGTACTGTGGTGTGTGTGTGTGTGTGTGTGTGTGTGTGTGTGTGTGTGTGTGTGACTGTCAGGATGCCCATTCAGGTGTTGTGGCTCAAGGAATGGAGGTGGTTTGCTTATGGGACTTTATGGGAATTAATTTTAACTTTTATAGTGTAAATAGAGGTGAAGAAGAGGAGGTAAGAGCTGAATTGGAAGGAAAGCAAGAAAGGCAGTAACACAGAGTCAGGGAGACATGAGATCACACACCGATTTTGTCATTAGCTGTGTGGCTTGAGGTCAATCATTTGATCTTGTTAGACCTCACTTTATCCCACATTTAAAGGACAAAATGGAAAGATTCTGACTATCCCAAGACTCCATGATGCAGCCTATGCTTAGCATCAGAAAGAAATCTTTAAAATGCTGCATGCTAATGCCAATGTTGTGTGCCCAATCTCATTAAATTATTCCCACACAGGAGATACACCATCCAGAAAAACGTATTAGATGGATCTCACAGGGGCTGGCAATGCTACTGTCTGATGCTATCATTACTGTTGTCTTGTGTGATTCTTCTGGTCCCTCATCCTCTGTACCCACCCTCACTATGATTAGTAGCTCCTCAACTGTCTCCCTGCATCTCCCAGTGACCTGCCAGGAATGAACTCTGACTGTCCCAAGACCATGGCCCTGGGAATTCAGGGTGATCCTGATGCCACTTACTATCCCCCCTTCACCTTTGTCCCTAATTTATTTGGTGTTGAGTTGGGAGCAAAATCTTGGGAAAGAACCAACAAAGCAAGGACTTGCAATGCAACACAAGCCCTTACATACGTACATACAATAGCAAAAAAGATGAATCTTTGCTTTTTACAGGGAAAATTTGATTGGTTGTCCAATATCTCTTCCCCAGACACGGATTGTATGACAAATGAAAACATTGTTTTTAGGATCTGTTGGATTCTTAGTTCCAAAAATGATATGGTAAGAGTCAGTACTACTTAAGGGTTACATATCCTTTCCCCCCTCTCTGACAAGTGCAAATGTCACCACCAAACAGCCAGTCAACAATAGAATTGCACAATGAAGGCTTGATGATGATGATGATGATATCATTTATTGAGCAATCCCTATGAGCACTTTACATGTACTAACTTATTTGTTCTCTCTTCAGCCCTATGATATAGCTACTATTATTATCCTCATTTCATAGATGAGCAAAGTTTAAGAGAAAGCAGTTAAGCAACTTGCTTATGATCACACAACTAATAGGTGGTTAAAGCTATGTTCCAACACATACAGTGGCTTCAGGAAGCTTCCGTGCCTTTGGTGGACTTATTTCTTGCCGGTACATATCTATTCATCAAATATTGATTGAGCTCTCACAATGTGCTGAGTTCTTACCTCATAAAACATTTTGTCTGGTGGGAGAGAGAGAAGTTAAGCAAATGATTATCCAAATATGCATTTAAATTATAATTATAATTAATGCCATAAAGAAGAAGCCCTAAGTGCTTCTTGGAGAAATCATAACGAAAAAAAAAATGGATTTTTGCTGAGTAGTCAAGGAGGGCTCTCTGAGAGGTATTTAAGCTGAGAGAGGAAACATAAGAAGGAGGGAAGAAAACATGGACTATATCAAAAGAACATAGCATGTTCAAGGACACAGGCCCTGAGTCAAGAGCTAGCTCAGTATTTGGGAAGCTGGTGGTGTCAAGTGAAAGGGGCATGAGGGGAGAACAGAGCAGAAGACAAGATGTCCAGATCTTCATGAGCCAAAATAAATCTTTGACTCTTTGTCCTAACAGCTCTTGGTAGTGCTGTTGGCTCTTCTCCATTTGCCCCTCCAGACCCATACTCTATTTCCTCCCAGGCCCTGCTTTAGGCCCCAGGAGGCTGACTTGCTGTTCTCTATCAACCAGCTCCCTTGGGCTCTGGCTTCCAGCTGGGTTCCACCCAGAGGCAGTGCCTGCCAACCATCAGAGGACAGGCAAGGACTGAGGTCATGGATTTTGTTAGATGGCACAATCCTCCAGCTACAGCAGCGTTTCTCCATCTTCTTTCCTTTATCACCTCCCCCCTGGAAATTTTGAAGACATTTTGTTTTCCTATTTGCTCCCAGCAAAATGTGTTTATGCATTGCATATGTTTATGCACCCTATATATGTGCTTTATATGTAAAAAGAGGGCTTTTTGTTTCACAACCTCCCAACCAATTTTTCCCCCTCGAAAGTGTTATCACCCTATTGAGAATGTCTCCTCACATCAACCCTTCAAACTCCAGGAGGTGATGGTTGCCAGTATTGCTAGCCCATTCCTTGTTGGTTTCCCTTTCTCCTGCCTGCACTTTTGTATAATCCCCGTATTGAACTCCCCTGCTTACCATTCGAGTGAGCTTACCATTTCCTCCCAGAATACTGGAACGCTGTTATAGCAGCCTTTGAAAATCTCTAAGGAGGAGAATGACACTGTCAGATTTGCATTTTAAAACACACTGGGACTGTGTGAAGAATGTACCTTGTGTGGTAGGAGTAGGTGACCAATCCCAAGCCCATTAGCATGGTGACAATGACTGGCAATAGCAGTATAGTTACTGGAGTATTTTTCCACTTTATCCAAATGATTGGTGTCACTACATTAAATCAAATCCCTGTATCTATCCCAACAGTCATGGCCTCTTGAAGGAAAACCATTATGAGAGAATCTGCCAATTTGTATTATCACATAGGCATTTGTAAAACTAAGGAGCCAAGGAAGAAAGCAAATAAAATTTTCTTACCATTTAAGAATCAGACTCAAAAAGGGAAAGGTTTAAACAGGATTCCAGCTGGGGCTCCTGGGTGGCTCAGTGGTTGAACGTCTGCCTTTGGCTCAGGTCATGATCCCAGGGTCCTGGGATGGAGTCCCACATCTGGCTCCCTGTAGGGAGCCTGCTTCTCCCTCTGCCTATGTCTCTGCCTCTCTCTCTGTGTGTCTCTCATGAATAAATAAAATCTTTAAAAATAAATAAATAAAGAAGATTTGGTCTAGATGCAGATTCATGCCCCAAGTGCAATCTCAAGATCTTCAGAACTCAAAGCCAGTCATATCAGGAGCTACGATGAACTGAATGTCCCAGTACACTGCTAAGCACTTTAAATATATAGCCTTCTAAATCACTCCACTAGCCCTGCAGGATTTACCATTATTTCTCCACTTCAGAGCTGAGTAAACCAAGGTTCAAAAAAGGTAAGTAACATTCCTAAGGTCAAATATATACTATATAGATGGTACTTTTCATCATAAAAAGTCAAACTCGCTTTAGCTACCAAAGAGTACTCAATTCAGCATGAGCCTTCCTATAGAAAGAACATAGTTGGCAAATAAGTTTCATTGCTCATTCCAACTCCATCTGATTGGGAATGACTGCCTGGAACACTGTGTTGAGAATTCTGAGACTGAACTGGGCAATGTGGGAGAGATTGCTATAATTGATTAGTGATGTCTGCCATAGATAAGAGAGTGGGAAATAGGGGTACATGGGCTACTTCTCTTCCATCTCTCACAGACTTCTGCTACCCAAGGAGATATAAAAGTTGATGCTCATCCCAGGCCAGGCTGCAGCTGGCAGTGACTGTTCTCAGGGTGCTAAGTCTACCTGGAAGCATGATGCTATATTTTCAAACAGGATTTATTTTTATTATTCCACAGCTTGAGTCAATGAGCCCATAAAAATAATGTGTGGGAACAATCCTCTTTCATTGCCTGTCATGCACTCAGCATGCTGACATCTCCAAAACTCAAGGAGCTATTTTCACATCATATCGCTAGGCCAAGGAGATATGAATTGAATTCTCTTCCCTGACGTTCTACTCTGCTGTACATTCTAAGGTCTTTCATGGAATAGAGATAAGAAAGACAAATACGCAAATGCACTGTTATCCAGGCAAGCACCCTAGGATTGTAGAGGGTGGTAATGTTTTTTTCTGGCAGAGAAACATGAAACCACCAATAAAACAGAACAGAACCACCAGCTCCCCAGCAGACGATTGAGAATGGAAATCACAAACATTTACTTTTCGCTAAATGTGAACAGATGTAGTAAGTCATGGAATATTTTCTGGTATACCATTTATTCACGTACTCATTCATCAAGAGTGTAAGGAAGACAAAGTAATGTGAGACAGAGTGTCCACCCCAGATCATCCACAACTAGAAGGGAAGGAGATACAAGAGTAATAACAAGACCACATCCCTGTCCTAGACTGTTGAGGTATAGCTATTATGGTAAGTAGGGCTGGTCACTCCCCAGAAGGAACACAAGCTGCTCTGAGTCCTAGGATGGGCAGACATGGAATTTGTTCTGCTAAGACAACTTCAGGAGTATAAAATGCCTCCTAGATCTCAAGATGTTATCGGTGGTGAAACAAACCTACAGTGGTCAACCAGTTCCTACAAATAAGTGTTCAGACTAATTTAACAATAAAACAAGGGGTATCCAGGTCGCTCAGTAGGTTAAGTGTCTGCCTTTGGCTCAGGTCATGATCCCAGGGTCCTGGGATCGAGCCCCGCATTGGAGTCCCTGCTCAGCAGGGAGTCTGCTTCTCCCTTTCCCTCTGTGGATCCCTCTGCTTGTGTTCCTCTCTCTCTCTCTCTCTCTCTTTCTCTCTGTCTCTTTCCCAAATAAATAAATAAAATATAAAAAAAACACAATGAGTATAGCACAGTACTTACCTTGAAGACAATGGTAAAAAGTGAAAGGAGTAAATATGGTGCCTAGAGTGTGGTAAGCACTCTATAAACATTAGCTATTATTACTGCTATTGTTTCTGGTGTAATAACTGTGGCAGATGACATTCATAGACATAATTATCCAACCCCTAATGACATTAACTCAGGTTACTAAATGTCTTCTGTCTTCACCTGCATCTTCTTGTTTGTTCCTCACAACTTCTCTGTGTGAGTAGGATTATTACCCCAATCTACAGATGAGGAAAGTGAGTTTAAGTGGACTCCAATCTGGACCTCTCTCCCATAATCATCACTTATGGGAAATCAGAGAAGGATTAATGGATGTACCCCCAGCCCTGACCCCTGGGGGATTTTTCTACAGGGGCGTATGATTTCACCCAGGACACCCCAGGGGGATTGAGAGTTTTCAGTTGTCCACCTTGGTCTTCCACACTGCCCTGACGTCTCCCAGTCCCCCAAGGGGGTCCCCAACAGTGAAGGCACCTGTCAGAGCTCACGATGCATTTCTACCTCGTGGGAACTGCAAGTTGGGCAAGTGGCTGAATGGTCATTGGCTCAGTTTCCCCACTCTCTAAAGAGACGATCAGTAGTCACCACTGTGGTGGAGAGGAATGAGTTATTTGGCTATAAACACTCCTCAGGAGACCTTTCTCTGAAGTCAGGGGTGGGGCTGGCTCCTCTCCCCACTGGCTACTCACAGCTACCCCTGGATTCCCTTTCAGACCCCACTGTCCATTTCCTCATCATCTCCTAGGAGCACCCCCAGGGGGTTTCTGAATCCTTCCCACCTTGCCTATGGGCTTACATGCAATTGGGCTTTGCAGAACCCTGCCTGCCCCAATCCCACTATGTTGTCTGTCCCCTCTCCAGGAGGTAGGAAGCCTGGTACAATTACAATACAAACCCCAACAGTTCCTTCAGCCCCTGGGTGCACTCCTTACCTGATTTAGCTTCTTTCCACAATCCTGGGCAGTTCTGGTTTCAAGTTCTTCTCTTGGTCCCTCCCACCTTATTATTTTGTTGTCACCTGGGTTCAATGGTTTTCCACTCCTCAGCGATAGGTCATGCTTCACTCCTAGTCTGCTCAACCCTCCCTGGCTTCTGACTTCATATCTCCAAGACATCTCACCATCCTTGCGGTGTGGGGAGTGGTGGAACGGTTGGTGGTGATGGAGGTACTTGTTGGGAACAGGGTGGGCACCATGGAGTGGTGAGCACCAGAGCCCAGTCTGGGGCGAAGGAGGGGGTGTTGGATTGTGCAACTGTACGGTCAAAGTCTGTCTTTCTTTAAAATTGTGATGGGGCCCCTGGGTGCCTCAGCAGTTGAGTGTCGGCCTTTGGCTCAGGTCATTATCCTAGGGTCCTGCACTGGGCTCACCGCAGGGAGCCTGCTTTTCCCTCTGCCTATGTTTCTGCCTCTCTATGTCTCTCATGAATGAACAAACAAAATCTTAAAAAAAAAAATAAAATAAAATTGTGATAACATGCTCAATGCCAATTATTTGGCATGAATTTTAAATTTTAAAAAATCTTGCTTTTAAGTACCATTTATCTGGTACACCTAAAACTAATGTAACTAATGGAACATAGTGCATCACCTATACTTGAGTCAAAAAAATTTTTTTCTTAACTAAACTGACAAAAAGAACAAAAGATAAATTGCATTTGTCTGGATTACTGAGTTCTTGGGCACTCTCTTAAATGTTGCTGGGGAGTCTCACCTCAGTCCTCCTGTGTACTACTAGATTTGCAAACATAAATATGTGATTGACATCTCTGCGGTTCAGTTTTCCCAACTGTAAAATGGGTATCATACACTCCCCCACCCACAATTACTCTCAAAAGGATGCGTTGAAATCTTAGGATAGTGCCCAGAGCATTGTCAGCAGCCCAAAAATGTTATGATGATTATTTCCTGCCCGTGTAGAATCCACACAGCTATATCCAGTTTCAGATTCAGATTACTTTCAGGAGACTCCTTTGTAATGCTGTCTCTCGTTCTTCTAACCTTCCCTCAAAGGCACCTCAACCCAAGAATCACTCCAGTGACCCAGCAACTTGTCACAGAACTACAAACTCTCCAAATGAAATTTTTTAATTCTTTTAAAATGATTTTATTTATTTATTCATGAGAGACACAGAGAGAGAGGCAGAGACACAGGCAAAGGGAGAAGCAGGCTCCATGCAGGGAGTCCAATGTGGGACTGATCCAAGGACCCCGGGATCATGCCCTGGGCCGATGGCAGAGGCCCAACCATTGAGTTATTCAGGTGCCCCAGCCACCCAGGTGCCCCTATTGTTTTTAACATTAACCAAAATTGTCACACGTAGAATGCATGTGGCAGGGAAATGATGCTACAACTTTAAACAATACGCATTCTTAATCTATATCTTTGTGGGGGTGGGGGTGGGAAGGGAATTACCAGTAAAATCACTGGGCTAAAAAGCCACCAAACCTGAAAGGGGAAGAGCAGTGGCAGCCAAGGGGTGTCCTAGGAAGGCAATGGAAAGACCTTACTTACAGTTTGGAGGTGGCCTTGGAGGTGGAGGGTACAGGAAGGGATACGCAGTGAACACCAGAACATCTATCATCTTGGGAATTAAAGAGGCAGTTTTGACTATCAGCTTTCAGTGTAAGTGTCCTCCAAAACTGGAGAGAGGCCATCATGAGGAGAACGTTCATCTGTCAGTCAGCTGGGAGATTCTTCAAGTGGGTTCACATTAGAATCATCCACACCCCCAGTTTGACAATCATTATTTCCCACCATCCCCCCCTCCACCCATGGAGGGAAGTTTAATCCATATGTTTCTGATTCATTTACACCCAACTCCCCACAATGTTATACTGAGACAGCGTTTGGACAGGCAGGAAAATTTCAGTGCTTCTTAACATTTTCCTGGTCTGCCTTCTCAATTCCCACCTCCCTCACTGTGTGGACCTGGACTCTTCCTTTGGCCTGCCATAAATCACCTCCACTCCAAAGGCTGCAGCTGAATTCCCTGCTCCCCGCCTGGGATATTTCTATGCCTTTGCAATTTGGCAAGCACAGGATCCTTCATTCCTATAAAGTGGAAATCCAAACTTGTCTTTTGTAGAAACTCCCCCCCCCCACACACACACCTATCGGCCCCCCCTGCCCTGCTACAGCCATCAGACTGATGGGAAATAAAACTGATGTGCTCAGAAAGGTGCCATGCTCACTTGTCCTTCCGTACCCACCACCTTCAGCACCCAGCAACTTCCACCATACAGGTCAGCGAGCACTGGAACTCAGGGCTTCTCCACTTGCTGTTGGTTCCTGCCAGAAGTCCACTGAGGTGCACAATGCCTTGCTCGGGTTGCAAGGTTAAATGATTGCTGCCAAGAGTTTTTAAAAGTCAGCCCCAATGTTCTTAGAGCAGTTGGTCAAGGGTAGAGAGATGTATGAACACATTAAAATGGACACTTTAAGCCGGCATTTCATAGCAGTCAGAGCTTATCTACTCAGTAAATGTCTTATTTAAAACTTGGGGTTTGTGTGTGTGTGTGTGTGTGTGTATGTGTTGATTGCATTTTAATCCCGTTCTCAAAGACCCATTAACATATCATACACATACCCTTCCAGGAATAAGTTATCGGTTTCATGGTTTGACCATTAAACTGAGAAAAACAAGTCATTTGTAAACCCAATACAATTCATAAGTTCCCACTTATAAAGTAATCCCTGATATGCACTCCAAAGCCCCAGGGACAGCTCAACACAACCAGTTTTTGGTGATCTGGTGATGAAAGATATATTATTGAAATCCAGGAAACCTTGGGAAAAAACTGTATAGCAAAACTATCTAAATTGAAATGAAATGCAGATCGCTTGACTGCCAGCAAGTTTCTTCCTTCCTTCCTTTCTTCCTTCCTTTCTTTTTTTCCCCCCAAAACAATTCCACATAAATGTCTCAAGGCTTAGGACACGCAATTAAAAGATTTATACTTAGACCAGAAGCAAAACAATTGCATGGGTTTCAGGGGCCGTGGCATTTTCAAGATGCATTGGAGAGGCTTGCAGAGGACATGGGCTGACATATGACCCGTTCTCTCTGCCCCACCAGCCGGGCAGTTTTCTGGGTGCCACTCTCAGAACTCATTTTCCCAAGCTGCCTAAGCCCCGCCTGCTCTCCCATAGGACTAGAATTACTAGAATGTCCACCATGTATGACCGTTGGTGAAAACTACCTTGTCCTGAGCAGCATTTTTCATTAAGCAACACAATTTGAGGCATGTTTGGGGAAAGGAACCCTATGGGAAAGTCAGATAGCTTACAGAGACAAAGGAGGCTCTGTCTGGCACAATGATACAGTTATTGTAGGATTTCACACTTTCCGCTCAACTCCCAAGTCCTTCTGTGAGCCAGACTTTAGGATCGCAGTCTGACTGTCCGTCTCCCAACTCATACAAGAAGGTCTCCAGATTTGGGAAGGATTTCACTTCCAATCTCAGAACTCGGCCTATGAAAGGGACCTAGACTCATGTCTAACAGTTGCCTCTAGACAATATTGTTCGTTAGGATTACCATTCTCTCATAATTCCCTTTTTCTCATCTTTCAGAATTAGAATTTCAAATACATTAGCCCCTTCTCCCTGGCCATTCTTTTCTTCGACACCGTCTTCATTATGAACAGCTCCCCAGAATTTGGTAATGAAACCCCAGTGTGGAGTAGATTCCTTCTGGAAAAAAAAAAAAAAAAGATGTTATTAACAGAGAAATGCACCCTGACTAGTTTTGTGTCTACAAAAAGAAACGTCGGATGTGATTCAGTGGCCATATTTTCAGAACACTCTGTCAATGACAGTTGGAAACATATGTTTTTTATAAATTTCTCATTCCCAAACAAAGACTGACAGTAAAGCCCGGGGCTTTGATATTTATATAAATTGTTAAGTGGTTCACTGGGGAAAGTACATTTCAATTAGCATGTCACTGCTTATCATGTGGGCTTCAGGAAAGGCGTCCTGATTAAGCTCGCTGTTCAGCGATACATCAAAAGTTGGGTCTTACCTAAGAGCTGTTCTCCTCAAAGCCAAGGCGTCACCTGATGCTAGGCTGACTTTTCTGAGTTTTTATGTAAAGTCAAATTAGACGTTCAAAATCTGACTTTAAACTGCACCAGTTCAAAAAAAGAAAACAAAAACAAAAAATCACTCCTGTTAGTTCAGTACACGTTAACCCAGCTACTGCTAGGTGGTAAGGCCTGAATCAGTCCTGATTTCTCGGCGGTTCTTAGTGTAAGTGTTATTGGTTACCAAATTTAAAACAAAAAGCTATTTCTGGTTATGAGCTCTTCTGGGGGAGGAGACAGGACCTGAGGTCAAAACCAAGTGAAAATAAACTTCGCCTTTGTTTGTGGCTTTCCAAAATGACAATTCGACGTCTTCGAATAAGAGATTTCCTTTCTCAGAATCTGCTCTCATTCATCTTTTGAGGCTGAGATTAGGTTCATGAGCTATAGATAAACCAACAACTCATCATTCCAAAGTCATCCTGCGAGCTGTGGTCTTATTCCCTCTCCTTTTATGTACTCTGCTGCCGCCCTTAGGACAACATTATAAGTTATGAGGTTTTTCAGTGGGGCTTTTTTTCTGATGTGTCACTATTTGCATCTCATTAACTCAGGCAGACATCCTTAAGATTGACAGTACAATTTTGTGCGATTCAATCCAGAGGAACATTCCAATCTTGCCCAGCCTGAAGAGTCCAGGAAAGACAAGGACACCAAATTTGTTCTCCTTATCTGCTCAATTTAGTAGCCATTTGTCACCGTCAATTAGTTAAGGGTGAAATGATTACCCACAGCTTGAGTTAGGGAATAAAGTCTGGTTGGCAGCGAAAAGAACAATCGGTTCATATGGGAAATGTGAGGTGAGTAGGTGGTATGGTTACAGGACACAAGGCAAGTCTACACCCAAAATATCTCTGACTCATGTCTGAAATTGTGCCATTTGTGATTCATCCCTTTGTGTTAAACATTGCTTTCTTCCTGGGGTTGTTTTAAAATATCCACAGTCCAAGAAAGGGTACAAAACAAGTCCCTGATTTAACCAACATGTATTTATTGAGCCTTTTCCATAAATCCATATGACATTTCAAAAAGAAGGAAGATATGGCCATTGTCCTCAAAGAGCTCACCAACTAGCACTAGGTACGTAAAGAAGTTTCATTCTTTAGAAGACACTCCCTTCGTGCTCCACCCCTTTAATTACTGTGCTCCTCATACCTTCATTTCTTAACTCAAGTTTACTGAAAGTCAAGTTTACTTTCACTGACTCTCCTGTGACTTCCATTTATTTCCACCCTTAAGCCCCTGCCCCTGGTCACTCCTATGAATCAGGTCACCAAGCACCTCTTCGGCACTGAATTCAAAGATTTTCTTTCTGTGTCCATATCTTATGTAACCTCTCTAAAGAGATGAACTTTCCGAACACTTCTTTCTTCAACTCTCCTCTTTAGATCGTTCACATTTTTATTCCTATATCTTCCTTTTAAATGTTGGTGAACTTCCAAGTTCAGGTCTTTTACCTCTTGCCTTTCTTCCAGCCAGTGGTTCCCAACTAGGGGAATTGTGTTCTGTTCCCACCCCTCTCCCCTAGGGACATTTTGCAACTTCTGGAAGCATTTTTGGTTGTTGTAACCAAGGAAAGGGGATGCTACTGGCATCCAGTGGATAGAGGCCAGAGGTGCTGCTAAATGTCCTACCATGCACAGGCAAGTTCCTCACCACCACAACAAAAACCCATCCCATCCAAATTGTCAATAGTGTCAAAACTGAGAAGGTTCCATATTATCCATGGGTGATGTCATGCACACACACAGCTTCCCCTACTACTGCTATGCAAATTTTTTTAAATTTATTTTTTATTGGTGTTCAATTTACCAACATACAGAATAACCCCCAGTGCCCGTCACCCATTCACTCCCACCCCCCGCCCTCCTCCCCTTCCACCACCCCTAGTTCGTTTCCCAGAGTTAGCAGTCTTTAGGTTCTGTCTCCCTTTCTGATATTTCCCACACATTTCTTCTCCCTTCCCTTATATTCCCTTTCACTATTATTTATATTCCCCAAATGAATGAGAACATATAATGTTTGTCCTTCTCCGACTGACTTACTTCACTGCAAATTTTATCCAATTGTTGTCTTTATCTTTTTAAAAAGAATGTATTTATTTATTTATTTATTTATTTATTTATTTGAGAGAGAGAGAGAGAGAATGCACACGAGAGAGAGAGAGAGCACAAGTGGGTTGCAGAGGGAGAGGGAGAAGCATGCTCCCCACTGAGCAGGGAGCCCAGTGTGGGTCTTGATCCCAGGACCCTGAGATCATGACCCTTGCTGAAGGCAGACACTTAGCCTACTAAGTCACCCAGGTGACCCATTGTCTTAATTTTTGAAAGAGATAAAGCAGAAGCCCAGAGCCACATGCCCTATGGACTGTAGTCATCTCTCCTCTGGGTCTCACAGCACCTGAAAGGGAACGGCATCAGGACAGAGCTCATCCTTTCCTCTCATGAAGCATCTCTTAGTTGGTGACACCATCTCATCTCTCAGACTTGACCCCTAGGAGCCTTCCTCATTATCCTTGGCATTCGAAATAGACTCAGAACCAACCTTCTTTCTGCAGACTCCCATCCCTGCAGTCCACCCCTTAAACAGCTGCCAGGAAGCCTGTCTATCCTGCCTTCTCTGAGTCTTCCGCTTCATGACCACCCCCACATTATCTTCTCATCCAATTAATCGTAATGATACCAATGTCTAATATTTATTGAGCATTGTTCCAGGTGCTCCATGAATTCTGATTTTATCTCGTTTATGGGATGAGGCCATTATCATATCCGTTTTGCAGATAGCAGAGTTGAAACTGGGGAAAGTTAGCTAACTTGACCCTGGCCACAGAGGTGTAAGTGTCAAAACAGAGATTTAAGCTTGAGAGTGACAGGTTCCAGACCTGATACTCATAGTGATCACATGCTACCAATTCCTTTGTCTTCACACTTACAAGAGGACAGGTCCTCCTGTAACAGAGGAGCAACTGAATATATAATGTATAATGGAGGACTAATTTAATATGAACTAATTTATTCTATAATGAGGTATAAGTAGTCTGTTATAGCCCTTAGTATACCGTATTTTGTGTTTGTTTAGCTCAATTCAAATCAATTCAACAATATTTTATACAAGATAAATATGTATATATAAATATATGATATAAACATACATATTACACATTAATATATTATCAGTGCTTGACACCAAGGGCATGTAGTCAAGTAAATACTCAGAGAGTAGTGGCTCCTAGTTACCATGTCATCATTAGAACTGACAGACTGGGACAAGTGACCTCCACCCCCATATCAACACAGCCTACCTCCCTCAGCACAGATCAGCAGCACAGATACCCTGGCAACCAGAGAAAAATAAAAAGGAGTAAAGTGTAAATATAAACTATTAAAATGTGAATTTTGACTTGGGATTATTAAGGAGACATGTAAGATTATACATATAGAGGTACCTCGGTGGCTCAGTTGGTTAAACATCTGCCTTTGGCTCAGGTCATGATCCCAGGATCCTGGAATTGAGCCCCACCTGGGGTTCCCTGTGAAGAGCCTGCTTCTCCCTCTGCCTCTGTCCTCCCCCGACTTGTGCTTGCTTTCTCTCTTGTGCTCTCTTTCTCTCAAATAACTAACTAAATAATAAATAAATAAATAAATAAATAAATAAATAAATAAATAAATAATAAAATCTTTTTAAAAAAAATATTGCACGTATAAGACCTTATTTCTCTGGAGTGTTGGAGAAAAAATGTTCAGTTCCACTAGAAAGAAATCTTGGACCACCTCAGGGACTGGTAATAACAGAGGCCAAGTACAGCCACTCTGACCTCCCACCCCACCCTGCACCTCTCCTCTCACCTGTGGGCAGACCTGCGGAGGTGGGTGGAAGCTCCCCAGGGGTCAAACAACCTCTTCCACCAAAGGCTGGTCTTTACTTGAATGGCAAGAAGATCTGGCCCTGAAAAAGGGTTACTGGTCCAAACTTCTCACACCATCTTCCCATGGTGGTGTGCTGCTGAGAGAAGTTCTAGGCCCAAGTCAGGGCACCTGGATTCTACTCCTGGCTCTGCCACTAAACTCTACGTACATTTGCTTTGACAGTTCCTTTTTCGAAATCTTAATTTATCCATCTGTGAAATGAAAAAATTGGTCTCTTCTCTACCAGCTGTACTATTATTGTAAGGATCTAATGAGAAAGTCAGTGTGTGCTGCTCTATAGTTGAGAGGAAGATAGGAAAACCCCAAAGTCAGGGTCATTAGGAGGAGAGTGCCAGGACCTTTGATGAAAACTAAGAGCAAGAGCAGGTGCTATGTTGGGACCATTTTTATAGTACAAATCCAGGACCTAGGGTGGATCTGACACTCCCCAAATTCTTCCCTTCCCTGTTGTCTGACATGGAAGCCAGAAATACCTTTTCTGCAGTGATAGAAGAGGCTTAAAGAAGTAAGCCATCTGGGGGCAGGAGCACAGTGATTCATTCCTAGTGACACATAAATAACAGACAAAGGTTAATCTCCTGAAAGCAATTCTGGATCAAGCAGAAATTCCTCAACAAGACTAGGAGTAAGTGTGCCACCGAGCAAAGGATGAGATGGACTTCACAGAAAAACACTGACTTATCTGTGAGAGCCAGTCCTGTCAGATTGCCCAGACTGTCAACCACCCCACCTGATGGGGCCAACAGAGGAGATGTGCCTTTCCTCCACCATCCCAGCATCTGTGACTCTCCTCAAGCTGGACCCTTATGGAATTCAATGAACATCCATCTTTGGTCTGGGCTACTCGAGTATCCTTGCTCCTCCATAGAAATCTCCAAACCTGTTCTTAAGCTTTGATGCTATCCCTAATGGGACCAAAAGCTATCCTCAAAATGTAATACTTGGGATTCTTCTTTGAATTCATCAAGAGTAACTGTTACTTAGAAATATCAGCTGTTCCAGGGCACCTGTGTGGATGTGATGTGATGCTTAACAGGCAGTTAAGCATCTGACTCTTGGTTTCGGCTCAGGTCTTTCCCTTTCAATATTACTACCATAACAATAATAAATAACCCCATGGCTTCGCAATCCTGTTCTACAACTATTTCTTGAGAATTTGCCTAGACCTATGTTTATAAAATGAGAGACCTATGTTTGCAAAAATCCCCCCTGGGGCTATTGCCCTCTGGCTGGGGAAGCAGGAGTGCTCCACAGAATGACCACAGAGACCACTCTGGACAGTGCATCAAGCAAAATGAGATAAGGTCGCCCAGTACATTTATGTTTACAAGGCATCTCCTTGATTGGGATTAATAGCAAATTTACAACTATGTGTATGATTTTTTTGATCTGTGTCATAAAAAGACCAGAGGGAAATATATTAAATTTAACTAATGCTTTCCTTTGAGGAGGGCAACAAGATGTTTTTTCTTCTCTTTACTACTTTTTATATTTAAAAGGACAAATAAAAGGAAGTTTCCCAATGGATGTTGAGGTTCTCTTAAGTATTTAATGCCACCAGTCAATATGTACTTTGTCAGCAATGTGTTCCTTTACATACAATAATCCATGAAGCTAAGTTCTGTTATGATCCTATTTTATCATTTATGAAGATTTTTTGAGACAGACAATCCAAGTCTACACAGCTGGTAATTAATGGATATAAGAAGTAAAGCCAGGCAGACTAGCCCTAGAACTTGTCACCTCAGCCATTCTGTTCTATTATATAATTTTTCAATAAATAAGTGGTCACACTCCTCCCCGCTCAACAAAGCTTATGATTCGTAAAAAAATCTATCAAATCTCTCCTGAAGTCTTTTCAAAGGAAAAACAAAAGGAACCCACAGAGAACATATCATTTGGTCATTTTCACCATGAGTTGTACCAAGGACTATAGGAGTATGTCCTGAATGACACATTCTCTCACAATGTGAAATTGTGATACCAGAGAGCTATGCACTCTGAAAGCTGGCAGGAGCTGCTGAAGCAGACACAGCCTCCCCAGGAATCCAGGCACTAAAGTCAAGGTTTACAGTAAGTGATGAATGCCAACCAGTGTTCTGACCTAAGCATGGGCTTTTGTGAAATTCATACTCCAGTGTCTTAAAATGCTTCATGCATGAAATGCATATTTCTCTTATTTTATAATTATTTTTTAAAACATATGGACCAAGGGCTTAAACACTTCCTCCATTTTCCATAACAGCTATAAAAAAGGGGATTGAGACAGTTTGATGTGGTGAAATTTCTCACCATACTTTCTAACCCCATTCCTTCGCAGACACAACAGGGCATTATGGAGGGTTGAGAGAGAAAAAGAAGGCTCTTTCTCTTCCCATGGTTACCTTGTCTTGACATGGACCTGTCCATCATGGCAGAGACAGATGAGATTTTCAGGGTATAGATATTAACCCTTGCCCACCAGTTATTTCCACTGAGAGCCTGGCTGACTCTCTGGGGCAGCTAGTGTGGTGATTTGGAGCTAAAGTTTAAACTAATTTTTTTTTCTAGTTGGAAGAGTCTTGTTTCCCAACTCTGGAAGTGCCTCTCTGTTCCTGTTGGAATGCTGCTGGGATCTGTGATGTCTGGGTCTCTTGGTGCTGAGATACCTGCCCCAGCTCTCCTCTTTCCCACCTGACTGTTGGCAATTCATTTCAAAGCCATCAGATGCAAAGGTATTTCCCGACAGAGAGCTTCATGTTGTGACAGAAGCCTGAGGGCAGAGAGAGAAAGAGAGTGAGAAAATTGGCTTGTGAGAAGTTGGATTGTCTATTTGTGAGCTACTCTCCCGCGTAGTAAGGAGACCATTTTTCTGATAAGAGAAAGGTATGACCAGACCTTTGTGATGGAGTGAGGTCAGATTCACATGCCAGAGGAGGAAGAAGGTAACAGTAGCTTCTTTCACAAATAAATCTTAACACATGCAACAGAGAAAAGTGTGCGGTAGAGAGATTTCTGGCTCAGATGGGTCCACTGGCCATTAGGTTGGCTACTTTTGTTCCCCCAAATTCTCCTTCCTCTTTGAGTGCTCTCGGATTACTTCTGGGCCTCAGCACTGACCTTGGAGGAGAAACAGAACTACTGCCTGTTAACACTATTCTTAGGTCTGGGTTATGGCCCTTCCCGTGACACCTTATGAAGAGCTGAAATGAACGTTCATATGTGATAGAATTTCAAAGGAGAAATCAATGCAGAACTCAGATTGTGACCTACGAGATGGAACTTCTTCACCTCTATTCAGCTTACTCCAGTCAACTACTGGGGTCTCCTTATCCTCCTGTCTTCTGTAGTGGGTGCTGCTTTATCGTTCCTCATCTGCCCACCTCAACGGTACTACCAGGAGCACTTGTCGAGATGTCTTCCTTGCTCAAGGTTTAGAGTGAAGAGAGCAAACAGAGCTCAGAGATGCTGGAGCTGCCTTTCTTGCCTTGCCTTCCATCCTCCTCCTTCCCCAGAGGATTGACTCTATAAACGAAAATCCATTCTGAGGATACTTGCCAGGTCTTAATGGAAAACAGATCACAATATTACAAGAAATGTACAAAGAGCAAAGGCTATTTTTTAATAGGGGGTTAGAGTATATTCTTCGTATTTTTCATAGGGAGCCAGAGATGTTAGAATTTCCTGTCAGCTTAGAATTTCTCTTACCCAGACTCTAGGTTTGTTTCCTCCGTTAACTACATATTTTACTCTGGCAGGTCTCTTTACCTCTCAGAATTGAAGTTTGCTCTTCAGTAAGACACGGGAGTTGGATTGGATCATCTAGAAGGTTCTCTGCAGGACCTCCTTTCCGCATGTGAAATTACAGAGGGGGCTAGCATTTATGATGTATAAAGACATAGTAGATTTGTTACTTTCCCTCCAGAAGATTACAGTAGAGGGCTAAGATCAATGTTCAGACAATTATCTTATTTAAAAAATGTACACTAGATAAGCCACGAAGGATGAGGAGAGGGTGAGAGTCTGGAAGGAAAAAATACTTAAGGAAAGAGTGATGTTTGTGCTTCTCTCTTTATGGACTTTTTTCCCCATAAGTATGCCAGTATGTTTTAATTACTCATGCCATTATCTTAATTACTTCAGTTTTATATTAAGTCTTGATACCTGGTAATATTAGAAGTACATTACTGTTTCTGTTTTTCAAGCTTATCTTGATGATTATTGAACCCTTGTGTTCCCACACAATTCTACTATCAGCTTGGCAACTTCAATTTTAAAAAGCAATGATCAGAGTCTGGGTGGCTCAGTGGGGAGCCTGCTTCTTGCTCTGCCCCTCCTCCTGCCCATGCTTCCTCTCTCTCAAATAAACAAAATCTTTTTGAAAAAAAAAAAAGAGTGAAAAATTGTATTTGGATTGCCTTGAATCCATTGATCAATGTAGGGAGACCCAATATTTTTATTTTTTCAAAATAAATCTATTTTTTATTGGTGTTCAATTTGTCAACATACAGAATAACACCCAGTGCTCATCCCATCAAGTGCCCACCTCAGTGCCTGCCACCCAGTCACCCCCACCGCCTGCCCACCTCCCTTTCCACCACCCCTAGTTCTTTTCCCAGAGTTAGGAGTCTTTCATGTTCTGTCTCCCTTTCTGATATTTCCCACTTATTTTTTCTCCTTTCCCCTTTATTCCCTTTCACTATTTTTTTTATTCCCCAAATGAATGAGACCATATAATGTTTGTCCTTCTCCGGTTGACTTATTTCACTCAGCATAATACCCTCCAGTTCCATCCACGTGGAAGCAAATGGTGGGTATTTGTCGTTTCTGATGGCTAAGGAATATTCCATTGTATACATAGACCACAGCTTCTTTATCCATTCATCTTTCGATGGACACCGAGGCTCCTTCCACAGTTCGGCTATTGTGGACATTGGTGCTATAAACATCGGGGTGCAGGTGTTCTGGCGTTTCACTGCATCTGTATCTTTGGGGTAAATCCCCAACAGTGCAATTGCTGGGTCGTAGGGCAGATCTATTTTTAACTCTTTGAGGAACCTCCACACAGTTTTCCAGAGTGGCTGCACCAATATCTTTACAATATTGAATATTTCAATCTATGAAACATGATCTATCCCTCTAGTTATTTAGGCCTTCTCAACGTGTCGCAGTTATGGTAGTATTTCATCGTAGAGATGTTGTGCATCACTTGTTTGACTTATTTCTAGATATTTAGTGGGTTTTTATGCTAATGCTTATGATATCTTTTTAAAAGTTTATTTTCTAGTTGTTGATCGTATGTCAAATGCCATTAATTTTTAAATAGTGCTTTTTATCTAGTAACCCCAGCAAATTCACTTATCTTACAGTTTATCTCTAGATTCTTTTGTTTTTGTTAATGATTCATAAAATCATATTGTCTATAAATGATGATAATTTTATTTACTCATTTTCTATTAGGGTAGATTGATGGCTACCCAAAGATGTCAAATATTTTTTTTTTAAGATTTTATTTATTTACTCATGAGAGACACAGAGAAAGAGAGAAAGAGGCAGAGACACAGGCAGAGGGAGAAGCAGGCTCCATGCAGGGAGCCTGATGTGGGACTCCATCCCGGGACTCCAGGATCACACCTTGGGCCAGATGTAGGCCCTAAACCGCTGAGCCAACCAGGGATCCCCAAGATGTCAAATCCTAATCTCTGAAATTTGTAAATATTTCTTTATTAGGAAAAAGGCTCTTTGCAGAGATAATTAAATTAAGGATCTTGGGGTAAGGGGATTGTCCTGGATTAACTGAATGGACTCTAAATGCCATCATGCTGTGTCCTTATAGGAGAGAAATAAAGGACGATACACACATAGAGAGAGTTTCTATGGACATGGAGGAAAAGATTAATATGACATAGTCTCAAGCCTGGAACTACCAGAAGTGAATGAAACAAGACGTGGATTTTCCCCTAGAGTTCTCCAAGAGCACAATTGTTCAATTTTGGGTTTCTAGTCTCCAGACCTGTATAAGAGAATAAATTTCTGTTTGAACCACCAAATTTGTGTTGACTTATTATATTAGTCACAGGAACCTAACACATCATATAATGGTTTTTATTTACTTTTCTTGCTTTCTTGCTCTGCATAGAACTTCTAGGACAATGTTAATAGAAATGTGGTAGCAAGTACTTTCGTCTTGTTTCTTAGCGGTAAAAGTTTAAATATTTTAGCATTAATTATGATGTCAGTTGAAAGGTTTTTATAAGGAATCCATTAATTAAGATAATTTTTATCGATTCCTAATTTGCTGGGAATTTTTTTGTGGACTAAGGTTAAATTTGATCAAATGATTTTCCTGCAATTGTTGAAATGATAGCATGGATTTTATTCCATTTATATGACAAATGCACTCATTAACTCTTAAATATTAAATAAGCATTGCATCCCTGGAATAAACCCAATTTGTTCATGTTGTATTATACTTCTACATTTCTTTGGATTTGATTTATTAATATTATGTGGAGACTTTTTGTGTCTATATTCATGAAAGAGATTGGACTGTAATATTCCTTTCTCCTAATGTTCTTGAAAATATTCTAAATCAAGGTTATGCTGGCCTCATAATACTGGTTGAGACGAGTGTCCTCTCTATTTTCTAGAATAATTTCTGTGAGATTGGTTTTATTTCTTTCTTCATTGTTTTAAAAATGTTACAACTGACAAAAATGATACAACATCCCCCCAATGTTATGTGGGGATGAAGTTTTGTTACAGCTTTTTAATAAAGAATTAACTTTAGTTCACAAAATTGGAATTTTAATTTTTTTCTTCCTGTCAGCTTTCGTAAGCTGTATTTTTTAAAGGAATGTGTGCATTTTATCTTTGCTGTTAAATTTATTGGCATAAAGTTGTTGATATTATTTTCTTTTAGTTATCTGTAGGATCTGTAGTAATGTCACATTACTAATATTGATTTGTGGTTTCTTTCTGTAGGATCTGTAGTAATGTTCACATTACTAATATTGATTTGTGGTTTCTTTGATTTTATCTTGTTTGGTATTATTAGAGATTTTCAATTTTATTAATCTCAAATAATTTGTATGTACTGATTTTCTCTACTATACACTTGTTTTCCATTTTATTAATAGCTGCTTTTTATTATTTTTTTCTCTCCATTTTCTTTGGGTTAATTTTTTTTAATTTCTTGAGATGGATATTTCAATCACTTATTATTTCTCTTTTAATAGATATATTTATGATTAAAAATTTCCTTCTAGACATGGCTTTAGCTGCATCCCAAAGCTTATATATTTTATATTTTTATTAGCATCTAGTTCAAAATATTCTGCACTGCCCGTTATAAGTAATCCTTTGACCCATGCATTATTCAGAGATTATCATTAATTTTAAGACCTCTGATTATTTCTCAGGTTTTTTGTTTTCGTTTTTGAAATGGATTTCTAGCTTAAATCCATACAGTCAGAGAAGACACTACTATTTCAATCACTGGAAATGCATTGAAAATCATCTTATTTTTATAATGTGGCCAATTTGATAAATGCTCATTTTGCACTCAGGGAGGATTTGTGTTCTGTAGATTCTCTGTGTAATGTGTATAAATCAAAAATATTAACCATGTTAAAACTATAATTCAAGGTAAATATTTATCTCCATTTACTCTTCTTTCACTTTGTGCTATTGTATTTATGTACTTAAATTCTATGTGTTTTAGTTGCATAAGACCTTCCCATTTCTTTACTCTTCCTCGGTTCCTTATTTCAATCTGAGAGATAGTCTTCAACTTAATTTTAGTGCAGAACAATTATGAACAAGTCATCTTTATGTATGACAAAACCACATTAGTTTCATCTTACAAATTTATATATGTTTATTGGATACTGAATTTGAAGTTGGCTGATAATTTCTGTCCACACTTTGAAAGTGCCATGTCAGTGTCTCCTTACTTCCACAAATTATCTTTAGAAGTTACCTATAAACCATTTTGTTGCAACTTTATAGGTAATGAGTCCTTTTTCTCTGGCCTTTAAAAATGTTTTCCCTTGTTTTCAGTTTTCAGGAATTTACTTATTATGACATGCTCAAGTATGATTTACTTGGTATTATTCTGCTTGGACTTCAGATACATTCTTTTTAAAAAACTATTTATCTATCTATCTATCTATCTATCTATCTATTTATGAGATAGAGCGTGCACAACCTGGGGAAGGGTCACAGGGAGAGGGAAAATCTCAAGCAGACTCCCTATTGAGTGGGGAGCCTGACACCAGGCTCGATCTCACAACCCCAAGATCATGACCTGATCCAAAATCAAGAGTTGGACACATAACTGACTGAGCCACCCAGATGCTCCAGATTCCAGAGACATTATTGAATCTTTGCAAATCTTTTTAGCCATTATCTCTTCAAATATTATTTGTACCCTTTTTTTCTTTTTTCTCTTTTTGTAATTCCAATTAAATGTGCACGTGCTTTCTCACATTTTCTACTCTTTTTTCTCTCCATGCCTTTATCTTTTTTTTTTCATGCCTTTATCTGAATATTTTCTAGCAACATACCTTTGATATGATATGAATCCTCTTTTTCTGTCCCTAATTTATTGTTATTGAATTGGTCATTTCAGTTATTGTATTTTCAGTTGTAGTATTCTCATTTGATTACAAAACTAAACCTCCATTTGCTCCCTTCAAACCTGTGTACTATTTGTTATTGTATACTTTACTTCTTCATATGTTATCAAGCTCACACTACATTGTTACTCTTTTTCTGCCTTAGAGTCAGTTTTTCTTTTAAGTTTAAGAACTTTATTGAAGGGGCACCTGGGTGACTCAGTGATTGGGCATATGCCTTTGGCTCAGGGCATTATCCCGGAGTCCTGGGACTCCCCACAGGGAGCCTGCTTCTCTCTCTGCCTATGTCTCTACCTCTCTCTGTGTGTGTCTCATGAATAAATACATCTTTTTTTTTTAAAAAAAGAACTTTTTTGAAATATAATTTATATACCAATTAACCCATTTACAACATAAAATTCAGTGGTTTTTGGTATACTTACAGATATGTACCATCATCACCACAGTAAATTTTAGAACATTTTGATCGCCTCAAAAAGAACCTCTGTGCCCTTTGGCTATCATCCCCTAGGCCCCAATAACTCAGCCTTTACCATCTACTAATCTGCCTTTGTCTCTCTAGATTTGCCTATTTCAAATAATGAATATGCATTAAATTGTATATATGATCCTTTGTAATTGGCTTCACTTAGCACATTCTCAAAGTTCATTCATGTTTTAGTATGTTCTGGTACTTTATTGTTTCTTATGCTGAATAACATTCCATCATATGGATATACCACATGTCTATTCACTTGTCAGTTGATGGATTTTGAGTGGGTTCCAACTTCTGGCTATTAATGAATAATGCTGCTATGAACATTCCTGTGCAAGTTTTTGTGTGGACATATTTTCATGTCTCTTGGATAGATACCTATGAGTGGAATGGCAAGGTCATGTGGTGAGTCTGTGTTTAACTGTTTGAGAGAATGCTAGGTTGTTTTTTAGGGCAGCTACCCCATTGTGCACTCCCACTAGCAGTGTAGAGAATCTCTGGGGTCTCAATGTCCTCCCCAACATATACAATTGTTTAGCTTTTCTTTGCAAGTCATTCTAGTGGTTCTGAAATAGCAATTTATTGTGGTTTTGATTAACATTTCCCTGATGACTAAGGGTGTCAAGCATCTTTTCATGTACTTTAAATTATCATCCTTTAGAACAATTAAAAATAACAGAAATTTTCCCTCCTGTTTATAATTTCCTGTGTATTTC